>NC_080419.1:12051961-12734160 GCF_029873635.1 Malania oleifera
ACACTGCTAGTGTGAGACAACCCTTGAGCAGGTGGGCAGTAAGCCACTTGACGGGATAAGTCTATCTAGATTGTGTGCTTGTTTGGTGTTACATTTGAGACCTAAAAATGCATGTTCAGACTAGATTGTTGCTAGAAATTGTGTTTGGAAGTTGCTAACAGCTGTGTTAGAAGTTAGAACAGCATTTTTTTAGATGGAAAAAAGTATTTTCTAGAAGGTCAGACTTATTAACTTTTGCAGAATGATGCTTTTAGATAAGTGCTAGATTTAGCCGAAAGTTATCAATGTGCGAAATTGGCCCTATGTGTAGTTTTGTGAATCACCTGGAAGAAGTCAGGGTATTTCTTATGGGTTGTAGAGATGCAAGGTTAGTTACAAATGATACCAAATATGATTTGTTTTGTGGATTCCACACTGTTGGCTGGCTGCTACAGTAATTTTGTCTAGACTAATTCTGATTTGGACATTTTTTATTGTGGCAATGGTAAAATTGTCTCAATAGAGATTCATGCCTTAAATTTGCTCCTCAAGTCATGAACAAATTCTGTAGCTAGCACCAGGGTTTTAGGGAAAGGAAAAAGATGAGTAAAAAATGGACTCAAATGGGTGACTTGTTGAGTGTATTCATACAAATTCTTATGTGCCCTTTGAAGAGGATTAATTGCATTTGAGAAGAGAGGGATGGTCTCCACATAGGTGGCACTCATAGTGATTCAATGCTTTTAATTATCCATGTAATAACACCTCTTCCCATTTTTGTGTACATCAGAAATGGACCTCAAGGCTTTGGCATCAGGTTTAGAGTGATCCAAATATGAAAAATAGGAGAAAAACTCTTTGAAATCTATTGGGCACTCAGATGGTCATCAGGTTTAGTGTGGTCAAAATAGGAAAAGAGGTTAGAACTATGAAGATGAACAGTTATGGAGGATGGTTGTATCTGAATCTTATTGGTTCTAGATACTAATAAGTAATACTCCTTGCATGCATGTTAGATGCTTGAAAAACATGTCATATAACTCAGCAATGTATCTTAACTTAACGACAGTGTATCTTATATATATATATATTTTGCTTCAACGATATATCCTATGTTGTGTGTCAATGTTGACCTTTAAAATTGTTAAGGCTTGTTTTATATTGTTGGTTGAGGCTGGGCCTTGGATCAATGATAAGGTTGTTCCTTTGTGATTGGTTGATGATGGTTTCAAGACCAAGGAAACAACCTCATACAATAAAAAAGTCGGGGTAAGGCTGCCTACGCTGTGACGACCATGGGCGGATCTACATATACCCAAGTGTGAGCTATAGCTCTCACTTAATTAACAAAGATCTCCTTGTTATTATGTATGTAAGAGTCTCAAATTCTACTTGCTGCTGCATAAGGTCTAAGTCCAAAAAAGTAAAATTTGGAAGCTATTTCAAAATCAAAATAAAAAAAGAGAAAGGAAATCTAATTGAAGGAGATCCAATGTAGTGAAACTTTGAGTTTTTATTTTGTTTTTTGTTTTAATATTTTAGAGCTCTAAAGCTATGTTTAAATTGAAGAATTCTAAATGAAGAATGAAAAATTTAAACTTATAATTTTTTTTAAAAAATAAAAAATGAAAGTACATTATCTGTGAGCTTCAGCCCTCACTGAACATAGGTCCTAAATCCATCATTGATGATGACCCACCCTCCCTCTACCCTTGCAAAGTGGGGAGCCTTGTGGTCTGGGGATGCTCTTGATATATATTGTTGGACCACAATCTAATAGTTTAAACTTTTAGGGAAAGTGGTAAATTGGTAATATAAGATAGTATCAGATCAGGATATCTTGGGTTCTAGTCTTGTTCCCGTGTTTAATGCAAGTTTGTTAAAAATCTATCGTGTTCCCAATATGGGTGTTATTCATTGTTTGTTTATCTCTCCACATGCAAGGGAGTGTTAAGGCTTGATATATAGTTGGCCCACAACCTAACAACTTAAGCTTTTAAATGAAGTGGTAATCTATCAAAAATTCATTAATGCTACACATGGGTTACTAGTCTTGGGTTTGGATTTATGAGGATTTTTTTGAAATTTAATACAATCCTGTATTTTGTTTTGTTAAATTTACAAAATTCCAAATCTATGTCTCAAACTTTATGCTCTCGAACCCGGCCAAATGTTTTCTAATTAGTGTTTGGAAAATCATTACTTTTTTGTTAGACATAAATTTTTATTTGCAAATTTTTAAATAATTTCAAAAAATTAACACAAGGTATGATGAAGAAATATAACATCATCTAAATTCGTATACTTCCACTTGTTTGATATTCTATTACCATTTGACGCTTGTTTAATATTTTTTAGATAGAGCATAGTGAAATATTGATGTATATGCATAAAAAAATTATATTTAATTGTAAACATATCCCGCTGTATCATATGTCAATTTTTAAGAATTGCCAACTAACATATCCTGTTCATAGGGTCAGACTATCTCATATGTTCAGTGTGTCTGCGTGTTTCACATTTGAGGTTGATAAATACAATGAATATCACAATTTAGGAAGACATGACATGATTACTGGGAAAAAGAAGTTGTGCATTGTCAGGATTGCAACTGATCATAAACCCTTCCTACTTCAACAACAGTGCATTGCAGAATGATGAACTTCTTAAGTGGGGTTACTTTTTCATGGGTGTAAACTCCTTGGTTCTCATAAGATTGCTAAGAGAGGTGATTAGTAGAAATATTTAGGACATGAAGGGCTGATGATGATAACGAGGAGATATTGGAATACTTTATTTTCCTGAAATGGATGAGAAATAATTTGAAGTTTTTGCTTTATTATTACCATAGTTTCTATACTAGTTATGATAAAGACCAAAGAATGCAAGTTACTGGTTATTTGATTCATGGCATCAGGATCAGTGATCTAGGATGGTAGAAGGCTACAGATATATCGTATGCAGAAGTTTTCATTTCTTGTTGATAAAATTGAAGTTTATTGTGGTGAAATAGATTGTTATCTGGAGCATATTGGACTTTAAACTTGTTTTGATACAGCACACTAGTGTGCAACTAGCAAGATAGTAGCTATATGCAAAAGCTTTGGAATCTGTGCGGGTATTTGCGGAATGAATCAAGATGATGAAATCATGTATATTTTTATCATTGTAGGCAAAACTGCTGCACATTTAGGAGTTTTCCGTCCAAATTTAACCAACCAGCAACAAGTTTCTAAAGCATGGCCTAGTTATAATATCCTATATCCACAGCATACAGATGCCTCCAATCAGATACCAGCTTCTGGACAAATACTTATCTTGAACTTGAGAATGTGGCGGGAAACTCATCAAACAGTTGCCATATATAATCAATGCATGAAAAATTTGAATGCATTTATAAATATTGTCCATTAACAGAGTTCCACCTATTAATATGGTATTGTATGAATGAACTAATTGCTTCAGACAGTTTTTTGAATGGAAAAACTAAGAGCTATAAATTCAAATAAGGTTGCTAGCAAACTGTCTGCAACCACCTTTATATTGACTGAAAGTTTGATAGCTCTTGTGTATTATGTGATGTGTTGAAGTTCCATGAATTAATTTTCCCATTTATTTATTTTCCCCCAGATCTTACGCTTATAAAATTTTATGTATGGAATAATATGAGAATTTGGATGATGATTCTATGTGTACTTTGCTTTTATGAATAATTTGGTTATCTGGTTCACAGGGTTGGAGGTAAGAGTAGCATTGATGACTACTCCGTAGCTGCTGAGGCTTGCTTACCGATCATAAGTTCTATATTAGCTGAGATCAACAAGCAAACCTATCCTCAAAGATGCTTTTTGAATATAGATGTACCGACAGATGCCGTAAATCATAAGGTGGTTCTCCAACTTGCCGTTGAATATATCATTGTTACATGAAAAGTTTATTAGATTGTTGTTGTTCTTTAAACATAATCACATCGTTGGGATGGATCTTGTGAGAACACTTTTTGAATGTCTGTTGACAATTGTTGTGAATTAGGAGATGGACCTGCCAGAGTCATCTGGTTTTGCTATTTCAGTCCTCCCACTCTCTCTCTCTCTCTATAGCTAAGCATGTTGACTTGTTTTAACCCTAAATGAGATAACTGGTATTTGCTGGAGAAAGTAAAAGCATTGGACTCGAATTCCTCTTGGGTGGATCACTTTGATGTGCCTCCTTTTTGGGAATCTTTTAGGTCGAGGACTTCTTCTAACAAGGGATATTTTTGCCACTTTCTTCCCCACACCCCTCACTTTTGATCTGGGAAGGGGGGTGTCATAGATGTCCCTTGAGGTTCATATTTGACAAGGATTCAAGCAACGGATATTTTTTCCCCTTTCTCCCCCACCCCCCTCACTTTTGATCTGGGGAGGGGGTGTCATAGATGTCCCTTGAGGCTCATATTTGACAAGGATTTGGCTATTATATAAAATTTGAAGGCTTTTTTTGCTGTATC
The DNA here is from genome assembly GCF_029873635.1 of Malania oleifera. Classification (NCBI taxonomy): domain Eukaryota; kingdom Viridiplantae; phylum Streptophyta; class Magnoliopsida; order Santalales; family Ximeniaceae; genus Malania; species Malania oleifera. Next base: position 12,056,430 of record NC_080419.1, read on the forward strand.
TTGAGGACTTTGGTTTTCTACTTAAATACGGTTAAGGCTGAGATTATTGAGATGGTAAAACTCCCATACCTGCATTCCTATCCTTTCATGTATCAAGGCAACTCCTAGAGTTGAGTACACTTTTTTGCCCTGACCCCAACCCATTCATAGGTTGTATCCACAAAGATTCAAACAAGTTATCTTCCATCAGTGGACAAGCTGCTGATTTTACAAATTTTGAGGCATAGATTTTTCATAATTCTACTGTAGTACAACAGTGTTTGCTTCCCTTTCAGAGCCAGACTGATAGAGATTGGCTGATCAACCATTAGAAGTCTATAAAAGAAACAAGAAGGTAAATAACCCCACAAGCACTGATTTGTGGAGATAATGGGAAACAAGGCGTGACTTGAGAGTTAAATTGAGTTTTGAATTGGTGTGTTGTTCACATTGCTGGAGCTGAGCACTTTTCACGAGTACTGTCAGATTACTGTTCACAAAGGTAGTTTCAAGTTTGAGATTATTATTTTTTCACTATGGGCCCTATGTTAAGGGTATTTTGGGCTTTTATTTTCAGTTATTTCTAGAGTTTTGTTTAATTTTATGCAGCTCATTTTGTATGATCAACATTAGTTTACTTTTGACGGTCAAGAGTGAATATTGCTGAGGTAGCATATATCATCTTTATACTGATTTTTTTGGACAATTAATGAAGAATTGTCTATGTTTATCGCAAAACCTTAAACCTTAGAAAGGCAGAGAGTTTCTTCTCCCTAAAGTCATTCCTAAAACATATTAGTTTGATGTTAAAAGTTTATGCTATTTTATCCCTATAACTTTGATTAATAGCCTCCAAACCTAGGAAGCACAGATATTGACATGAGACATTGATATGACTTGATACTAACATAGAGATATGGCAATTCCAAAAAAATGACGATATGAAATGACGTGGATACATTAATTAACTTATATATGTGCATGTTTTTCCTTTTAAGTGGCAAATATTGTTGTCATTTTAATTTAAAATGAAATATAAGCATCAGTCATGCACAATTGACATATTGATATAGCAATTCCAAAAGAATGAAGATTTGAAATGATGTGGATACATTAATTAACATATATATATATATTGGCATGTTTTTCCTTTTAAGTGACAAATATTGTAGTAATTTTAATTTAAAATGAAATATAAGCATCAGTCATGTACATTTACTAATTGCTCATTTTACAAACTACACTTATACAGTCATCAGCCACATTCATATTATATGATATTCGTCCAATGACAAAAAAAATAACTCAAGGGCATGACTGATTGTGGGGCCATAGGCATGGCTCTTCACATATATATATATATATATATATATATATATATATTTAAATGATTAATAGAGTGTCAAACTGGCAATGGCATGAGAGAAGGGGGGGGGGGGGGTGGGGGAATTCTAGGGGCTGAGAGGTCTGGCAATGCTTTGCAAGGTTGGCGCAATGGCGCTAGGGCTCCAAAATGCAATCAGTCCAACAAAGAACCTCTTGACTCTCATTTTCTCAGCCCCTCTTTTTTTTTTTTTTTTTCCTTTTTGGGTTTTGTTAACAAAGTTGAAGGGGCAATTGGGCAACACACTGCAGCATGCTGCTGCAAGAAGTGTCCTTGAAGTGTTCTCAACCATGTCCCAGACTAAAAATAAATAAATTAATTTCTGTCACATGTTGAATATGTGTTGGGTAGGTGTCTGACATGACAGACACGACACTTCAAGCTTCCAGAAGTGTCAATGTTTCCTAGAACCAAACCAGACTTAAATCCCTAATTTTCTATCCTAATCTCACCTATTCCTAATTTCTTCCACAAATTATACCCTAAATCAATATCCTTAGAATTTTCCCATACTTGTCTTGCATCAATTTAGCATTAGAGCTTTTGGTTGGCGAACATGTTTTCTTGGAATGGAAAGATGTTGAGGGGAAAATTTACTGACTAGTGGCAGACGATTTGCTTTGAAGATTGTTTTGAAGTTGGGTAGTCTTGAAGCTTGCATGAATGATTAGAAGATATATGTTTAGGATTTAAAAAATTGCTATGCCTAAATTTGAATTTGAATGGGGTACTCCTCGCCCAGTAAGGAGAGGAAAATGTAACTGGTGCCGCTTCACCCGCAAGTGAGCAACTTAGTGAATCCTCTTGCTTGTGAGCTTGAGGCGGGGACGTAGTAGGCAATATTGGTCGAACCCCAATATTGTTTTCCGTGTCTACTTTTTATATTCCTGCACTTTAATTTCCTATACATGTTTATAGGTGATTTATTTTATATGTTGTGCATGTGTTAAACATTGTGAATGATTGGAAAATACTGAGCCTTCTATATCTGATTTTAATATCTGCTCAGTTATATTGTATTGGGTTTTTGGAATTGCGTAGAAAGACCTTAGGTTGTGTTTTACTGAATTGTGATTTGAATCGAACTTAAGTAGAAATTTTTTAAATACCCAATTCACCCCTTCCCCCCTTTTGGGAATACACCAATTCCAATAGGATTCATATAACTGACCCCACCTAGTGGGACTTAAGACTTGGTTTTGTTGTTGTTGTTGTTAGTTTTAAGAATATTTAAATTTATATGATCATTTTATTTTAATCTTCATTAAACAGTATACATAAAACAAATTATTTAATTCAAAAAATTATTTATAGGTATTAAAATGTCTAATAGTAGGTTGTTAAAATAACTAAAAATGGTCTTTTTTTGGTTTAAAAAATTTCTTTTTAAACAACTAAAAGAATAAAAATCGACTATAGAAATAGAAAGCTGGCAATATAAATAGAAAACTGACAAAATACACAAACATATTTTTAGAATATATTTCTTTATTATATAAAAATAAAAAATAAAAACAAAAAACATTAAATATAACAAACAAGGCCTAAGTTGCCAGCTTTCTATTTTTATTGTCAGCTTTTAACTGCTTGTGGAAAAATTGAAAATTATTTTGGTTGTTTTGGTAACCTATTACCAAAATATTTTAATTTTCAAAATTAATTTTTATTGGATTCAATCACTCTTTTTATAAATAAGTTTTAATTAAATTTAAAATAAAATAGTCTTATGAATTTAAAACATAATTAAAACAAAAATTTCCATAAATTTTGAAAAAATTTAAAAAATATTAATAAAAAATATTTTTACTATTTCTTAATTGTAATGTATACTAGGATTGTTCTTTTAAAGTGAATTTTGGAATATAATAATTAAGTAAAATCTATAATTATTAATATTTTATTTTTATTATAATATATCTAATTTTTATTATTTTGAACTTTCCTCATTTTGACATATTTGTTCAATTGTTGTTTGATTTAAGAACAAACATAATCATTTATTTAATTATTTTAGTTTTACAGATGCTAACCAAATATATTGTCTGTTTCGATTTTTAGCTTGATTCTGATTTCTAATTTTTAATTTTGATTTTGATTTTTATGGTTTTTTTTTTTTTTTATAGTGATAGCAAATGGTCCTTCAATTTTCCAATTTTGTATTATTGTGCTTTATTTTATTTTTTATTTTTTTTGAATGTAGGTTTCTTAATATTGAAAGGGAAAAAATATATATATAATCTAAAACCACCATGATTTTGTCAATAAAAGGCATATGTTCACAGTGTACACAGCCTTGCTCCTACTTTTATCTAGAGAGGCTGTTTCCTTGGACTCAAACCTATGACCAACTGGTCACTAAGGAACAGCCTTACAGGTGATTCAAAATTAATTTTTGAATTGAAAATGAAATGTAAAATTGTTCAGTTTTGGTCTAGTTTGTTGGTATTCATTAATTTTTATACACCCTTAGTCCTTTGTTAAGAGTATTTTGGGTCTTTATTTTCAGTTACTTCTAGGGTTTTATTTAATTTTATCTATTGCATTCTGTATGATCGAGATTAGTTTAATTTTGATGGTCGAGATCTATTATTGTTTGGGTTAAGCTATGAAGAGGCATGTACTTTGTACTGTTTTCTCTTGATTAATGAACAACCGTCTGTATTTGCTGCAAAACCTAAAACCCTTCAAGTGAGAGACTTTCTTACCCTAGGAGTGATTCCTAGAACCTATTAGTTTGATGCTAGAATTTTTATGCTATCCTGTTTTCGTTACTTGATTAATGGCCTCCAAACCAGGTTTGAATCCCTAATTTTCTAGCCTAATTTCACTAATTCCCCAGTATCTTCCACAAACCATACCTCTAATCAATTTCCCTAATTTCCTCTGTTTGTCCTGCATCATAGACTCTCTTGAAAGTACTGTTTTGAAGATTGAAATACAGATGTTGTGATTTAAACTTTTGAAGCTTCAACTGGCTAGGATGATCCTTAGTTGGATTATAGCACCTATAATTTCAAGATTTGCAACAACCAAGTTTTCTTGTCATGGTAGTTCATCTGACTCTTCATTGTTTATTTTATGTGGACACTTCAACTTCAAGGTGATGTAAACATATTTATTGAAGATTATTTCAAGATCTATTTTTTTTGTAGAAATTTGTATTGCCACAACACCAAATTTCTATCAGCAGATGAACTTTATGTCTTACTATAGCAGATGGACTAGCTAGCTCTGCTTTTTTGGGTAGAGGATTGCTAGATAAATTAACAGCATTATCCATGCTGAACTTTGTCTGTAGCTCGATATGCACAAATAGTATCAACAAATGGATAAAATCATTGGTTAACTTTGAACTTTGTTCACGCTTTTATATTTGTTTCAATTTTTATGAAACATTTAGGCCTGCAAATGGTTTACTTAGTTTTCTATGTTCAATGTGTGTTTCTTATGACAACAATATCTATTTTTATCATAAAATATTATCTGTTCTGAAGAGCAGCGCTGATTTTCAAATTTGGTTGTAATATTATGTTTATATCATTTCTTGTGTGTCAAATAGGGGTATAAGTTAACTAAGCAGGGTAAATTTATTACCAAAATGGGTTGGAGGCAAGTTAGTTCTAGCACGCAGGGGGGTAAAATGTTGTCCACGATGACAATGGCGACGGGCTCATCAGGAGGGACAGAAGCAGATGCATCAATTTCATCAGAAGAATTTCTTTTATTCAAAAGAGAAGTATGGCTCTTTTCTTAACCTTGTTGCCTATTAATTTGCAAAATTGTGCTTCATTCCATGACAATGGTGTTACCTAAATTGTAAGCATTGTTGAGTCTTCTGCAATATTCACTGAAACTTTTATTGGAGGCCCCTAAAGAAAAATTCTTGTTGTGCACATGTTTTTTCCATGCCTAGTCTCCAGTTAGACTGTTTTGGTTTTATATTTTCTTGTAATAAATGTGAGCTTATGGGTTATACGGAACTTCAGATTAACTTGACATTTAGCAGACATGTCAAGAAAAAAGTTGTGTACTTGATCCTGCCCTCTGGCTTAACCTTGCAAAAGTTCCCAGGGGCATATAAAGATGATGAGTTTTACACCTGGTGTAATTTGACCTTCTCTCTCTCCCTCTCTCCCTCTCTCTCAGACGCACAATCACATGCACAAACGGCACAGGCATGTACACGTGCATATTTTTCTATATAAAAATAAAATAGGCATGTCTTTACATGTTGAACTTGTGCTGGCATATTTCTTCATTTGAAAAGCTTTTTCAAAATTTTCAATGCATTTAAGTTGAATCTTTTGGGTGTATTGGAGCCATATTCCCCATATGCATCCTTCATAGGTGCAGCAAATCTACTTTTTTGAGTGTTACATATATATATATATATCCTTTTCTACCAAAGAAAGTGCTTGTTTGCACTTGATTTTTAATAAGCTGGTCTCTTAATTTCAAACTAATTCAGTAAATGAGGGGTGTTTGATTCACCTCTTAATGCATTCTAAGTGCCTCCTTGAAGCCAATCCCTCTGCCCCACATAGGCAAACAGAAAAAAATAATGGCTTTCTTATTCGTTTTGAGACTGGATCGCGAATTCAGAATCAACTCTTTACTTTACCAGACAGCCCTGAGATTTTGTATCAATGAAATTTCTTTAATGCCACATATGGGAGCATGAATTTTGGACCTTGGATTTGGATTTAGGTAGATTTGGATAAATTTCAATACAATTTAATATTATATCTTATCCAAATCCATTACACAAGGCCTCTCCAAACATAGGGTAAGAGTTGCTTACTGTGTTACCAAAGACCTCTAACCATTTGGAAAACTAAAATTTATCTATGATAATTACCTATCTTGTAGATTATATTTGTAGTCCTTTTAAATCGTGTATAAATGGCGATCTGTTGAACTTAATATGTGAATTGTCGCAGATAAGTTAGCTTTATTATCTCCTTTAAGAATCATCCAATTAATGATAACTTCATTAGAAGAGAGAAAGTATGCAAAACGTGTGCAGAAGCTGGGAATTGAGACCTTTCCTTAATATAGGATGGGAGACCAAGTAGTTTAGAGAAAAGGGATGTCTATGAAGTTTCTGATATTAGGACTTTGACATTTGATTCAATGAATGAGACTGGCATGATTGCATCTTTTCATTTTGTCTCTAATCAAATTGGACATTTGTTTCCCTGTTTTTTTTTTTCTTTTTTCAATTTTTTTTTTCTTATTTTTCTTATTTTTTTATTTTTATTTTTATATTCAATTTCTCATTGGTCCTTTACCGAGGTTAAGTATTTTACCGAGGTTAACTAAATACTATTTTTTCTAGGTAAGGGGAGACCAAGTTATTGAGGATGACATGGACTACCAATCTCTTAAAGATGGATATGTGTGTATCTTTTATTTATTTATTTATTATTTATTTGGTTTAATGTTTCTGAACAGCCAATCCATGATCAACATCGTGCTCATAATCTACTTTTTCAGATAACAGTTACTCCTCTTGGGGCGCTTTCTCCTCCTGAGGTAGATTGCCATGCATACTTCAAAGATTGGTTGTCAGGTGTGGCTGAACAACCGTATTCTTCTGCCTTATAATTCTGTAAGCACTATAAGCAACCTTTTTCTTGTTGGTTGTGAGGTTTGATGACCAAATATTATTGAATCTTTTGATATTCTATTCTCTAACATTCATGATGCTTCGCCTTTGGTGTCATGTCGATCCCAACAAAACAAGTCAACAAGTTGACAGCAATAAGCTTTCTATTGTTATTTTCTTGCTTAATTATTTGCTTGAATTTTTACATCATTGTTTTTGACTGGGTTAATGTGCATTTTTATGATGAAGAAAAGAGAGAAGAATACAAGTAAAGGAGGAAAAGAAGTCTACCAAGGAGGAAGTAAGAAAAAAGAACAAAAAAATTCAAAAACAAATACAAAGACAACCAATACAAGTAACAGAGCCTTGCATTCGCAAAGGATATGAGTGAGAGGGAGCCCTGCACTAGCACCTACAACCAAATACTAAAGTGAAGCAATAAATGAATCTTTCTTAGTTGGTCCAACCAACAAGGCCTTCATCCCTATGACGCAATAAGTTTATAATTCATATTAGTTGTAAATTTATGCCCAACCTCATCCTTCAACTCACAACAGTGATAAAAATGGTGACTGTAGGCTTTGAATAGAGGCATCCAGTATCAAGAGGACAAGGTCAATGAGCCCAAGCTTTGTAATCGAAACACACTCAAAAGGGAATCTTGCCCATGGATCTATTCATAAAGTCATTATAGGCAGATACATAGTACGTAAAGCTGAATCCTAATTGCTCTATTTTCACCCACAACACATCTTTGATCTATCTAAATTCTAAATAGATCACCTAAACTACCATTAAGAACATACTCTAACCATCAGTTTGGGGATGGAAAGCAGTAGGCATCAAATTAGCGTCACGTCATCCAAAGTGTCTTCCAAAGATAACTAATAAACTTTTTGGTCCTGTTAGGCATTATTGAACTCGGCAAACCATGCTGTCTGACCACCTACCTACCGTACAACTTAGCTACATGTGAGTACATAAGAGCTTTGACCATGTGGAATGAAATGTGTTATTCTAGAGATCAACTGCAACAAAAAAAGAAATCATGCCCCTCATGCATTTTAAGCAGTCCAAGAACAAAATTCTAATGCAATTTTTGGTAGGTTGGAGTGGAATTATTTGGAATGTAATGGAATAAATAATTGTATGACGAATGTGTACAAATGGAGTGATCAATTCCACTTCATTCAATTCCACTTCATTCAATTCCATTCCATTTTTTTTTTTTAGATCAATTGGGTAAATATATTGATCGATTGAGAATATATACAACTACACTGGGCATTCCCAGGTCACCTTGATACCACAATGACTATACAAGTCACAAGTCCCAAAATACATCAAACCTAGGCATACCCAGGGGCCAAGGAACTGGCCAATCGATATAGCAATACTCAGAGATATCACAAGAACATCAATACATGCCCTACAATATCAAACTGAGAACATATCAAATTTATCAAAAACCGCCCTATAGATATGTCTTTGTACGACACAAATTAAATCTATAGGAGCTATTACATGATTATCAAATCTTTTCCTATTCCTAGAGTGCCAAATAAAATACACAGTAGTAGCCAAGCAAATTTTCTTCCCAGCTGAGTGAACTCCATTGCCTTTTGCTTCTTTATGTAACCATTTCACCGCTGCCTTGATTGAAGTCATAGCCCTTTTAATTCCAATCCACTTTCTTATGCTACTGCACACTTCAGCCGAGTACTTGCAGCCGAAGAAAAGGTGTTCAAGTGTCTCCATATCCCTTTTACAGAAGGTACATCTTAAAGTCAATCTCTACTCCTTGTATCTTGTCGCAAGTTGGGAGCTTTCCCTTCCATCCCAGCCATAAGCAAAAAACATACTGTGGGGAAATTCCATTATACCAGATAGATTTTATCCATGGCATTTTTTGACTCTTCTCCCTCTAGAACTCATAGAGTGTATGCGAACCACTTCCCATTCTTTCCATATTTTCTATGGCTGCAGCCACACTACCAGAATTCAGGACCAGCTGGTCTTTGATTTCAACCAAACTTTTGAATAGGGGGGAGTCATCTTTTTTAGCTACAACATACCAAACTTCAGTCTCCTTCAAGTAAAACTGATGGATCCATTTCGTCCATAAACTATCCGTTTTAGCTTGTACATTCCACAGCGCTTTAGTCAACAGTGCTCTGTTCCATGTCTTGAGGTCAACCACTCCCAAGCCACCTTCTTGTTTTGGCTTGCAGATTTCCCTCCAAGCAACCAAGGCTCTCCTCCTACTACCCCACAGGAATACTCGGCATAGCTTGATTACTTGGTTTAGAACATTCCCTGGAATTGGAAAAATGGCAAACCAAAAACCTTCTATCCCTTGGATAATTGAATTAATTATTTCTAATTTACCAGCATAAGACAAAGTGTGCCCAGGCCACCCTTTAAACAACCCAGCAATTCGATCAATCAAAGGCCTATAGTGGGCAGCATTCAGTTTAGATTTTTGCAAGGTGTGCATGGCAAAAGATGGCTGCTAGAGCCTATACGTAGCCAAGGCAATATCTTTACATAAATAGTTGACTCACCTACATGCAAATCCCAAACTAGAAAATCCCTAAAAGAAGTGCATGCAAATCCTTAAGCATGAAAAAGTCAATGGCATGTTCTTTACAGTTTCTCTTACTCATGTCTTGGAAAATGATCCCAAAATCAAAACAAGAAAATACTCATTTTTCAAGAACGAAAATCCTATGATCATGGTTCTCATCACATGAAGAATGGCAGCAAGCAACTCTCTCTATTAAGGCCATCATCTGTCTTATTCTCAACACACTAATGATGTTTGGGGACAATGGTATTTTCATAAAGGAATTCTATCCAATCAACATGCTTAACACTTAGTCTTTTTTTTTTTTCTTTTTTTTTTTGGTGTGTGAAGTTAGTATAGCAAAGCAAGGTGGTAAGTAAACAGATTACAAATTTTTGGGGTAAAAGATAATATTTACATTGATGGAGGGATTGCACAATAACATAAAACTCTTGGTTCTGCATGACATGCAGAACTAAATTTATTTATTTTAAATTTTAGGATATAATATTTATTTATTTATTCTGTGAATTCTAGGATCCAAAGCAAGGTGGTTAGAATAGCGTATAAATTCATGGGTTAAAAAAATAATATCTTAGTTGATGAGGGATCTCACAACAGCTTAAACTCCCAGTGGAGTATGACACCGGGAAATAATTTATTTTTATTTTTTTCTTTCAGGATATTTATTTATTTTAACTGGCTAATATCCTTATGATTTTAGGGTAGTAGTTTTTAGGAAAGTAGCACTCTGGTATATTTTAGATTCTAAAATTAGTTTTCTTATTTTCCAAACACTGTATGCCTATAGAAGGCTACATACTAAATTCTATTTAGAGTCAAATTACAATTATATTGTGTAGGGCGTAGTCCTGTACCAAGTGATATCAGGGCAGACTCTAATCCAACACGAATATAAGTGTTAATTAGAAGGATTGACCATTTTAGCCTATATCGCAAAACTGTATGCAAGTTTCAACTTTAAACTCAAGAGTTTGCAGTTTAAACTTAAGTTGCCTTGTGTGCCATCTCCACCATCTCGATCTTTGCCAGGCTGCCGCTGACCCTTCTCTCCACTTCTTCATTCACAATCATTGGAAGTAAAAGGACTGAAACTTGATAATAATTAAATAGAATATCTGAAATGGCTATGGGTAACCACCTTATGCAAGAGCTTTTGTATGTTTGTTTGCTTTCTAGCGTTGCCGTTCCCTGTTCATTCTAACAGCTTGTAACTGTTAAAATCGAGAATTATATATGGAACTTTGCTTGTTTCTTTAAGATTGTTTTTTGTAGGCTCAATATATCCTCTATTTGTTAAGTTATTGCTCCACTTATCCCAAATGTCTAAAGGAATTAATTCTCAAGCAATGTAGGGGCAGTTAATATAACATTCTTTTCCTTTTTCTTTTCTTTTTGGTAAAAGGACTGGCTAGTTGTGTAATTCCTGTCATTTGGTATTCTGTAATGCATGAAAATTAACAATTTTGAATTTTGTAGATAGGTGATTACATGGAGAAAATGAAATGTTGAGATGGGGGATACGATACAAATTAACTTTAATTTTCTAGGAAAGCAACTTTAGAGAGGGACTATGGGGAACGAGTACAATGTTATTTTTATGGTGATTGTTTGGGAAGGAAAAACAGTTAGTAGGTTGTACCGTAAGAGGATATTGATAAAATTTTTTGTTAAGATATATTTTAGAATTATTAATAAAATAATAAATGGATATTAATTTTTTCTTTGAAGAATATAACTTAGTAGCTCATTTCTTCAAATTTACAAACTGAGCAGGAAAGTAGTTTTACTTGTTTATTTGCTCCAGTGTGCTGAATTTTTCTTGAGTATCTTTAGAGATGAATTTTTTTTTCATAGGCAAACAGAATTCCTGATGGCTTAAATTCCATCTCTGGCTGGTAAAAGGATCTGCCACAACAGACTTGCACTCTTGTCATAAAAGAATTGCACATCTTAAGATTCCACATAGGAAGTGTATAATGTCAGTTCTGGGGTGGGAGAAATATCACGAAGGTGCTGAATTGAAATTCATCCTTCACCGTGAGGCCTACTGAGCCTTTTATGGGACACTTGCCATGGCTGCAGGCTTTAAATGGGTGTTTAGGATGACTTACAAAATTAGTTATGTGACTTTTAACTCCTCCTCCTCCTCCTCATCATCATCAACAACAATAAGAAGCCTTAAGCCCCACTAGGTGGGATTGGTTATATGAATTCTTTTTCTCTAGTTCACCCGATCGAGAGCATATTCCTCTACTAAATTAAGGGCTATTAAATCCTTTTTTACTTCTCTATCCCTTTTCATGTCAGAAACAATAACTAACTCACTCTTCCTCACAGGCGCTCACTAGGTCTGTGTTTTAAATGTTTAGAGACTCCAAACTATCTAAGAAGTCCCTCCTTTATCTTGTTTTCGACTGGTGCTATGCTTAAATTATTGCGCATATGTTCGTTCCTTAGTTTATTTATTTTATTTTTTAATATTATACCACTCAACACCTATTTTTTTGAACACATTTTTTAATTGCCCAACATTTTAAATCATAAGGCATAGCTGACTTTATAGCCGCCTTGTAAAACTTTTCTTTTAATGTTAAGGGTATTCAACGATCACACAATATGCTCAACTCTCAACTCAAATAGCTGCTTTTTTCTTATTTGAGTGATTTAGTTATTTGAATCACAAGTCATGTGCATCATTTTAATTCATTGCAAACCTCTCGTTAATCAATTCAGAGCATTTGGATTGTTGACTGTTGGACTTTTTAAGTCTATCCTCTTCATATCCTTAGGCTGGATTCAGTTCAGTTTGGTGCTAGAAATTGGTGCCTTGAGACATTTTGGAAAATCTCCTTCTGGTTGGCTGAGGGATTAGATGCTTGTAGGAATGGAAATTGAAGTTGGAATACAAGTATTGCAATTACTTGAACGTAGGGTGGAAACTTAGGAGATAATGGTTTATATCAGGTTGTACTTGGCCATTATTTTTGGAGTTGGACTGGAATTGACCATGTCATTTGTATAATAAACAGTAGTTTTAAAATATTGAAGATATTTTTGGCATGCCTTCTTAATCTATTTTGTTGTGCTTTCTTCTTCATCAGAATTGAGATCCAATTTTTAAGTTAAAAAGCAAAGTGAACAGAACTACCATGAATGCTTAGTAATACGATTGATGGTTTAAAAAGAGTAATGAATAGCAGCTTAGTTTAATCTTCTAGAACAAAGTTAAGGAACATCATCATTAGAATCGCTTAAAAGGTATATCCACTAAAGAATACTTTTTTGGAAGAAGGGGAAAATCATGTAGGTTGTCCCATCCATTCTATAGATATCAATCAACTTCACCAAGCCCCCTGAAAGATGTGAAATGAAAATCGAACTGCCATCTTAACCGCTGAAAACAGACAAATCAACAATAAAGAAAAAAACAAAAAGAAAAACAGAGCAGTAGCAGGGAATTTATTACCTGTTGGCCGAATGCTTCAATCACGCTCAGAATTTTCTTTTTCTTTTTAAGTGTTAAGAGCTAGATACAAGCTTGTACAAAAATTGAGAAACCCATATTCTGAAATGTAGCTTAAATCTTAGGAAAGTGAAGAAAAAAGAAAAAGAGTAAATACCAATTTATATGAGTATAAAAAACATTCTTTAAATATTGTATATGTACATGAGGAACTATATATCAGATTGCAGAGCCTTCATTGTGTGGATGGCAAAGAAGGTGCATGCGACTCCACCAGTATAGACCACAGGACGTGCACATCTTCGTAGTGGCAGGATTTGACATCCTCGTACAGAATGTATATCCCCCTCCCTGCACCCAAACAGATAATACCAAAATGAAACGTAAGTACATTGGAGAAAAAAAAGTGAAGAAATGCAGCTAAGGTACAAGGGGGGAGAGAGAGAGAGAGAGAGAGAGAGAGAGAGAGGAATGTATTGTGTTTAAGCACAGGAATTTCAATGGGTATGGAGTGTAGATGAGGACGGCAAATGCATTGACTAGAAATAGGCGCCATTAAGAAAGCTGATTTTGTATGCACATTGAAACAATGTGGGAATTTACAAAGAAAAGTGAGAGAGAAAGAAGAGATAACAATGACGATGCATAAAAGTCCAAGAATCACCAATGCGTGAAGGTTTTAGGGCAGGACCATTGGACAAATAGAAACAGAAAAGAGAACAAAGAACACAAGACAAATAGCGAAGGGCATGAGACAATTGACAAGAAGAATGAGAATGAAGTAGGAAAATGAGAACAAAAACAACATTCAGCAATGCAAAAATGAAGTAAAATACTGCAAACGTTGCAGAGAGAGTATGAAGGAGGGGAAGTACTCTTCTTCTGAGCAGAGTGAAGGCGAATCCAGAGCTTCTTCACTGGGGAGAGGAGGGACCGGAGCCACCCCATTTGGAGAAGTGAGTGTATGGGTGGTGGTGGCTCATGTACCACCAAAAAATGAAAGGAAATAGAGAGCAAGAGAGAGAGAGAGAGGTGTCGTAGATATGCTTGCTTGGACAAGGGTGAAGTCTAGATCACTGTTGCTACCACATCATCCCCCACTCCCTTGCAGGCTAATCATGAGTATCACATTTTCTCTCTTGGTGCAGTGTCCGCGTCACACCTTTTTCCCTTGCAGTAGAAGGAGCCTCCCCACCAATCGCTTCCACTTTTTCACCCAAACCCCTCTGGTTCTCCTCCTCCTCCTTCACTAACGTTCCTTCTGCCTCAAGCCTCTTTTAATTGGTCTTCACCCCTCCATGCCCAAGTTTCCCTTTTTTGGGACTTCCTCTCCTCTACTTCACCCATTTTGGGTAACCTCTTCCTTTTTAGTGAAACATAATCATACCCTAATGAACTGGGATTTTAGTTCTTTCTCATCCTCTACAAGTATCTGCCCCCTGTAGGTGCACCGCCCTTATCCCTTTTGGGCTTCTCTGTGGGACTAGGTCTGCATGGGTTGTCAACTCGGATACTTGACCCACTGAGTCAAGACACAACCTACCGAGTCCAGTTAAGCTGTCCCAATCACGAAGCAATTAGGTTTTGTTGACCAGTTCAAAGCTTGGCTTTACGAATTTAACAATTGGGTTAATTGCGGCTGGGGTTGGGTCGATGATGCATGCTTGTGAAGCCAATCCCATTTACCATATATATCATACCTACTTGGCTTGTGTGTAAGGCAAAGCTGCAAAGTCAAAATTCAAGAAGAAGAAACAATGAAAGTTGGGTGTTGGTGCTTTTAGGCAATCACGTGCGATTGTCAAAGCAAGGCCGGCCGGCCTGCCTGCCTGGATGATGGATCAGGTCCAATCTACTGAGCCCCAATTGGGTTCTCTACCAGAGAAGATCAGCCCAATAACTAAAGCTTGGCCACTTATGAGTATTGCTGAAGCCCAGATGTCTATAGGTTTCTGTTTGCACTTTGGGCCAAGATTTTAATAGTACTATTTAAGTATGAAAATTTGTTCAAATATGACAAAAAAATTAAGAAAAACTAAGGTTTTGTTTAGTCGTGGAAATATTTTTTATTTTTATTTTGTTTTTGGAAGAATTTTTTTTTTTTTTTTAAGTTTTGCAATGTTTGTAAAAAAAATGAAAAAAAAATAGAAAATTTTGGCACTATTCACTAATAGGAAATAGTTTTATTTTTTATTTTTTATTTTTATTTTCAAATAAGTACAAAATGTCACATTGTTTTCCAATTCTATAACTAAATTTGTATGCAAAGGATGCAAAACATGTTTTATTTATTTATTTATTTGTTTTTTCCAAATTTCTAAGTTCTTATATAACTTTTGGAAAATTGGAAAATAAGGTGTGATTTTATAATTATTTTAAAATGTAGAAATAAAATTTTTTTTTACAACTAATCAAGCTCTTTGTTTTTCTATATAAATCATGAAAATTGAAAAATAAGCTACATTTTTTGTAATTCTTTGAAAAGCTAAAATTAAAAAATAAAAAAAAAATTGGACAGAAGACATGGTTTTCTCCTAAGATTTAATAAAAAGACAATGACCTCTCTTGAGATTTGAAGAATTCTAAGGACCTCTTTAGGGTTTGCCAAAAGAATACAAACTATGAATTTAGGTGTAATCTTAAGAGAAAAAAAAAGGGGGGGGGGGGGGGGGGGTGGGGGGTGAATTGGGTATTTTAAAAATTCTAAGATTTTAAGTCTTAATTTTAAACGGCATAATCACACAAACACAAGTTTGAAGATACACAGATTTCAATATTACACAACCTAATAGATTCAAACTATGTATTCCACAAACAATCACTATTTCCCAAACAATCACAAGTGTAAGAAATATTTAAAACATACACAATAGGAAAATAAGAAATAAATAATCAAACACAAGCGGAAATAAAATGAGATAAGGGAAGAGAGATGCAAACTCTAGATTTTTATGAGGTTCAGCCAAAATCGGCTTATGTCCTTGCCTTGGGCAAACTACTTAAAGATTCCACTAGTCTGCTCCTTAAATCCGGGTGGAACTTCTCGTTACACTCTGCTGCTTACGAGAGACACAACTTCCTCCTTACAATCTGCTTCTTACAAGAGGCGTAGCTTCCTCCTCCCCAGTTCACAGTTCGAACTATCAAGACAAGTGATGAAAGATAATTTTGAATACACTCAAATGCTTCCCAATAAGCTAATGAGTACAATGAAACCTAAACAATCTCACAAGATACAACTTGAAGTTTAAGAGAGAATATGTGTTTTTCCCAATGAGGTGTTCGCAATAAAATATATGATCTAAACATATATATATATATATATATATATATATATATATATATATATATAAGTTGCTTCAAAGATCTAAACTCTATTCAATATTTCTCCAAAAATAATTTCTTTAAAATATGTGTGTTGGAGATTCTAGGGTTTTCTTTTAAATAGGTTTTGCAAAGATGAGAGAGTATGAAATCTTTGAATAAAGAATATGAAAGTGAACACTTCAAAGATTCAAGCCATAGTGTAAACTTTTTCCTAAAATATTTTTCAAACAATGGATATATGGAAAACTAAAATATTTTGCACCCAATAAATTATTTCAAATAAAATGAGTAGAAGAGTAGAAAAATAAGATTTGAATGCCTAAAACACAAACTTGTTTACCAAACCTCAAGATCAATATTGCTTTGCAAGATGATGTGAGTGGATGCTTTTGGATCTTGAAGAAAGAAGAAGAGAATGCCCAACAATGATTTTTGTGTAAGAGAATGTAGGCAAGAGAGTGTAAAATAAGTTTTAGGGTTTGTATTTATAAGCACTTTCGGCATATGGCCGTTTTCTACTCGTTGGGTCAATAAAAAAAATATTTTATACAAAAAAAAAAAAAATTTGACCCTTGAGCGCTGGAACGTTGGTTATGCCTGACAGAATTGTCGACGCGTTGGCACACTAGTCAACGAGTGTCCTTCACTCGCTCGTCGACGAGACCAGGGGATTAGTTGACGAGTCACTTGAGTGAAATCAATATGGTCTCGGGACTGCTCGTTGACAATGACAGGGCACTAGTCGACGAGTGGCCTTCATGTATTTGTCGACGAGACCAAGGGACCAGTCGACGAGTTCCCTATTATTCAGCCCTATTAACCTTCTAAAATGCAGATCCAACCTAGGACAAGTGCATATGAATATTTCTTGAAAAACATGCATCCTAGGGTCCGTCTATTGGTCATTTTGAGTTTCCTATCATATCTTATGAGACATGTGAATAAAAATAAGACTAAATACAAATTACAATTAAAAAACTAAATTATCTTCACCCTTTTGTTCTTCTACTTCCATGGAATGAGTCAAAAGTCGTATGCGCATCAAGTTCTTCATGGCTTCCTTAGCATCCTTACCATCTGTAAGTGCTAAGTATTGATCCTGTTCAAAAGCTTCATGCACAGGTAAAATATTAAGTGATTTGTCATTATCAAAACAGGATTGGATTCATAGAGTCATCACAAACCTTTCTTTGTATTTTACAAGAAGACAATTCTTTTGAGGGGTGTTTAATTTGTGATTTTTTGAAAAACCTTAGGTAAGATCTGTAACATTTTTTGAAATCTCAAGGGAGGACAATGGAATTTTTGAAACATCATGGAGGTACCTATCTTTTCGCCAAATCTTAATGAAGGTGAATGTCTTTTGTCCAAAAGTTTTTACAAGTAAACGGGCCTTAAAGTTGTGTTTGGGAGGATGAATTTTGGGTTTTGGATTAGACAGATATGGATTTGAATAAAATTCAATGAAATTTTGTATGTTGTCTTGTCTAAATTCGTACCAATCAAAATTTAAGATCCTAACTCCAAGTTCTCAAATACTTTTTTTGAAAAAAGAGAGAAGGATTCATTAATTAATTAGGCTTAACCATGAATAAGTTTAAAGTTATCATTACAAGGAAGGAGAGGAAAAGAGGGGAACTTAGTGAAGTCCCTAGGAGCATATAAAGCAGACTTTGCTATATAGGGAGCGAGAGCATCGAATTCTCTTTTAACAAAACAAAAGAAAAAAAACATCTTTGCAGACTATCACTGAAAATCTAGATGTCATTTAGGATAGGTTGCGAGTCCCAAAAGGTGCAACATTTGCTTTGATGTCGACAAGTATTTTACGATCAGATAGGATCAAGAGTCTGTTTAGGTTCATCCTTTTCGCCCGAAAGATTGCTTCACGAACGACCCTTGCTTCAGCTTGGAATGCGAATGAGGCTGGAAACTTTACACCACATGATGCTAAGACATCGTTATCAGCATTTTGTCAAAACAATACCTGCAGTTGTAGATTTTCCCTGGTTGAAAGCGGCGTCACATCATAAAATAGCGTTCAGCCTTGATAATGGTGGATGAATCCTATTTTGTGATGGTCGTAGAGGATTGTTTGTTACTACTGTTGCAGGATCTGTGCCAATGGGAGGCTTTGGTTGGAGTGAAGGAGGTGAATGCGTGCCTCTTGAATCTCTGTCTTTGAAAATCTTTCATTTATGCCTTTCCATATTGTCCGAGAGAAGCGAACAAGAATAAGCAAGGTATACTTTGTATCTGTTATTAGAATCGGGAAATTGCGGAGGCTCCGAAGAATTCCCTCTCCTCCAGTTTGAAAAGCCATCAAGGCGGGGATTAAGGGGGAGATGCAAACCAAATGTATTGAGTTGAATGGGAGTGGAGGAAGATGTGGTTATGGTCCTCTTGCTAGTAACCACTCAAGGCACAGTTGGTGATGTTCGATTGGTGATTTTTTATTGGGAGCATGTTCATAAGGAGTATCCAAAAAAATATTTTCATTTTTGGCATCCAATTGAAGCTCAATACTCTCTTAAGCCATTTCACTTTCTCATTCGAGTGGTAGTCATGTTGAAGGGGCCAGCAATCTTGATAGAGCTGTTCATGTAGAAGAAAATCTATTTTTCTGTTACTCTGTTGTTTTTCTTTTTATATCAAATACTATTAAAAAATAAAAAAAAACTGTTATAATATGATTGAAAGACTAAAGAATAATTAAATATTAATGATGGATAAAGTTAAAATTTTATTTGTTGATTTGTTATATAATTTATGGTCTTTTTCACTTTTTTTGCTACAAGAAGCAATAAAACAAATCTTAAATCATATCGGGTAGGGTCAGTTATATGAATCTTTTTTCATCAAATTACATGATCATGAACAATTTACTTCAACAAATTAGTGCTATTAAATCCCTACTTATTATCTCATTATAAGTTATTTTTGGTCTATCTCATCTCGTTCTACTGCATCTTACTGTAACTGGCCAGCCCACTCCTCATTGGTTCACTATTTGATCTATGTTGCACATGCTCAAATCGTTTGAGGTGCTCTTCCCTTATGTTATTTTTTATAAGAGTTACGCTTAACTTACTGCAAATATATTCATTTATTAATTTATCTTTTAATATTACATTACTCATCTACCTTAATATTCTCATCTCAACAACTTTTACTTTTTTAGATACATCGCCTCTTAGTTGCCCAACATTATAATTCATATAGCATAACTGGTTTTACAACCATCCTATATAACTTTCCCTTTGATTTAAAGATTGTTCTACCATCACACATCACACTAGAAACACTTCTCCATTTTACCTACTTCTTCCCCCTCCCCCCCCCCCCTTTTTTTGATAACCTGAGGACTCCAACCGCACCATTGCGCTACTTAGGACACTGTGGTGTGCCACCAAACCTGGGGAGATGAAAATCACCCACCCATTGATGTACCACTGGTAATTTACCGAGATAAACTCTCAAGGGGGATTCAAACCCGTGAGCTTGGGGTCACCAAGCCAACCCCACTTGCTTTAACTCTATTATTACATGTGTTCCTCAATTTCTCCATCAGCTTGCATAGTATATCTAAGATATTAAAATTTACTTGTATTTTTGATTCATTAATTATTAAGTTTAATATTTTCTCTAATATTCCTCCTGTTAAATATATTTTGTCTTATTTTTACTTATACTAAACTACTAGATTCTTAAACTTCTCCTCATAACTCTAAGTTAGGTTTTATTTCATTCCTAGTTTCATCAATCAAGACAATATTATTTGCAAACAATACAACATAGGAACTCATTTTGTTTGCAAACAACACAACATAGGAACTCATTTTAGATACTTTTAGTTAGCTCGCCCATAGGGCAAAAAGATAAAATTTCAAAGTAGAACCTTGATGTACACATAATATGATTGAAAATTAGAACTGCACATCCATTCTTGTTCTGTATGCTTTTAATATATATATATATATATATATATATATATATATATATATATATCTGTGTGTGTGTGTGTGTGTGTGGGGAGAAGTATATACAAAAATTATTAATAATGTATTAATATGTTTGTAATTAGTTTGGCTTTCATCAGTTTTTAGCTAAATGATCTAATTTATTAACATACAAGAATTAAAAAAAATATCTTTTATTAATTAGAAATGCAACTAAATACATTCTAAGAGTAAAAGTATGAGTAGCGAGCATGGTGAATACAAAAAATACATTGCCAAAAAATCAATTAAAATGCTAGATATTGTTGTTATTGAAGATTTGAGTCCATAAAGATTATGTTTAGTTCACAAAATAGGAATACATTAGTTATAATAGGTTAAGTTATACAAATTTTTTTTATATTTTTACTATAAAGCAAACAATAATTGAAACTTTTTTTTGAATACGTAGCAAGGAATAGAGAAGAAATAATTATTCCCAAATTTTATCATGGAAATGCCTATTAATTCTTTTCTTGTTACATGCTAAATGAAATAATAAGAAATATGTAAGGAATCATTATTACATATTCTACTAAATTTTCATTATATTTCCTCTTATTTCAAGAAATAATTATTCCACAAATCAAACGTATACCTAACCATTTTTTATATTTTTATGCTATAACTTTTATTTTAGATTAATGTAGGTGGTCCCTCTAACCTCCAAAATTAATACTCAAAATGTTTATATTTTAGAATGTTTAATCTTCAAAAATGTACTTGGATACGTTCTTTAAGTAAAAAAAAAAAAAAAAAATGATGGTCGTACACTCAATTTGCACACCAAACTAATAGACTTTATTTATTTATTTATTTTTAAAGATATACAAAATAAACTTAGATAGTATTTGAGAGCATAGATTTTGGACGTTATATTTGGGTTTGAGTGGATTTGGATAAATTTTAATATAATTGTATATTTTACAACTTATCCAAATTTAATCCAATTCCAAATTCAAGACCTCTCCAAACATAAGGTGTATCATACATTTTTTTTAGGTTAATAAAAATCATAAGCAAGCCCCTCGATTTGTTTTTTGGTCTAAATTTTTCCATTAATCTTATTAGAAGGTGTATATAACTTATGTTGTAGAATTTTTAGGCATAAAACAAAATTAATTTTCTAAAACCCTCATTTCTAGCCTTAATCTTTGTTCAACAACACTTTCTATATTTTCATTGTATAACTCATAAGTTTAATTCTGCAATAGTTATTAGAATTTTAACTATATTATTACTTTTATATATAAATATTAAAGTGTTTTTCCTCCTTTCAATAAGTATGTTAAATAACTTGGTCAACTATATAAGTCCATTTTTACCTAGGGATTTCCAAATTTCAGCTACTTTAATTTTGCAAATAATTGTCATATTTTTTTCGTATTTTTCTTATTTGTCAATTCTAAATGTAAAATTTTTACTTAATTTTCTTTAAATAGCTAATTAAAATTACTCTGTCATTTTCTGTTATATCATCTTCTTAAAAAAAAATAATATCGTCCTTACTTTTTATAGATTTTATATTAATTTTACTTCTTTCCTAATGTGAAAAGTTAAGATTGCAAATAAGTCAAACCAAGCTGAGCTTTGGCATGCTCATTCGTAATTTGTTTAACAAAATGAGCTTTTAAAAATGACTGCGAATTGGGTATGTTAATTAAATAATCTGAACTCAACCATATTCGTCTTCGAATCATTTATTGATCAAGGTTAAAACAAGGCAAGTCTAGTTATATTAAAATTTTCATTATATATTAATGAAATCTACAACTAAATTTAAAATTGCCCATTGATGTAAACAAACAAATGAATTTGTTCATTAAAAATATAAAATTTAATAATCTCAATTTAAAATTAACTCTAAACCAACCATATAAATCAATGAGCCTCTTAACAACAACAACTTTTGATCTGTTCATGAACTACTTCATTAGCTAACTTATAAGTTTATTAAACAAGTATATTGTTTGAATTTTTAAGTCAGTCAACTTTCAAACTACTTATACGTAAGATTGGCAAATTTTATATCATCTAACTCAAGTTCAGTTGGTTTACTTTTCAAATTTAAAATATAAACTCGAATTTGTCTCATTTATCTTAAAGAAAGAGTTTGAAGGAGTCATTGTTAAGTCGGGTACCAAATAGTTTGGGAATAGGTAGCTTGACTTGATTAGTTGCAGCCCTATTTCTTTCCTTTTTCAAGTCCATGCAAACTGTCTTAAAGTTGAAGACTAAGGCTTTCTTATCCGCATTACATGTGCTAGGGGTCAGTTTAAGATGACAGTCTTGCAGTAGTCCAAAAGTTGTTGTACCTTTAGCTGACTCCTATTAAAGCTCAACCCAACATTGATCAGAATTAAGTAGGGGTGTAATTGGTTTTTTCTTATCATTTTTTTTTTTTTTTGAAATCTAACACGATTTTTTTCATTTCTTATTTTTAGTGAACTGAGCCAAACCAACTCAGATATGCCTAAACCTAAACCGAGCCAAATTGAAAATTTTGTTGGTTCGGTTTGTGCTGCTTGATGTGGTTTGTGTTGTTCGGTTCAGTTCTTAGTTTTGGAAAACTCTAAATTAGCACATATAATGAAAAAAAATAGGATACTAAAAGGAAAATATATGGTTTATCTTGTGTGAACTTGTGGAGGGCAAGCCACCAAGGCAAACAAGCAAGGAAACCTAGGCGATGCACTGCAGAGTCCGAGCTGGAGGTGTACCCAATGCCCACTGCCCCAACAGGAGAACTGAAGAGGAAAGGAGTGATGAGGTGTGGAGCTAAGGGAGTGAGGGTTTCATTGATAAGGGGATGAGGGGTGGCGGTTGGTGATCGGTAAGCCAGTTTTTTTTTTAAATAGGTAATATCATTAAAAGAGGAGAATTTAAGTAAGATGCTTGGATTCTCAGAATAAGACAACAGATAAAGACGAGGTTAAATCATCCTTCAAAATTAGAGAAAATACAAGAGAACTCTATCCAATCTAAGGATAATAAAAGGGTATTAGACCTAAACTAATGAAACATATATAATAAGTAGCGGTCAAATATGATTGAAATAGTACAGTACTTCTGGCTGATTGGTTAGCCAGTGTTAGAGTTGAGAGAGTGAGGGTTTTAAAAGAAAAGTGAGTTAATGACAAGATGGGGCCTTTTTCTTTTTGGGGGTGGGGGTTGGGGGGGGGGGGGGGGGGGGGGGGGGGGGGGCGCGGGAGCTGCCTGGTTTGTGTTAGATTAGGGTTACGGTTTTTAAAATCAAGGACTAAAGTGACATTTTTTTTTTTTGAAAAGATAAATTCATTAAGAGAAGGAAAGCCAAGCAAGAAGCTTGGGCCCTCCGAAACTGTTACAACAATTAAGGTGAAAAAATCACTCTCACAGCTTAAGAAAAATACAATTAAATTCCTCCCAATCTAAATTAGCCAAAAGGGAGTTAGCCCTGTACCAATGAAACAAAATAATAAGACATCTTTCGTATGTAACCTGGGCCACGGTGTATTTTTCCCTAAAAATTCTATCATACATTTCCTTCCATATTGTCCAACAAGTAGCTGCCAAAGAAGCTGCTTTTAATCTTCGAAGGAAACCTTTCAGATTAGTGGAGCTCCATAGAAAGAACATTGAGAGGAGATTATTTGGCATATTTTAAAGCTATATGTATATATATGTGTGTGTGTGTGAGTGTGTGTGTGTGTGTGTACCCTAGTTCGGTGTGGTTTGGTTCAACCAATTTTTTAAAGTGTAAAACATGAGTGAGTTGTCATAATCAGTTATCACTCATATAAATTGAATTGGACTGGCTCACATAAAAAACCAACTAATTTCGGTTTGATTTGGTTTTGATTCAATGAATTTTGTCAATTTTAGTTTTTTTTTTTTTTTGATAATCCAGGAACTCTAACCACTATCACCACTTTAGACACTATGATGCGGCACCAAACCCCCCCGGGGGGGGGGGGTGAAAGTCACCCGTCCATTGGTGCACTCTTGGTAATTCACCGGTATAATGCTTCAAGAGAAAATCAAACCCGTGACCTTGGAGTAACTAAAGCTACAAGCGCCCTTACTGCTTGAGATGGCCTAACAGGATTGTCAATTTTAGTCTATTACATACATGTACATATACGTATGCATATGCATGAATGCATGTATATATATATATATATATATATATGTTTGTTTGTGTATTTGTATGTGTGTTGTTGGGAGAGATATCAATAAACAATCACAGCGGAATAATTCTACTCCCTATATGCAAGCAAATATAGTGTATCTCTACTTTTATACGTGTTAAAAATAATAAGAGAAATAATCAATTACACCAAACCACAAGAACACAAGTAATTTTTTATGTGGAAAACTTCCCCAGTGTAAGGAAGAAAAACCATGGAATCTAATCCAGTTAAAATTTCCACTATCAATCAAATAATGGGTATACAAATCTTCTCTAATCGTAATTAGAGGATACAAATATATCTCATCAAGATATCAACAATCTTGGCAAATACAAAGAGAATTGGAGAGAATATACCAAATTCACGGTTACTGTTCATGGGAAAAATCCCTAACTTCCGAGCTCCAAATTCAATCTCTACCGTTCAGATTGTAACTCCTTGAGTCGTGAACCTCTCCTTCAAATTTCAGCTCGATCGGACCACATACGAAGCGGGATCAAAATCTTAATAAAATCTAGGCAGCATGAGAAAAATCACGTTTTTCTCTCTTTCTTTTGGGAAGTGACGGTTCCTCTCTTCTTTCCTCTCTTTTTATAATTTTCTTTAGGTTTTTCACATTAAAAGGGCTGGGCTTTGGGCTTTTAATAAAGTCCACTTGGACTTTCCTCCACATGGAAGGAAATAACCCAACATGTGTGTGAGAGAGAGAGAATTAGTAAGCACAAACGGGCTGAGAGAAAAGAACAAAGGGATTAGGTCACGAAGGACGAACTGAATTGAAACCTACAGGTGGATGGTGAACTGAGGAATCACAGAATCTGAGAAATTCAGGAATGGAGTAGTCAATTTTCAGATCATGAGGATCTGAGATGGATGCTTGCAATAATGCATATGTATAAGAAACAGCTAGCAGCTGCTCTCCAAGTCTCAGGTAATTATCGAACTGGGTGTGGTCTCAGACTCAGGTACAAGCATGGAGCATCCGAGCTAAAAAATTAAACAGCTGGGTCAGTATTCTCAGGTGCCCAGAAGAATGCATGCCTGCAGGATAACAACTGTGAAAGTAAAAATACGATCGAACAGCTGCATGCCTGATAAAAAAAAAAAAAGAAAAAAAAAAGACATGATCAGTACGTACCTGCTGCAGTGTCCATGCATGCCTCTATAAATTAAACTACCTCCAAATCACAAAGTTGATCCTTCCATCATTATTATTACCTGAAACCCAATGCTTCCATTTCTACATTTATAATACAAACGCCTTCCACAAACCCCAAATGAATAGGACTCTGCAATGGAAATGGGCATGGCATATTCTTCTAATATATATACATATATATCGAAAGATATGGCTTGTAAGGCACAAGAATAAGTTTGATTATATTTCTTTAATTTTTAATAAAATTTAATTTCTGCAAGAATGGGCTCCAAAGTTGAAGTTTGGATCTTTAGTTGAAACTATTGTGCTACAATATTGAGATGATCAATAATATTTTTTTTTTGACCTATTCATTTAAGTTATTAGTTTAAGATTCAAAAAGATTTTATTATTTGAAAATGTTATTTACCATGTAATTTAGCTATGATATGTTAAGTACAACTACATGTTTAGATATGATGACTATTGATCTTAATTTGAATTTGTTGTGAAAAATGAATTGCACAACGAAATATATTTGGGATCAAACACACAATTTAATGATGAATATACAGAAACATTTCATAAACACAACAAATATATTAAAGCAATTACAACACAATACACAGGGAATTATGTGGTTTGACAACGCCTACATCCACGGGATCGAGCAAACGACAATGATTCACTGTCTTCTTGTCCAAAAGACATGAACAATACATCAACCATGTACAACCATCACTTTAAATACATCACAAATGACATATAAATAGAGTTCCTAGAGGTTTCCCTCCAAACCCCAACCAAATTAACGTCCCCTTATTTAAAATTTGAAATCTGCAGAGGGTATCCCGAGCCAAACCATCGATGGTTTCAGACAGAATGAAAATTCATTCAAATACTGCTCCAAATCGTCGACGGTTAGAGAGCTACCTTTGATGGTTTACCCTGATACACCTTGATTTCCTTAATTCTTTCCCTTTATGCATGCTTTCCACTCAGTATGTGAGTCACATATCACAACAATCTCCACCTTGGTGAATATACGCCCCTTAGGAGAAACTAAAAACATAAATTCGTTGCTCCACCTTGACCTTGGGACATTAGGTTGGGACCGCCTCTCGTTTAGCAACTGGAGACAAAAACTAAGTCCAAGCAATGCTTGAACTTGCCCATGACAGCTTCAGCTTTTGCAATTGGCCCCAATTCAGTTGTAGATGTAACAACATGAGACTGCGTCGTGAGCTTACAACAAGGTCTTCTCACAACAGTAAACACAAAACCTGCTGGAAGCCTTCTATTATCAAAGTCCCCTGCATAGTCTTCAACAAATCTCACAATTGAAACACCATCGAAACACCCCATTGTACTAACATGGGGGAACTTTGACATATCCCAGACATCATCGACCATCCTTGGGTATCGAGCAATAGACATTTTACATTGATTCTCCACAGAAGCCCCTTAAGACGGCAAACAAAGTCTCCTTGCAGTTCTGTCCACAAAACCACCATGAGATAACACCAATCTGCCCACAGCTCTGTCCACAAAGGTACCCCGAGATAACACTAATCTCTCTGCCACTCTGCCCATGCGAATCTTCAAACCAAGACCCTTCTTGGCTATAGCCAAAATCTTCATGTCAAAATTAACCTTTAAATAGAGTTTCCAATTGATTAGTTTCAGTTAAATCCTTCATAACCAATAACATATCATTCACACACAACAGATACATCACTCCTTTACATCCTATCATCCTCTTCCATCCTAAAAGTTTCACCAACTCCCACACCTGTTTCTTATGCAATACTTCCATTTCCTCCACCATAGCACTCATCCACCTATTTTTTCCTTTGTTGTGCACTGCAACTTGAAAAGTAGTAGGAACCTTGTTGCTAGAAGTAATGAATGCATAAAGCACCAGAATGTCAAATTTATACTCGAGTAGTGGTTTGATAGTGCACCTGGGCCCATCGTGATCCTGTTGGTCTCCCGAGCTGAAACGCCCTGCAATATGAACAATGTCATCTCTACATTGAGTCTGTAGTTTCACTTGCATCACATGCCCATTTATACTGTGATATTGTTGACCCGAGATAAAACTCCCTACATTTCTACCCCGAGTATCTAACTCCACTTGAATTACATGTTTGCTACTGCTGCTACAATTGCAGTTTTCTAACATTTTTTTTTTCTTTTTCTTTACCTGAATACGTTGCCCCATGGCTTTCACACCAAAAAATCATGTCTCTATTGATCATCACCTTGTTTGTCATAGGACTACCCGAATTAAACCCACCTTTCTTATACCCCAGAAAGATGTACTGTCTAGACATAACAAAAAGCCTAGATCCCACCTAACTAGAAACGTGCACCTGTGGACATTCACTCAAAACTGAGTAGTCTATCGCAAAATCTGTCCACAATTCTCTTACAACTCTCCTATCTAGTGACACCTTTGGAGATTGGTCACACAAGAAACACGCCGTACTCACTGAGTTCACCAAGAAGTTCCTTGCAAGCCCTTTATATAACCTACCCTACTCACAAAACTCCTTAAAAAAAACTAACATACTCAGACCTAATGTCTAATTTGAGGATCTCTCTCCCAGTCTGGTTTTCCACCTCAATCACAAGTTAAACCTGGCAAACACCTCCAACTTGTTCCACATGAGATACACCAAGACCTTTCGTGATAAACCCATGAAAAACATATATCTACCCCATGATGCTATCCTCATCGGTTCTCAAACATCTGAATACATGTGGTCACCTATATGCCCTAACTGCATATGCCACAAAACATCTAACTCAGATTCTATAGCTGCAGATTCACCTACAACTGTGATATGTTGTAGTGCATAAATATTTCCCGCTACCTTTTATCCTTTCATCATCATCAAGTTGTGATGTAAGACGGGAGTTGTAACGAACTGCCTATTTTATCATTTTTTTTTTTCCAAATTAATAAATCTTGCAGATCATAATCCACCTGTACCCAAGGTACCAGGGATATATAAAAAATACAATACGGAAGCCTAGGCAGCAGGAAAACATAAATCATATATATCCTGGAATATCATTAAATACAAAACCAGAGTTTACTATATCCATAATACAACTCTCAAAATCTCCAAAGACCAATCCTAGGGTTGTTTCCCACAACATTCATCTGACCCTACCAAAAAGACTTACCATTCAGAAAAGGGTAGATCAGCGATATCTATCTCAGTGGAGCTTTATCCGCTCTCCTATCCGGGGCTCTTGAAATAATCAAATAATTTGGGGTGAGACACCTCTTAGTAAAGAAAAATAAACTAATACCAGTATGTGACAACATGAGTATTCTATGTTATACATAAGAGCATACATAAACATATTTAGTAAAACTGTCAATATTATTTTTGGCAAAAGTATAATCATAGCATAACCGAACATACTGAGTTTCCATAAAGATAATCCATCTTTTATAATTTTAATAATACGAAAACAATCCTCGTAGGTTAGCTGACTAATGTTATGTATTACCCCCACATGACTGGGTTGTGTGGCCCTAAGGCGGGACCTGACAATGGCTAGCCGACCACTGCCAAGTCAAAATAAATGTCTATAAGTACGATGGGCCTGCCAAACTGGTCCGTACACCAGGGCGCCAACACTTCAAGAACCACATCGACTATCCATCCTCACGCTGCCCCATGTGACAACGATAACACAAATATCACGATCAACGTGACCACATAACTACGGTACCATGTCTAGTGCAAGCTTAAACCAAGCCAACCAGGTTCTGATACTATATATCATATTCCAAACCCTAATACATCATTATTACATAGTAATAATTGTCAATTCACTATCATCATATCACATTTCATATACAAAGTGAAAAATCATCGGCCCGTACGTCGGCATATCATATTTTATCAATCACGGCCCGTACGCCGCATTACATAACAAATAAGAGACTTGGTCCGTACGCCGGCTCAATCACCTCAATAGCTCGACCCGTATGCCGGAATATCATATAAAAATATTCTCGGCCCGTACACTAGTTTTACCATTGTAAAACTCTACATTTTCTCAGAAAACAGTATTTCACAATAAATCTTACTCATGCCACACAGAATGGGTATTAGGTATGTTCAAACACATCGCCATTTATCACAGTATTTCCCAACATAAAATATACATATATATATATATTTATTTTCTTGAAACCAAATATTATAAGATTATACATACATTTTCATAAAATTACTGGCTTAATTTATTCCCTTACCTAATTCCTGAAAAGTCCCTAAATTAATCTGCCCTGCACTCGCTCCACCCTGAAAACTATATTTTATAGAAATAAATTTCAGTATTTCATCGTATATAACATTTTTTACAACTATAGTAAGGCCAAATACTGAGGAGAAAGTCTTACCCTGAATTTGGGATGGTTTCCAACTTAGCCCCACTGACGATCTACTCCAGCAGATATGCAGAGAACTTCACCAAGAGCGTCGTGGTGGCCTCAGATTGTCGAACTAGCGACAGATCGGCCTGAGATCTTAGAGAGAAGGGAGGAGGGGCGTAGAGGAGAGAGAGGGAGGAGTATTTGCACCGAAAATAGCCAAAAAATGAAGGTTGACTCTATTTATACACTGGGCTTCGTCGACGAGCCACATCATCTCATTGATGAGGCCAAGAAGAAGACTTGTTGACGAACTCTCTCCTCCTCGACAAAATTCAGAATCACCCAAAACCCTCTCTCGGTATTTTCTAGTCAATGTGACACGTCCTCGTCGATGAGCCCAATTGTAATTTTGTAGAGTAGGCCTGCTGCCCCTTTCTTTTCCCTTCCAACTTCTATTTTCCCCTTCTTTATCATTATTTAAAATACCATAATTCCTCTGGATCATTATATTCTCTCCTTCTTATAAAAATTTCGTCCTCAAAATTTTCTATTCACGTAGTTCATCATCCCTTAAAGAAAAATGGTATACTTATTTTATTACCTACCCTCACTTATGGTAGAGGAATACTGTGGTTACATTCCGAGTCCTAGGAGATTATATAAACAAAATAAAAATTCTCCCAAAACTAAAATATCACTTACTAATTAAACTATTACATGTACCTGCCAAAAGAAATATTACCTAACTATTTAAGCTTCTTGAAATAATTGCGGATACTTCTGCTTTATCTGCTCCTCAGATTCCCAGGAAGCATCTTCCACTATATGATTCCTCCATAAAACTTTTACCAGACGAATGTTCTTATTATGTAACTCTTGCACTTTCTTATCCAGAATCTGTACTTGCACCTCCTCATATACCAATGAATCATTGAGCTATAATTCACCATAATTGATAATATGAGATGGGTCTGGGACGTACTCCCTCAATATGGCAACGTGGAATATGTCGTGCATCCTAAATAATGTAGGTGGCAAAGTTAGCCTATAGGCCACCGGCCCCACTTTATCTAGAATTTCAAATGGACCGATAAACCTAGGGTTAAGTTTACCCTTCTTTGCAAACCTCATAATTTCTTTTAACGGAGCTATCTTTAAAAATACATGATCATCAACATCGAACTCCAAATTCCTGCGACGATTATCGGCATAACTTTTCTGTTGGCTCCAAGTTATACTGATTCTCTCTCTGATGAGTCGAACCTTATCGTATGCCTGCTAAACAAGTTCTGGTCCCACAACTCACCGCTCACCCACTTTATCCCAAAATAAAGGAGAACTATATCTCCTACCGTAAAGAGCCTCAAACGGTGTCATGCCAATGCTGGTCTGATAACTGTTATTATACACAAATTCCATCAGCGGCATGAACTGAATTCAACTAACCCCAAAATCTAATACACACGCTTGGAGCATATCTTCTAATATTTGTATCGTCATCTCAGTCTGCCCGTCTGATTGAGGATGGAATATCGTGCTAAAAGACAACTAAGACCCTAGTGCTTCCTATAGACTCTTCCAAAAATGTGATGTGAAACGCGGGTCTCGATCTGACATAATAGATACTGGCACCCCATGAGAACGAACTATCTCCTGAATTTAAATCTCTGCCAAACGATTGAGGGAATAACTGATCTTAATAGGCAAGAAGTGGGTGGTCTTAGTCAAACGGTCAACAATCATCCAGATAGCATTCTGATCGTTTAACGTCGTCGGTAGTCCTATCACAAAATCCGTAGATATATGAACTCACTTCCATTCTGGGATAAATAATGGCTACAACCGCCCTGCCGGCCTTTGGTACTTAACTTTTATCTGCTGGCACGTCAAACACTAGACCATATTGTAATAACGCAAGAAATTTCTACAGGATTCGTCGATGAACACAGGGGTTTCATCGATGAGGGCTCTTCAGCATCTCGTCGACGAAGACCCATCTCGTCGACGAGAAGATACCGAGAGAGGGTTTAAAGTAGACTGAAATTCATCGATGAGAGTGTAGGTTTGTCGACGAACTTTCTACAGGACTCGTCGATGAGGTGACGTGTCTCGTTGACGAATCCTGCCCTATAAATAGTTGAAACTCGAATGTTTAATTAAAATCTTCAGCGCAGAAACCCTTCTCTCTCTCTCTCTCTCTCTTTCACAACCCCCTCCCCTCATCTCTTCGATCCTGGCATCATTTCTTGCCGGATTGAAGATCTGAGGCCACCACGACGCTCCTAACGAAGTTCTCTGCAAGTCTATCAGAGTAGATCGTGGGGAAAGTTAGTTTGAAATTCATCCCAAATTCGAGGTAAGGTGTTTTATTTAGAATCTGCTTTCCCTACAATTATAAAAAGTGTTGTATACAAAAAAATACTGATATTTTGTTCTGGGGGATATTATTTTCAGGATGTTGGGTTAGGAACCCTGTGGGTATAGAACCAGAATTTAGTAGGGGCTTTTCAAATTTAAGGTAAGGGAAATATGCTATGCTAGTAGTTTTAATATGTATACAGAATATTATGAATGTGTAGTTACAAACATGTAGATCAGATTATTTTTTCACGGAATTATGAATATTATTTTTATAGAAAAATTACAGAAATTGAGCATGAGATTGTGTTTATTCAAATGTGTGACATGAGTTTATTATAGTACAATATATAGATTTTACTGCATTACAAATATACAGATATTCAAATATTTCAGATTATTAGCAATGAATGAGACTTATAGTATTTCCCAAAGAAAAACATGATTTCTAAATCATAACACTTAAACAATTTTTTCAGACAGATTATACAGTTATAGCATCAAGATGCTACAGTAGATATTATATACAGAGATTATATATATTATATACAAAGTATACAAATATTATATACAGAGATTACAGATATTATATACAGAGTTTACTGATATTATATACAGATATTTTATGCAGACATTACAGATAGTACAGATAGAGAACATAGATGTTACAAATAGATAATATATATATATATATTTTAGGCAGATATCTCTGATAATACAGTTCATAATTATAGTGTTATGATTGTTTTTGAAATCATGTTAAAAGCAGCAAGATAATTATATATTTATATATGTATACATTATTACGCGATATCAGATCCCTATGGAAATTATAGACAAATATATATATATATATATATATATATATATATATATATATATACAGCAGAGCACGGTACCGTTGCTAGTTTCAGACATGTGCGACCACATGACTTAGATAGCATGTGGATTCCGTCTAACCGTGCTAGGAGAGATTTGCAGTCTCCCCATTATGCTGGGTTGAGGTAGCCGGTTAAACGATGACAGAGGTATGAGATGGCTCAAAGTGATTGTAGTGGGCTAGGATCTACATAGATCAATACAGATTGACAGATGATAGAGATTGACTTACCTGGAGGGCCGACCAGAGTAAATCCAGCCTATGGGCCTCACAACCCTATCATAAGGGGATATATCATGATATACAAATCCCAGTGTATAGCAGAAGTTACTATGTACAGATATATCATGCTACAACAGTTTATACTATTATATTAGCAGTACCTTCAAATAGCAAACTCAGATACACAGTTATATTTTAAAGATTACCTGATAGATATATATTTTGTACAGTTTATTAGTTTTCTCATATTATAGTATGATTACAGTATTTTAAATGATTAACTCAGCCGACACACACTAGTAATAGCATATTTCCACTTACTGAGCGTTGTCTCATCCTAGTGATTTACTATTTTTCAAGAGATTCTACTAGGCGAGCAGATCAGGTTTGTGGGTAGAGATTGTCTTGAACTGTCCTAGTTGGAGGGGTAGGTGTGTTTTGATGCCAGTGATTTAGGGTGGATTGTTTTTTATGTTGTCACTGGGTATTTTGTGTTGTAATTATATTTTTGAGCTTTATAGTTTTCTGGTATTGTATATAGCAGTTCCCAGTTTTGTACACCCCTGCTTAGTTATATATGATAGACAGAGTTTCTTTAGTGCTCTTTTGAGCCAGAGTTATTTTCAGTTCTATTACAGACAGATGATAAAAAAAAATGTTTAATAAGTAGCTGGATGTTACAGTTTGGTATTAAAGTTTAGGTTGTTAGGTTCTGCAGACTCTAGAATGCAGTGGATACAATACTAGAATATAGGAAAAGAATTTGAGGAATTGTTCTATGGTCTAAATACAAGATTATCGTGGTGGTTTCTATGTTTTTCTTGGGGTGACGATTTTAGGAAAATCATAATAAACTATCGACGAGTAGTGTGTTTAGGTCGTAGGATTGGATTTTTGGGTAGGAATAAGGGAAATAGTTGACAGTGAATTTGAGGCTTTAGTTGGATGAAGTAAGGTAGATCTGTACAGGATTTTAAAATAGTGTTTTGTGTATTTTCAGGATGGATCTGGGTAGCAGTGATACGTATGCTGGAGGTCACAGACTAGGACCCTCCAGTATGGGAGGTGGAGATACAGATGTTGTACTATGCAGCGTCACCCAACAGGTGATGACTAAGATGGCTAGGAGTGGAGGAGAGCATAGATGCATGATCGAGCAGTTTACGCGGATGAGGCCTCCTTCTTTTGCTAGAGGACCTGACCCGATTGTGGTTGAGAATTGGGTTCAGGATGTCGAGGAGATTTTAGCAGTACTGGCATGTACAGATGAGTAGAAAGTGGCGTTTGTGACGTTTAAATTGACAGGAGAGCCAAAACTTTAGTGGAGATCAGCACAGATGATTGAGGAGCAGAAGCCGGATCCAATGCTAGTGTCATGGAGTCGGTTCAAGGAATTGTTCTTCGAGTGATATATCCTTGCTATCGTTCAGAGTGCAAAGGCAGCGAAATTTCTGCATTTTTCTTAAGGGTTGATGACAGTGACATAGTATGCTAAACAATTTCATGAGTTATACCGTTTTGCCCCACATGTAGCACCAGATGAAGAGAAAAAAGGCCAAGAAGTTTGAAGAGGGATTGAAATAAAGTTTATTTGAGTAAGTTATTGGCTTTCGAGCTCAGACGTTTGTAGAGGTGGTGGATAGAGCTACTATTATTGAGAATGGTATGCAGAGGAGTGCTGCAGCTCAGGGTTAGAGGAAGAGGTCTGCGCCTCAGGATTTACAAGCGAGCCCTAACTGAGGGCCATGGAGAAGAGATCTCTATGGAGGTGGTCACGGATGATGGGCCGTGGTGGTTTTCAGGGTGGACGGGCTGCTCCTACCTATCCTAAATGTGGCCGCAGATGTCCAGGTGAATGCAGGATGGGTGAGGACGTTTGCTAACGTTGTGGGAGACCCGGCCATAGATCTTTGTCGTGTCAGGGATTGACAGCTCAGGCACCAGCTCTCAGACCATACCGGGGTGGTTATCAGGTGCCCCGTGGAGGACAATAGAGAAATATGGTACCGGCGAGGGTGTACGCATTGACACCGGGTGACGCCGATGCAGCTGGAAACGTAGTTACCGGTACCTTTACTGCTTTCTCATTTATAGCTATTGTTTTATTTGATGTAGGTGCCACCAATTCTTTTGTTTCTGCGGTATATGCTAAGTTAACGAGGTGTGAGGCACAATTATTGGATATTGGGTTGGTTGTAACTACGCCGACTGGGTCAGTGGTGAGATGTAGAAAGGTACTCAGGGGTTTTCCAGTAACTATTCAGGGGAAAGTATTGCCAGCTGATTTAGTGATATTAGATATGAAAGGATTTGATATAATTCTGGGTTTGGACTGGTTAGCAGATAATCATGCTAGTATTGACTGTCATTTGAAAGAAGTGATTTTCAAACTTCCAGGCGAGCCAGAATATAGACTTCTTGGTTCGCGGGTGCGTTCTTCGCCATAGTTTGCGTCAGCTATTCAGGTGAGAAAATTGATCCAAGAAGGTTGTTAGGGATTTGTTGCTTACATCAAGGAATCACCGAAAGAAGAACTGAAACAAGCTGATGTTCTTGTAGTTAGAGAATTTTTAGATGTATTTCTAGAAGAATTACCTGGTTTACCCCCAGGCCGTGAAGTAGAGTTTACAGTGGATCTTCTACCGGGGTTAGCACTAGTATCTAAAACTCCTTATCGAATGACCCTAGCTGAGTTAAAAAAATTAAAAGATCAGTTGTAGGAATTACTAGATAAAGGATTCATCAGACCCAGCGTGTCACCTTGGGGAGCACCAGTCTTATTTGTGAAAAAGAAAGATGAGACCATGAGGATGTGTATAGATTACAGGCAAATAAATAAATTGACAATTAAGAATAAATATCCTCTTCCCAGGATCGATGATTTGTTTGATTAGCTCCAGGGGACTCAAGTTTATTCTAAAATCGACCTGCGGTCAGGTTATCATGAGATGAGAGTGAGGGCAGAGGACGTCTCGAAAACGGTGTTTCGTACGAGATATAGGCATTACAAATTCTTGGTGATGCCATTTGGGTTGACTAATGCACCAGCGGTATTCATGGATTTAATGAACTGAGTGTTCCATTAGTACCTAGACTAGTTTGTGATTGTATTCATTGATGATATACTGCTCTACTTAAGGAGTTTTGAGGAGCACGAGCATCATTTGAGGCTGATATTGCAGACATTGAGAGAGAGGAAGTTATATGCGAAGTTCAAGAAATGTGGATTTTGGCTGAAACAAGTTTCTTTTCTCTGCCATGTGATCTCTGAGGCAGGTGTATCTGTCGATCTAGTAAGATAGAGGTAGTGGTAAATTGGATGAGGCCTTGAAATGTTCAAGAGGTTCGGAGTTTTCTGGGTTTAGCAGGTTACTATCAACGTTTTGTGGATGGTTTCTCCAGTTTGTCAAGTCCGTTGATGCGACTTACGAGTAAAAATGTAAAGTTTGAATGGACTGATAACTGTGAGCAGAGATTTCATGAGTTGAAACAGAGGTTGGTTACAGCCTCAGTATTGGCTATCCCATCGAGGGAGGATGGGTTTGTGATATATAGTGATGCATCCCTGAAGGGACTTGGGTACGTATTGATGCAACATAACAGGGTCATTGCATATGCTTCTAGACAGCTTAAAGAATATGAGAAGAATTATCTTGTGCATGATTTGGAGTTAGCTTCAGTGGTGTACTCTCTTAAAATCTGGAGGCATTACCTGTATGGTGAAAAATGTGAGATCTTCACAGATCACAAGAGCTTGAAATACTTTTTCACCTAGAGAGAATTGAACATGAGGCAAAGAAGGTGGTTAGAACTTATCAAAGATTATGATAGTACTATTAGTTACCACCTAGGGAAAACAAATGTGGTAGCAGATGTGCTGAGTAGGAAATCAATTGAATCAGCATTAGCAACCATAGAGATTCAGCACCCGATCCTGATGGATTTGGAGAGATTTAGTATAGAGTTGGTAGAGGATAATCCTCAGGCATTTGTTGCCAGTTTGGTCGTACGACCTACATTATACGAGAAGATTAAAGCAGCTCAGGGTGATGATGCAGAATTGGCAGAGGTTATGGCTAGAGTGAGGAATGGTCAGGGAGAGGACTTCAGCATATAAGATGATGAAGCCCTGCGTTTCCGTACTAGACCATGTGTTCCTGCAGATACCGAAATTAGGAGAACTATATTGGAGGAGGCTCAGAGATCACTATACACAGTCCATCCCGGTAGCACTAAAATGTATAGGGATCTGCGAGAGTACTTCTGGTGTAGTGGAATGAAGAGGGAGATGACCGAGTTTGTTCAGAAGTGCTTGACGTGTCAGTAGGTTAAGGCTGAGCATTAGAGACCAGCAGGGCAGTTGCAACCGTTGTTTGTTCCAGAGTGGAAGTGGGATCACGTTTCCATTGATTTTGTTACGGGGTTACCACCAGTGTAGCAGGGATTGAATGCAGTTTGGGTAGTTGTTGATCGTTTGACGAAGACTGCCCATTTTATCCCCGTCAAAATCGGCTTTTCCATAGATAGACTGGTAGAGATATTTGTTCAGGAGATAGTTCGCGTCCATGGTGTACGAGTATCCATAGTCTCAGACTGGGATCCTCGGTTTACTCCACGATTTTGGAAAAGCTTTCAGAAGGCTATGGGTACACAATTAGCATTTAGTACAAATTTCCATCCCTAGATAGATGGTAAGACTGAGAAGAAAATTCAAACCTTAGAAGATATGCTTCATGCGTGCGTGCTAGATTTTGGGGGTAGCTGGACTCAGTTTCTACCACTAGTTGAATTTGCCTACAATAACAACTACCAGTCTAGTATCGGCATGGCTTCGTATGAAGCATTGTAAGGTAGGAGATGTCATTTTCCTCTTTTCTAGGACGAGGTAGGCAAAAGACGAGTTCTGGGTCCAGAGATAGTGCAGTAGACGTATGATAAGGTCCAACTAATTAAAGAAAGAATTAGTACCGCACAGAGTCGGCAAAAAAGTTATGCAGACACTCGCCGCCGAGAGTTAGAGTTTGAAGTGGGAGATTGGGTATTCTTGAAAGTAACTCATATGAGAGGGATTATGAGATTTGGGAAGAAGGGCAAGTTGAGCCTTAGGTATATTGGTCTTTTTGAGATATTAGAGAGAATATGGTCAGTTGCCTATAAGTTAGTTTTACCACTAGTTTTATCTAGAATATACAATGTGTTTCATGTTGTTATGTTGAGGATATAGGTCCCAGACCCGTACCACATCATTAGCTATGCAGAGATAGAGCGTAAAAATTCATTAGCTTATGAAGAAGTACTAATACAAATCTTAGACAAAAAGACTCAAGAATTGCGCACCAAAGAAATCCAGTTAGTAAAAGTTTTGTGGAAAAATCACGCTATAGAGGAAGCTTCTTGGGAGCTTGAGGAATAGATTAGACAGAGATACCCGCAATTGTTCCAAGAAGGTTAGTAGTAAATAGGTAAAGTATAATAGTTAGATAATGTTTCTTTTACGGGTACATGTATTGATTTTAGTTAGTAGATAGTTTTCAGTTTTATATGTGTAATCTCCTAGAACATAGTATGTAACCATGGTATTCCTCAGCCATAAGTGAGGCTAAGTAATAAAACAAGTAGACCATTTTCTTTCATGGTATGATAGAAGGTAATATAGATAGTAAATTTCGAGGATAAAATTTTATAAGGAGGGGAGAATGTAATAACCCAAGAAATTTCTACAGGACTCGTCGACGAACACAGGGGTTTCGTCGACGAGGGCTTTTTAGGATCTCGTCGACGAAGACTCATATCATCGACGAAAAGATACCAAGAGAGGGTTTAAAGCAGACTGAAACTCGTCGACGAGGGTGCAGGTTCGTCGATGAACTTTCTACAGGACTCGTTGACGAGGTGACATGTCTCGTCGACGAATCCCACCCTATAAATAACTGAAACTCGAATTTTTAATCAAAATCTTCAGCGCAAAAACCCTCATCTCTCTTTCTCTCTCTCTCTCTCTCTCTCTCTTTCTCTCTCTCTCTCTCTCTCTCTCTCTCTCATGACCCCCTCCCCTCATCTCTTCGATCCTGGCCCCATTTCTCGTCGGATTGAAGATCTGAGGCCACCACGGTGCTCCTAATGAAGTTCTCTGCAAGTCTACCGGAGTAGATCGTGGGGAAAGTTGGTTTGAAATTCATCCCAAATCCGAGGTAAGGTGTTTTATTTAGAATCTGCTTTCCCTGCAGTTATAAAAAGTGTTGTATACAGAAAAATATTGATATTTTGTTCCGGGGATATTGTTTTCAGGATGTTGTGTTAGAAACCCTACGGGTATAGAGCCAGAATTTAGTAGGGGCTTTTCAAATTTAAGGTAAGGGAAATATGCTATGCTAGCAAATTTAATATGTATACAAAATATTATGAATGTGTATTTACAAACATGCATATCGGATTATTTTTTCACGGAATTATGAATATTATTTTTATAGCAGAATTACAAAAATTGAACATGAGATTGTGTTTATTCAAATGTGTGGCATGAGTTTATTACAGTATAATATATAAATTTTACAGTATTACAAATTTACATATATTCAGATATTTCAGATTATTAGTAATGAATGAGACTTACAGTATTTTCTAGAGAAAAACATGATTTCTAAACCATAACACTCAGACAGTTTATTGAGACAGATTATACAGTTATAGCATCAAGATGTTACAACAGATTATTTAGAGATTACAGATATTATATACAGAGTATACATATATTATATACAAAGATTACAGATATTATATAAAGAGTATACAAATATTATATATAGATATTTTATACAGACATTATAGATAGTACAGACAGAAAACACAGATGTTACAGACAGATAATATATATATTTCAGTCAGATATCTCAGATGATATAGTTCAGAATTATAGTGTTATGGTTGCTTTTGAAATCATGTTAAAAAGCAGTAAGATAATTATATATTTATATATGTATACAGTATTAGACAATATCAGATCCCTATGGAAATTACAGACATATATATATATATATATATATATATATATATATATATATATATATATATATATACACAGTAGAGCATGGTACCGTTGCTAGTTTCAGACACGTGCAATCACATGATTCAGATAGCATGTGGATTCCGTCTAATCGTGCTAGGAGAGATTTGTAGTCTCCCCAGCATGCTGGGTTGAGGTAGCCAGTTAGACAATGACAGAGGTATGAGATGGCCCAGAATGATTGCAGTGGGCTAGGATCTACATAGATCGATAACGAATGGCGGATGATATAGATTGACTTACCTAGAGGGCCGACCAGAATAAGTCTAGCCTACGAGCCACACAACCCTATCATGAGGGGATATATCATGATATATAGATCCTAGGGTATAGCAGAAGTTCCTATGTACAGATATATCACACAATAGCAGTTTATACTATTATATCAGCAGTAACTTCAGATAGCAAACTTAGATACACAATTATATTTGAAAGATTACCTGATAGATATATATTCTGTACAGTTTATCAGTTTTCTCATATTACAGTATGATTATAGTATTTTAAATGATTAACTCAATCGCCACACACTAGTAATAGCATATTTCCACTTACTGAGCATTATCTCATCCTAGTGACTTACTATTTTTTAGGAGATCCTACTAGGCGAGCAGATTAGGCTCGTGGGTAGAGATTGCCTTGAGCTGCCCTAGTTGAAGGGGTAGGTGTATTTTGATGCTAGTGATTTGGAGTAGATTGTTTTGGATGTTGTCACTGGGTATTTTGTGTTGTAATTATATTTCAGAGCTTTATAGTTATGTGGTATTGTATATAGCA
The DNA here is from genome assembly GCF_029873635.1 of Malania oleifera. Classification (NCBI taxonomy): domain Eukaryota; kingdom Viridiplantae; phylum Streptophyta; class Magnoliopsida; order Santalales; family Ximeniaceae; genus Malania; species Malania oleifera. The sequence continues at coordinate 12,097,791 of NC_080419.1, forward strand.
GTTCCAAGCTTTGTACACCACTGCTTAGTTATGTATGACAGATAGAGTTTCTTCAGTGCTCTTTTGATCTTGAGTTATTTTCAGTTCTATTTCAGACATATGATAAAAAAAAATGTTTAATAAGTAGCAAGGTCGTTACACACATACTCGGCAATCTCTTTGTTCATACCAATCCACTAGCACGACTGCCACAGATCTCTATACATCTTCGTACTGCTGGGATGGACTGTGTACAAAGATCTGGGAGCCTCCTATAAAATAGTCTTTCTAATCTTAGTATCAGCAAGAACTCATAATTTGGAACGAAATTGCAAAGCCTCGTCATCTGCAATACTGAATTCCTCCCCCTGTCCACTTTGTACTCTATCTATTACCTTTGCTAACTTTGGGTCTTCCTTCTGGGCGGCTTTAATCTTCTCTTGCAAAGTAGGTTGCACCATTAAACTGGCAATGTGAGCCTGAGAATTACTTTCAACTAATTCAATGTCGAGTCTCTCCAGATCCATCATGATCGGATACTAGATCTCCATAGTTGCCAACACTAGTTCCCGTGACTCTTTGCTCAACACATCAATTACCACGTTTGCTTTCCCTAGGTGATAACTGATAGTGCAGTCAAAGTCTTTAATAAGTTCCAACCATCTTCTTTGCCTCATATTCAATTCCTTTTGTGTGAAAAAATATTTCAAACTTTTGTGGTGAGAAAAGATCTCACACCGCTCGCTATACAGGTAATGCCTCCAAATCTTCAATGCGTGTACTACTGCAGCCAATTCAAGATCATGGGTAGGGTAGTTTTTCTCATACTCCTTTAACTGTCTGGAAGCATATGCCACAACCCTATCATGCTGCATCAATACACAGTCAAGTCCCTTCAAGGATGCATCACTGTAAATAGTATAACTCTCACCCCCTGACAGGATGATCAATACTGGTGCTGTGACTAACTTCTACTTCAATCCCTAGAAACTCTGCTCACAGCTATTGTCCCACTTAAATTTGACATTCTTCCTAGTTAGTCGTGTGAGAGGCCCTGAGCTGAGAATCCCTCAATGAAACGACGTTAATACCCAACTAGCCCAAAGAAACTTCTGATCTCCTGCACATTCCTCGGTCTAGCCCAATTCACTACCGCCTCAATTTTACTAGGATCCACAGAAATACCGTCTCCAAAAATAACATGCCCCAAAAACACGACCTTCTCAAGCCAAAAGTCACATTTGTTGAACTTAGCGTACAACTTATTTTCTCGTAATGTCTGTATAACCTGCCTCAAGTGTGTCTCATGCTCCTCATAGCTCCTCGAATAGAGTAGTACATCATCAATAAATACAACAACAAACTGATCTAAATATGGATGAAAAATCTTATTCATCAAATCCATAAATATAGTAGGAGCATTTGTTTGACCAAATGGTATAACAAGGAACTCGTAATGCCCATACCTGGTCCTGAAGGCTGTTTTCGAGACGTCTTCTACTTTTACTTTCACTTGATGATAGCTTGATCTAAGGTCAATATTTGAATACACCAATGTACCCTGGAGCTGGTTAAACAAATCATCTATACGAGGTGGAGGATATTTGTTCTTGATTATTACTTTATTAATCTCTTTATAATCTATGCACATCCTCATAGACCCGTCTTTCTTCTTTACAAATAGAACTGGAGCTCCCCACGGAGATACACTGGGCCGTATAAAGCCTTTATCAAGCAGATCTTGCAACTGATCCTTCAATTCTGCCAATTCCGCTGGCGTCATCTAGCAAGTCTGGTAACTCATCTGGGAAAATATCTGTAAACTCTTTTACCACTGGCGTGTTAGCAAGTTTCAATTTATTCTATGACATCTCCTTCACAACTGCCACAAACTCCTGACAACCACTTAGTAGTAGTCTCCTGGCCTGGATAGCTGAAACTAGCTGAGGCGGGGATTGCACTTGCGATCCTACAAACCTAAATTTCGCTTTCCCTGGAGGTCTGAATATTATTTCTCATGCATGACAATCTATGCTGGTAAAATTAGCTGCTAGCCAATCCATACCAAATATGACATCAAACTCGTGCATGTCTAGCATTATTAAATCAGTAGACAAAGTCTTCCCCTGGATATCAATTGGACAGTTTCAGAGCACCCTACTACACCTCACCACTGACCCGGTCGGTGTAGATACCAACAACCCCGTATCTAATAATTGTGTTTCTGCCCCATATAATCTAATGCACTCCAAGGACACAAACGAATGCATAGCCTCATAATCAAATAATGCAATAACTTTAAAGGAAAGCATACTAACCATACTTGTCACCACATAGCTGTCTCAACATCACCTGACGTCAAAGTAAAAACTCTGGCTGGAGCTGTATTCCTCTGCTGACCCACGTGGTAGGGGTGTACACGGTTCGGTTCGGTTCGGTTTTTGCCAAAACCGCCAACCGAACCGAACTCCTCGGTTTTCAAAATAACTGAACCGAAACCGAATCGTATACCGTCGGTTTATGAACAAACCAAACCGTGAACTTCCCGGTTCGGTTCGGTTATTTTCGGTTTTACCAAATTTTAAAATATCAAAATAATATTAATACTTGGGCCTGGGAGCCACAGCCCATCACGACACAGAACTCCTGGGCCAAGGCTTTAGTTGCAAAGCCCAAACCTTGAGACATGTTAAAAGAAGGATCCATATAAAATATATAAGGTGGGATCCTAGTTCATTTCCCATTTCCAAACGATGTGGGATGGCTAGCAGGTTCCTGCAGCTGCATGTGCCTTCGCAGATCTGCTTGCCCTTTTTGCAGTTCACCTGTGGCCACCGGCCTCTCTCTCTGTCTCTCTCTCTCTCTCGCAAACACACACACACAAACAGAGATGGAGGTGCGCACTGTGCACTGCACACCAAGACGGTGAAGAAATCTTCTCGGCAGCCGGCAGGTGATCGAGAAATCTTCTCGGCAGTCGCATGACCCTGGATTTCCACAGCAAGTTCTGGATCCGTTTCACCAACAAGAAGATCATCCAAGAAGTGGCCATTATCCCCTCCAAGCACCTCCGAAACAAGATCGCCGGCTTCTCCTGTTCTCCACCCACCTCATGAAACGGATCCAGAAGGCAGAAGGGTTCTGTGTTGATTGTGTTCTGTCTGTCGTGTCCATCGTGTCCGAGGAATCTCTCTTAAGCTCGAAGAAGAGGAGCGCAAGCGTCGCATGGAGCCATGGACTTCGTCCCATAAATCTCCGCCATCTAGACCGACCAGAGGTGGATTTGGAGGTGGTTTCTCACCGGCGACTGGCGATCCAACACAGCAACACCAGCAGCATCTATAATATATAATTATATAATTATTTTTATTAATTCGATTTTTGGTTTTTTCGGTTCGGTTTTGGTCCCAAACCGAAACCGAAACCGAAATCGAAACCGCAAATCGAAAAACCGAACCGAAATGTGTTTCGGTCCGATTTTTGGTTTTTCGGTAAATTTTGTACACCCCTACCACGTGGTGCCTGATAGCCCCCCTGGTGTGGTTTGGGAGCTGGACCACCATCTGGTGGTGTAGGGCAATCACGCATCAAATGCCCCTGTCTACCACAGCGATAGCAGACAACTCGTCCTAGTCAACACTCTCCTTAGTGCCTCCTCCCACAAGTCTGACTAACAGGAGGATTCTGCATCGCCTGCACCTCATAACCCCCAACCACCTACCTCCGTCCTCTACCATAGTTTCCTTTCCTCCGCTGACCCTGCTGAAAGCCTGATGACGCAGATCTCTTCTTCTATCCCTGCTCCTCTACGTCCATACGCACGTTAATCTCAGCCAAAACTGCTCTATCGACCAACTCAGCAAAGTCCTGTATCTTCAGCACTACCACCTGCTTGAATATACCTCGCCTCAAACCTCTCTCAAACTGTCTCGTCTTCTTAATCTCATCAGGAACAATGTACAGAGTGAATCGTGAGAGCTCTATAAACCGCGCCTCATACTGCTATACTGACAGCTGTCCCTATTTCAGATTCAAGAACTCTTCCACTTTAGCTTCCCTAACCGTGGCTGGGAAATACCTGTTAAGGAATAACTCTTTAAATCGGTCCCAAGTTATGGTTGTCAGTGTCGTCCTCTGCTACTCTAGAAGCCTCACTACAGTCCACCACCTCTTAGCCTCTCCTGCCAGTTTATAGGTGGCGAAGAGGATCCTCTGTTCTTCTGTACACTGCAACAGAGCCAAGATCTTCTCAATCTCTTACATCCAATTCTCAGCGGCTGCATGATCGACCCCTATTGAAAATGCCGGAGGATTCATCTTCGTAAACTTCTCTATAGTGCTTATGCCCTGCAAACGGACCTGCCTACTCTTTAGAACTCCTAGTGATCTCAACCATAACTTGCTGAGCCATGTTGCGTAAAACGATGTCAGAATTAGCCCCGCCTGCAGTCGAGGGCCTTGCTCCATCACTACCACTCGCGTGGGCACTACCTCCTCCAGGGTCCATCTTAAAAAACAATAAACATGATTTGGATACATATTCCCTATATTTTGCTCACCCTACATAGCCCTTTATCTTAATAACCCCATCCTATTCCTAAATCCAGTTCTACATTCTAGGAACACAACCCCACAATAGTTCACTAAGGTTTTCTTGAAATCGTCACCCCAAGAAAAACACAGAAACTACCACGGAAGTCCTATCTCTAGATTGTAGAATAAAACCTCAAATCTTTTTCCTATACTCTGGTATTATTTTCGCTGCACTCTAAAATCTATAGAACCTAGCAACCTAGGCTATGATACCAAACTGTAATGACTTGCCTATTTTACTATTGCGCAGCAGGAAAACACAAATCATATATATCCTGGAATATCATTAAATACAAAACCAGAGTTTACTATATCCATAATACAACTCTCAAAATCTTCAAAGACCAGTCCTAGGGTCGTTTCCCATAACATTCATCTGACCCTACCAAAAAGACTTACCATTCAGAAAAGGGTAGATTAGCGATATCTATCTCAGCGGAGCTTTATCCACTCTCCTATTCGGCGCTCTTGAAATAATCAAATAATTTGGGGCGAGACACCTCTTAGTAAGGGAAAATAAACTAATACCAGTATGTGGCAACATGAGTATTCTATGTTATACATAAGAGCATACATAAACATATATAGTAAAACTGTCAATATTATTTCTGGGAAAACATGTACAAATTAGCATAACCGAACATACTGAGTTTCCATAAAGATAATCCATCTTTTATAATGATAATAATACAAAAACAACCCTGGTAGGTTAATTGGCTAATGTCATGTATTACCCCCACATGACTGGGTTGTGTGGCCCGAGGGCGAGACCTGACAATGGCAGGCCGACCACTGCCAAGTCAAAATAAATGTTTGTAAGTATGATGGGTCTGCCAAACTTGTCCGTACACCAGGGCGCCAACACTTCAATAACCACATTGACTATCCATCCTCACGTTGCCCCATACGACAACGATAACACAAATATCACGATGAACGTGACCACATAGCTACGATACCGTGTCTAGTGTAAGCTTAAACCAAGTCAACAAGGTTCTAATACTATATATCATATTCCAAACCATAATACATCATTATTCCATAGTAATAATTGTCAATTCACTATCATCATATCACATTTCATATACAAAGTGAAAAATCATCGGCCCATACGCCGGCATTTCATATTTTATCAATCACGGGCCCGTATGTTGCATTACATAACAAATAAGAGACTTGGCCCGTACACCGGATCAATCACCTCAATAGCTCAGCCCGTACACCGACATATCATATAAAAATATTCTCGACCCGTACGCCGATTTTATCATTGTAAAACTCTACATTTTCTCAAAAAATAGTATTTCACGATAAATCTCACTCATGCCACACATAATGGTATTAGGTATATTCAAACACATCGCCATTTATCACAGTATTTCTTAACATAAAATATACATATATATATATATATTTTCTTGAAACCAAATATTATAAGATTATACATGCATTTTCATAAAAGTACTGGCTTAGTTTATTCCCTTACCTGATTCCTGAAAAGTTCCTAAAATAATCTGCCCTACACTTGCAGGGTTCCCGCTCAACACATTGAAAACAATATTTTTCAGAACTAAACTTCAGTATTTCATCATATATAGCATTTCTTACAACTATAGTAAGGCCAAATACTGAGTAGAAAGCCTTACCCTGAATTTGGGATGGTTTCCAACTCAGCCCCACCGACGATCCACTCCAGTAGATATGTAGAGAACTTCACCAGGAGTGTCATGGTGGCCTCAAATCATCGAATCAATGACAGATCGGCCCGAGATCTTAGAGAGAAGGGAGGAGGGGCGTAGATAAGAGAGAAGGAGGAGTATTTGCGCCGGAAATAGCCAAAAAATGAAGGTTGGCTCTATTTATACACTAGGCTTCATCGACAAGCCACGTCATCTCGGCGACGAAGCCAAGAAGAAGACTCGTAGATGAACGCTCTCCTCTTCGACGAAATTCATAATCACCCAAAACCCTCTCTCGGTATTTTCTCATCGACGAGACACGTCCTCGTCGACGAGGCCTGCTGCCCATTTTTTTTCCCTTCCAACTTCTATTTTCCCTTTCTTTATCATTATTTAAAATACCATAATTCCTCCAGGTCATTACAGGAGTGGTCGACCTATGTCCTATAATTTAGCCCTCACACAAGCACATACACTTAAACACTTTAACTTAAGAATTTAATTATCTGAACATAAGCACAATAAATTATGGTTTATTTCACATGTTCAAGGATTTTGAAAAGGTGAATGTGTAGTGACTCGAAGAATTATGGTATTTAAATAATGAAGAGGGAGAAAAATGAAATAAGAAAGGGGACACAACAGGTCTTCATTGACGAACGCTTTGCGTTCGTCGACGATGTGACATATTGAGCTTGTTGACGAGGGTGCGCTTCGTCGATGAGAAAACACCGAAAGAGGGTTTTGGGTGATTCTGAATTTCGTCAACGAGGAGAGAGTTCATTGAGGAGTTGTCTTCATGACCTCGTCGATGAGGTGACATGGCTCGTCAACGAAGGCCAACGTATAAATAGGCCTAACCCTCATTTTATGGCCGAAAACCCTGCGGGAATCTCTCTCTCACTCCTTATTTCGTCCCTCTTTACTTCTCTTTAGGATTTCGGGTCGATATTTTGCCAGTTCGACGATTCGAGGCCACCACGACACTCCTAGGGAAGTTCTTTCATATCTGGCGGAGTAGATCGTTGGTGGGGTTAGTTCGGAATCCATCCCAAATCCAGGGTAAGACTTTCTACTCAGTTTTTGCCTTTACGAAAGTTGTAGAAAGCGTAGTACGTGTAGAAATAATGAAATTTAGTTCTAAGAAATATCATTTCCAAGGTGTTGAAAGAGAAATTTAGCAGGTGTTGAGTTGATTGTTTTAGGGGCTCTTTTAGGAATCAGGTAAGGGGATAAACTAAGTTAGTTGTTTTACGAAAATTATAAGTAAATTTATATAACATCTGATTTCAGGAAAATATATGTATATAAATATATATATTTATATACATATATATATATATATATATATATATATATAATACCCATTTTGTGTGGCATAAATAGAAATTATGATGAATTACTATTTTCTGGGAACATGATAATATTATGAATTTTTATAATGAAAAATCGGCGTACGGGCTGAGAATTTTATATATGTTTTGTCGGCGCACGAGCCGAGCTATAGATATGATTTGCCAACATACAGGTCGAGCTATGGATATGATTTTTTTGACGTGCGGGCCGAGCTATGGATATGATTTGCTGGCGTATGGACTGAGTTATGGATATGATTTTCCGGCGTACAGGCCAAACTATGGTAAAATATGAAATGCTGACATACGGGCCGATGATTTTCATAATATATATAAACATATAAAATGATGCCATGATATTGATTTGGCAGCGAATAATATGAAATATCCATGTATCACAGTTTGATAATATGTTATATGTTATCAGAACCAAGTTTCCTTGGTTTAGGCTAGCACTTGCATGGTACCGCTGCTATGTGTTCATGATCATCATGATATTGTGTTAACACTGCTGTACGGAGTAGTGTGAGGACGGACAGTCGATGTGGTTTTAAGAAGTGTGAGCGCCCCTGATATATGGACCAGGTCTGGTAGATCCATCGGACTTACAGACTGTACTTTTGACTTGGCAGTGGTCGGCCAACCATTGTCAGGTCCCGCCTTCGAGTCATGCAACCTAGTCATGTGGGGGTAATACATGATAACAGTCAGCTAACCTACCAAGGTTGTTTTCTTATTATTATTATTATTATTATTATTATTATTATTATTATTATTATTATTATTATTATTATTGTATGAGATGGATTATGCTTAAAGAAATCCTGTATGTTCTGTTATGCTATAATTATACATGTTTTTCCTAGAAATGACAGTTTTTTTTGGTTATGTTTATGTATATGATTATATGTATATCATAGAAAAGCTCATGTTGCCACATACTAGTATTAGTTTATTTCCCTTATTGAGAGGTGTCTCGCCTCAAATTATATGAACTTTTCAAGAGCCCTTGATAGGAGAGCGGATAAAGCTTCGCTGAGATAGATATAACTGACCCGCCCTTTTTGAAGGGTAAGTAATTTGTTAGGGCCAGTTGGATTTGGTGAGAAGTGGCTCTAGGACACTTTCTGGGATGTGCATATAAATGTAATGGATGTAATAACTCTGGTACTAAGGTGGATAGTATTATGTTTATAGTGATTATGATTTTATGTTTCTTGTTGCTTAGGCTTCCGTGCTATCTTCTGATGTATTTCTGATACCCACGGGTACATGTTGATTATGATCTGCTGGATTTACTATATTAGTTTTATTATAAAAGGAAAAAACATGTATAAAAATTTAGCAGGTCGTTACAGTATGACTTGTCTAGCAATTGATTCTCAATTGGTTCTTTCACAAAGGAATCAAGTTATATACTGAAAAGTTGTTATTTCAAAGATTCAAGAATAAAAGTTCTATGTTAGCAAACTAATATTCATACAATTGATTTTAACTAGTAAGCACCAATATTGCAATCTATGGATCAAATGGGTTGTTCAAAGATGTGATTTTATTATACTAGTAAGGGTTCACAAGATTACCAAAGTATTCAAACACAAGTACTGAAGTTACCAAGAGATTGATTTGGATGACTTGACGTTGTTCCACATGTAATTAGGTCACACCGTAGGTCCTTCGTACAAGCTTTGAATCACAAGAAGAATGCAACAATGAAGTGTAGATGATGATCGTCATGTGGATGTATGAAGGTCCTGGCCATGTGGTGTTGATTTGGGGGGGGGGGGGGGCTATAAGAGTATTAGATGGAGGAGGGGTTAATGGAGTTGTTGGATAGTTTAGTGGTCTCTCACCACTTGATCTCCGGAGAGAACACCTTAGCCTCACACTACTCACTTACAAGGAGAGGGACAAGCTTTACAAGCTCAAACAAAGAAATATTTCTTCTATATTCAACTTTAGCTTCATATCTTGTTCTTACAATAAGAAGACTATTTATAGGCATAGCCTGGGAGACAAAACATTAAACATTCAACAACTCAACAACTTTCAACAACTATTAACCTAACACAATTAATACTTACTAAAAAAACAAGGAACTTTAACTCATAAGCACACAAGTCAAGCTTAGTTGTCTTACATTATTACAATTCAAATTTGAAATTTAAACATATTCCAAAAGGAAGGCCAAAACCATATGGGGCCCATTGGAGTCATGTGAGGCCCACAAGCCGTGTGGGGCCCACATGAGTCTTGAGTTGGATTTTGATTCAATACTTCGCTTGGGTCTTCAAATAAGGTCTTCAAGCACCTAATAATCTTGAAATAACATATCCAAGAAAAATATAAAGTCAATATGATAGCAAAGTCTTCCATAAAAGAAAGTCTTCTAATCACAATCAGTAAATGATCTTCAATTGATCCCATGTGTTCCTGCAAAACATATATAAACAATAGTGGATATTTGAAGGTCGTCCACATGTCACCATGTTAGCAAAGGATTGGACATCGGGAGGTCTTCCACGTGTCACCAAATCAACAAAAGAAAAGGGTATGACGTATTGATTCCCATCAAGTTGCCTTCACACACTTTCATTTCCCCACTTTCAGACTTGTAACTATACTCGTTAGAATCTAAAGTGCCCAATGAAATTACATTCTTTCTTAGATTTGATGCATGTCTTATATCATATAAGGTTCTCATAACACCATCATACATTTTGATTTTGACACTTCCAATACCAATTATTTTGCATGAAATATCATTTCCCATCAAAACAAAACCAGTATTAGCTGACCTGTAGGTGTTGAACCATTTTCTATCTGCTGTCATGTGATAAGAGCATCCGAAATCTAGGATCCAAGAATCCATAAGGCACTCTGAACCCGATGAAACATATAGCATATCACCATCACTGCTTCTTGAGTCTCCTACTATATTTGCAGATTTTGAAGAACCCTGTTGATTTTCAACATTCCCTTTCTTCCAGTCCGAACATTCTAATTTTTATGTTTCCAATTTTACCACACCTCAAACAATTTATGTCCTTCTTCTCTCTAGACTGTAATCGAAATCCGCTACGGGACTTTCATCTCCCACGTTCTTGGTTACTTTTCACCACAAGCCATTCACCATGTGAAACTTCATCACTGGCCATCTTTCTTTGATGAAAACTAAGCAATGCGTTTGTCACCTCTTCTAAATTCAAGCTTTGTTTGCCCTATGTCGAAGTGGTAACCAAATTCTCATACATGTGAAACGTAGGTAATGAATTCAATAGCATCAATGACTTGTCTTCCTCCTCGAACTTTACATCAACACGCATCAAATCACTCACAATTTGATTAAATGCATTCATATGTTGGTTCAAATTAGAGCCCTCCCCCATTTTAAGCCAATTCAACTTTTTCTTAAGAAATAATTTATTCGATAAAGACTTAGACATATAACGACTCTCTAGTTTTTGCCAAACTGCTGCCGAAGAATCCTCATCCATGACGAGATACAACAAGTCATCAACCAAATAAAATTGAATGGTTGACACTGCCTTTTCCTCCAATTCACTCCAACTTGCTTCATCCATGATTTCTGGTTGAATTCCGTATAAAGCCTTCACCATACCTTGTTGCACTAAGAGATCCTTCACCCTTCTTTGGCACAAACCAAAATTCCTAGTTCTATCAAACTTGACAACGTCAAATTTCGCAGACAAAGTTCTAGAGGCCCTTACAACAATGCTCTAATACCAAATTGTTTTGAAAAAAGAATTGCACAACAGAATATATTTGGGATCAAACACACAATGTAGCACTTAATGATGAATATACAGAAAAATTCCACAACCACAACAATTAAATGAAAGCAATAACAACACAATACACATGGAATTACGTGATTCAACAATGCCTACATCCATGAGAGCAAACGACAATGATTCACTATCTTCTTATCCAAAAGACATGAACAATAAATCAACCATATACAACCATCATTCTAACTACATCACAAATGACATATAAATAGAGTTCCCAGAAGTTTTCCTTCCAAACCTTAACCAAATTAATGTCCTATTATTCAAAATTTGAAATCTGCGCTGGGTATCTCGAGCCAAATCGTCGATGGTTTCAGACAGAATGAAAATTCATTCAGACACTACTCCAAACCGTCGATGGTTAGAGAGCTACTATTGACGGTTTGCCTTGTTGCCCCTTGATTTCCTTCATGTTTTTCCTTTGTGCATGCTTTCTACTCAGTATATGAGCCACATATCACAACAAAATTTAAAAATAGTAAGGTACGTTTAAAGAGATTGCCGTGTAACATAAATTGTTAAATACTATTCAATTAGAGCCAAGTGCTAACCATTAGATTGAATGTTATATAACTAGAGCCAAGTGCAAACCATTTTATTAAATGTTGATTGCAACCTCTGCCCACTTAGCTTATCTAGTTAGTATGTACTAGTTTGAATGATTTAAACTCTTGTCTTTCTATGCATATATTAATTTTCTATGTAAATAAATGGCGAGTTCGCTGATGCTTCAAAAAGAGAATTTTTATTTTTAAAATAAAAAATTAGATAAAATTAATTAAATTAATATTAATTAAAGGAACACATACTTGTTATACAAACTAAAATTCAAGCCACAATAAAATTGCTCAAATTAAACCTTAAATTGGTTGCTACCAACTTCATCTAATGTCCAATGTATGACCAAATTACTCTGATAATTTACTTGTATTCGTGTTTGGATAGTATAAGATTAGATGTCTTCCTCTTTTCATATAATGCCTTCATCTTCTCCTTCTTCATCTTCTTCTTTTCCCTTTTTGACTACTGATGTGGTCTAAGTTTGACTTTTTAGGATACTAGCATCAAGATTGTAGCAATTATTTCCTTAGAATGAGGATAATCCTCCTTGCTACCAAATTGAGGAAGATTCACCTGCTAACTCATTCGGGGGAAATTATATAGAGGACTTTCCCATCCGCGTGTTCATGTGCCTGTATTTTAAATGTTAGGCATATGACAAATTGGTCTGATATTTATTTATATTAGATATGTAAAAATGGGGACCTATTTTTTAAATGTATGTAATTTAGGAAATAGATACACTGATACATGGAGGGAGAGATCCCTTGAATAATTTCTCACTAGTTTGATTGAGTTTCCAATAAGTTGATTAGTACTTGATATAAAAGAACCTCTGATTGGATACAATGAGTGCATTGGACAATCGCCCAAAAATTAGGAATTGGCTAGCTTGTCCTATTTCTCTAGTAAAGCACTCAGTTCCCCCTTAACCCAATAGTCATTTTGCTTCATTGTTTGCTTAATGAAGGACTCTGATGTATTCATCTTTATTGCAATATTATGTGCTTGACAAAAGCCTAAGTATAGATGCATGATTAGATCCTTGGCTCGCACTTTGTGGGCGTACCTCACAATTGGATGTTTCTGTAAAGAAAAGGAAGCCAAGTTACCTTCTAACTCAACCTTTTTATGCATTGTAAAGGAAAGAGAACCAAAAGTGTACTCATAAAGTTGGTCTTCTCTTATCCATAACTCTCATTCCAACTAAAGAATGACCACATGATGGATAAAAATGAGTGTAAAAGAAAAGATAGTTAAGAAAATAATGAACATGAAGAACAAACCAAAATACAAAATAAATATATATAAATAAAATATTTCACTTTTAAAAAATAAATTGAAATATTTCCAAAACAAAACAAGCGTAGAGATTCATGAAGCTTTGCTCCTAAAATAAAGGAGGATAAAAGAGGAAATCAAAGTAGAATGTGAAAAGGATGAAAATCAATATTTGAATGACACATATACTAAAGTCCCTCCTTAAAACTAAAGAAAGGGTCACTTTTTGTATAGGCCTGGATGCTTTTGTAATGTTCACATGATAAAAAATGAACATGGATGTGACGCCCCGATTTTCGTATCAATTTTTTTTTTATAAACAATAATAAATATTCACACATCATCAACAATATTCATAAATCAACCACTTCAACAACCTGGTTACCACCCATATGACCCGACCCGCATTGGGTACCGGGTAAATAGTCATTTCATTTATACAACCTAACAATGGAAGATAGTATATATATAACAATCAGAATACAATACCTAGAGTATCATCATACATATATATACATTACCATCATATACTCAAAAACAACGCAACCCTAGGGGAATTACACCTCCCTAGTCCAATAACTCATCCTGTGTATCAGGGTCTCAGCTCCCTACGGTTTCGGAGCTTTATCATTTGGCCTATCTGTCTTCCCTGAAAAATTTAGAAAATTTGGGTGAGACAGATCTCAGTAAGAATGAATAAATTATTTATAGTGTGTGACCATATGAGCTCAGTTATAACACACTTTACTTTTCAAATTATCATTTCATCTGAGAAAATACACTGATATACATATTTTCATAATCTTATAGATATACAACACAAGCTTTCATAAGCTTTGAAATCATTTCTTAAGTTCTTTCATTTCCAACACATATTTACCCGCGAAATTTCTGAGAATAGGGAAGATTATTCGTCCATATAGGTAGCTTCTCTTTGCACTAACATGTTATACAGTCAGGTATGACAACATCTGATACCTATCAGAGCACTCACCTTACTCAGTAAGCTTTCAAGTGGAAAGTTTCACTTCGCCTCAATTATTTATATTATGAACTCACACAGATTCATTTCTCAATTTTATCATTCTCTATTTCTCATTTTCCATTACTTCTTTCATTTATCATTTTAACCCATTTTATCATTCTTTCACTTTCCATTTCCATTTCACTATCCAACTCATGAGTATCCTTAGTATCTAGTACCAACATCGCGTCTGTAACTCATGGCTACCCTGAGGATCTTTCTTTCCACGTGATGCTTCCCCCCATGGTTAAGGTTGTGCGACCCGAAGTCTAGATCTAACTACTGTTGGCAGACCCGGTTAGATCAAAATATCATATCACATACCTTGATCTGGGCTCAGGGGGCACAACATTTCTACTAAACAACTCAGTTGACTGTCACGCCACACACTCCAATAGTCTGTGTGGTTGCACTACACCACTAGTAACGGTACCATGCTCAATATCACAACCCATCATTAGGGCTTTCCATAACCATCCATCAGGGTTATCATTAGCACATACTCGTAATCATTATGCGGTATTGGCATTTCATCACTCATATTTCAATGATCCCATTGCAGCTTTGGCATTTTAAAATGTTCATATTTCCCCAGTATTCTCAATTAGTATTCTTATTTCAATCATCACATTTCAACTTCCATATTGCATTTCAATTTTCCCATATTCACATTCCAGTATATACGTTTTAGAATTCACGTTTTCATTTTCACATTTCGATATTTTCATATCAATATACATCATTAATTTCATATCAGTATATCTCAATTCATCTCAATAAAAATATTCTCATCATTTTATGTGCACATTTCATCACCTCATAATAGTATGTTTCATATTTCACGTATTTCAACATTTCTCAAAATACCCATATCAGTAATTTACACAATCTCCTTTTCATAGAAATCATTTCTATTCACATATAAATACCACATTTCTTTATTTTCCACTAACATATCAATAATTCTCATTTCATTATTTTCTCATAAATTACTCATCATTATATTCCACATTTTTCAATATGCGTCATATGCTACAAAGTTTTCATCTAATATTCATAACATATTAATTTCATTAGGAAAAATATCATTGCATTATTTTCCACATATTTATTCAGTCAATAATATCAAAGTACTGCTATAATTTATTCCCCTTACCTGACTTACTGAGAGTCTCGTTAAAACCCAAATCTTACGCCCCTGACACTTGAAACTCAAACCCTGCAATTCGCGTGTACCCCAGATTAATTAACTCATTTTTCAAAATAATACCCATATAACCTTCCTTAGGCTCCATATACTCCAAATTAACATTTAAACTAATATTTAACACTCTTACCTGGTTTCCTAAATTATGTCTGCAGGGTCCTAAAATTACACCCGCGGCGCTTACCCGAGTCCTGAATTCAATAACTCAAATTCAACCTCAAAATGTCCAATATTCTAACATTTCTAAATCTACATTAATTAAATAATAATTAGTCTCTTAATAACCCACTCATCTCAATTTTGGGGTTATGCCTACGACGACCCCATGAGAAATTCACTCGACTAGACTTGTAGAGAATTATCCCTAGATTCTCGTGATGGTCTCTAATTGTTAACTAGGCTTAAGATTTACAAGAAATTGAGGTAAAAGTGAAAATTTAGTTTACGTCAGAAAATACCCCTACGCCTCTCCTACGACCAATCTGCTTCAGTAGAAATGACGGCGGTGAAAAATGGAGTCCAATGGTATTTTCTGATTTTCGATCGGCGTCTGTTTGGCTGGAAAATCGAAGAGAGAGAGAGAGAGAGAGAGAGAGAGAGAGAGAGAGAGAGAGAGAGAGAGAGAGAGAGAATGCTGGGGCTTCTGTGCGCAGTGATGGAAGGAAAAAGAAAAAAAAAGAAAAGAAAGGGAACGGGCTTCTGTGGCTTCTGTTACATCCCTAAAGGATTTTGATCCTTCAAGATAACTTTTATATATATATATATATATATATATATATATATATATATATATATAATATTATAATTTATATTATATTAATATATTAATTATATTATTTAATTAATAATAATGTATATAATTATTTAATTAACTTACTTATTTATTTATTTAATTTAATTTTAATCAATTTCTTTTTAAAATTTAATTAATTTTTTTATTTTTAATATTTTTTTTATGATCACTGCACCTAAATATTTTTGGATTCCTTACATTCTCCCCTCATATGATGAATAGTAAATTTTGTCGCCGAAATTTACTATTCATCACATTTTCATCCTTAAAGGAAAACACCCCAATTTTATTAATTATTTTCACTTATGGCGAGGAACACCGTGATTACAAAGAGAGTTCTGGGAGATTACAACTATTCAAAATTCTCCCAAAGCCATTCACATCCAAAAACTAAAAACTCTATCTATCTTATGTTACACTGTACAAATCAAAATACAACATTATTATTCACTCTGATTTTGACTGGCTTAACTCTAAACTCTACTGAATAAATATGGATATCTCTGGCGCATCTGATACTCTAATTCCTAGGAAGCCTCCTCAATGGCATGATTACGCCATAAAACTTTTACTAGTGGAATCTTCTTCGCGTGTTGCTTCTGCTCCTTCTAGTCAAGAACCTGCACTGAAACTTCCTCATAAGTCAATGTATCACCCAACTCTAGTGCTTCATAACTATTCACATGGGAGGGATCTGAGACATATTTCCTCAGCATAGAAACATGGAATACGTCATGGATCCTAAACAGGATCGATGGTAATGCCAACCAATAGGCAATTGGGCCCACTTTTTCAAGAATCTCGAATGGTCTAGTATACCAAGGGCTCAGCTTACCTTTCCTCCCAAACATCATAACTCCCTTCATTGGTGCCACCTTCAGGAACACGTGATCTCTTACGTCAAACTCCAATTCTTGCCAGTGAGTATCTGTATAGCTCTTCTGCCGACTCTGTGCTATCTTGAACCTGTCTCTGATGAGTCTGACTTTATCCCGAGTCTGTTGTATCAGCTCTACTCCTAATATATGTCTCTCCCTGATCTTATCCATGTACAATGGGGATCGACACCTCCTTTTATACAACGCCTCATATGGTGCCATTCCAATGCTGGTTTGGTAGCTGTTGTAATATGTGAATTCGACTAGTGGCAAATACTGCATCCAACGACCTCCAAAGTCTAGCATACATGCTCGTAGCATATCCTACAGAATCTGTATTGTCCTCTCCGTCTGCCCATCTGTCTGAGAATGAAAAGTTGTGCTGAACGACAACTGAGAACCCATGGCCCCTTGCATACTCTTTCAAAAACGAGATGTGAACAGTGGGTTTTTATCTGAAACTACGGACACTAGGATGCCATGGAGCCTAACTATTTCCTGGATGTATATAACTTAGCCAATATGTTCATGAAGTAGTTAACTCTGATCGGTGAAAAGTGGGTAGTCTTAGTCAGTCGATCCACCACTGCCCAAATAGCGTCTTGTCCACACAATGTCGACGATAATCCTGTGACGAAATCCATCGATATATGCTCCCACTTCCACTTAGGAATGTGAAGTGGTTGCAATGATCTCGTCGGTCTCTGATGCTTAGTTTTCACTTGCTGGCACGTCAAACACTAATTCACATATTGGGCTATCTCCCTCTTCATGTTGCTTCACCAAAAGCACTCTCGAAGATCCTTGTACATTTTAGTGCTACTTGGATGTACAGTATACAGGGACTGATATGCTTCCTCTAGAATAACCTTCTTGATCTCAAGGTCGGAAAGAATGCATAACCTGGTATGGAACCTCAAGGCTCCATCATCGGAGATGCTGAATTCTGTTTCCTGACCATCCTGTACCTTTCCCATAAGCTCTATTAGTTTTGCATCATTTCATCTGAGCTGCTTTTATTCTCTCTTGTAGAATTGACTGCAAAATCAGGTTAGCAATAAATGCTTGGTGATCACCCTCTACTAGTTCCACACCGAGCCTCTCTAGATCCATCTAGATCAGATGCTGAATCTCTATTGCAAATATAGATGAATCCATTAATTTCTGGCTCAAAGCATCAGTGACCACATTAGCCTTTTCCGAGTAGTAACTGATAGTTCAGTCGTAATCCTTTATTAGCTCCATTCATCTCCTCTACCTCATATTTAACTCCTTCTGCGTGAAGAAATACTTTAAGCTCTTATAGTCAGTAAATATCTTACACCTACCTCCATATAAATAGTGCCTCCAAATCTTTAACGCGTAAACAACTGCTGCCAACTCCAGATCATGGGTAGGGTAGTTCCTCTCATATTCTTTCAACTGTCGTAAGACATAGGCTATCACTCTCCCTCACTGCATCAACACGCATCCGAGTCCTTTATGGGACACATCACTGTAAATTACGAATCCCTATTCTCTTGAAAGAATCGTCAACACAGGCGCAGTGATGAGTCACTACTTCAACTCCTGGAAGCTCTGTTAACATTTTTCAGACCACTCAAACTTCACTCCCTTCCTATTCAATATGGTCAATGGGTCTGACAGCGTAAAGAAGCCCTCAACAAACCTACGATATTACCCAGCCAATCCCAGGAAACTCTTGATCTCGTGCACATTTTTTGGTCGTACCCAGTTGACTACCGCCTCAATCTTACTCGGATCAACAGAAATACCACCCCTAGATATAACGTGTCCAAGGAAAGGTAACCTGTTTACCAGAACTCGCACTTCTTGAGCTTCACGTACAACTTCTTTTATCTTAGCACCTGAAACACTATCCTCAGATGTTCCTCATGCTCCACTGGGCTCTTCGAATACACTAGTATATCATCAATAAATATTACCACAAACTGGTCTAAATATTGGTGGAAGACCCTGTTCATCAAGTTCACAAACACTGCAGGAGCATTCGTTAAACCAAATGGCATAACTAGAAATTCATAGTGGTCATACCGTGTTCTAAATGCTATCTTCAGAACATCTTCCACCCTGACTTTCACCTGATGGTACCCAGAGCGTAAGTCTATCTTCGAAAAGATCTGTGTCCCCTGTAACAGGTCAAACAAATCATCGATATGAGGGAGCGGGTATTTATTCTTGATAGTTACTTTATTTATTTTCCTATAGTCAATGGACAACCTTATTGACCCATCCTTCTTCCTCACAAACAAATTCGGCGCTCCCCAGGGCAACACACTGGGTCGAATAAACCCTTTATCTAACAGTTCCTGTAATTGTTCTTTTAATTCTTTCAGTTTTGTCAGTGTCATTCTATACAACACCTTCAAAATCGACGTTATTCCCGAAACCAGATCAATAACAAACTCTACCTCACGATTAGGAGGTAGTCCTGACAAATCCTCAGGGAATACATCAAGAAAATCTCTCACCATTGGGATATCCTCTACCCTCAACTCCCCTTCTAATACTGCCTTCACACATGCTAAATATCCCTGACAGTCTTCTAATAGCAATCTACGCGTTTGAAAAGCGGATAGCAACTGAGGTGGGGTGCGCACACATGATCCCACGAATTTGTACTTGTGTCCCTCTAGAGGTTTGAATACTACCTCTCTCTAATAGCAATCAATGCTGGCATAGTGGGCAGCTAGTCAGTCCATTCCCAAGATTACTTCAAACCCATGCATCTCTAAACCTCCAGATTCGCTGACAAAGACCTCCCTTGAATACCCACTGAACAGTCCCTAAGTACCTTTCTACATATCCCTACAGCCCTAGTCGGCGTAGCAATAGGAAGACTAATGTTTAACTGGTGAGGTTCAAACCCACACAACTTAATATATTCCTGGGCGATAAAAGAATGAGTTGCCCCTGAATCAAACAAGGTAGTAGCTTTAAATGACAGTATTGAAATAGTACCTGTCACCATATCTCCGGCCACCTCAGCATCTCTCGATGTCAGTGCATAAACTTGTGCCGAAGCAGTATTCCTTTGTTGTTTGCCTCGAGGTGCCTAATAGCCCCCTCTATATGGTCGAGGAGCAGCCGCTACCGCTGGTGGTTTCTGATAGTTCCTTGCGATATATCTAGACTGTTGGCACTAATAACAGACAACCTCCCTCACTCGGCACTCTCTTGGGTGCCTCTTGAAACATATGAGACAAGGAGGGGGCATATTCTGCCCTATACTGCTCGATATCCTCCTCCCTATCGTCGTCCCCCTCTGCTATCATATCTCCTCCACAGCCCTTGACTGGACCCTGCCTAAAAATCAGGAGGCATGGGCCTCTTCCTCTGGCTTTGTGCTGCTGCGCTCTTTGTAGGCCGCTCTCAATTACTGCAGCCCTGTTTACTATCTCTGAGAAGGTCTGAGTTCGGAAGCCTACCACCTGCTCATACAGGTTCTGCCTTAGGCCCTCCTCGAACTTTCTTGCCTTCCTCTCCTCATCTAAAACTAGATGTGGGGGCGAACCAAGGCAACTCAATGAATCTCATTGCACACTGTTGTACTGTCAAAGGCCACTATGTCAGATACAAAAACTCTGATGCCCTTGCACTCCTGACAGTCTGGAAAGTACTGCTCGAAGAAAATCTCCCTAAAGCGACTCCATGTCATTGTTGTAGGGTTAGGCCTCTGCTCCTTTAGTAATCTCACCGACCTCTACCAGTGCTTTGCTTCCCCAATCAATTTAAATGTGGCAAATAACACCCTCTACTCATCTGTACATGAGAGAACTGTCAGTATGTCCTCTATGTCCTAACCTCAGTTCTCTACTACTAGTGGATCCGCTCCTCCAGCAAAATATAGGGTTCACATACGCGTGAACTGCTCGATTGTGCAGTTCCGCTCCCTCGAGCTCTTGGCCATCTCAACCATCACCTTCTGGGTGACGCTACGCAATACTACGTCAGGGTCTCCACCACCCATACTGGAAGGTTCTGCTCCATCACCTCCCGTACTCGTGTTACTGTTCCCTGGATCCATCCTGCAAAGGGAGAACCTAGTCTCAGCATACAATTACTATCACACAACCAATACACTGTTATAATTCATAAATTACTCTTCTACGATCATTTATCTTCACATCCTTAATCCCCATTTAAGATTCAGTCATACCACTCAGAAACAAGACCCAACGATAGTATCCATAGTTTTCCTAAAATCGTCACCCTAGGAAAAACACAGAAATAACCCCGGTACTCCTGTCTTTAGGCCGCAAGATAGAATCCTAAATTCTCACTTCATCCTCTAACAATCACTAACTCACATTCCAATCAACCAGTCTCCTATTTTCCTCGAAATCCACTCCTATACTCTGGTATTATATTCCGCTGTCTATTAAAGTCTACATAACCTAACAACCTAGGCTCTGATACCAAACTGTGACGCCCCGATTTTCGTACCAATATTTTTTTTATAAACAATAATAAATAGTCACACATCATCAAAAATATTCACAAATTGGCCACATCAACAACCCGGTTACCACCTATATGACCCGACCCGCATTGGGTACCGGGTAAATAGTCATTTCATTTATACAACCTAACAGCGGAAGACAGTATATACATAACAATCAAAATACAATACCTAGAGTATCATCATACATATATATACATTACCACCACATACTCAAAAACAACACAACCTTAGGGGAATTACACCTCCCTAGTCCAATAACTCACCCTGTGTATTAGGGTGTCAGCTCCCTACGGTCTCAGAGCTCTATCACTTGGCCTATCTCTATTCCCTGAAAAATTTAGATAATTTGGGTGAGACACATTTCAGTAAGAAGGAATAAATTATTTACAATGTGTGGCCATATGAGTTCAGTTATAACACATTTTACTTTTCAAATCATCATTTCATCTGAGAAAAGACACTGATATACATATTCTCATAATCATATAGATATACAACACAAGTTTTCATAAGTTTTAAAACCATTTCTCAAGTTCATTCATTTCCAACACATATTTACCAGTGAAATTCCTGAGAATAGGGAAGATTACCCACCTATACAGGTAACTTTCCTCTACTCTAACACATTATGTAGCTAGGTATGACCACATCTGATACCTATCAGAGCACTCACCTTACTTAGTAAGCCCTGAATTGGAGAGTATCACTTCGCCTTAATTATTTATATTATTAATTCACACATATCCATCTCTCAATTTTATTATTCTCTATTTCTCATTTTCTATTATTTCTTTCATTTCTCATTTTAGCTCATTTTATCATTCTTTCATTTTCCATTTCCATTTCACTATCCAGCTCATAAGTATCTTTAGTATCTAGTACCAACATCGCGTCAATAATCCATGGCTACCCTGAGGATCTTTCGTTTCACGCCATACTTCCCCCCACGGTCAAGGTTGTGTGGCCCGAAGGCTAGATCTAACCGCGGTTGGACAAATCGGTTAGATCAAAATATCATATCACATATCTCACGTCTGTAGTACAATTGGCTGGCCTATAGCCCTGATCTGAACTTAGGGGGTACAACAACTCTACTAAACAATTCAGTCGACTGTCACGTCACACGCTCCAAGAGTCCGTGTGATTGCACTACATTACTAGCAATGATACCGTGCTCAATATCACAACCTATCATTAGGGCTTTCCATAACCATCCATCAGGGTTATCATTACCATATACTTACAATCATTATGTGGTATTGACATTTCATCAATCATATTTCAATAATCTCATTGCAGCTTTCACACTTTCAATGTTCACATTTACCTAGTATTCTCAATCAGTATTCTCATTTCAATCATCACATTTCAACTTCCATATTGCATTTGACATTTCCCATATTCACATTCCTCTCATTTCAATCATCACATTTCAACTTCCATATTGCATTTCACATTTCCCATATTCACATTCCAGTATATACATTTTAGAATTCACGTTTTCATTTTCACGTTTCGATACTCTCATATCAATATACACCATTAATTTCATATTAGTATATCTCAATTCATCTCAATAAAAATATTCTCATCATTTTCTGCGCACATTTCATCACCTCATAATAGTATATATCGTGTTTCACGTATTTCATTATTTCTCAAAATACCTATATCAGTAACTTACACAATCTCCTTTTCATAGAAATAATTTCTATTCACATATAAATACCACATTTCTTTATTTTCCACTAACATATCAATAATTCTCATTTCATTATTTTCTCAGAAATTACTCATCATTATATTCCACTTTTTTCAATATGCGTCATATGCCACACAGTTTCATCTAATATTCATAACATATTAATTTCATTAGGAAAAATACCATAGCATTATTTTCTACATATTTATTCAATCAATAATATCAAAGTACTGCTATAATTTATTCCCCTTACCTAACTTACTGAGAGTCTCGTTAAAACCTAGATCCTACGCCCCTGGCCCCCGAAACTCAAATCCTGCAATTCCTGTTTACCCCAGATTAATTAACTCATTTCCTAAAATAATACTTATATAACCTTCCCTAGGCTCCATATACTCTAAATTAACATTTAAACTAATATTTAACCCTTACCTAGTTTCCTAAATTATGCCTGTAGGGTCCCGAAATTACAACTGCGGCGCTTACCCGAGCCATGAATTCAATAACCCAAATTCAATCTCAAAATGCCCAATATACTAGCATTTTCAAATCTACATTAATTAAATAATAGTTAGCCCTTTAATAATCCCCATATCCCAATTTTGGGGTTATGCCTACGACGATCCCATGAGAAATTCGCTCCGCTAGACTTGTAAAGAATTATCCCTAGATTCTCGTGGTGGTGTTTGATCATCAACTAGACTTAAGATTTATAAGAAATTGAGGTAAAAGTGGAAATTTAGCTTACATGAGAAGATATGCCTACGCCGCTCCTACGACCAATATGCTTCAGTAGAAATGACGGCGGCGAAAAATAGAGTCTAGCGGTATTTTCTGATTTTCGATCGGCGTCCTTTTAATTGGCCGAAAAATCAAAGAGAGAGAGAGAGAGAGAGAGAGAGAGAGAGAGAGAGAGAGAGAGAGAGAGAGAGAGAGAATGTTGGGGCTTCTGTGCACGGGGATGGAAGGAAAAAGAAAAAAAAAAAAAAAAGAAGGGAAGGGGCTTTTGTGGCTTCTGTTACATTCCTGAAAGATTTTGATCCTTCAGGATAACTTTTATATATATATATATATATATATATTATAATTTATATTAATTAATTAATAATAATAACTATTTAGTTAATTATTTATTTATTTTAATTAACTTAATTAATTTTTTTTTATTTTTTATATATTTTTTTAAGATCACTACACCTAAATATTTTTGGGTTCCTTACAATGGATCTATACATATATAAACCCCCTTGGCATATGAATGGATGCAAAAAAATGCAATGAGATGCTTAATTTGTCACTTCACCTTCTCCTTAGCATTTCATCTTACTCCTAGTCCAAATGAGATGCGCGCAAACATGGTATTGAAATATATGCATATTAGATTAGCCACAATAGGTGTGCCAATTAACTTACTTGACTAGTAATAATCATGTCCCTCCATCAAGGGAAACCTAATCCACCGATTGTTTATAGCAAATCTTTCAATTTGAGTGCGAGTTTAAGCACTATAAATGAGAAGGCAATTTCATGTAATATAAAAGGAACGTGGAAGAGAGCCAAAATTCAGTGCCTTTCTTTATCGCATGTATGCTAACTCAACAATAAGAAACCGTTGCTGGCACCCACTTTGATTGATTGATTTTAGTGTTTATTTGGCATATTTTGATCAATTCAAGTCCTACTATTCCGAAGTCACCAATATATTGAGATGACTAATAAAAAGAATTTTGCATCAATGTATACGAAAAAACATCCAACTACCATTAAAATAGTTCCACAAATAATTTCAAGAATGGAAACATTCTATGAACCTACCCCTTAATTAACAAAGTCTTGAAATTTGTTTGATTGATTGCTTATGACTTTCAGTAAATTTTTGTGCCTGAAGAGATTCCATCTATGAAAATGATCATATAAAGTTTCACACGCATTTCATCATCACTCTTTGAAAGAAAAATAAAATAAAGAATGGAACTGATTGATTTTTGAATGACTAGCTCAAATATAGAATCTAGCCTCCTACTTATGCCTTGATGAAAAATATATATATGCCAATGGATGTGCATTATAGAAATTGCACGTAGATTGCTGACTCTGATTGGTTCATGCCTATCTTAAGAATTTCATCCTTTATATATATATATATATATATATATATTGAATGAGCCTCAAATAATAAGGTCAGAGACTTTGAAGGCATTAATAGGTACAAGTTTTGTTCTGTCTGCATAGGAAGGGGATGTTAATTAATTAGGGTTTATATATAGCTAGCTGCCGACTTGCATGATTGTATTCTAGAGGATGAAGGAGAGGAGTTCTCCAATATTAATTAATTAATTAGTCATGAAAAGGCTATGAAAGTTGATCGAGATGAATCAATGAATTAATTTAGTTGGGAACATGCTGGATTTGTTTGGAGATTTAGAATATATCATTATACCTATCTTTTGTCTTTTTTATGAAGTATATTAATACTCGCATGTTTTGTGACTTATCAAAAAAAGTATTTTCTATTATTTTTTGTCCCATATAGGTAGAAAAAGTTGTTTTGAATTTTTTCTTTGTTTGTCCCATATCAGTGAGAAGTGTTTTTTGGACTTGAGGTTGAAGTTATATAAAGAACTCAACTCTCTATTTGTAAAACACACCTCAAAGTTGTACTTTGTCGCGAAGTAGTGGATTGATCATCGGCACCCGAGGATGTAGGTAATTCTGTACCGAACATTATTATATTCTTGTCTTGTTCTTTTTACTGTCTTTCATTATTAGTTTCTGTATTTGCTTTAGTTTCTTATATTTTCAATAGCATTAGTTTTAGTATTGGTGTTTGGAACAAGTGGGGTGTTCGACACAACAATTGGTATCAGAGCTAGGTTGAATAGTATTGATACAGAGGTGTTCTTCTGTTAGGATCCTTGATTCCATATTTGATGCCTAAGAAATACCTTGTTTAAGTGAGTGCTCAGAGACCATTGCGGCTTAGTCGCTCCCTGAAGGTCGACTTGGTTAGAGTGGAATTTCATAGGATAAAACAGAGTAGACACAGTTGGTACGTACTATTCATCTTAGGCATTATGCTTTGTTGGTTGCTATTGAATATATAGAAGATGGCAGAAACTAATGCAGCAGTAGAAGAAACTCTGTCCACACGAACTCCAACCCCTTCGACTTCGACATCATCATCAAAGACGATAGCTAATGCTCGATTTGAGGTGGAGAAATTTGATGGTACCAATAATTTTGGTGTGTGGCAATGTAAGGTGATAGACATCCTATATAAGTAAGAATTGGATATTGTTTTGGATGATAAACCAGTGGATATGGGTGACAAAGATTGGGAAAAGATCAATCGTCAGACATGTGGTAAAATTCGTATATGTTTCACTAAAAATCACGAAATATTATGTTATGAGGGAGACATCTGCAAAGAAATTGTGGAAGACATTGGAAGATATATTTATGATCAAGTGTCACACCCCGAACCCGGAAATGGGACCCGGGGGTGAGCATGTAACCTAACATGTCCCTGTATCATACAAATCATCCCAGATATAGTACAAAGGATGAGGGTCTGACCCTGTGGGGTTCCCAGGCACCCTAAACACATTCAATCATAATCATATACGTAGCGGAAAAAGGTCTTCTATATACATATGCAGTACCATACCAGAGTTTATACAAGAGCAGAATATGATTCTAACAAAACGTACAAACTAGGTGCCCAAATATAACTCAAAATGGCAACCCAACAAAACTACAGTCCTAACACTTACCCAAGCGCTAACGCAGTACACCGGTCACTACGCTTCCTAAGCTAGGACGCTAGTTCCAGTTACCCGAAGGACCTGTAAAATTGTACGCATAGTAGGGGTGAGACACCTCTCAATAAGGAAGAACACAGGTTATATCGGTGAGTGGCATTTGAGTGTTATCATGATACAACATACACGCAGTTAAATGCATTCCAGAACTAATTTACACAGTGCATACACACACACATACGGTGGCCATTTATATACAGCCCCACCACAATACATACACATGATCAGTAATCCTCAGTTTCGTCACACTCTTCGGCCCGAAGCTGGCCTGCGACATACGGCGTTGGCCCGTAGCCAACCCGCAAACACTGCGCCACCGGCACATGGCTAGTCCCCGATTCCCATGGCATCGTACCGACGCTAAACTGGTGGATCCACACCCTTCGGCCTGATTTGCTGGAATAGCCTCACTCCCTCGGATATAGAGTCGGACACTCTTGCCTACATGGCAGGCGATAACACGCCCTCGGATATAAAGCCGGACACTCTCAGTACCTGGGACAATTTCGAAACCGCATTCCTACTAACATTTCAACATATCACAAAACGCATCTCATATAACACGAATCCCATAATCACACTCATGGAATCTAAATCATGGTTTTTAAACACCACACTAGTTAAATAAAGTCAGGCTACGACTCCCCCATCCAAATAGACCCCGACGTACCGCCACCAAATCACAAATATACTCGGTTTTCAACACACAAACACACCTGGATTCAGCCGTCCCCCCTTTCCTCAAAACTTCTTCTGTACATAATGGACAAAACCATAGTTTTCCCCCGTTTAGATCCCCAAATGAGTGTCAAAACACACACAAGACCGTGGGAACAACAGTTCCACCAAGCCTGATTTCACAAAACATCAACTCAAATAAAACCAGTTCCCGTTGCTTAACCCCGTAAGCCAAATCCCAAATTCCAACGGTCCTCTAAACACAGGAACAGTTTCAAAACCTGCAAATAAAAATACCAAAATCTGTTCACAAGACAGTTACCTACAATCAATCGAATCAGAAATTAAAAACCCGCCCCCCCAGCACCCCCCCCCCCCCCTCCCCCCCCCTTACTGATTTTACGCCGAACACCCAAAACATCTCAAAATGAAAGATTCAGATGAGGTAGAAGGTGTAGACGAATCCTTTCACCAATCTAGTTCGGTAACTTTTGTTTTTCGATTTAGTCACACGACGACGCAAGGAATTCTCCGAGAAGGCTCGTGCCGGTTTCGCGATAGAAAGGAGAGCGAGAGAGAGAAGAGCAGAGAGAGATAGAGAGATATGTTGAATTCTTTAATGAAAAGCAAAGGAAAGTTTGCTTTATATAGCCCTTGAACCCGAAAATTTTCAATTTTGCGGCCCTTCTCATTCATATTATAACCACCCCATTTTTCATATGTTGGGTCTTACAATCAAGAGTATGGAAAATCGCTCTATTTGAAAAGAAATTGTTTGGAGCAAGATGCGGCATATGCCCCACAGGGGCAGCGAAGATGCATAACATAGGAAGGGCAGGAGGAAAAATACCAATAGCGTAGGGCGCATATGATGCATCAATAAGAGCAAAGGACGGCGATATAAGTGAGAGGCCCCTTACCGAACGGCACTGATAGGCTCAGGTAAAACCGAGATGGCCGACGCCCAACTGGCCCCCGAAACTCAAAGCCCGGCAAGGCCTGTGTACCTCCCAAGTAATTAACTCCCAAAAATTTCCTAAAATAAAGCACTTAGGACACCTTCCCTAGGCTCCAGATACTCGAAATTAACAGTAAAAACGAAGATTGAAACAACCCGTACCGAGGGGCCGAAAGTAAGGCCAGTAGGGGCCCCGGGGGCGTGGGGGGGGGGGGAAATCCCCCAGTCACCCACCCCTCCCCCCCCCCCCCACCCTACCCCCCCCCACCCTTTGTTTTTTTTTTTTTTTTTATTTTTTTTTTTTTTTTTTTTTTTTTGTTAGTTTTATTGTTGTTTGTTTTTTTTGTAATTTTTTGAACTCACCCCACAAAACCCCCCCCCCCCCCCCCCCCCACCCCCCCCCCCCCCCCCCCCGCCCCCCCCCCTTCCCCACCCTGCCCCACAACAAAATAAAAAAAAAAAAAAAAAAACAATCCCCCACCCCCCCCCTTTTTTTTTTTTTTTTTTTTTTTTTTTTTTTTTTGTTCGTTTTTTGTTTTTTTTTTTTTTTGGCGGATTAGTCCGAAATGTCTTGCTGCTTACCCCGAGCCATGATTCAATAACCCAAATTCAACATCTCAAATGCCCAATATACTGCACGTACATTTTTCAAATCTACATTTAATTAAATACTAGTTTACCCTTTAATTAAACCCCATATCCCAAGTTTTGGGTTTGCCTACGACGATCCCATGCAATTCCCCGCTAGACATGTAAAGATTATCCCTAGATGTCTCGTGTGGTGTTTGGTCATCACTAGACTTAAGATTATTTATAAGAAATTGAGGTAAAGTGGAATTTAAGCTTACATGAGAATATATGCCTACGCCGCTCCTAACGACCCATATCCTTCAGTAGAATGACGCGGCGGAAAATAAGTCTAGCGTATTTTCTGATTTTCGAATCGGACGTCCTTCTTACTATTGGCGAAAACTCAAAGAGAGAGAGAGCGAGCTATATAGAGAGAGATATATAGAGAGAGAGCCGCAGCAGAGAGAATAGAGCTATAAGAGAAGAGACATGTTGGGCTTTCTTGCACGGTGATGGAAAGGACCCAAGAAAAAAAAAAAAAAGAAGGTACGGGTGCCTTTTGTGGTCTTTGTTTACATTCCTTAAAGAATTTATGAATCCTCGGATAACTTTTATATATATCCATAGAATATCTATATTATAATTTATATTAATTAATTAATAATAATACTATTTAGTTAATTATTTATTTATTTTAATTAAAACTTTATTAATTTTTTTTTATTTTTTATATATTTTTTTTAAGATCACTACACCTAAATATTTTGGGTTCCTTAAATGGATCGATTAATATATAAACCCCCTTGGCATATGAATGATCCAAAAATGCAATGAATGCTTAATTTGTCTACTTCACCTTCTCGTTAGCATTTCATCTTACGCCTATCCAAATGAGATGCGCGCAAACATGGTATTTAAATAATGCATCTTAATTAGCCACCATAGGTGTGCCAATTAACTTTACTTGACTAGGTAATATCAATGTCCTCTACCATCAGGAAACCTAATCCACCGATTGTTTTATATGCAAATCTTTTCAA
Organism: Malania oleifera; assembly: GCF_029873635.1. Classification (NCBI taxonomy): domain Eukaryota; kingdom Viridiplantae; phylum Streptophyta; class Magnoliopsida; order Santalales; family Ximeniaceae; genus Malania; species Malania oleifera. The sequence continues at coordinate 12,128,208 of NC_080419.1, forward strand.
TTTGAGTGCGAGGTTTAAGAACTATAAATGAGAAGGCAATTCATGTAATATAAACGGAACGTGGAAGAGAGCCCAAATTCAGTGTTCCTTCTTTATCGCAATTAAATGCTAACTGTCAACAATACGAAACCTTTGCTGGCACCCCCTTTGATTGATTTGATTTTAGTGTTTATTTTGGCTATTTTGATCAATCAAGTCCTACTATTCCGAAGTCACCATATATTGAGATGACTAATAAGAATTTTGCATCATGTAACGAACAAACAATCCAACTACCAGTAAAATAGGTTCCAACAACTAATTTCAGCATGAAACATTCTATAACCTACCCCTTCATTACCAAAGTCTTGAAATTTTGTGTGATTGATTGCTTATGACTTTCAGTAATTTTTGTGCCTGAAGCATCTCCATCTATGAAACTGATCAATAAAAGTTCACACACAACTACGCCTTTTCATCATCACTCTTTTAAAGAAAAATAAATAAAGAATGGAACTGATTGATTTTTTGAATGACTAGCTCAATAGGAATCTAGGCCTCCTACTTGTCCTTTGATGAAAATATATATGCCACTGGATTTGCATTATAGATTAATTGTTGTGTCACGTAGATTGCTGACTCTGATTGGTGCATGCTATCGTAATCATTTCATCTTTATATATATATATATATATATATATAACTTAATGAGCCTCAAATAATATGGTCAGAGACTTTGAAGCATTAAATAGGTACAAGTTTTTGTTCTGTCTGCATAAGGAAGGGGATTTTTTTTAATTAATTAGGGTTTAATATATACTAGCTGCAGACTTGCAGGATTGTATTCATAGAGGAATAATAGAGAGTTTTCTCCTATTAAGTAATTAATTAGTCATATGAAAAGCTATGAAAGTTATCGAGATGAACTCAGGAATTAATTTAGTTGGGACATGCTTGATTTTGTTGTTGGAGATTTTAGAATATATCATTATACCCCATCTTTGTCTTTTTTATGAGTATATGAATACTCGCATGTTTTTTTGGTGACTTCTCTAAAAAATAACAAAAAAAACAATGTTTCTATTATTTTTTTTGTCCCATATAGTAAAAAAGTTGTTTTGAATTTTTTCTTTTTGTTTGTGCCCATATCATGAGAATTTTTTTGGACTTAGGTTGAAGTTATATAAAGAACTCCAACTCTCTATTTGTAAAACACACCTCAAAGTTGTCCTTTTTCGCAAAGTAGTGGATGATCATCGTCACCCAGGATGTAGGTAATTCTGTACCGACCATTATTGATAGGCTTGTCCTTGTTCTTTTTAACTTGTCTTTCATTAGTATTTTCTGTATTTGCTTTAGTTTCTTATATTTTCAATAGCATTAGTTTTTTTAGTATTGGTGTTTGGAACAATGGGTTGTTCAACCACATTGGTATCACAGAGTAGGTTATAAGTACATTGATCGAGAGGTGTTCTTCTGTTATGATCCTTGATTCCATATTGGATGCCTAGAAATACCCTTTTAAGGGATTGCCTCAGAGACCATTGGCGGCTTAATCGCTCCCTGAAGTCGACTTGGTTAGAGTGGAATTTCATAGGATAAACAGAGTAGATAGCAACAGTTTACGTACTATCATCTTAGGCATTTGCTTTGTTGGTTGCTATTTAATATATAGAAGATGGCAGAACAATGCATCTAGAGAAACTCTGTCCACAACAACGCCAACCCCTTCGACTTCGACATCATCATCAAAGACGGAGATCTAATGCTCGCTTTGAGGTTGAGAAATTTGATGGTACCATAATTTTGGTGTAGTGGCAAATGTAAGAGGGTGATAAGACTCCTATATCAGTAAAATTGGGATATTGTTTGGAGATAAACCATGGATATGGGTGACAAAGATTGGGAAAAGATCAATCGTCAGACTGTTGGTAAAATTCGTATATGTTTACTAAAAGATCACGAAATATTATGTTATGAGGGAGACATCTGCAAGAAATGGTGGAAGTAGCATTGGAAGATATATTTATGCTCATGTCACACCTCCGAACCCGGAAATGGGACCGGGGGTGAGCATGTAACCTCACATGTCCCTGTAGCATACAAATCATCCCAGATCTAGTACAAAGAGATGAGGGTCTGACCCTGTGGTGGGTTTCCCAGGCACCCTAAACACCTTCAATCATAATCATATACGGTAGCGGAAAAAGGTCTTCTATATACATATGCAGTACCATACCAGTGAGTTTATTCAAGAGCAAATATGATTGCTAAAACAAAACGTGTACGAAACTAGGTGCCCAAATATAATCAAAATGGCAACCCAAAACAAAACTAACAACCTACAAGTCCTAACACTTACCCAAGTCGCTACCGCAGTAACACGGTCACTCAACTACGCGTCCTAAGCTATGACGCTATTTCATTACCGCCCCCCGAAGGACCTGTAAATTGTACGCATAGTAGGGTGCGACAACTCTCAAAAGGAAGGAGCACAGGTTATAGCGGTGAGTTGGCATTTGAGTGTTATCATGATACACGTACACGCAAGTTAAAATTGCATTCCAGAACTAATTTCCCAGTGCATACACACACCATACGTTTGCCATTTTATATACAAAGCCCCACCACAAAATACATACACATAGAATCAGTATCCTCAGTTTCGATCCACACTTTTTCGGCCCAAGCTTGCCTGCGACATCGCGTTTGGCCCGTAGCCAACCCGCAAAAACACTTGCGCCAACCGGCACATGCTAGGTCCGCCCCGATTCCCGTGGCATCGTACCGACGCTAAACTGGTTGGATCCACACCCTTCGGCCTTATTTGCTTTAATAGCCCCCTCACTCCCTCGTATAGAGTCGACACTCTTGCCTACATGGCAGGCGATAACGACGGCCCTCGCAATATAAGCCTGACACTCTCGTACCTTGGAGACAATTTCGACCTGACCGCATTCCTACTACATTTCAACATATCACACACACGCACATGCCTGCTCATATAACCAAACAAATCACACTCATTTGTAATCTAAAATCATGGTTTTTTTTTTCAAAAAAATACAGTAGAATAAAAGTCAGGCAACGACCATCCCATATCATAGTATCAATCACACATAATACTCGTTTCAACGAAAACCCAACCTCGGTATTCAGCCCGTCACCCCTTTTTCCTCAAAACTGTATAATGAAAAACCCGAGTTTTTTTTCCCTCCTTCCCGTTAGATCCCCTCAAATGAGTAGTCAAAACCACACAAGCCGGGAACACAGTCCACCAGTCTGATTTCAAAATAACCATATAAAACATAGTTTTCACTTGCCTTACCCCGTAAGCAAATCCCAAATCCCCAATGTCCCTTAAACACGACCGAGTTTCCAAAACCTGCAAATCACAATACAAAATATGTTCCCACAAACAGTTACCTACAATCTACGAATCCAGAATTAAAACCCGAGCCTTACTCGAGTTTAAACGGCCGAAACCCAAAATCTCTAAAACAAGATTCCCGATCTGTAGAAGTTGTAGAGATCCTTTCACATCCTCGTGGTACTTTTGTTTTTCGATTTCGGCACGATCGACGAAGAATTCTAGAAGACGAGCGTACGGTGGGGTGGGGTAGCGAGTTTAGAAGCGAGGAGCATAGAGAGAGAGAGAGAGCAGACTCGAGCTAGAGACGATAGAGAGAGAGAGATATTTGAGATTTCTTAATGAAGAAGCAAAGGAAATTTGCTTTTATAGCCCTTTGACCCGAAAATTTTCAATTTTGCCCTTCTCTTAATATTTAAACCCATTTTTCATATTTTGGGTTCTTACATCAAGAGTATGGAAAATCGGCTCTATTTGAAAAAGAAATTGTTTCGCTTCCAGTATCAACCAGATATTTTGATTAATGACCACATAAATGCTTTCAAAAAAATTTTGGCTGATTTGTTAAATTTGGATGAAAAGGTGAAATATGAGGATAAAGAAATATTGTTACTGAACTCTCTCCCTGATGATTATGAACATCCGACCACCACTTTATTGTATGGGAAGGATAAGGTTACTTTTGATGTTGTTTGTACTGCATTGATTAGTACTAAATGCAGAAAGAAGGATCAGAGGGTCCACAAGGAAACAGCAGAAGCACTAACAATAAGGGTGTGATGACCCAAAAATATATATATATATATATATATATATATATATATATGATTAAAGTACAATAATAATAAAATAATAAAAATAGTCATTAAGTTAATATCAATACGGAAGTGTTTTTCTGTAGGATCCTTGATTCCATGTTTGATGCCTAAGAAAGACCTTGTCTTAGCGAGTGCTCAGAGACCATTGCGGCTCAGTCGCTCCCTGGAGGTCGGCCTGGTCAAAATGGAATTTCATAGGATAAACAGGATAGATACTGTTTGTATACGTAAATAAGTATATATACATAAAATAGTGTTTTGACAGACATAATTTGTAGAAATACATAATAAGATGATAATAATATAGGTATCATATGTGGGGCCCACAAGACTATGTGGGGTCCACATGAGTCCCGGAGCCACAAGACACTGTTTATATACGTAAATGAGTACATAAAACAATGTTTTAACTGATATAATTTGAAGAAATATATGATAAAATAATAATAATATAGGTATCCTATGCGGGCCCACATGAGTCCCGAAACCGTATGAAGGTTTTCACAAGTCTCAAAACTATGCAGGATGCATAAAATCGTATAAGAGTTATTGGAATTACGTACGATCCATTTGGGTCTCGAAATTGTGTGGGGCCCACAAGACTACATGGGGCCCACAAGACCATGTGGGGCCCACATGAGTTTTTAAAATTTAAATTTAATTCTTGTTCAAAAATAAAATAAAATAAAATAAATACTAAATATAGTTTAAAATTAATAACAATGATAATAATAATGATTAAGAAAAATAATAAAATAATAAATAATTAGTTAGGTAATGGATTAATTATAAGGTAAGTAATTAATTAAAAATTTATTTAGTGAGAATGGTGGCAAGCACTCCCAAATGGCCTCCACTCAAGTTTAAAATTAATAACAATGATAATAAATTAATGATAATAATGATTAAGAAAAATAATAAAATAATAAATAATTAGTTAGGTAATGGATTAATTAATTAGGTAAGTAATTAATTAAAAATTTATTTAGTGGGCAATGGTGGCAAGCACTCCCAAATAGCCTCCACTCAACCCATACCTTGCCCATCCTTGCCCATTCTTTAATTTTTAAAATTATAATTTCACCCATCTCCCCACACTTTTATAAATTCTATTTCTTCCCCAAAATTTTCCTATAAATAGGGAGCTCTCAACCTTCATTTTTCACAACAATTTTCCAAGGAAGAGAAGGATTAGTGAGTGAAAGAATTTGTGGTGGAGAGAGAATTTTTGAATAAATTCTTAATCACCCACTTTTTCTGATCTCATTTCTTAAAGATAATTATTGTGTTCGTAGCACACGGTAAAAGAAGAAGGTAAGTAAATTTTGATTATGTTAGTTTCTTTTTATTTTAAATTCATACCCGAGCTTATTTTGTACGTAAATTTTAATTATGTTACTTAGTTCCACAAAATTTCCATGAGTTTATTTTTACGCATATTTAATTATACCAGTTCTATCTTTAATATACTTGCATCTATTTTTGGGTTAAGAAATGTTCCAATCCCCTCGGGTAAATTTTCAGCATTTATTTCTATTCAAAAATAAAATTATATATATTTTTAACACAAAAATTGTGTGGCATGAGTTTATTTTTACTTTACATTTTTTTATGAAAATATGAGTAAAGATGAGATTTTCACGATATTATTTTAAATTGCATAAATTATAATAAGATGATTTTAAAACCCCTTATGGCAACGAAAGTTCAAAGTTACAGATGCTTGGTACCGCAGCTTAAAGTTTATACGGATCAGAGTGCACCCACACTGTTTACAGAGTGGTTATTTATGTTAGTGGATTTCTCCTGAGTGCACACCTGGTTTAAGTCCAGGACTTAATAAGGAAAATCTCACTTAAAGTTTACGTACGTTGATTTAGTTTGGTCGGCCAGCCAGCTGAGTCCAGTCTTCGGACCGCACAACCCAGTCATGGGGGTAAACATGACTTACGGCAAACAGGCCTAAGGGTGGGTTTTTATAATATATGTTTATACATATTTAATTACGTATACAAGTTACTGATGATTTGAAGGAAAAGTATAAGTTTACGTGAAAAGGATCATTCTGGTGCTTAAATGACGATCTAAGGAAAACGTATAAGGAAAAGTATATGTATGTTTATCATTAAATGTTTTTACAGTTTTAAAGTTAAAAGTTTAATTTAGCAGTTATAATATATGATTATAAAAATTTACTGTTGAAATTGATGACAAAAGTTTTATGCAGAAATTTTTAAATTTATATTTATTCTAAAAGCAGTCTTGAAGTTATATTATTAAATATTGTTTTACGAAATTCTTTAAAAGCTCATTTTAGCTACACACTAATAATAATCTTATTTACTTACTGAGCGTCGTCTCACCCCAATCATATTTTATTTCAGATAACTCTGAAGGACATGTCGGAAATCAGGCTTAGCAAGCATGCGGGTGGGGATTAGAAAAATAAAGATTAATTAGAAATATAGTATGATTTCAGATATTTACGTTTGTGTAATTTTTCTTCTTTTGAAATAAGTGATTGTAACATGAATAATTAGCTCTCTGGTTTAATAAGAATCGAGTTTATTTGCTTCCGCTGTAAATCAGTAGTAAAGAGTTAATATCCCAGACCCCTCGGGGTCGGGGTGTTACAAAGGGGACATTCTCAGAATCGTAAGCCTGAAAGGAGGAATAAATCTCATGGGAGGAGAAAATCTCATGGGAGACCTGCTAAAGATGAATGCGCCTTTTGTCTTGAGAAAGGGCATTGGAAGAAAGATTGTCCTAAATTACAGCAGAAGAATAAGGGCAAAGCACATTCTAATGTCAATATTGTCGATGATGTGGAACTCCAGAAACTGTTGGTGATTGAAAATTTTGTTGAATTTATCGTCAAGGTGGAGATTTGTTGTTTTTTGTCCCGCATTGGTAGAATAGTTTCACATTGGTAGAAAAAGTTGTTTTGAATTTTTTCTTTGTTTATCCCACATTAATGAGAAATGTTTTTTGGACTTGAGGTTGAAGTTATATGAAAAGCTCAACTCTCCATTTGTAAGACACACCTCAAAGTTATACTTTGTCAAAAAGTAGTAGATTGATTGTCGATACCCGATGACGTAGGTAATTCTGTACCGAACCTTTGTTAAATTCTTGTCTTATTCTTTTTACTGTCTTTCATTATTAGTTTTTGTATTTGCTTTAGTTCTTTATATTTTCAATAGCATTAGTTATAGTATTGGTGTTTGGTACAAGCGGGGTGACCGGGACAACATTTCCAGCTATGACTTTAATTTGTAAACCTCATATTTTTAGTGTAAAAAGATTCTTCCTGTGAGGGGTCGATTTAATTGATTCTCAGAAGTTGAAATTTCTGTCTTTAACTCTTAATTGATGTAAAATTTTCAAGTATCCCCTCTATGTACGCATTATTGTAGGCATGAGGGCTAGAAAATCTCAAAAGTAGTTTAATGACTCACTAAGGGTTATTTATTTTTGCTAGCTTCTACATCTCAAAGCTTTTACTCTTAGAAGAACTATGATTAAACAAACACCGATGACCTTTATACGTTAGAATTTCTCCTAGTTTTCAACCGATGTGAGATTTTTAAACCTTTAATTCATAAATTATAAATATATAATAATATCAAATGTATTCCAATAACAATCTTTCTTCAGTGTCTACACATAAATTATTATGTTATTAGAGCCGCAGAGCTTCATGTTTCATGTTTCCCATTATATTTGAGATAATTAAATATGCAAGCTAGGGGTCTACATATACCTAGCTAATACACTACAAAGAAACGTACATTATCGAGTTTCATTAGTACTTATCCTTCTAAACCATAAAAAATAAACTTTAAATCACATGATTTAAATCTCACCTACCACAAAGTTAGAGATTCTAGATTGGAATAAATTTATTTTTTTATTTTTTCTAATTTATTTGTACATCTCTCATTTTATATGCCTTTCACTTTCTTCCGATTAGTTTAATCCAAAATTTCTAACATAAAAATTTTCAAATAATTGTTAAATTGTCCCTTTAAGAACAATCCAAATGACAAATTGATCACCCATATTTGAAGAGGCTACAACTTATGTGGATTATTAATTAATTTGTTTTAACTCATTTTAACAAATTTTGATGCAAACATCTTTTAAATGATAAGTGAGGAATTATGAGAGAATGGTAAAATTGAGATTCTATGCTTGCTCTTTGGAGGTAAAGAGTGCTCTACAACGTAAGGTAGAGGTAAAACGGACACGTGGATACCCGATGCGTAATCCAAAAAAAAAAGAGATGAAAAATCATGCCCCCACGGGTATGACGCGGTGGAAAGACATCAGCATGTAAGAAGGAGCATCGGGGGTTCAATTTTAGGTAGATACACTCATGGAGTCAGCGTTACCCATGAATGGTGAAAATTTACTCTGTGAGCTAGTGGGGACCGTGAATGGTGAGAGGTCGCTCTGTAAGCCAGCGGAGACCGTGGATGGTGAGAGTTCTCTGTGAGCCAGCAAGAACCATGGATGGTAATGGAGATGTGTCCCAGGGGTCGAGTTGGCTAAACGTTCAACTGATGTATGGAAGCCATGTCCGCATTCTGAACTTTACTTGATCAGCGAGACCTAGGGGGAGGACGCTGATCTGTAGGTTTGGTGCCGCACCAGGGGGTCCGAAGGGCTTGTTGGTGACTGGAGTTCCTATGTAATAAAAAAAAAAAAGATGAAAAATCATAACAAATAAAAAAATCATAAAAAGAGGGAGAAAAAAGGAAAATGACCCAAAATAGATTTGGAAGAGATAAGGGTAGGGAAAGAGATAGAGATTGAGGCCAAGAAGAGAGAAGGAAATGTGAAGATAGTATGTCTTAGAGGCCCAAATTAGATAAGTCTGAAGAGACGAATTCTTTCTTTAGGACCTGATTGATATCATTATTTCCCTTTTTTGTTTTTATTTTTGTACAATGAAAAAACAAAGTATAAAAATGCATTTGTTTATATTGGTGGTTTTCTATTTCTGTTGAGGATTTCATCTATTTGGGAAAAAACTGAAAACCATAAAACCAGATTTTATGATTTTTAGGAACCAATTGCCAAATATTTTAGTATCCAAAATTTAAATTTTTAATTAAATTATTTATTTTATTCATAATTTTTAAAGTAAAATAAAATGATCGCATGAATTTAAAATATAATTAAAATAAAAATGTCTGTATTTTTTTTTAAGAAAAAATTAAAATAACAATGCAATTTTTTTTTTATTATATTCAATCGTCATGAATAATAAGATTGTTCTTGTAAAGTAAACTTTGAAATATAATAATTGCGTAAACTTTGAAATATAATAATTAAGTAAAATAATAGAATAATTTTTATTTTTATTATAGTATTTTAATTCATATTACTTTGTAATTTGTTATGCTAATTATATTTTGTAATTATTATTTGATTTAAGGATAAAAGTGAGCATTTGTTTAATTAAGTTTTAAATTTGTTTTAGTTGTAAAAATATTAATCAAATAAGTTGCTGGTGTTTGAGTTTTAATTTCCATATTTGTTTTTATTTTGGATACGAGCAACTAGTAATGTGCATCATATAAAAAATTCCCTTATTAGAACTTTTAAGAAAGACAACATCTATAAGTAACATTTATTCTTCGTACATAATTCTCATGATACAACTTTAAAAAAAAATTATGTATATAAATAGTATTTTTCAATATAATCAACACCAACTAAATTATAAGCAGGAAAAATATAATGAATTTCTCCAACGATAGGAAAAAAGACAGAGTCCCCCCCTCAAGATGTCAAAATTTTGAAGGACCTTCTTAAGATTTGGCAAAAAGATGCAGAACTCCCTTAAAGTTTTAAAATTCTTATAGATGTTCTTTGATATTTGATTCTTGGTACATTTATACCTTTTTAAAAAAAATTTTTCCAATAAATACTAGGAGAAGTCCTTTTATTTTTTTTTTTACAAACCTTTAAAAAGGTGCATAGAATTTTTGAAACTTCAGAAGAATGAAATTTGAGTAAAATGGAGGAGTGTGTTAGGTGTGCTGTGTGATTACAAAATAACCTTAAAATTAAGGGAAAAACTTTATAAGACAGTTATAAGACCAATTGTGCTCTATGGTTCAACATGTTGGACAATTAAGAAATAGCATGAGTGGTTTGATATTAAAATATATAATAATAAATGAGCATATATACAATAATTTATGTATAGCATTGGTTAGAAACAAGATAAGAGTCATTTGAAACACAGACACAGTTAAGAACCAGTGAGGAAAAAAGTGAGTTATAGTTATTATTTTTTACATGAAAAAAGATAAGAGTAGACTTAAAATAACTTGAAATGAATTACTAAGAAAGAATTTAATAACTCTTAATCTAATAGAGAAAATATTTTAAATTGGCGAAAAATGATTCATATAATAAGTCCCACCTAACGAGACTTAAGACTTGTTGGTGATGATGTTGTTGCTGTTATTCAAAGTATATTTTTTGAAAATTTAAAATCTCACTAAACATAAACATCAGGCAAAGTAATCTTGTGCTTGCCACTTTGAAATGAAGCACCAGCTTAGCTTTAATTAGAATATTTTCTTCTTTTTAAATTGTTTTTTAAACGTTAAAGAAGAATATATGAGTTGACGGGATGGCAAGAGTTGAAGTGATGAGATCTGATATGATGCCAAGTGGGGAATGGAAGCATCATTATAATTGCAAGTGGACTTTTTTGACACGGCAGCACAAAGGACTCTCTAAGCTAAGCTGAGGGAATTAAACCGTTGTAGAGACAAGTTAATCCATCACATTACGACGCCATAATGAATGGCCTCTCTTCCCCATTGTACATGGAAGATCACAGCCAGATAATTAATTAGGTATGCTCGTGGTACGTCCATGCATGGGACCCCTTCAATTATTCACTGTGACTTCCGTCACCCATTTTCCCAAAAGTGGTACTGTACGTGTCTTCATCCTCATCCAGTTGCTTTTTCCATTTTCGTCTGCTGAAATTATTGCCCGGGTACGGATCTAGATTCAGTCGTTTTTTAGATGATCAGTAAATTCTACATTTGCTTAATTTGAAAGTTTATTCAGCCACCGACATGCATGCACGTTTCTTTTTTTAATTAGTCAATAATATATAAATAATTAATTCAAATTTTAATTCATCTTCTTAGAGCAAATTTCAAAACAAATGATATAGTAGTAAAATAATAAATGAATGAGAGAAAAAGAGGCAATGGAGGAGAGGATTTTTGCCAATCTGAATCAAATATTGGAGTTCAAATCTAAACATAAATGTTCTTAATCTTTGGCAAGAATTGAAAAGCCTAAGATCAAACAACCATAAACAACAATGGAGCATATGAGAGAGAGAGAGAGAGAGAGAGAGGGAGATCCAAAGGATAATAGTTTGAGTAGTTTGAGTGGCTAGGGTCTAGGGGCGGCAGATGGAAGTTTTTAAAAAAAAAGTAACAGAAAACACATACTAAATTATAAAAATGATCAAATTTAAAGCACAATGAATTATGCCTCCACTGATGTTATAATAAAATAATCAATTAAGAAGACCATACAAAAAATATTGATGAATGATTAAGTCAATAATATAAAAAAGTCATTCAAAATGTTCCTCATCAAGAACACCCCAGTGTATAGCTTGATCATATGTACGAGACAACATTGGAGAGGTTAAGTTCAAACTCTAAAGAACTAGCTTTGAAAATTAGTGCTTTACATGTTTTAATATTTTTTTTTGCACACAAACACATACATATTCTGTAAGTTGCAAGTTGTAGCCCACTAAAATTTTGGGTCTGCCGCAAGAATGGTCCTACGCACTTTGGCTTAAAATGCTTTCCTTGATGGGCTCTTCCTTCTGCTTTGTCCCTTCAGAGAGGTGCCGAGGCACAATCAAGAACTGAAATGATATGCTCCACAACTTTAATTTATACACGGCTGCATGATAGCTGATATCTAGACAGAGCATTTTTTTGTTGACTTAATTATATTATGGCAACATAGTAAACTAAATTTTCATTCTTATTTCAATTTAGATGTTTGACCATTACTGCAATATAATGATCAAAACCATATATCAGAAAAAAAAAAAAAAAAAAAAAAAATCAGCCCATATTATTGAAATACTGAAAAATTCAACATTATGGTGGAAGAAAATTAGTTTTAAAATTAATGTGCTGCATGATTATAAGTGTATAGAAGTAAGGTTGATGAAGAGCGAATTCGATCTTATTCTGGTTTTTTTATTTCAAACCAAATGATGCGTTATACAACTAGCTAGCTTGCCAAATTAACGTAGAATTGGGAAGGCATGCAACCTAACTGGTCAAAAAAGAAAAAAAGAAGAAAGAAAAGACATGTAAAATTATGCACATTAAAATCTACAATATTAATTATGTTTGATTACCATTTTATCTAAAAGGTTAAGCTGTTAGATTGTGGACTAACAATGTATATCAAGCATTAATACCTTCTCCCCTGCACGTGCAACCCAACAACATGTGAAGAGACAAATGCACAATAAATAGTATGAAATAATTTTTTTTTAAAATACCACAGTAAATATGGGCAACTAGACTAAACTCCAGGATCTCCTGGTAATCGATTCTGATACCATGCTAGATTACTATAATACCACTTTACCTGACCACTTAATTATATTGTATTATGGAGTTGTTTACCAAAAAGAAAAAAAGAAAAACATATATTTGTTGAGTTTGAAATGTGTTGGTAGCTGTCAAGATTGAACTAAAGCAGCACACAAAGTGGGTGGGACTTGAAAAGAAAAAGGCGGCTGAGAATGACAGTGAAATTTCAACCTATACAAAAATTTGTATATATATATCGAAAAGGTAAAAATGAGGATGGTAGAATGAGAGGCAGACAAGATTTGAAGCGAAAGTAGGAGTAATGATTGTATTAGGCAATTAATAACACTGAGCTTTTTTAAACTTTATGTTCGTGATTAGACCTATCTATATAAGGGGTGGTCATGGCCGTTAATGGCACACAACTGATCCAATGAAATGATGGGGGCTCTTGTTGAGATGTCATATCTTGATTAACTATAAACACACCATCATGCTAAATCTTTTATTGTTCCAAATATGGGATGGTGCTCACGTTTAATTATTTCCTTTTACTTTCCCATAATCTGATTAGGAGAAACTAAAATGAGGGTTCGTGGTATATGTTTTTTGTAAATGATTTTAATTGATGAAATTAGGGTTAGAGTACAATTTAAGTTAGCATTATGGAATAAAACTTTAAAACTTAGAAATTTTAGGATAAGTAGAAATAAAACATAATTTATTAAATATAATTTCAATAAGAGTAGGAGGAATAAAGAAATCATAGTACTGGTAGATTTCAATACTTTAGATTTATTATACAAATTGAAGGAAAAATTGAAAAAGATGTAATGCATAAAATTAAAATATGTTGGGTAAAATGAAAAAGTACTTCGAGTGAGTGTGTTTTATCATAAAATGAAAGAAAAGTTTTATAGAACGACTATAAGACCAACTATGTTATATGGATCAGAATGTTGAATGATTAAGAAACAACATATCTAAAAAATAGAAGTTACCAAAATGAGAATGCTTATATGGATAAGTGGTATAACATTAAAAGATAAATTAAAAATTAAATATTTACTGTAAGTTAGGCATAACTCCTAGAAAAGATAAGAAAAGGGAAGCATAACTTGATCAAATGGTTTGGACACTTACAACGTAAGTCACATAGTACGCTAGTTAGAAATAGTGAATTAATTACTGTGAGTGGTAGAAGAAATGCGTAGGGTATATCTAAAATAACATGAAATGAGATAGCGAGTAAAAATTTAATAGTCCTGCATTTATTAAAAAAAATTTTCATAATGATATAAATTGGAGGAAAATGATTTACACAACTGATACCACCTAATGAAACTTAATTAAGGCTTAATTTATTATTGTTGTTGATGTTGGTTAAGTTTAATTTCAGCCACTAGAGTTTGCTCCATCACTCTCATCATTATTACCTTTTTTGGGTGCCACCATAAATTACAATTTGTAACAACTGCTGTGCAATCCTAGGTGGATGAATATTAATTAGGGATTCATGAATTTGATCCCATTATTCTTTTTAAGAGAACCACGGAAGGTTTTAAAGGTTTAAACTGTTATTCAATATCAATTTGATATATTTTAAGAGAGATTAAAAAAATTAGAACTCAAAATTTTTATTTTAAATTAACCTTCAATAATAAAAAAATTTAAATGTTACATTTGGGAGTATAAATTTTGGACCTTAAATTTGGATTTAGGTAGACAAATTTTAATTCAATTTTATATTATATCTTATTCATACCTATAAAAATACAAATCTAAAATCTCTTCAAACATAGGATAAATTTAATTGTTTTTAGAGATTAAATGATTCATAAGAAATCATAAATCATAAATGGTTGTTAAATAGTCATTTGGGATGTACAAGTTTTATATGTTCTATTATTCATTTAAAATTTATTATTAATTTTATTACTTTAACATATTGTTTTACTACACACAATAAATTTTTTTTTTTAAAAAGGGGACAAAAAATATTCACCTCTCCTAAGATTTGATAAAATGACAGAGACCTTCCCTAAGGTTTAAAAAATATCACAAACCTCCCATGATGTTTGCAAAAAAGACACAAACTTTCTCTAACAAAACTTAACTTTTTGTAAATTATAAGAGGAGGAGTGTATCTTTTTGGCAAACCTTAGGAGAGATCTTTGAAATTTTTGAAATCTCAGGGAAAATCATTATCTTTTTGTCAAATCTCAAGGGAAGTCAAAGTCTTTTGCCCTAAAAAAAAAGAATCTAACATATACTAATCTTATAAGTGGAGTCATCTTGGATTTGAAATGGTGTTGAATTTGAATAAAATGTAATATAAAATTATATCAAAATTTATTCAAATTTATTCAAATCCAAATTTAAGATATGAAATTTATAGTAAATAATTGCATCACAGATTCACATGACTCGTACAATTTCTTGCACCTCTCCGTCTCCGTATCTTTCTCTTCTCATTTTTCGATGGATATTTGGCCGATCAGAAAATGGAAGGTACCGTTGGGTTCTTAGCTCTGCCACCGATATTTCTATTAGAGCAAATTTGTCATAGGAGCGGTATAGATACCATTCCTGGGGTAAGACAACTTTACCTTATTTGTTCAATTTCTCCTTAAATATGCCATTAAATCGATGATCAAGCACCACCAAGGGGTCCTAGTCGCGATCGTCGTCATTTTAATCGGAGTAAATTTCTAATTTAGGTTTTTTAAGTCTCACTCCAAAGCGATAGTAAGATTTAGGGAATTAGGTAAATTTGTTATATTTGAGGGTATAATTATTTATTTAGAATTTATGGGTTTAGGAAGTATTAAAATAGTATTTTATTTAGGGTTGATTTAATGGAATTATGATTTTTATTTCAGGACTTAAGTGAGCACTGCAGGTAACTTTTTGGGATCCTTGTTGGCGTAGTTCAAGAAACCAGGTGAAGGGAAAAATATATATCAAATCAGAATTTTTATGAATTTAATGAAAAATGAATTGTGTTATATATACGTATATATGTTTCGGTATGAATTTAAAATGCCAACCATTTAGTTATGTTTTCCGAGCCTAGGGCTGTTTCATTAGATATGTATATGTGAAATTGAACTGATGAAAGTAAAATATATTTTCAAGATAATTATATAAGAAATGAAAGATATATTTTCAGCATATAAATGTTAAATGTGGGTTAACTTATTTTATAGGAAATATATGTATGAATTTTACAACTAAATTGTGTGACATGAGAAAGATAGAATTTTGTGTGGAATTATGTTATATATATGAGATGCAGGATATACAAGAAATGAACTGAGTATAAAAATGTTATATGAAATATGCTACATGTAAGCGTTAATGCAATCATATAAAACAGTTGAAAGACGTTGGGTAAAACAGTTGAAAGATGTTGGGTAAAACAATTGAAAAATACTGGGTAAATAGCTGAAAAATGTTGGGTAAAACAATTGAAAGATGTTGTATAAAACATATGAAAATGTTAGATAAAACAGTTGAAAGATGCTAGATAAAACAACTGAAAAATGTTAGGTAAAATAGTTGAAAGATGTTGGGTATGTTATGAAATGAAATGAAAATAGAAATAAATGAATACGGAAATAAAATATGAAATGTGAACATTGTAAAATGGGAAAGAGCCACGTAAAGTGAAATGTTACGAAATGATAAAGCTGAGAACATAAACAAATGTGAATTACAGAATAATGACATACAGAATAACGTATTATGGTATTATCGGTATTTATGCTAGTAGAACATGTTATGTTTGGGCGAGGCAAACTCTTCGACCGAGAGCTTGCTGAGAAAGGCTAGTGCTCTGGTTGTATCAGGTATAGCAGTAGGTTGCATAACATCTTAGGACAAAGGGAAATTACTTGTATGGGCGGGTAAATTTCCCTATTCTTGAGAGCCTTTGCCAGTAAAATTTTGTATGAACTGTGTGAGTACAAGATTAATTTATCACTTGAGGGCTTACTAAGTAAGGTGAGTGTCCTGATATGCTTCAATCGTAACCCTTGGATTGCCTGATATATTAGAACAGAGGGAGTGCTACTTGTATGGGTGGGTAATCACTTATATCCTTAGGTAATCTCGTGGGTAAAATGTCTTGCATGTATTTGATTAGGATCAGAAAATGATTTCAGAAATTATGTTAATGATTTGCAAATGATTAATAATATGTTATATACAAACCTCATGTTAGTCACACACTATTTTATTATATTGTTTCTTCCCTTACTGAGACGTGTCTCACCCAAATATGAATTTATCTTTTTCAGGACCTCCACGAGATCGAGCTTAGAGGGTTCGAGGTTGTTATATCATTTTGGAATATAGTAATAGAAAGGGTATAATTTCTGATGATACTCTTGGGAATGTATAAATTTTATATTTTATGTTTTATGTTTTAAGTCTTCTGAGATATGGATGGTTGTGAAATATACTGGTATTTGTGAATACTAAATGTTTTTAGAGATATATGTATATATGAGAATACCAGTGAAGAATAGTTATTTTAGATTATAGATAGATATAGTAAACTCTGGTATTATATTTGTGGAAATTATATTTATGTTTTTCACTGCATACATGATATTATAATAGAAATTATTAGGTAAATGAATGGATTAGTAGCACTCCGGACCCACTTAGAGGGTCGAGGCGTTACACTAAGCCTCCTAGTAAATAATAGTTTAAAATACATAGCATAGTAACTTTTATTGTAATAATATATATGTATATATTTTTTTGTTATTAGGTTAGTTAAGACATTGTTTATTACCTCAATTGCTTATGTAGCTTCACAAGCCCATTTGGCTTAATACATGTTGTCATGTGATCAAGAATGGGTATAATATAGCCCCCAGGGCATAGCTCAAGTGGTAAACTCGTCCACTGGATGTGCCTCTCATGAGGTCAGCCTTTGCGCCTCCCGGGTTCGAGTTTCCCCTGGGTTCCTGAATTTACACCCTCGTGGTGCTGTGGGGCCGGTATCACGAGGCACGGGAATAGTCTTGGTTGTGTTGCATTCCAGGGTAACATGGTAGATGCCGGCTGAGGACACCCGGCGATATCAAAAAAAAAAAAAAAAAAGAATGGGTATAATATATATATATACTGGAGCTTAATTGACACTTGTATATGGGTGGTTTAGTTTGATGTATAAGCCACAAAAGGTGGTAAAGGGAAAGGCGCATGTTGATGTTATCCAAGTGCCTGACTTAATACATGGAACCTAAGCTTATCATGGCACTTAATTAAAGTGTTTTAAGGAATTAGGAGTAGATATATGAAAAAAGAAATAAAAAAACAAATAAAAAATCCATTGAATAGTTAAAGGAATATCTAATAGAGGTCTCCTTTAAATTTATCATATTTTTCTAAATAATCAAGTATAATATGAAGTACTTATTGCTATCAGAGAGATATTAAAAAAAAAAATGAAAAACTGTTTAAAGTATGAATTTTAAATTTAAGATTTAAATTTTTTATGTTTAGTAAGAGATTTAATAAAATTTTGTATTGTATTTTATTCAAAACTCAAATTTTAAGTTTTCAAGTGAATTCATGTGAATTTCAATGAAATTAATATATTTTTGAACTATGCTTAATTTATATTGATACAAATTTAAATTTAAATTTAAATCTAAAATGTAAATTTCATGTTTCAAATATAGGTGAAAATTTTTATGGAGAACATTCATATATACACGTTGGTCATTAGAAAATTATTAAGATAATAGAAATGCACTAAAACTCCTACTCTACCACCTTACCCCACGACTATTAATTAAGGAATGTGATGACGTGACCTTAGAAAACATGTAGCCAGGGAATCTAATCATATGACCCATGTGTGGCTTCAAGATTTAAGGTACCCTAGATTCGCATGAAGAAAGCAATTACCCTGCCAGTGGAGAGGTTGTTACCTTCTGCCATATAGGAAGAAGAACCTAGGCATGCACTAAGTCTTCTTTATAAGAGTTAAGATTGGTGAATATGATTCGGGAAAACTAATCATTTATTTTCTCATTTGCCTAAACAATCTAATCAATAATGCTTTAAAATTTGTCTAGTTGGGTTTGTTCAAATGGTAATGACGAAATTGAACTTCAATAACTTTAAGGTCTTAAGTTCAATTCTACACTTATGATTTTCTTGATAAATTATTAGGGACAAGTCAACGGACATATAGTAACGTTTTTATTTCTTCGGTTTGGTATCATTTGGGTGGTTCCAAACGGTTCTGCCAAATTGAGGTTCTGAGTCATAAAAAAATATTCAAAGCTTAAGTGGGGTTTAGTTTGCTACACAAAAATATTGTTAAAAGAGTGATATTTTTTATAATTTCACTTTGAAAAAATGGGATACATGATACACAAAAATATATTTTTTTTGTATTTAGTCTAAGTTCTAATATTTTCAATAATCTATTTGTTGTTTAAGGTGTGACTTTTATACTTGGAGTTTCATAAACAAAGGAAGGAAGGGGGCTGCACAGCGAGGACTCGCCAGCGACTGCCCTGTGCTCGTCGACATCACGAGAGTAAGGAAAATTTAGAGTTTCTGAGATACTGAGAGCAAATTTAAAGGATCGTCAACGAGTGGCCAGACTAGTCGGTGAGTTTCCTTCTTTGTCCTCGTCGATGAATCCCTTGTTCTCGTCAGCAAGTGTTTCTAGACTGCGAGCAATTTTTTGAATTTTGAATTTGAACATCGGGGGTGGTTGGGTAATTTGAGGGAAACCTCCGAGGGACTGTTATAAATATCTCATTCTGGACGTGTATTGACAGAGAGAGAGTGATAAGTTTATGAAGTGTATCGTGTACTTTGATATTTCCTTGGTGAAATTCTTGTGTCATTACTTCCGTGGATGTAGGTTTTGCCAAACCACGTAAATCTTGTTGTTGTGCTTGTTATTTCTTGTTTACTAGTTGTGATTGATTTTCTTGTTGTGTTTTTATTCCGTTGTGCATCCTATATCCGATCATTGTTACAACAAATTGGTATTAGAGCGATTGTTTTCTTCACATCGGGATCATCTTCTGCAAGATTTGACATTATCAAATTCGATAGAACCAAAAATTTTGGTTTATAGCAAAGGAGAGTTAAGGACATACTTGTGCAAAAGAAATGGCTAAGGCTCTACTTGACGTTCAACCGGAAGGAATGAATGAGGTAACATGGGGAGATTTGAAAGCAAAGGCCTCTTCTACAATACGCTTGTGTTTGGCCAACAAAGTTCTCTATTGTGTGATGGAGGAGGATTCTCCGGCGGTCATATAGCGAAAGTTCAAAAGCCGGTACATGTCAAAATCACTCAACAATAAACTTTTTCTTAAGCAATGTCATTATTGGCTTAAGATAGTTGAAGGATCAAACTTATATCAACATATCAATGCCTTTAATCAATAGTTTCTTAGAATTCTAGTGGTGGAACACTACCTCATCTAACCTCCAACTCCTTAATCCAAGGGCTAGCCTTACCACTCAGAAACAAAACCGTCAATGGTTTGCCATGACTTTTCTGATACCGTCGCCTCAGGAAAACTACAGAAGACCATTAAGGGAATTCTGCCTCCATGCTACAAGACAAACCCCAGCATCTCAGGTACTTTGATCCACTATCCACCTTATACCCGACCCACTTTACCTTACCCAGGCTACCCCTTTCCTACTCTTATCACTACTCATTCCTATACTCTGGTAGTATGATTCCTCTAGAGTCTGTAAAACCTAGCAACCTACGCTCTGATATCACAACTATAACACCCCTGAAATTAATCCACAAATAATCATAATAATGATATCATCAATGCTATTTTTGATATCACACACACCATATCCTCGGACCCAATAGGGTCCAAAGTAATACCATCCCATAATTAATTTAAACAAACAAACATCGGAAACAAAATATACTTTTACAACCATGCATACTAGAGTACTACCTCTCAACCTTAATATCAACATCTCCACTAAAATATATTACAACCCTGAATAACCAAAACAACCAGATATAAATAAAATATTGTTCCAACACTACTCACTCTCAGCTAACTCATCTAGGTCCCGCCCTGAAGCTCCTAGACTCGATTTCCTGAAGGTCCTGAAAAATTTGTATATTTATTGAGGTGAGACACTTTTCAGTAAGACGAAATAGATTATTGTCAATGTATGCCTAATATAAGCTCTCATGAATTTAAACACATTCTTTAATTTAATTTATTTGACAGATATGACATTTGTACAACATAATTCACACCTATACAGTTGAAAATACACATTTCTTTCAGAATATAAAATAGTTCGTTAAATAACCTTATTTACATAAATTCACATATATGTGTAGAAGAAACCCCCTTTTGGACATACAACATTATCATTTATAAGCCCCCATAATCAGGTTGTGCGATCTGAAGGCTGGACCTAACCCTGGCTGGCCTACCAGGCTAAGTCAAACCTCATGTCTGAAAGTCTGATTTGCTTGCCCAGCCTAGTCTAGATTCCAGGGGGGTACATAACCCTTCCGTGGCCAAATCGACTTGTCAATACCAACACTTCTATCCAGAACATTATAGTTGCACTATCTTAATCACTAGCTACAGTACCGTGCTTTCATCACAACTGACCATCAGGATTCTTAAACCATATAATGCAATTTAATTAATAAAAGTATAATAAAATTCTTATTTTCATAATTCAGTATAACTGTCATATCAAACTTGACACTCAACCATCATATCAAACCCGGCTCTCAGCCGTCATATCGAACCCAGCTCTCAGCCATCATATCTCATTTCACAAATTACACCACATTTCCATTATTTCCATCCTATAGTTTAAATCACATTTTCATGATAATACCACAAAAATACTCAGATTCAATTATGCAATAAAATATAATTAAATCTCATACCACACGATTTATTCAATAATTATAATTTCACCAATTGCCTGTAAAATTTTGAAAATATATAATTGGTAAATTTAATTATAACGCAAGTATGACCAATTCCCCATTTTTAAATTTAATCCCCAATATATTTTATAAACCTGAATATGATCAAATCCCCGCAATTTAAGTTAACTCCAAAATATTCCCAAAGAAAAACTAATTTGATCAAATCTCTAGAGTTTAACTTAATTAGAATATATTCCCAAAAATATTGATCTAATCAAAACCCTGCAGTTTAATTTAATTAAAATTTATTCCCCAAAACATACATATAATAATTCAAAATTACCATTCTAATAAGCATAAATACTCAGAAAATCATGTATATTATTTTTGAAACCAAATACTACAATTTAATTGGGAATATTTTCAAAATAAAGAGATATAATCTATTCCCCTTATCTTATTCTAGGAGTGGTGCTTACGACGCCCTAACGATGAAATCACCCCAATTAAAATGTTGGTGACTAGAAATGTAACCCAAGGATATTTTCTGTTCTTCAATCGGCGCACGTATCGCCAAGAAATATAGGAGAGAGGAAGTGAGTTGAGGAGGGAGAGAGAGAGAGAGGAAATTGTCCACAGGGGCGGGGTGCCTCTGTGATCTTAGGAAATGAAATTTCCTTTAGGATACTTCCCAAAGGACTTATATATATAATTATATTATATTATATTATATTATTTAATTAAAAATAATTATTATTATTATTACTTTTTTTTTTGGAATCACTACAATATATCTCTTTGAAACATATCTTATAATAATTCTATATAAAATCATACTTGTTCTGTATCATCATAAAATATTCTACATGCTGATTTATACTATAAAATAACCCTACTCATGTCACACAATTTGAGTAGTAATTCATAATATAATAACTTCCTGAGAAAAATATACCTGATTTTCCAAAACTTGCATATAATAATTCATAATTACTATTTCCATATGCCTGAATACTCGGCAAAATCATATTCATCATTCCAATAATCATATACTTCAATTTAATCAGATAAATTTTTTAAAGTAGCTGACGTAATCTATTCCCCTTACCTTATCCTTGGAGTGGTACCTAGGATCCCCAAACAATGAATTTACTCCGGTTAAACTGCTAAGGATTGATGCTAGGACACCAAAATGGTGTTAATTCTTCAATTTGGTTGAGGTTTGGAGAGAAAATTAAGAGAGAGAAAGAGAGGATTTTGTAACCCTAGAGGAGAGAGAGATATCCCAAAAAAAAAATGAACTAGATTCCTATTTATAGGTGTGTTGGCCCAGACAAAACCATCGATGGTTTGGTTTTTAACCAAACCAATTCTTACTGTTTTACCCTTGTTAGGCCTTGGTAACTCAAAATCGTCGACGGTTTTCTTGAGACTCCTCAAATCGTCGACGGTTTGGTCCTGCACCAAACCAAATTCCCCTTATTATTATTATTATTATTATTATTATTATTATTATTATTATTATTCCTAGTCTCTACAAAAGGTATTGAATACATTAAAGGATAAGGGGGTTAATATTCGTAAAATCATGAAACATGTGTGCGAGGACACCCAAACCAAGGGCAAGAGAGCTCTTATAACTCATTTGACTACTCTTTTTGAGAATTGGATTTATTCTTAAATATGCTTATGAAACTAGAATTAGCATGATCTTTTCTTTTAAAGAAAGAACTAGCACAATGTTGGAGCATTTTGGTTATTAAAGCTCATGAAAATACTTGGATTGTTATGTGTGAACAATAATATTTTATTTCCATTAAACAATCATAGTTTATGTTTGAGACCTCTTTCTGACTATAAAATAAAGACTATTGTTTCACTATCTAGAAATTCAATGCGTAGTACACCTTCATTATGCATAATTATACCTTTTTAATTGATCAAACCTCTAACATGCATAAAACTATCAATTGTGTATGTGAATAGTTATGCAAGTACATAAATACTCAAATCAAACAGTCCGTAATTATGTTATGCATATAGGTATGTAAATGAAACTATTAAATACATTAATATAGTTTTAAAATGTAGTACATTAAATAATTAGATTAAAAATTTAAAAGGGTTCACGAGTTAAGTTATTATACTCATTTTTACCATTTTAATTTTGAATTTAAATGATTTACTCATTTAGAATCTATATAATTTTATAGTATACTCGCATTCATACATACATATATTGTAACAGCTTGCTTAATTTCCACATATTTTTTTTCCTTTTAAAAAACCATTATAGCATATCCAGCAGATCATAATCAATTTGAACCCGTGGGTACCAAGGATAAAACAGAAACACATAACGGAAGCCTAAGCAGCAGGAAACATAAAATCATATTATCATAAACACAAAACCATCCATCTCAACACCAAAGTTATTACATCCATTGTATTTAGATATATACATCCCAAAAAGAAAGACCTAGGGAAATAAACTAATTTTAGTGTGTGACAACATGAGTTTGTCCGTGTTATACATAAAAGCATATATAAGCATATCAAGTAAATATGTCTATATCATTTCTGGGAGAAACATGTATAAATATAACATGGGAGAACATATTAGATTTTCATAACATAAATCATCTCATATAGTAATAATACGAAAACAATCCTGGTAGGTTAGCTGGTTGTTGTCATGTATTACCCCCACATGACTGAGTTGTGTGCCCCAAAGGTGGGACCTGACAATGGTTGGCCGACCACTACCAAGTCAATAATACAGTTTGTAAGTCCAATGGGTTTGCTAGACCTAGTCCGTACACCAGGGGAGCTCACACTTTTTAAAATCACATCGACTATCCGTCCTCATGCTACTCTATACAGTAGCGTTAACACAATATCGTGATAATCACGAACACATAGCAGCGATACCATGCAAGTGCTAGCCTAAATCAAGCCAACCAGGTTCTGATAACATATAATATATAATGAAACTGTGATACATGAATATTTCATACCATTAATTACCAAATCAATATCATCATATCATTTTGCATATATACGTATATCATGAAAATCATCAGCCTGTATGCCAGTATTTCATATTTTACCATACCTCGGCCCGTACGTCGGCAAAACATATCCATAGCTCAGCCTATACACCAGCAAAACATATCCATAGCTCGGCCTGTACGCTAGAAAAACATATCCATAGCTCGGCCTATACGGTGGCAAATCATATAAAATTTCTCGACCCGTAGTTGGTTTTTCATATTAAAAATCCATATCTTTATCATATTCCCTGAAAACAGCATTTCATTATAAATTCTACTTATGTCACACAAGACAAGTTTTATGCATATTTAAACATATCATCTTTTACAATAGTATTTCCCAAACAATAAGCATATATAAATATATTTATTTTCCTGAAATCAGATGGTGTAATAACATACATACATTTTCATAAAATAATTAGCTTAGTTTATCCCCTTACTTGATTCCTGAAAAACCCCTAAAACAATACACTCAACATCCGCTGGGCTCCCCGGTCAACACCCTGAAAACAACATTTCCTATAATTAAACTTTAGTATTTCTACACATACTATGTTTTCTACAACTATAGGGAAAGCCAAATATCAAGTAAAAGTCTTATCCTGAATTTAGGATAAATTTCAAACCAACTCCACCAACAATCAGCTCCGGCAAACTTGCAGAAAACTTCATCAGGAGTGTCGTGGTGGCCTCGGATCTTAAATCCGGCAATAAACAGAGGCGGGATCGAAGAGAGAAGGGGAAAGGAGCGCTTTTAGAGAGAGAGAGAGAGAGTGTGTGTGTGTGTGTGTGTGTGAGTGACTCTGCGCTGAAATTCTATCAAAATTCGATTTTAGAAATACTTATAGACCCGGATTCGTCGACGAGACACATCATCTCGTCGACGAGTCCTAAAGAAAGTTCATCGATGAGCCTGCCCCATAGTCGACGAGTTTTAGACTTCCAAAAATCATTTCTTGGTATCTTCTCGTTGACGAGACATTTCTTCATCAATGAGGTCCTCATGATACTTTGTCGATGAAACCCCTGTGTTCGTTGACGAAGCCTTGATAAATTTCTTGGCTTATTACATTCTCTCCTCCTTATAAAATTTCGTCCTTGAAATTTACTATTTATGTAATTCGTCATCCCTTAAAACAAAGTGGTCTACTTATTTTATTACTTACCCTCACTTATGGTGGAGGAATACCGTGGTTACATTCCAAGTCTTGGGAGATTACATAAAAAAAATAAAATTCTCCCAAAACTAAAATACCACTTACTAATAAAACTATTACATGTACTTGTAAAAGAAATATTACCTGACTACCTAAGCTTCTTGAAATAACTGCGGGTACTTCTGCTTCATCTGCTCCTCAAACTCCAAAGAAGCCTCTTTCAACGTATGATTCCTCCAGAAAACTTTCACTAGAGGAATTTTCTTACTATGTAACTCATGTACTTTACTATCCAGAAGTTGTACTGGCACCTCCTCATACACTAGTGAGTCACTAAGCTCTAGTTCACCATAACTGATAATATGAGAAGGATCTGGGATGTACTTCCTCAACATTGAAACGTGGAATACGTCATGCATCCTAGATAATATAGGTGGCAAAGTTAGCTTATAGACCACTGGCCCTACTTTCCCTAGGATCTCAAATGGACCAATAAACCTAGGGCTAAGTTTACCCTTCCTCTCGAACCTCATAACCCCTTTCAATGAAGCTATCTTCAAAAATACATGATCACTAACATCAAATTCCAAATTCTTGTGCCAATTATTAGCAAAACTCTTCTGTCGGCTCTGAGCTGCACTGATTTTCTCTCTGATGAGTTGAACCTTATCACGCGCTTGCTGAACAAGCTTGGGTCCCACTACTCACCGCTCACCCACTTCATCCCAAAATAAAGGAGAACGACATCTCCTACCATATAGAGCCTCAAACAATGTCATGCCAATGCTAGTTTGATAACTGTTATTATACGTAAATTCCACCAGCGGCATGAATTGAGTCCAACTACCCCCAAAATCTAATACGCATGCACAAAACATATCTTCCAATATCTGTATTGTTCTCTCAGTCTATCCGTTCGACTGATGATGGAATTTCGTGTTAAAAGACAACTGAGACCCTAGTGCTTCCTGCAAACTCCTCCAAAATCGTGACATAAAGCATGGGTCTCGATTTGACACTATGGATACAGGCACTCCATGAGAATGAACTATCTCTTGAACATAAATCTTCGCTAAACGGCTAAGGGAATAGCTGATCTTGATAGGCAAGAAATAGGCGGTCTTAGTTAAACGGTCAACAATCACCTAAATGACATTCTAACCGTGTAACACCGTCGGCAATCCTAACTCAAAATTCATAGATATATGATCCCATTTCCACTCTAGGATAAATAATGGCTGCAACTGCCTTACTGGCCTCTGGTGCTCAGCTTTTACCTGCTAGCGCGTCAAACACTAGGCTACATACTCAGTAATCTCTTTCTTTATACCACTCCACTAGTACGACTATCGCAGATCCCTATACATCTTCATACTGCTAGGATGAATCGTATACAAAGATCTGTGGGCCTCCTTTAAAATAGTCTTCCTGATCTCAGTATCAGCATGAACGCATAATCTAGAATGGAACCACAAAGTTCCGTCATCTGCAACATTAAATTCCTCCCCTTGACCCCTCTGCACTCTATCCATTACCTCTGCTAATTATGGGCCTTCTCTCTTAGCAGCTTTAATCCTCTCCTACGGAGTAGGTTGCACCACTAAACTAGAAATATTATCCTGAGAATCACTCTCGACCAACTCTATACTGAATCTCTCCAGATCCATCATGATCGGATACTGGATCTCCATATTCGCCAACACTAATTCCCTAGATTTCCTGCTCAATGTATCAACTACCATGTTTGCTTTCCCTGGGTGATACCTGATGGTACAATCAAAATCCTTAATTAGCTCCAACCACATTCTCTGCCTCATATTCAATTCCTTCTGCGTGAAAAAGTACTTCAAACTTTTGTGGTCGGAAAAGATCTAACATCGCTTGCCATACAGGTAATGCCTCCAAATCTTCAATGCGTGTAATATTGCAGCCAATTCAAGATCATGGGTAGGGTAGCTCTTTTCATATTCCTTCAACCGTCTAGAAGCATACGCCACCACCTTGCCATGCCACATCAACACACAGCCAAGTCCTTTCAAGGATGCATCACTGTAAATGACATAACCCTTACCCCCTGACGGGATGATCAATACTAGTGTTGTGACTAGCTTTTGCTTCAATTCCTGAAAACTTTGCTCACATCTGTCGTCCCACTCAAATCTAACATTCTTCCTCGTCAGTCGTGTCAAAGTTCTTGATAATGCTGAGAACCCCTTAACAAAACAATGGTAATACCCAGTTAGTCCCAAGAAACTCCTGATCTCCTGGACATTCCTTGGTCTAGCCCAATTCATAACCGCCTCAATCTTACTAGGATCTACAAAAATACCGTCTCTAGATATAACATGCCCCAAGAACACAACCTTCTCAAGCCAGAATTCACATTTACTGAATTTAGCGTACAACTTCTTTTCCCGTAGTGTTTGCAGAACTTGCCTCAAGTGTGTCTCATGCTCCTCACAGCTCCTCGAATAGAGCAGTACATCATCAATAAATACAACAACAAACTGATCTAAATATGGATGAAAAATCCTATTCATCAAATCCATAAATATAGTAAGAGCATTCGTCAGACCAAATGGCATAACAAGGAACTTGTAATGCCCGTACCTGGTCCTGAAGATCGTCTTCGAGACATCTTTTGCTTTCACTTTACCTGATGATAGCCAAATCTGAGTTCAATCTTCAAATACACCAGTGTACCCTGGAGCTGGTCAAACAAATCATCTATACGGGGTAAAGGATATTTGTTCTTGATTGTCACTTTATTAATCTCCCTATAATCTATACATATTCGCATATACCCATCTTTCTTCTTTATAAATGGAACTAGAGCTCCCTACGGAGATACACTAGGTCATATGAAGCCCTTATCAAGCAGATCTTGCAATTGATCCTTCAATTCTACCAATTTTGCTGGCGCCATTCGGTAAGGTACTATAGAAATCGGTGTTGTATCTGGAAGTAGATCAATAGTGAAATCTACCTCACGATCGGGTGGCAAGCCTGGTAATTCATATGGAAAAACATCTGTAAACTCTTTTACTACAATGCTATCAAGTTTCACTTCATTCTTTAACATCTCCTTCACAACTGCCACAAACTCCTGACAACCACTCAGTAGTAGTCTTCTGGCCTAAATAGTTGAAACTAGCTGAGGCAGGGATTGCACTCGCGACCCTACGAACTTGAATTCTGCTATTCCAGAAGGTTTGAAAATCACTTCTCGTGAATGGGACTCAATGTTAAAAAAATTAGCTGCTAGGCAATCCATGCCGAAGATCACATCGAATTCGTGCATATTAGTACTATTAAATCGGCATACAAGATTTTCCCCTGAATATCAACTGAACAACCCTGGGGTACCTTACTACACCTCACTGCTAACCCAATCGGTGTAGATACCAACAGTTCAATGTCTAACAACTGTGTTTCAGCCCCACACAGTCTAGTGAACTCCGAAGACACAAATGAGTGTGTAGCTCCTAAATCAAATAATTCAATAATTTTAAAAGAAAACATACTAACCATACCTATCACCATGTCACTAGCTTTCTTAGCTACACCCGGCGTCAGAGCGAACACTCTAGTTGGAGCCATATTCCTATGCTGGCCTCTACGTGGAGCCTAATAACCTCTCTGGCATGGTCTGTGAGCTGCAGCTGCATCTGGTGGTGTAGAACAATCTCGCACCATATGTCCCGGTCTACCGCAGTGATAGCAGACCACACCACCTGCTCGACACTCTCCCAAGTGTCTCCTACTACAAGTCTAAAATACAGGAGGACCCTGCACTGCCACCTCACATCCTCCAGTCTCCTGCCTCCGTCCTCTACCATGGTTTCCTCTCCTCCACTGATTTTGTCTAGTACCCTACTGGTAGCTCGAAGATGCAGATCTCTTCCTCTGTCCCTGCTCCTCTGCATCCAAACGCTCACCAACCTCTGCCAAGGCTGCTCTATCAACTAGCTTAATAAAATCCTGGATCCGTAGTACCACCACCTGCTTGAATATACTTTGCCTCAAACCTCTTTCAAACTACCTTGCCTTTTTCTCCTCATTAGGTACTATATACGGAGCGAAGCAAAAGAGCTTAATAAAACACATCGCATACAGTTGGACTGATAATTGTACCTACTTCAGACTCAGGAACTCCTCCACTTTAGCTTGCCTAGCAGTAGCTGAAAAATATCTATCGAAGAACAATTCCTTAAACCGATCCCAAGTCATGACTATCGACATCATCCTCTGCTGCTCCAGAAGTCTCACAGCCGTCCACCACCTCTCAACCTCCCCTGTCAGTTTATAGGTGGCGAAGAGGAACCTCTGTTCTTCAGTACACTGCAACACAACCAAAGCTTTCTCGGTTTCCTACATCTAGTTCTCAGCGCCTGCAGGATCGATTCCTTCTGAGAATGCCGAAGGATTCATCCTCACAAATTTCTCGATAGTGCATCCATGGCCAACCGATGGACCACCCTGCTCTCTAGAGCTCCTAGCGATTTTAGCCATAACCTACTGAGCCACGCTACGTAATATTACGTCAGAGTCTGTCCCGCTTGCACTTGAGGGTCCTGTCTCATCAGTACCACTTGCATGAGCACTACCTCCTCCTGGATCCATCCTGAAAAATAACAAATACAACTCAGAAATCCTATCCTTATAATTTACCTGCTTAGCCTAGCCTCTTATCTTAACATTCTCAACTCATTCCTAACCCCAGTCCTACATTCTAGGAACATAACCCGACAATAGTTTACTATGATTTTCCTGAAATCATCACCCCAGGAAAAACACAAAAACCAACACGGAAGTCCTGCCTCTAGGCTGTAAAATAAAACCTTAAATCATTTCCTATACTCTAGTATCGTTTCCGCTGCATTCTAAAGTCTACAGAACCTAACAACCCATGCTCTGACACCAAACTGTGACGACCTACTTAATTTTCACATATATATTTTTCCTTTTAAAAAACCATTATAGCCTATTTAGCATATCATAATCAACCTGAACCCGTGGGTACTAGGGATAAAACAGAAACACATAACGGAAGCCTAAGCAGTAGGAAACATAAAATCATACTATCATAAACACAAGACCATCCATTTCAACACCAGAGTTACTACATCCATTGTATTTAGATATATACATCCCAAAAAGAAAGACCTAGGGACATTTCCCACAAAAATCCAACTGTTTCCCATCAAAGCATATATAAGCATATCAAGTAAATATGTCTATATCATTTCTGGGAGAAACATGTATAAATATAACATGGCAGAACATGCTGGATTTTCATAGCATAAATCATCTCACATAGTAATAATACGAAAACAATCCTGGTAGGTTAGCTGACTGTTGTCATGTATTACCCCCACATGATTGGGTTGTGTGGTCCGAAGGCAGGACCTGATAATGGTTGGCCGACCACTGCCAAGTCAATAGTACTGTCTGTAAATCCGATGGGTTTGCCAGACCTGGTTCGTACACCAGGGGCGCTCACACTTCTTAAAACCACATCAACTATCCATCCTCACGCTACTCCGTACAACAGCATTAACACAATATCGTGATAATCACAAACACATAGCAGCGGTACCGTGTAAGTGCTAGCCTAAACCAAGCCAATCAGGTTCTGATAACATATAACATATAATGAAACTATGATACATGAATATTTCATACCATTAATTACCAAATCAATATCATCATATCATTTTGCATATATATGTATATCATGAAAATCATCGGCCCATATGCTGGTATTTCATATTTTACAATAGCTTGGTCCGTACGCCGACAAATCATATTCATAGCTCGGTCCTACGCCGGAAAAACATATCCATAGTTTGGCCCATACGCTGACAAAACATATCCATAGCTCGGCCCATACGCCAGCAAATCATATCCATAGCTCGGCCCGTATGCCGGAAAATCATATCCATAGCTCGGCCCGTAAGCCGGCAAATCATACAAAATTTCTCGACCCGTACGCCGATTTTTCATATTAAAAATCCATATATTTATTGTATTCCTAGAAAACAATATTTCATTATAAATTCTACTCATGCCACACAAAACAAGT
Source organism: Malania oleifera (assembly GCF_029873635.1). Classification (NCBI taxonomy): domain Eukaryota; kingdom Viridiplantae; phylum Streptophyta; class Magnoliopsida; order Santalales; family Ximeniaceae; genus Malania; species Malania oleifera. The sequence continues at coordinate 12,160,214 of NC_080419.1, forward strand.
TTTATACATATTTAAACATATCATCTTTTACAGCAGTATTTCCCAAACAATAAGCATATATAAATATATTTATTTTCCTGAAATCAGATGTTGTAATAACATACATATATTTTCATAAAATAACTAGTTTAGTTTATCCCTTTACCTGATTCCTGAAAAAACCCCTGAAACAATCCACTCAACACCCGCTAGGTTCCCTGGTCAACACCATGAAAACAACATTTCCCAAAATTAAACTTTAGTATTTTTATGCTATTATGCTTTCTACAACTACAAGGAAAGCCAAATATCAAGTAAAAGTCTTACCCTGAATTTGTGATGAATTTCAAACCAACTCCTCCAACGATCAAATCTGGCAGACTTGCACATAACTTCACTAGGAGTGTCGTGGTGGCCTCAGATCTTTGATCCGGCAAGAAACGGAGCCGAGATCAAAGAGAGAAGGGGAAGGAAGTGTTTTTAGAGAGAGAGAGAGAGAGAGAGGGCGAATCTGCACTGAAATTCTGTCAAAATCCAATTTTAGAAGTACTTATAGACCCAGATTCATCGACGAGACACGTCATCTCGTCGACGAGTCTTGAAGAAAGTTTGTCGACGAGCCTGCCCTATCGTCGATGAGTTTCAGACTTCCAAAAATCCCCTCTCTGTATCTTCTCGTCGACGAGATGTGTCTTCGTCAACGAGGTCCTCATGATACTTCGTTGACGAAACCCATGTGTTTGTCGATGTAGCCTTGATTAATTTCTTAGGTTATTACATATATACTAAATATAAATTGGACTTGCCACCATTAGGAATATGTCACTATCTCACATTAAATTTGTAGTAGGGAAATCTTGAGATTATAAGGTAGGTTTGGGTTTAAATTATGTGAGGTGCCTTTTTATAGGATAAACTCATGAGAACAATGGATCAAAGCTAATGACAATATCTTATCGGAGTTAGATTAAAGATTATTACATTTGGTATCAGAGTCACCTTAAGAGTACTATCATGTTGGACCTTATTTGGAGGCACTCTAACGAGGACATCAGAGATTAGATAGCGAAGAATGTCATAATCCCACATTAGATGTGTGTAGAAAAATGAGGGCTTATGAGGTTGATTTGGATTTCAACTATATGAGACATCTTTTATAAGATAAACTCATAAGATAAGCAGGTTGGAACTGATAATATCTCACCAGAATTGGGCTTATGACCATCATAAAATGTCATTAGAACATGTTTGTCAATCAAACTGTTAAAACAATGAAACAGTGAAAGAGGCCTGAGAGAGAGAGAGAGAGAGAGAGAGAGAGAGAGAGAGAGAGAGAGAGAGGAAATAAGGAAGGGGAGAGTAGTTTGAAATTTAAAAGGTTAAATGATATATAATGATAAAAGAGATACAGATGATGATGATGAAATGGGCAAGACTTAAGTGGCTGTGTGATGGATAGAGTGTGAATGGGTAATTGAGCATGTAGGCCTCAAGGGAGGATACTGCATGCCGTTTCAAATTTGAATCGTCAGCCCCTTACAAATAATAATAAATAATGTTAAGATTAGGTGTGCAAAGGTGGAAATGGAGGAGGAAACAACTTTAGTTTAATTTTTAGAACGCATACAGAAGGTAGAGAGGGGTCACGTGGGAGGGATGTAATATCCTGATATAAGAGCAACCAACACCATCATCATCATCATCATCATCATCAAAGTCACAAGAGAGAGAGAGGGAGAAGAAGAATCTGCAGGGGAGTCGAAAGGCGACAAATGAAACAAATATTTCACTAAATACACAATGCCTTTGTATTAGTAAAGAATTAAGTTAATTGAGTAATGTATGTAATAAAGAAAGACAAAGCTTACACTTTTGCTTTGGGTATAGTATTCTACTTAGTTAATTAATCCTCCCCCTCCGCCTCCAATGTTCCCCCAAACCCAATGCCCCTTTTTAATTAAACTCCCCTTCCCTTAATTTTTTTAATCACTAAGTAATAACCGACGACTGCTCTCCTTTTTACCCATTCACAGGAATCACAGTAGAAGCACTGTCCTCTTCACCTGTACCTTCTGTGGCCCTTTCCTATTCTTCTTGCTTCATGAAATTGCATCTCTCCCTTGGCAAATTCATTAGGCTGCTTCTGCAGCTTGTTTTGGAATTAATTAATTAATTTTTTTTTTGTCTTCATCTGGAATTTGGTGTTTGACTTTAGACTAAGATTTGTAGGTCAAATTTCTTTTTCGTTAGTTGGAAGTCCAAATTTAATTTACGCCATCGGGGTTTAAGAGCTAGTTTATATATCCATTTTTTATATATCTCTTCGTATTTGTTGTAGGATTCAAATACTGAGACTTGAAACATGAAAGTTCTAAATTTAGCTATTTGAAATGTCTCTTAAGAAATTATATGCTAAAATCTTATTCGCCAACACGATAGCACATTAAATTATTACATAAAAGTTGAAATCTTGACCGAACTGTACATTAAGTTTTAATTTTTTAAATTAAACTTTGGATGAATTGTACCAACAGTGTTTTTTTTTTTTTTTCAATAAAAAAATAGTAATAAGATACATTTATATGTTTCACCATATTTAATTTGTTAACTTTAGGAAGATGATGAGCAACTGTATATAATTTTTTAAATAATATTAATTTTTTAATTAATTATTAGTTGAAATTTTATTTTATTTGAAATTTATACAAGAAAAAGGATAAGTATACATGACAAAATATATAGTATAGTAAAAGTTTTTCATTTTTCATTTCTTAATTAATAGTTCCTATAAATGGTAACAATCGAAATCGATTCAAGATGCGAAAAATCGAATTCGTCATTTAATTTTGATAATGTTTTCTATTTAAATTTTCATGTCTTATTTCATCTCAAAAACGAATTTATGAAATTAATCATTTGTTGATAATTTTTATTTAAATTTTAAATGTTATTTTATTTACATTGACACGTGTAGATACGCGCTTAGGAGGCGCGTGGGGCTGGGTGGATAAATGGGATGGCAGTGCACAGACACATGGGCTTTGGGGGCTCTTTTTTGACCTAAGGTTTCGAATTGTTGCAAGCGGCTATTTTGCTTCCACACACGCAACCTCTTTTTCCCCTTTCCCATACCTCCTCTCATGATATGGTTCACTTTTTTTCTTTTTATTTATTAGAATTCACTAGAAAATAAAAAATTCATTCATCTCTTCTCTTATCTTTTTTACCTAAAATTTTAAAGATAAAATTTACAAATTTTAACTATTTAGAAATTATTTTAAAAAATTTCAAGGAATCATAAAAAAGAAAGTACGAAACTTAAAGTTAGAAAGAGAAAATATGTAATAAATTGACGAGAACATTAGCAATCAATAAAAAATGAAAAAAAGCCCCCAGGGCTGAGCTCAGGTGGCAGAGCGAGCCTCTTGCGTTTCCGCTTGACGGTGAGCCTATTCCTGGTACCCCGGGTTCGATTCTGCGCCTGGGCACCTGAAATTAACATTTCTGTGGTGTATGGGGCTGCATCACAGGACGTGGGATTAGTCACCAGGCCGGTGCGACGGACCGTAAAACGGACGTCGTTGACGGCGGGTGGACACCCGGGACGTACCCAAAAAAAAAATAAAAAATGAAAAAAAAAATTCATCTTTATTTTATCTTTTTTTCCTAAAATTATAAAAATAAAATTTACAAATTTTAACTATTCAAAAATTTATTTTGAAAATTTTAATGAATCATAAAAAATAAAATTAAAAAATTAAAACTAGAGAGAGGAAGTGTGCCCCCAGGGCTGAGCTTAGTTGGCAGAGCGGATTTCGGGCGTTTCCTTTCACGAGGTGAGCCTAATCCTGGAACCCCGGGTTCGAGTCTGCTGCTGGGCGCCTGAAATTTACATCTCTGTGGTGTGTGGGGCCGCACTGCAGGGGGTGGGATTAGTCACTGGTCGGTGCGACGGACCGTAAACGGACGTCGTTGACGGTAGGTGGACACCCGGGACGAACCCAAAAAAAAAATAAGGAGAGAGAAAAAGAGCAATGAAAAATGGAAAAATAATTTATCACTTTTTTTATCTTTTTCTTCTAAAATTTAAAGATAAAATTTATAAATTTTAACTATTCAGAAATTTATTCTTTAAAAATTGTAACGAAAAATTAAAAGAGAGAGAGAGAGTGTGCGCGTAATAATTTGACGTCAAATAAGATAGAGAAGGAGTGGAGAATGTCAGCCAGCAAAGAGGGGGGGGGGGTGGGGTTGGGCGTCATGTGGGTCCCTGCCAAGTGTAAATTAAAAAAAAGGTCTACGCCGTAAGAATAACGGACCTGGGGGCCTGCAGCTGCCCTCCCTATTATTGCCCTTTTTATTATTTTTAATTAAATTTAAAAAAGAGTGCAGGGGGGTGGACGACAAATATCAAGGATTTGACTAATGGGGTTGTGTGTTCTGTTTGCCAAAATTTACAAAAAGCAATCCCATGTGTGCTGCCATCCCATGCAATTAACGGCTACCCAAACAGTACCCATCCCAACCTTTCCTTTATATAATGCATCACCAAAAGCACAATTAGTTGACCTATGTGATGCACACAATTTATTATACTACTTTACTTTTTATTCTTAAGGAAAATTTTGTTTGCAAGTATAGTAATCAAATTCCTTAATCTCAGTGGATGCTACCATTCTCCCCCTTAATCAATAAATATGGGTTGGTTACATTTTTAATATAAAGACAATGGAGCTTATGTAACAAAAGATGATTCCTATTTATCTGAAACATTGATATTCATAATATAAAGTATAGACCAAAAAAATTAGACACCTAATATACCAGACTTGCACATGCTATGCTGAAAGATTAAAAAAAAGAAAAAAGAAGAAGAAGACATGACGTATTTGTTTTTATTTCAATTTTTAAGTCGAAGAGATGGGTACATGATAATATTATAAGAAAATAGCTTGATGCTTTTGTCACTCCAATTTTTTTTAAAAAATAGTATTAGTACTTATTTATTTATTTTATGATAAACATTTTTAATTTAATTTTCATCTCACAAGAACAAGAATAGGGAAAAAAAAAAAAAGTTGTGTCAAATTCATCGTTTCATTGTACATGAAGAAAAATATATGACATGAATAATTGTTTTTTTTTTTTTTTGGAGTTTTAGGCAAGTAGTTGTCTTCCAAAAAACAATGTATAATAATGTACACATAAAACAAAAATAAAATCCCAAGTGAGTAGTCGAAAATAAATAAAGTTCAAAAATTAAATACTCTATTAGTCATTGTGATACCAAATCGTAAGTAAAATTTATAAATATTTCATGGCAAGTGCATGAACAAAAAGATTAGTTGGAATTTAAGAGATTTTCAAGATTATATAGAGAGAACAATCACGAGTAAGCACTTTAAAGAGGACATAATTTATTTATGTGATAATAGTAGTTTTATTTCAAGAAAAAATAATAATATTATTGTAATATGTGGTCACTCTTTAGTAATTGTAGGTATAAGAAATGAGAATTTTAATCAATGAGAAGTCCAATCTTTCTTTTTTTTAACTCATTCAAGAGTTTGCATGGTCACTGGAGCTGTAGTCAAAGTATATGAAGAAAAATATACCGCTAGATTTGAAATTTAGTGTCTTAAAGTAGACATTTTAATGGATAGAATACAAAACTTCCGTATTAAAGGCATGGGATTCTAATCTAAGGAGGACTAAGAAGCGATATGAGATGAAAGAACAGTGACCTCTTTCATGAAATTCATGTCTCGTAAGCCTTGAAAGCACTAAAAAAATTGAAATCTGGTGAAATTAAACAAAATTATATAATTTTTTATTTAATCTCATCAAATTTTGAATACTTCTCTATTGAGGGCTACAATCTTATGCTCTCAAATTCGATCTTAAGATTTTGTTTGTTATATGATTTTAGTCTTTAGATTTGAACTCACAAACATTGAAAAAATAATATAAAATTTGTTAAATTTTTTAATAATTTAATTATTTCATGTGAAAAATGAATCATCTAAAACATAATTTCTATTCTCGATACATATATTATCAATGCTTTTTACCATATCATTGCGTTATAAATATGCCTAGCTAGCTCAAGTAGCTAAATATGCATGTGGGTGTTCAAGAACTAGAGATGAAGTTGATTCAAACACTATTATTTTGGCGAAGATGCCCATGATTTGTAGTTAATCTTTATCATTGAATTTTGGAATATCAAATTAACAAATGTTCCAAACTTTAGGGTGATGAAATGCAAGTCTATGATTAGGTTAATATTTAATTTTGTGGCATATGTTTGGCATGTAATTCCTAGGCCCTAACTTATCTTCAAATTGGGTTTAGCATAATGGCATATGCCTTGAAAAAGAATATGATTAATTGTGTAAGAAGACATGTGATTGATTGTATTACTCATTTGTGCACAATTATTTGACACTTAGTTTGCGTAAAAAACTAAATATTCTTGATAGTCTTTGTCGATGTTTAGTATTTTTTTTCCGTTCACATCTTACAATTGACAATGTCATTTTCATTTCGTCGACGAAACCATCGACGATTACAGTGAATATATCGACAGTTTTCTCTCGGTCTGAAACTGTCATAACAATCATCGACGGTTTTCTTGGAATATATTGACAGTTTGTTGTCAATCTGAAACCGTCACTACAACTGTCGATGGTTATCTTAGTTTTTATCGTTGGATTTGTTTCTATCTGAAATTGTCGATGGTATACCCTATAACCATCGACGGTTTCCAATTGATTAAGTTAGTTATTCGTTTTCAGTATTAGTTTCTTGTTAGTTAGTAGTTAGTCGGTTTGTCAGTTACCATTTTATGTGTATATATACGAGGTCTGTTGATGTACAGGTCTACATAAAATTTGTGATTAGGTATTATATTTTTTATGTAGATCCATTAAAATAATGCATGACGCATGTAATGGAGATTCATATTAAAGTATATCTTTCATTTGTATGGTTTCAAGCGTTAATGTCACATTATATAATTAATGAGATCTAGGTTTTATAGGAAGAATCCATTCTTTCGAGTTATTTCTCTATGTTGAAACCCCATTTTTCATTGAATTGGAAATATCTAGATTTTTTAACCAAGGAAAATCACCAAAAAAGCATGAACTAACAAAAATTCTAAAGATATTTTTAAAAATTCAAAAACATTCCCACATGTTTAAAACATATTCCCCAATCTCATGTCATCTTTTCGTTTTCTTAGCAACTACTTTTCTATTATAGTGTTTCTCTTGTATTTTTTTAAAGGTAACTTCATTAAAGGGGAGAAGACAAGCAAGTAGCTTGGATTCTCTGAACAAGGAAAGAAATACAGGGATAGGAGATGTAAGTGAGATCACACTCCCAAATTAGTAAAAATACAAGAAAATTCTTCCCAATCTAAGAATGATAGAGAGGTATTAGACCTAATCCAATGGAATAGATTTGATAAACATCATTCATACAGTATTAAGGTTGTGGAGTATTTCTCCCTGAAGACTCTTCCATTCCTCTCCTTCCAAATCTCCCAATAAAGAACTGCCAGAATTGCTGCTTTCATTCTTCTAAGAAACCCCTTAAGCTTTGAGAAGTTCCATGCTGAGAACATTGACTTCAAGGTATTTGGAATGATTGTGTGATTAAACATCCCCTCGCAGATGAGTGCCCAAATCTACTTACTGAAATGATAGTGGAGGAAGAGATGATCGATCCCTTCACTTTCTTTTTTGCACAAAGCACGCATAGATTATTTATGATATTACATATTTAGTTAGTTGCATAACATTTTTAAATAGTTTTTAGGATTATGGATTTCGGCCTTTTATTTGAATTTGTATGAATTTTAAAAAATCAATAAAATTTTATATCATATTTTTTCTAAATCTATATAAAATTCAAATTCAAAATATAAATTTTATATCCCCAAATTAATATAGGACTAGTACTTTCGTATTAATTGAAATGGAGGGTCAATGTTTTTATTTATTTATTTATTGAATTTGTGCTATAACACTAGACACATACATTTTTTTCCCTGCTCAATTTGGGAACATTTGGAGAAAAAAATAATTATTTGATCCTTGTTCTTAATATTATTGTTGCTACCAAAATTCATAAAATCAAAATACAATAAAGCTCGATTGTTTTATTTGAATAAAAGCTTAGCCGTTTGATTTTGAGTAGAATTTGATTGCCTAATTTAAGGAAATGGTTGAGCAATACCTTGACTCTAAAGTCTAAAAATACACACGAGAATGTAGAAAACACATTTGAAAGGGACTCGTTAGGAAATTTGGTGACTATATCAAAATACTATGATGGTCATAATTACATATATTTCATGCTTTGACTTGAATGCCAGAGGTCAGAGACAATTCATTATTTCACAAACTCTTTAACTCCGTTAATTACAAGTGATCATCGAGGAGGGTTTGTGAATGTAAAGATTGAGATTCAATTTTCTACATCAACAATTATATTTTTTAACCAAACATGAATTATGTTCTCAAGAATTGAATATTTCATATAAAGATTTATTAGAAACTAAGTTATTCAAGAAAAAATCTTATATTCTTGAATTAAGGGTCATATTAATCTTTTTATTATTTTTATTTTAACAAATAAAGAGAAAGAAAACTTGTGTCAATCAATGCGCATATATCCATAAATATAAATAATTTTTTTGAACTTGAATAAAAAATTATATAGAAAATAAAGGAAAAAAATTAAAGGAAATTTTAATTATGTTAAAAAATTAGTTATTAAGTTATTTTTGGTATATAAAAGAGAGAGAATTCCTTCTTTAGCTTTAGAGATTATATGTCGGAGCCCCATTTTGTTTTCGTTGAGGGAAAAAGGAAAAGCAACAGTATTTACTTAAATTGAAGAAAAATCAAAAAAGGAATATTAAGTCCGATGAAATGGGGGAGGGCAAAAGTGGAATGTAATAATGAGGGGCACTCCGTCCGTTACGATCGGGACCCGGCGGTCATGATGCCGGCGAGAATCGAATCGGGAAATGCTGACGTGGATACTCTTTAAATCTCTCTCCTCTCACTCTCTCCCTGCTACATAACGGCTTCAGTCAGTCTATATATAGAACCCCCTCAGTCTCTCTCTCTCTCCCCGTCGCTCTTCCCCCCCCCCCCTCTCTCTCTCTCTCTCTCTGAAATTTAAATGGTTGCGTGAAGAAGAAGCTTGGGATATTGGTGCTTTTCTTGAGTTTGCTCGCTTGTCGGAATTAATGGGGAAGAGAGATCAGCAGAAGGAGAGAGAGAAGGTGTTGGCGGTGCTCGAGCTTCTCAGAAAACAAGCTCCTCTCACTGTAAAACAGGTGTGTTTTCTCTTTCACTTTATTTTTGTTCATTTTTCTTTTCTGTTTCGGCATTAATTTCAGATTTCTGATGCTGTTGTAGTAGTTAATGTTCTCATCTTGTTTCTACTTGAGCATTATGAGCTGAAATTCTTTTTCCGCGATTCTCGATTTGCTCTAGTCCGCATTCTGTTGCGAAGATATATTCTCTGTAGTAATTAATGAGCTGTAGTTGAACATTTATTGATTCTTCAATCGTATCCGTGGGTTGGTGGACTGAAACTTATGGAGCATTAATTTATTCTGATATGTATTAAATGTGTTATTTGCAGGAGAAATTCTGCAACAGCGCTTGTGTGGAGAGGTTCCTGAAAGCGAAGGGGGATAGCGTGAAGAAGGCTGCGAGGCAATTGAGAGCCTGCCTTTCTTGGAGAGAGAGCATTGGCACAGGTACTTGTTTTGCACATTTCCTTGTATATTGTTCCTCAACAGCTTTCCGTTCGGTTCTTCATTTGTGGAAAGGAATCGTTCCGATCATTCCATCTGCATTTACTCTTTTCCTGGCTCCATGCCGTTTTTTTTTTTGTTTCGTTGTATGTATACTCGAATCTTGCCTTTCCTCTTTGAATTAAACGTTCAAGGATTAGCATTCTGTCACCTTGGCCTGCAAATGAGTGAAGTTTTTCCCTCCAAAAAAAAAAGTTTAAAAAAGCAACTGATGTCTCTGTTTTTTCTCTTCTTGTTGATTTTGAGTGCAGAGAATTTGATAGCTGACGAGTTCTCTGCTGAGCTTGCCGAAGGCGTCGCTTATGTAGCGGGTCATGATGAGGAATCCAGACCTGTGATGGTCTCTCTCTCTCTCTCTCTCTCTCTCTCTCTCTCTCAAACTTCTTCTCAATTTCTTGCACCTGAACGCATTGTCTCGAATTTTTAACAGATTTTCCGGATCAAGCAAGATTACCAGAAGTTCCATTCACAGAAGCTGTGAGTGATCAAATGGAAACAGAAAAATAAGCTTAGCACATTTTTATATTTAGGAACTGCCGTTTTCTGAAGTTCTAAATTTTTCTCAACAGGTTTACTCGTTTGCTGGTTTTCACACTAGAAGTCGCCATTGGAACCATGCCTAGAAATGTCGAACAGTTCGTTCTCCTCTTCGATGCAAGTAAGCTAGTTTCATCTATTGCTGACACTGTCCTTTACAATTACAGAAAACGAAACAGTACAACTGAAATTTTGAAACTTGAAGGTTGTTTCAGTAATTTCAGCTCCCTGAATCTGTCCCTCTTCTCTCTGTTTTTTTAGTTTAACTCCTGAATCTCGATCACAAGCTTTGCAGCCTTTCCTCATTTTTCTGAAAATTATAATACGGCCAGTTATGTTATTTAAGTCCGAACCGGCAAGATTCTGAGATGATCTCAGAGTTTGCCCGGAGTGCCCCTGAGGCGTCGCGGTCATGGCTGCAATGTTGGTCGGGAGTGTAAGGGTATATGTGGGATTCAGAGTTCAAAATCACTCCGTCCCTGAATTTGTCTATCAATGTTGTGACTGGTGTGACTTCCCCATGTTTAGCAAGAGCACAGAATTTTCCTTTTTCTACTGATAATCATCTGCATTGAACAGGCTTTTTGTTAATTTTATAATTTATATAAACTAACTGTTAAACAAAAGAGGAAAGAAACAAGAGTCCTTCTTCCTTAAAAAAAGAAAATCAAGTAATTTTTTTATGACAAAAATTGCTGTTTGATTCCTGGGGTGTTGACCTTAAGCGCATGGGAACGCAGGCTTTTTCAGATCTGCGTCAGCGTTTATGAATTTATTGCTGGCAGCTTTGAAGATTGTGGCGGAGTACTACCCTGGGCGGCTTTACAAAGCCTTCATAATCGATCCACCCTCACTCTTTTCCTATATCTGGAAGGTAATTTTCCTTGCCCCTTGCAAAATTATTTCTAAAAATTAAATGAAACAAATATTTATATTACCATCAACAAAGCATTATTGGGTAAAATATTTCAAATATTTTTCGTCATTTTCTGTGTTTCTAGTGGAGAAGTGAACACTATTTTACTTGCAAACTTTCCTTTTTTACTTTTTTTTTTTTTGGCTTTATATAACATAAAGCGGTGCGAGTGTTATAAATTTTTTTCAAGCATGCACAACCTTCTGCATATTAGCATACATGCATATTTTAAACTTTTAACCCTTCTTAGTAAGAGTTTTAATGTATTTTGGATCCTTTAATTCGACTAAGTTATTTGGTAAAGGACAATAAGCTTACATTTGTTTTAAACCACCTATGTGTGTGCGTATTTATAGTTCTCATATTGTTCTCATTTATGATAAATTCTTATGTGTGCTAAATAAAATACATTATACACTCCATTAATCTATTAGACACATAAGACATACGAATAATATAAATATAAAATAGCAAGAAAAGAAAGAAGATTGAAGATGAAAAATATAGAATATAAATATCATATTACTAATATTGTTAAAAAAAAATAGTTTCCTAACAAGTTAGTATTTTTGAATTGTTAATTAATGCATCTCTTGAGTATTTTTTTTTAAAAAAAGTAAATTTTGTATCATTGTCATCCTCATTATAATCTTTTCCTCCTCGGCAGATGATATATTGAGAATGATTTATAAAAGAGAGAAAAAAAGTGAAAAGTAAAAAATAAAATAATTCTTTTAGTGTAACAGTCTCGTAGCCATTACGTAACGGCCACAAAGGCCTTTACGTAATTATCGTAGCAGCCTTTATGTAATGGCCGCTACAGACATGATTTTTCTTGCCGCTAATTTCACGGTGTGTAACGATATCGGTAACTCAAAAAATCGTTACGTAACCGTTGTGGCTGTTATTTGAAACCATGGTACTCTCTCAATTGCTACATTATTTACAAAGTTTGATTTGTTTTAGAATTGTATAATTTAAGTGGGTTGACAAATCATGAAAAATTGATAAGTTAATGAGTGAAAAAATCAGTATAAAAAAGTATGTGTGACTTTAAAGAAGTAAGACAAACATTACGTAAAAGAAGACTAATTCAAAATATTTTTTTAATTTAAATTCACATGTTATGTTTTTGAAATGGGTTGAAGAATTTTAGTTTCTTTCAACTCAATGCTAATCATCCTAAGTTTAAATAGGATGAGTAATCATCAGATGAGAAAATAGAATAGTTTAAAGCTAATTAGTAAACATTTTCTTAATTATTGGATATGATGGGGTCATGAATGGTGAAAATTAGCCCCCACTTCCATGTAGGTGTGGCATCCATATTCAATGGATTTTCTTAATTTTTTTTATTAAACATTATTAAGAATGACTTCAATATTACACCATCATTTAATTCGTAATAGAATAGAATAAAATAAAAGAGAATGAATTTATTTTATAATTTTACATTGTCATATAATTTTTTTCATTCCAGTCTACTCAAATTTTATTTCATTAGTGTTATTACTAAGTAACAAATTAAGTGTATTGTTACTGAAGCAAATTGATCAAATCAAATATGTTTTACTTTAAAACATATTTAAGTAAATAATAATATTGCTTGAACGTACTACTTCCCCTCCATCCCCGCCATAATAATTTCGAACCATATGCCCTTGACTTGGTAGCACTCGACGCACCTTGTCCGGTACCACCTGACTCTGTCTAACCGTGTTGAATTTGCAACCTATGCTGATCGTAACCGTTTGACCATTCACGCTGTTTGCGCTCAACCTGCAACTTTTTAGGATTTTTTTTTTTCACTTTTTTCTTTTGTTTTTGCTGTACTGATCCACTGATTAGTCCATTCACAACAAACACTCCGTGATTATTGCAGGGTGTTCGTCCATTCCTGGAGCTTTCAGTGGCGACCATGGTCGTCTCCTCCCTCGACTTCGAAGACACGCTGGAATTCAACGACTTCTACACCCACCCCCGAGCCTCCTCCCTACGATTCAACCCTTCCTCCGTCCCATCAACGGCCAAGATCGGATCATGCTCCTCCTCCCGCTTCACCTTCACTGTTTCCCACCACTTTGACTCCCTCAAGCCCTGGTACCTCAGTTTCACCGACACGTCATCCTCCAAGGTGGGACCCACCAGCCCCTCTCCTTCCCTCCTGGGCCCCGCCCTCATCTCCCCCCTCAACGCACGGTCCCTCTCTTTCGCATCGCCGGCCGCCAGAGCACCCCCCGGCGGCAGGCCCGCCGCGAAGAAAGCCCTCTTTGCGTCGACCCCGCTGCCCGAGAGGACCCAACCGAGAACGCCGCGACCGTCGTTCCTCCAGTCGCCGGCCGTGTTCTTCCGGAGGGAGTGCAACGTCAGCAGGACGGAGAGGTCCCGTGAGGCGTTCCTGCCGTTTTTGAAATTCTACAGGAGGCCGTACAACGAGATGACCTACAGGTCAAAGATGAGGGCCCCGCTCGGTGGTCTCGTCTCCATCGTCTCTTCCCAGCTCTCCCGTCGCCACGTGTCGCTATCTCAGCGGTTTTGATCGAAACGCAGTACATATATATATATATATATATATATATATCACGATTAAATCACTACAAATAATGGATATAATAAATATAATATTTATCTTTCCTGTTCAAATTTGAAAACAAGTGTTGACGTTGTTCACTGTTTAGCTAAGTTAACCCCTCGTGCGCTGATCAACAAAACCAATAAAAAAGGGCAAAAACAAAGAGATTACGTGCGAGGCGGGATGTGAAACAGAGTGCTTTCCTGTACTTTGTGTTTCATTTTAATCTCCGTGACATAAGACCTTACTGTGGATCTCTCCTCCATAGTCCACGTTTTGGGTTTCGGAGGGCGCAGCGTGGGAGCGTAATAGCGTGGTCGAGACGGCGAATATCGCATTAATGTATGGAAAGCAATATATGGTGGGAAAAGGATTTCCCCAAGAAGATTATGCATGGTTTCGGAGAAATCTCTGCTTTAATTCAAAAAGTTAATTGATGCTGTTGTTATTTTTATTATTGATATTTGTTAATTGCTTTTTATTTCCAAAAAAAAGTATTATTTTAATTTATTTTGTTGCGAAGATGAGGTAGAGGTAGAGGTGGGGTTAGGTTTTGGGGCGGTGATGGAATCTGGGGACCTGTTTGGGGGTGGACTTTTGTTTATAATAAAGAGAGCTTAAGTTGAAAAATCTTTCAAATTTGTATTGTTCATTTGTTGTATTATATATATAATTTGGGGAGGTGGGCTCTGTCCATTTTTTTATGCATTGGTTTCAAGTTTCAACGATGGGCAGAGGGTGGTAGGAATATGTGTCGTGTTTTGTTGTTTCAGAAGTCAAAATGGAGCTTCTAAGCTGATTTGAGAGAGAGAGAGAGAGAGAGCTGTGGAGCTGTGTAGCTGTGGTGAGTACTTGGGACTTGGGAATTTGATAATACATACTGTGGACGCGCACGCCGATGATATATGTACGCATTTGGGGTTGAATTTGTCGGGTACCAAGCGTCCTATGGGAATCCAGGTTTTGTTCCTGAGGGGTGGGTCCTGCTCATTCACTTGCAAACGGGGGCTTAATTAATTTGTTTTAATAGCTGGAGATTGGTTTTTCAATGTGGACAAATTCAAGCCTGTTAAGTAATTTGTACTGCGTACTAAGCCAAACTGTTGCTGTTCGGAGTTTATTCTTTGTTGGGTGGGAGTTCAGAGAGTATGGCGTCCCTTTAGTTTTCATCACTTTGTGTTAAGCTCTTCAGGATTGCATTGAGGAAAGAGGCATAGTACTGCCAGATACAGCCACATTGGCAGTACTGAGGAGCTGTCTTTTAAAAGATTATATCTGTCGGTGATAATTGATTACTGTACTCTTGAACATATATAGAGATCCCCATTTCCTTTTACAGTGCAATAATTGGACTCACTTCTTAACCATTGCTTTTAAGTAGGACAGTAAACAAACCAAATCTTTCTCATCACTTATCACTTATAAACTTGGGCTCCTAAGTGGCTCATTTGCAAATTTACTTTTTATTTATTTAATAAGTATGGGTTAGTCTCTTTTATCTTCTTATTTAATTAATAGAGTTAAAGTTAGGCTTGATAAACTATAATAGACGTATTATTTAGCTTAAAGTAAGAGCTTTTTTATCATAGGTTGTTTACCCTATTCCATATACCATGAATTCATAATATAACCAAGGCCCAAGGTCAATATGTTGATTTGGTGAAGGCGGAGAAATCCTAAAGCAATATTAGCTAATAAGAACCTGTTCTCACCTACCTAACAAAATCTTAAGAACATTTTATCCTTGTAGTGTGAGGTTCCAAAAGAATCAAGCATGCAAAGAGTATAGTAGCTTGGTCTATTAGAGGTTCATCTAACTCGATCATTTGTATATGTTCGCATATCTTCCTAAGTAAGTTACCCTTGTATATCCTTGTATCTTCCTAAGTTACCCTTATAGTTTGCCTCCTTCAGCTGTAAAAGGATGGCCCCTTGTACAGTGTTTATACAATCCAGAGTTTCTCCCTTTTAACAGTAAAAATGAACTGAGTTAAACAAGTATATTCAAGCTCAATTTGAGTTTAACTCGAACTCGAGGTTAGCTAAAAAATTAATGAACAAGTTTGAATATGTTAAAGTTCAATTTGACTTGTTTGCAGTTTAGTTTTAGGTGCATTCATCAGGTTAAGTAAAATAAATCTGATTATCATAATATTGGTGGGTAACGCTCTAAGTAATGTTCATGCCCAAAAATAAAATGCTCATTATAAGTTATTTACAAACAAATAGACAAGAACAAATATACTTGAGAGCTCCCTTATTCTTGTTGGGAGAGATATCAATAAACAACCACAGCGGAATAATTCTTCTCCCTATATGCAAGCAAATATAGTGTATCTATACTTTTATATGTGCTTGAAATAATAAGAGAAATAATCAATCACACCAAACCACAAGAAGACAAGCAGTTTTTTACGTGGAAAACTTCCCCGGCGTGAGGAAGAAAAATCACGGGACCTAGTCCAGTTAAAATCTTCACTATCAATCAAATAATGGATACACAAAATCTTCTCTAATCGTAATTAGAGGATACAAAAATCTCTCATCAAGATATCTACAATCTCGGCAAATACAAAGAGAATTGGAGAGAATATACCAAATTCGCGGTTACTGTTCAAGGGAAAAAACCCTAACTCTTGAGCTCTAAATCCGATCTCCACTGTTCAAATTGTAGCTCCTTGAGTCGTGAACCTCTCCTCCAAATTTCAGCTCGATCGGACCACAGACGAAGCAGGATCAAAGTCTTGATGAAATCTGGGCAGCATGAGAAAAAATCACGTTTTTCTCTCTTTCTTTTGAGAAGTGACAGCTCCTCTCTTCTCCCCTCTCTTTTCACAACTTCCTTTAGGTTTTCCACACTAAAAAGGCTGGGCTTTGGTCTTTTAATAAGGCCCACTTGGGCTTTCCTCCACATGAAAGGAAATAACCCAACAAATCTTTCCCTTTTCGACTATGTGGAGGGAATCGCCATCTCGGCGATCGAACAACAAACTTCAAGCTTCTCCCTTGGTAGTGTCTTTGTCAACATATCGAAACCATTATCATCAGTGTAAACCTTCTCAAGTTCCAATAACTTATCGTTCAATGCATCTCTGATCCAATGGTATCGTACATCAATGTGCTTCGATCTTGCATGGAAACTGGAATTCTTAGTAAGATGAATAGCACTCTGGCTATCACAAAATAACACATACCTATGCTGCTCGAAATCAAGTTCTCTCAAGAACTTCTTTGCCCATAACAACTCTTTAGTCGCTTCCGTTGTTGCAATGAACTCTGCCTCTGTCGTAGAAAGAGCAATGCACTTCTAAAGTCTCGATTGCCAAGCTATAGTCCCATTTGCAAAAGTTATCAAATAGCCCGAAGTAGACTTACGAGTGTCCACATCCCCAGCCATATCTGCATCTGTGTAGCCAACTAACAATGGTTATCTATTTCCCAAACCAAGTCTCAAATTGGAAGTGCCTCGAAGATACCTCATGATCCACTTCACTGCATTACAGTGCTCTCTTCCCGGATTTGACAAGAATTGGCTAACTACACCAACTGCATATGCTATATCTGGTCTTGTGCAAACCATTGCATACATCAAACTTCCTACTGCTGAGGCGTAAGGAACTCTTTCCATGTCTTCCTTTTCCTTATCTGTAGAAGGACATTTCTTTGTACTTAGTTTGAAGTGGGTAGCAAGAGGAGAGCTAACCACTTTAGCTTTGTCCATATTGAATCTCTGAAGCACTTTCTCAATGTACTCCTCCTGTGACAAATATAATTTCTTGGCACCTGTCACGACTGATTCTTATGCCAAGAATTTTCTTTGCTGGCCCCAAGTCCTTCATAGCAAATGACTTACTCAATTGTTTCTTCAACTAGTCAATCATTAAAGCATTCCTGCCAACAATTAGTATGTCATCCACATAAAGCAGTAAGAAAATAAAATCATCATCAAGGAATTTCTGATCAAATACACAGTGATCTAAAGTTATCTTCTTGTAGCCTTGCTTCCCCATAACAGACTCAAACTTCTTATACCACTGTCTCGGTGCTTGTTTCAAACCATATAGGCTTTTCTTCAATTTGCACACATAATCCTCTTTCCCTTTCACTTTGAAACCCTCTAGCTGCTTCATATAAATCTCTTCCTCCAAATCACCATGAAGGAAGGCAGTTTTCACATCCATCTGCTTCATATAAGCCGAGTATTGTACGGATCGATGACATCTTTACAATTGGAGAGAAGATCTCATCAAAATCAATACCTTTTCTCTGACCGAACCCTTTGACAACCAATCTAGCTTTGCACCGTGGTCGTGAAGAGAACTCATTTGGCTTCTTCTTGTAAATCCACCTATTCTCCAAAGCTCTTTTTCCTTTAGGCAGTTTCACTAACTCAAAGGTTTGGTTATCATACAATGACTGCATCTCATCTTGCATGGCCTCAACCCACTTTGTCTTGTGTTCATCTTCCATGGCTTCGAAAAAACACTGGGGCTCTCCCCCGTCAGTCAATAACACATATTGTTCTGCTGAATACCAAGTGGAAGGATGTCAGTCTCTGGGTGACCTCCTGGATGGAATCTCTGGTGGAGTCTCTGGCACTATCAATTGCTCATCAGTCTCAACATCTCCCTGAACCTGTAAGGGAACATCCACATCACCTCTACCCTGGTGGTCATCTTGAACATCATCCTCAACTTGAGAAGAAAAAATTCTTCAAAGGAACTGGATCCACATCAGTTAAACTGTCACCCTGCTAAGACATAGGTTTCTCTGCCTTCTCAATATCCTAAATCGTCTTATCTTCTACAAACACGACATCTCTGCTTCTCACAATTTTCTTCTCAACTGGATCATAAAGCTTGTGTCTAAATTCATCTTGACCGTAGCCAAGGAATATACACTGTCGCGTTTTCTCATCAAGTTTGGACCTTTCATCTTTTGGAATATGCACAAATGCTTTGCACCCAAAAACACGTGATTATAGGAAACATCCTTACCTGTCCAAACTCGGTCTGGCACATCAAATTGTAGAGGAGCACAGGATGTAAGATTCAACACGTGAACTACAGTGCTCAATGCCTCCCCCTAAAAGGATTTTGGCAACCGGGCTTGTGAAAGCAAACATCTCACTCTCTCAAGCAGTGTTTTGTTCGTCCTTTTTGCTATGCCATTCAATTGAGGAGTTTTTGGAGGAGTATTTTGATGCCGAATACCTTTCTGTCTGCAATACTCATCAAATGGACCAGAATACTCTCCACCGTTGTTAGTCCGGATGCACCTCAGTTTCTTCCCAATCTATCTCTTAACTAGGGCTTGAAATTTCTTGAACTCAGCCAACACTTGGTCTTTTGACTTCAAGATATATACCCACAACTTCCTTGAATGATCATCTATGAAGGTCACAAAGTATCTGGAGCCACCAAGTGTTCTCGTCTTCATAGGGCCACACACATCCGAATGTACTAAATCCAATATCTCTGACTTTCTCGAATGAGGGGAATTCTTGAAGGAAACTCTGCTCTACTTCCCTGACAAACAATGAGTACACCTTTTTAGAAGTGTACTTTTCAGTCCACATAGTAGACTTTTCTTCCCCAGTAGAGCTAATCCTTTCTCACTCATGTGAGCCAGTCTCTTGTGCCACAACCCTGCTATACCATTATCCTCCATCGCATTAATAATGTCGTTGGAGATCTTTGCTTGCAGAATGTACAATGCAGAGTGCTTCATGCCTTGAGCCACAACCATAGCACCCCTGGTAAGCTTCCACTGGCGATCACTGAAAGTGCTGCAGTACCCTTCGTCATCAAGTTTACCTGCAGAAATCAAATTCAAATGAATGTCAGGAATATGCTTCACATCTCTAAGAACTAAACTCGTGCTATTATTTGTCTTCAGATACACATCCCCAATTCCAATGACTTTAACCAAGCCATCGTTTCCCATCTTTACTGTTCCAAAGTCACCAGATCTATAGGATGTAAAGAAATCCTTCCGAGATGTAGCATGAATGGAGGCACCACTGTTAATCACCCAACTGGTCTCATGATATGCAACATTTATCATCTCATCATCATAAACAATGAGGAATTCTGCAGGAGTGGTAGTAGCAACTCTATCATCACCATCTTTGTCATCTCCATTCTTCATTCCCTTCCCTTTCTCATTCTTGTTTTCTCTCTTCAATTGCCTGCAATATTTCTTGATGTGTCCCTTTTTCCCGCAATGATGACACTCAACATTTGCAAACTTATTGGACTTGCTTCTGCTGTTATCTCTATTCTTCAGACCTCTGCTCTTACTTCTCCCCCTCTTTTCTGTAACCAAGATCTCTGACTGTGAAGAGGACCCCTGTGTTTTTCTTCTTATCTCTTCATTTAGCAAACAACTCTTGGCCATATCCATTGTGATTACACCTTATGAAGCGGAGTTAGACAATGAAGTTCTGAGCGTCTCCCACGAGTCTGGTAATGAACCAAGCAACCATAACCCTTGTATCTCATCATCAAACTTAATACCCATTCCAGCCAACTGATTAATAATTCCTTGAAATGTATTTAGGTGATCAAATAAAGGAGTCCCATCTTGGTACCTCAAAACCATCATTTGTTTAATCAGAAACAACTTATTATTTCCAGTCTTTCTAGCATATAACTGTTCAAGCTTATGCCATAGAAAACGTGCATTTGTTTCTCCACTAATATGGTTCAAAACATTATCATCTACCCATTGTCTGATATACCCACACACCTGTCGATGTAACAAAGTCTATTCCATATCAAACTTTTTTTCTGGTTTTTCAGTACTAAATACCGGTAGGTAATAATCTTTCACATAAAGAAGATCCTCCATTTTTTCTTTCCATATGTGATAATTTAAATCATTGAGATTAATCATTCTACTAGTATTTGCTTCCATAACTCAAACTGCCAACTTGACAATCTAGAAATCGGGCTCTGATACCGCTTGTTGGGAGAGATATCAATAAACAACCACAGCTGAATAATTTTTCTCCCTATATGCAAGCAAATATAGTGTATCTATACTTTTATATGTGCTGAAAATAATAAGAGAAATAATCAATCACACCAAGCTACAAGAACACAAGCAGTTTTTTACGTGGAAAACTTCCCTGGTGTGAGGAAGAAAAATCACGGGACCTAGTCCAGTTAAAATCTCCACTATCAATCAAATAATGGGTACACAAAGCCTTCTCTAATTGTAATTAGAGAATACAAAAATCTCTCATCAAGATATCTACAATCTTGGCAAATACAAAGAGAATTGGAGAGAATATACCAAATTCGCGGTTACTGTTCACAGGCAAAAACCCCAACTCTCGAGCTCCAAATCCAATCTCCACCGTTCAGATTGTAGCTCCTTGAGTCATGAACCTCTCCTCCAAATGTCAGCTCGATCGGACCACAAACGAAGCGGGATCGGAGTCTTGATGAAATCTGGGCAGCATGAGAAAAAATCACGTTTTTCTCTCTTTCTTTTGAGAAATGACGGCTCCTCTCTTCTCCCCTCTCTTTTTACAACTTCCTTTAGGTTTTTCATACTAAAAAGACTGGACTTTGATATTTTAATAAGGCCCACTTGGGCTTTCCTCCACATGGAATGAAATAACCCAACAATTCCTTTCACGCATGTCTCTTATTATTAGTATTGACGAGTTTTTTTATAGGCTTGATACTTATAACCACCGAATATTAATTTAACTCAATAGTTCAAATCATTTAAAATTCATTTAAAAAAAATAAGTTTTCTTATTCTTTTCATTTCCTTTCCCTTTCAAATTAAAATCCTTTATCCATGTGGGTAAAAGTTTTGAATGTTTTGCAAAAAGAAAAATGTCGCTCTCAATCCGTGGATAGATTCCATTGGGCTGTGTGTCAGTTTTAGTAAGTTGGGCCTGTAAATATCTATAGGGACCTAAACACCCCACCCCTACTTCTTCCCTCAAAAGAATTTTTATTGGAAGAAGAACAACCGTTCATAGATTGTGATGTTACATTGCAAATTAGGTACTTTTTTAGGGATACCCTATAGATTTCTCATGTCCTATTTAGGCTGGGATTTTGTTAAACTTGAAGACAAAGTCAGGACATTTGTCCAATGTTGGAAGGGGAACTTAGTAACTCTCATAGGTAGGGGAAATAATTCTGCTAGAGTCTGCTACCTTGTCCTCAACACAGGCAATTTTTGAATCCTTTCATACAAGCATATGACAAGATTGTGAAAGATCTTTGCTGGGAAAGGGTTTAGGGAGGCTAACCTCAAGCCAAATCTCACTGTACTACGTTGCGGTTCATATTCAAAAGAGTTACTAAGTTCATTATAAGTGAAATTTGTTTTTCCTAGGTTCCTCATTCTCTGTGTGAAGTTTCTTTTTTTATTGAAATCCAATAGGAGTACATAGGGGAGGTGCGGGGAACAAAGCTCCGCGCAATAGTCTCTTAGAGTTAATGCATGGTATCATTATGTTAGTGTATGAGGATGTCTTGATAATTTTTTATGTGAGAAAATAATGAAATTTTCTTGAAATTGAAATTATCATGACAATTTTTATAGAGAATATAGTAGAAATTGCGCTAGAAATTTTATGGACATTGCTAAATTTATATAAATTTTTGTGTTTGATTTTTTTTATCGGTTCTTTTTTTCTTGTTTATCCTTTAATTTAATGCATGCATATGCATAAATCCTTGTGTTGGTTTGATAATATACTATTTGGTAAATCTCTATGTAATAATTGTGGGTATTAGTCTCAAAAACTTTGAGACTTTTAATATAACTCTCTCGTCTAGAAAAGGTCATCAATATCAACAATATATAGGAATCCTAAAACATAGCTTTGGTGTTTTTTGTGATTGGTTGCTTGTGTGGACCATCCGCAATCCTGAACAACTGGTATTAGAGCATTGTTGGGAGTTTCCGATAAAATTGCTTGAAACTTTAATTTGATCACACCATTGCATAGATCATGTTGAGATGGTCACAGCAGTGAAAACGACATCAAAAACCAACCTCGAATGAAGCCATATGTGCCGCCACAATATCCAAGTGTGCATTGTGCAGTTTCTCAAGGTTAAAGAAGACATCAACAGTGGGTCCCACCTTACCACATCAGCAGTGGGTCTCACCTTGCCACATCAATTGTGGGTCCCACATCTGCCACATCTTAGTGGGGTCAACTTTGCCAAGTCAACATTGCCCAGTCAGAATTAACGTCGTCATAATGCTGCCAGTCCGAAGGAGTACTCTGTTACTGAGTTGACTCGTTCTAGAATAGATTTTGATCGAGTCAGACTCATGCCTAGCTATTTTGGCCATTCTAGACGCACTGATCCAATTGATTTTGTCAAAATCAGTCTCCAAGTTGCTCTTTTATAATGGATAATAATTTATCCAAGTTTGGCGTGGAAAAATTTGATAGCCAAAACAATTTCAGTTTATGAAAAAGTATAATCAAGGATATCTTGATTCAGTGTGACTTGATCAAGCCACTAATCGAAAACAAGCCAGCTAATATCGAAGATGGTGTTTAGACCTAATTGGAAATGAAAATGGTTAGTACCATTCATTTATACTTGTCAAATGAAGTTAAATATTTTGTGTTAGATGAATCATCACCTATTGAGTTACAAAAGAAATTAGAATCGAGATACATGTAAAAATCATTAACAAACAAGCTATTTCTAGAAAGAAAAAAAAAATCTCCATTAGCTAAGAATGAAGGAAGGGGTCAATATTTTTTATCACATAAATTACTACAACAAGATCATGATCTAGTTAAAGAGTCTTGGTGTAAAAGTTGAAGAAGAAGATAAAGTGTTTCTTCTCCTAACATCTTTACCACCTTCTTATGATAGTCTTGTCACGGCGTTACTTATTAGGAAGGAAACCTTGAAATTAGAATAAGTGATGGCTTCACTATAGGATACTGACACCCTAAGAAAGCCAATCGTTAACTCCCAAGGTTGGCCACATAAGGTGAGAAACATACCAGGGGCAGAAACCAAAAAAAGAAATTTTCCTCACAACCATGGAAGTTCGAGAAGAAGACGATCCAAATCAAGAGCTCCAGAAAATTCCAACAACTCTCAGAGCAAAAGGAAGATTGGGTGTTGGAATTGTGACAAGACTGGACACTACAAAAATCAATATCGATCCCAGAAGAAGGCGCCGAAAAATAATACTAAAGCAAATATCGCCTCTTCTTCAGGAGAAGAAGATATACTGCTATGCTCTTTGGAAAGGAAAGGAGAGTCTTGGGGATTAGACTCTAGAGTCTCATTTCACGCGACAGGCAATAAAGAAATGCTTGACAGGTATATATCTGGTAACCTTGGCAATTTTTATCTTGGTGATGACAAACCTTGCAAAATTGTAGGAAAAAGAGAAGCAAAAATAAATTTGACTGTAGGGTTGGCCACGACGATGACTTTCCTTCTCCAGCGACAACGACCTTCCCCCTTCGGCATCATTGTAGTCTCTTTGATTTATCAAACACATGCTCACGAATGTCATGGTGCAATGACCATGAAGGGGTGGCTCGTAGTTGGGCTAAGCTTGATCGTGTTCTTATTAACAATGGTTTTTCCAACCTATATGGTTCTATTCAATTCAAATATCTGAGTCGGAAATCATCAGATCATAGCTCTATGGTGGTATATACAAATACGTCTTTCTCTCGGTATAGCCCTACCCCATTTCGGTTCTTGAATATGTGGAGCTCGCATGATATGTTTTTGTTGCACGTTAAAGATGCCTGGATTAGGAATGACTCGGCCTCAGGTCTTCTGAAACTTGCTATTCGCCTTAAGAGAACTAAAGTTGCACTATGAACATGGAATAAAAATGTCTTTAGAAGAGTGAAAGAAAATTTAAAAGCTCTTGAGGAAAGGATGTAATATCTAGAAAATCAACTACAAGCAAGTTTTTCTGAAGACGTCGAAACTGATTACTTGACTACTAAGTTGGAGATTCAAGTGTGGGAGAAGAGGGAAGCATCTCGCTTAGGACAAATTGCGAAAAAAAAAAAATAGTTGACTGAGGGGGATCAAAACTTCAAATTCTTTCATTCAGTTATCAATCAAAAGCGGAATAAGAGTCGTATAGACTGTATGGTTCTGAACGATGGGAGGATATTGGAGGGTGCGGAAGCAATTCATAATGAGGCAACTATTTTTTTTCAGAATTTTCTTTCAGAGTCTTCAGCAATTGAACCATGCGATCTCTCCAAATTAATTCAAAGTCAAATTTCAGATGTTGATAATAATTCCCTCTGTGCCGAACCGACAAAAGAAGAAGTTAAAAGAGCGGTGTTCTTCATTCCCAAAGAAAGCAGTCCGGGACCAAATGGATTTGGCTCTGAAATTTATAAATCTTGCTAGGATATTGTAAAAAAAGATCTTTTGGATGCGACAATGGATTTTTTTCAGGGCACTACTCTTTCCAAGTTTTTTTCCTCTTCATTTATTATTTTAATTCTGCAGGTGGATAATCCTTCTGGCTTTGATAAATTTCGGCCTATTAGTTTATGCTCTGTGACTTATAAAATTCTTTGCAATATTATTGTTTTTAGACTAACCGAGGTTGTTGATAAGTTGGTCTCGCATGAACAAAGCGCTTTTATCCCCGTGCGAAGTATTTTTGAAAATATTACACTAGCTCAAAAAATGGTTCAGTCTTTGCACAAAAAAAAATAGCTGGCGGCAATGTGATGATAAAACTTGATATGGCTAAGGCTTATGACAGAGTGAATTAGATTTTTCTTGTGGAGGTTCTTAAGGCTTTTGGATTCTCTGAGAGGTTTTGCAAGCTCATTAAAAATTGTGTGGAGTCCCCATGGTTTTCTGTTTTGATGAACGGAACCTTTAAAGGGTTTTTTCAATCTACGAGAGGCTTGCAGCAAGGGGATCCACTCTTTCCTTATTTATTCATCATAATGGAGGAGGTTTTTGACAAGGTTTCTTAGGAAAACTATGAGACTGGTAGGATTGGTAAATTTAATCATCCGATTGGGACCCCATTGGCTTCACATTTGCTATATGCGGATGATATTCTTATTTTTGCAAATGGTGGGAAGAGGTCTATTAGAAATTTAGTTTACGCTTTGGAAAGGTATGAGAAGTGGTCAGGTCAAAAAATCAGTAAGACTAAGTCAGCGTTATTCCTTTCAAAATACATCACTCCCGCTCGGAAGCGTGGTTCATTGAGAATCACGGGTTTCATGGAAGGTAAATTCTAGTTATATATTTGGGTGCGTCTTTGGTGTCTGGAAAATTGTCTTCTAAGACATTGGAGCCTCTTGTGGAGAAGATTAGAAATAAAATTGCAGGGTGAAAATCTAAGTTGCTCTCGCAAGGTGGAAGATTGATTTTAATTAGACATGTGTTGTCTAGCATGCCTATTCATTTGATTTCTGCTATTAAGGTTTCGTAGGTCACATATTCTCGCATTAACTTTCTTCTTTCTAATTTTTTATGAG
This sequence comes from Malania oleifera, assembly GCF_029873635.1. Lineage (NCBI taxonomy): Eukaryota > Viridiplantae > Streptophyta > Magnoliopsida > Santalales > Ximeniaceae > Malania > Malania oleifera. The sequence continues at coordinate 12,186,555 of NC_080419.1, forward strand.
GAGAGGTGAAAGAAAAAAGGAAGATTCATTGGCACTCTTGGGGGAAAATTTGTAAACCTACCTCAGAAGGGGGTTTGGGCTTGAGAGATCTTAAGGAAGTTCAGAAATCTCTTCTCATAAAATTTGCCTTCAGATTGCTCACTTCTAACAATTTGTGGGCAGGTTTTTTCAAGGCTAAATATAGCAGAAATGATCATTTATTAATAAGGAAGGGGAGACCAAATGACCCTCTGTTTTGGAAATCAATTATGACCACCATTCTAGAAGTTATGGATAATGTTAAAATTTTGGTGAAAGGTGGGAACTCTTTTTTTGGTTCGACAGGTGGCTGTCATCAGGCCTGTTATCTGTGAGCACTGAGGATATTTTGAACAAGAAACTGTGTATTAAGGATTGTTGACTAAATAATAATTGGAACTCTGATTCAGTTCGGGAGTTGGTTGGTGCTGATAAAACAAGGGAAATTTTGCACCAGGTACCAGCGGGTAAAAGTGGACAGGATATTTTTATCTAGAAGCCTACCCCGGATGGTAATTGTTCTACAAAAACAGCTTGGGAGGTAGTGAGGCGTAAAGGTGATAATTTTTTATGGAATGAGTGGTTTTGGTATTCTTTATTGCCCAGAAGAATCTCAATGTGTTTATGGAGAGCCTGGTTTAGATGTTTGGCTGTAGATGATAGAATTCGGGCCAAAGGAATATCAATGACTTCGGTTTGTGATTGCTGCGTTCAGAGAAATCAGGAAAACATTGATCATATCCTTTCTTTAGGTGAGGTGGCTTCAGAGGTTTGGCGTCGGGCTAGTCTGGCATTGGGGATTCCTTTCTAATGATCTCTTCCCTGGAAAAACAAAATGGCAAATTGGTTCCACTATGCTCAAAAATCGTTTATTAAAGGTATTTTAATCGGGCTAATTCCATGTTTGATTACGTGGTGCCTCTGGAATCGAAGATGTAAAGCGAGAATGGAAGGAGTTTATTAAAGTGCAGATCAGATGTGGAGAAGTGTTCGATTATGGGTTAGTTTTATTGCTGAGAGCACCAATTCTTTTCAAAAATTGAAGAAGTCGAACATTAGGATTTTGAATGAGTTTCAAATTAAGCATTAGGGAGTTTGCGACAGGTTTGCAAAAATTATTTCGTAGGTTAAACCTCTAGTAAGGTGGATAAAATTTAATTGTGATGGGAGTTGTAGGGGCAATCCTGGTACGTCAGGAGGTGGAGGAATTATTCGGGATTGCCATGGTATGGTAAAAGCGGTTTTTTCAAGTTATTTTAGTAATGATACGAATAATAGTGTGGAATTAAAAGCTATCAGGGAAGGAATTCGTTTGTGCAAACGTTTGCATTATGTGAATGTGATTATTGAAAGTGACTCGCGAATTGTAGTTAATTGGCTTCGGAAAGGTAGATGTACTTTGTGGTATCTTTGTGAATTTTGGGAGGAGCTCGTGGTAGAGTTAGAAGGAGTGAATGTCATTGTGATGCATCAATATAGGGACGGCAATAGTGCGGCTGATTTTCTTGCTAAAGAAGGAGAAATGGGAAACAATCTAATTTATGAAGAACAACACCTTCTACCACGTTATCTAAAAGGTATCCTTCATATGGATAGGTGGGGTCTCATTGATGTTCGTCATTAGTTCAACTCTAGAGTTTCGTTTGGTGTATTTATTTTTAATGTTTGGTTGTTTTAATGTTTTTATCTCCGTTATTAGTTATGTTTATGTTTGGTTCTCATAGTTTGGTTGGTTTGTTTTAACTTGTAACCACGGTATTCCTCCGCCAAAAGTGAGGGTATATTAATAAATAAATGGAGGTGCTGCCATCTCTTACTAAAAAAATAAAAATAAAAATAAAATAAAATAATAAATAAATAAATAAATTTGACAGCTACCACTCAGAGTTTGACTGATGTCTGATATATCCCATATCCCAAGAAAAAATTTAATCTCCATTGAATAGCTTGCAAGTGAAGGTTACACTACAACCTTCTATGGCGACAATTGGAAAATTTATTGAGGCGCAATGACATACTTGCACAATAAGAAAATTGGTACTTTTTATATGACCATAAATGCTTGTATGTCAATTTCAGTTGCTGCAGGGAAAGAAGATTCAAACCTATGACACCAAAGACTCGGTCACATGAGTGAAAAAGGCTTGAAATCATGAACTCAAAGGGAAAGATAACAGGTCTCGAGTTAGCTAATATTGACCAATGCGAGGGCTGCATCCTTAGAAAATAGAAAAGAGTAAACTTTTAGTCAAGCGACAAAACCCTAAAGAAAGAAAATTTGGAGTTGATGCACACCAACATTTGGGGACCGAGCCCAGTCTCATCCATTGGCAAGAAATCTTATTTCGTTACCTTCATTGACAACCATTCCAGGAAGATATGGGTTCATTTCTTGAGACATAAATCTAAAGTGTATGGTATTTTCAGGAAATGGAAGGCCATGGAGGAAAATGAAACAGGATTGAAAATAAAAAAGTTGAGATCAGACAATGGTGGTGAATACGAAGACAAAGAATTCAAGAAGTTTTGCTATAAGCATCGGATCAGACTTGAAAGAACTGTGCCAGGTACACCCTAGCACAATGGAATAGAATAACAAATGAATAGAACCTTGATTGAGAGAACTAGAAACATGCGATTACAAGCAAGTTTACCAAAGCGGTTTTAGGCAGAAGCGGTCAGCACAACTGCTTATCTAATTAACCGAAGTCCATTAGTACCATTGCAGTTCTAGTTACTAGAGGAGGTATGTGGCAAAAAAGAGGTAAAACTTTTACATTTAAAAGTTTTCTGTTGTGTTGCTTATGTGGATATTAGTGATTAGGATAGGGGTAAGTTTGATCCAAAATGCTCACTCATTGGATATGGTGAAGATGAGTTTGGTTACTGCATCTAGGATGAACAAAACAAGAAAATAATCAGAAGTCGAGATATTGTATCCAATGAAAAGTTTATATACAAAAACGCAACATCATCAAGTAATCTCGCACAAAATGATTTTGATATTGTAGAGTTGGATGGTACCACTGATAGCAACATGACACAACAGACAATTGATAATTCCCAAACAACAGAATCTATTATAAAGGGGTTGCTGGGTTTGTGGCTCATATTTTGAGTGGAATTCATGCACAAGGAAAGCATTGTGAAGCGAGGAACAAAAGAGAAGTACGTAGGATGAAACTGGCAATGGTGTGCTTGACGGTTTCAAAATTGAGGGGTAATCATCGACTATTTGAGTGTAACCATCTATGTTTTCAGGTAGAATGCAAGTAATTCTTCTCGACTTCAAACCATCGACGATTTGGCCTAAACCGTTCACGGTTTCTTTTGACGCAAGTTACGATTTTTGAATTTGGAGATCAGTAGATGGTGGGGATTAGAGGATTTTCCTCTGAGGATTGCAACATGGATGATTTAGATAGGTTCTAATGTTCTTGTATGCTTAGGGTTTGTATATACTCATATTTTGTAACCCTAATTATAAGTTTAACAATGTGATAGTGAAAATTCAATTGTTGCTCTCGTGGACATAGGCAAATTATCGAGCCACGTAAATCTTTCGTCTTTTGTTTAATGCTTTTATTGACTTTTGTTTTTGATTGACTGCTTATTATGTATAGTTCATGTTGGAATTGGTGTAATTCCAAGAGGGGGGATAAATTGAAAATTTAAAATTCTTCCTACGTTAAATTCTAATTATAAGCAGTATTCCACAACCTAGGGTTTGTCTACGCAAATACCAATCACCCAACAATTTAACACTGAGCAGAAGTTATAACAATTATAGAAAACTCAGTATTTCCCAAGCAGATATGTATGCAGAAATTCAAACCAAATAAAACATTCACAATAATTTAAGTGCAAGCATACGTATACCAAAAGTAAAGAGATAAGGGAAAGAGAAAGTGACACACGATATGTTATTGGGGTTCAGCTAATAATGCCTATGTCCCCACCTCTAGCTCGCAAGCCCAAGGATTCCACTAAAGCTCACTTGCGGGTGGAGCTACACCAATTACAACCTCCCTCTCCTTACTAGGCAATGGAAACCCCAGGTCAAATTAACAAGGCTAACCCCAACCTCTATAACCCACTCCTTCACAGGGCAGAGTACACCCTCTTCAGGCCACACTTGGAATACAATAATCAATACAGATTTTGTGTACAATTTATGTGCTTCTCCAATAAGCAAATATGTACCAATACGCACAACACAACCAATGCACTTACAGATGATAAGTATTTATGCTCAAGTGAGATAGGCTCATGCTATGTGTCAACTCTCAACCAATGTGTATATATATAGTATAGACGTGAGAGTAAGGCCTTCAATTAGAGATAATATATTCAACAAGTAAATAATCAAAAGACTTTAAAATTTTAAGCAAATATCTTAACAAATATATTTCCAATGTTAAGCACAACCAAGATTAGGATCAAGGTTGCAAAAATATATTTTATCAAATAGCACAAGCAAGCCCTTGAATCTGGAAATAAGAATGCCAAGACTCAGAAGCAAGAATGAGTTCTTCCCAAATGATATTTATTAATCAAATACAATGGGAATAACTTTAGCTTACTCTCTAAAAAATCAATTTTAGATAATGCAAAATGAGAGAGTTGTAAGCTTCAAGAAGATGTATAGAATGTGCACAACAATCAAAAATCAAACTCCCTTTCAAGTTGCAATTAGTTTGCAACAAAGGAGTATAACAAATGATTCTCCTCAAAAATAGTTTTTCAAATCAAAGTGTAAGGAGAATGAGTAGCATGCTTTGAAAGATTGAAAGAATTTGAGCATTAAGAGGAGTATGAGTATAAAAGATGTCAGAGGATTTTTGCTAATGATTTTTGCTAATCTATTGCCAATTAAGAGAAATGGGAGAGTATATATAGATATTCATGAAAAAAATAAACCGTTGGGGACATGGAGGTCTTTTTGAAAAAGATGAATGAGTTTAATTAATTTTAACCTCAGTTAATTGCGGTAAAAAAATGGCTAACTCGAGAGTTTTGGTCGCCTGAACACACACAATAACTCATAGTCAATTTTCAAGTTTGGTCGACCGTGGACCTACTCAGTCAGCTGAGTTAGGCGATTTTCCAAAGCTACACGGTTTCAGTCACCCGGTGAGGGTTCGGTTTGGCGAAATTTGAGCTTTGGTTGATCGAGGTCAATTTGAACTATCAGTTTGGTCGGCTGAGGAAGATGGAAAAAGTCACATCTCAGCTTCGGTCGACCATGGGTGATGTGCACAAAACATGTTGGGTCGACTAAGGCTTTGTCAAACTATTGACCTGTAACCTGCTTGGTCAACCGAGGCATTTATAATGCCAAGGGTTCGGTCGCCCGAGGCTTAGTCAAACTTTTGACTTTCTAGCCCTAAGGTATTGTTTGGATCCCTACAGTCAGACTATGGTTACTTTGAGCATAAACCTATCATGTATACAATGCATTATTATAGTTCATTATTATAGACCCAAAATATAAAAACCAAATACTTTTTACAATTAAATTTAAATGTCTTCAATCTTCTTACTCATGTGTCTTCTTGGAATGCGCCAGATACATATGATCGTGGATTTTCTTATGGCTTCCAAGTCTCTTGATCTTATGTGTACTGAAATTTAGACTTGTCCACATACTTAAACACACATAAGATACTGGTACTTTGTCAGCATCAAAATAGAGATTGAACTCAAAAAGCCAACAATCTCCCCCCTTTTTAATGATGACAAACACCGAGGAGCAAAATGGGTTATGCCTGAAAAGGCTTCCCCTAAGAATATGCATAAATTAAATTTTAAACAATATAGCACACACATATCAACGAAAGAAGACAATTTAAGAAATGCATTCAATTTTATCATTATAGTATAAATGCATACATGCTTGCAGCTCAGCAAACCTTTCCCCTTTTGGTCATAACAAGATTTAACATCTTGCTTACAAAAAATCTCTCCCTTTTGGCATCAGCAAGAGAGTTAGGCTAAGTAAAAATATTTGTTCATTTTTTAAAAAAAATTCTCCCCCATTTTTGAAATACTCTCTCTCGTTAGTCATATAAGCTCAAAAATAAAATTTTCCCATTTTGATATAGCATATGGGCATAGAAATTTGCACGTGTTTAAAATTTATAGCAATTTAGCACACATGAAGCAGACAGTATAACTGGTCAAAATAATAATAATAATAAACAAGATTAGACCAGAAATATGCACAAACCATTTCAATTTTCTCAAGGCATAAGACCCGCAAAGATTATAATTTTAAAGTGTGCGGTATGTGACCACTAAGTGTAGGTTTGAGTATAAATGTTGTCTGAAAGTTAAGGAGTTGTCCCAACAAGGGGGGTGAATTGGATTATTAAAAATTTTAGTTTAATTATTTTTATGAATTCTAAATCTCTTGTTGATTTATCAAACACACAACAAAAGCTTAGTTATTTATTCAATCCATAAACCAACAATTCAACACAACACAAGTAATACTTAAACAATCAAACAACCAATTAAGCAACTAAAGTACTTAACCACCCAATCAAAATGTAATATTTAGCTCTATGGCAATTCTCAGCTTTTTGCAAGAACTCAAGATATTTAGTTGTATGTTGCCCTGTGAATATATGTAAGCCTTGTAGTGAATGAAATTTGTTTGCACTCTCTTAATTAAGATTTTCGCAAACGATTAAACAACGTACTCTCTTTTGGGTTTCTACAAAAGTTTAATCAAAACGTACTTTCTTATATTAAGAGTCTTCTTTAATCTTAGCTTTCAACTTTCAGCAACTTGCACTTTGCATACACCACACAATTTATATATACTAAAAAGTAAAGAGAAAGGGTAGAGAATGACACCAAGATTTTTACGAGGTTCAACTTATCCCCAGCCTACACCCTCACCTTAGGCCAATATCATCTAAGGATTCCACTAGAACACTCCTTTCTGGGCAGAGCAAACCTTTTACAAGTGATACCCCACGCTCAGTCACTTCTTCAATGGGCTAGAGCAATGCCTCTCCAAGCAATACCCCACGCTCGGTCACTCCTTTAATAGGCTAGAGTAACGCCTCTCCAAGCGATACCCCACGCTCTGTATAACGATTCAACAACCTGAACTGTCAATTCACTACAAGGAAACAAGAAACAATCCATGTGTACAATAACACTCTCACAATAGTAGATTAGTACAATTTAAAACACTACATACTTCAAAATTAAAATATCAAATTGAAATAGATTGAAGCTCAAGAATGAATTCACTAATTTTCTTCTCTAGATGAGAATCAGCAATAGAACTCGATGATTTAGAATTCAAAGATTATCAGCACTTTAGAAATCTCAGCAAATCAGTTTTTCAAGAGTTAGACCAAGAGAGAACTTTTAGAGAGCAAGATGGCTTTTAGCTTATGAACAGATTTTTCAATTTCTTGGTAAGTTTAATTTGCTAAAACCATGTATTTATAGGCTTTCAAAAGTAATTTCGTGCTGCCCAATATTACTTGGAGTATTTCCCAAGTTTTCATAAATTTTGGGGCACAAGAAACCTTTTTTTGGATTTTAAAAAATTTTAAAAAATTAGTCGTAAACAGTATTCAGTAGATTCAAGTGTCAGTTTCAGTCTTCTAAAGTATCCAAAAATACTGAAAAATTTAGTCTAAATACAGGGTCAGACGACTGAACTAAGGGTGCGTTGCCTCTTCTGTATTCCTTCAGGAAAAACTTCAGCAGACTAAACTTATTCTTCAGTCTTCTGAAGCAATGCTTCAGTCGTCTGGAATATTAGTTCAGTCTTTTGGGCAGTCACTTTTTTGGTTTTTCATTTTAATTCAAAAATTCTTTACTCTCTTGCTTTGATTATTTATAAAACATTTATCGAGGTTTGAAATTAGGTCTCTAAGTCCATAATTACCCCTAAAGAGCTTCAACATATTTCTATAAGATATTTTAATATGAAGTACTTACAACATGGTCTTAAAGCCTAAAACTCTAAGCTTGAAGTCTTCCATGGTATATTGCTTTGTGTCCTCTTTTGACTTGAGCTTGAGTCAGCTTTAGATTTCTACACACTTTACTCATGTTGATGTTGCTTGAGCTATCTTTGGATCTCTTTGAATTCATGCCTTAATATTCTTTAAGCTTCATTTGATCATCTTTCTTTGGAATATAAGCTTTCAATGATCCTTGCGAGCACTTGACCTTATATTCACATACTTGAGTTCTGAAATATCATCACTTAACTAAATATATTAAGTTCCTCTAATTTGTTATCATCAAAACAAGATTTTGAGCCTTGTAAGGCCAACAATCTTCCCCTTTTTGATGATAACAAATAAGGAGTAAAAAATTGAATAAGCCTTAAAAAGACTTCCCCTTACAATAAGCATCAACTTAACAATATTTGCAATATCAAGATCAATTTCAATATTAATTTCAAAATCATGCTCATATATCAAAATCACATCATTCAAGATCAAGAACAAGATCACATCATTCAAGATCAAATACTTTCATAGTTGAGCCAATATACATGCTTAGGTATGCAGTATCATTGTAACGACCCGAAAAATAATGATATTTAAATATTAAAGAGAGAAGGAAATGGAAACAGAAACAAAAGGAGGTTCGCGTTTGTCGACGACATTGTATTTTGGATAGAATAACCCAAAACTCTTACACAGGGCCTCGTCGACAAACACAGGGAATTCGTTGACGAGTGCATAAGGGACCTCGTCGACGAGAAAATACCGAGAGAGGTTTTGGGGTAGTCTGAAATTCGTCGACAAAATTCCTTAAAGACTCGTCGAAGAGATGATGTGTCTCGTCGATGAACCTAGGGCTATAAATTGCCAAAACCTGGATTTTTAACAGGATTTTGGTGCATGAAACCTCCACTCTCTCTCTCTACATCCCTCTCTCCTTCTCTCTTCGATTCTAGATCCGTTTTACACCAGATCGAAGATCTGAAGCCATCACGACGCTCTTGGCGAAGTTCTCTACAAGTCTGCTGGAACTGATCTTTGGTGGAGTTGGTTTGGATTTCGTCCCAATCTCAGGGTAAGACATTTTATTTAGTATTTGTCTTTCCCTCAGTTATAAGAAATACAATACACGAAGAAATACTGATGTTTTGTTCTAGAGGATTTGATTTTCTAGGTATTAAGTAGAGAACTCTATGAGTATAGGGTCAGAATTTAGTAGGGGCTTTTCAGAGCTAAGGTAAGGGAAATATGCTATGCTAAGAATTATTATCATGCTAATAGAGATTTTACACATATGTATATACCAGATTATTACCTAGTTTTACAGAATATGAGTTTTTAAATACTTTTGTGGCCTGAGTGGATATTTATGTGATGAAGAATTTATATAATTTTTACAGTGTGTCATACTATACTGAATACATAGATATAGACAGTATAAACAGTTTATATAATTTTTCCAGTATATGGAGTTATACAGAATATATACATATAATTATATATTCACAGAGATTATACAGAAAGATATGCATGCGTATACAGCTTTTAGACGAAAAGTTTCATATTTGTATATATATATATATATATATATATATATATATATTACAGTTTTATACAGAACAATATATATAGTGTTTATAGTATGCCATGTTTTCTATTACCTTAACATACAGAGTATACAGACAGAGTATCTAAACAGAGAATACAGACAGATATACAGAGATAGCATCAAGATACTACAGATACAGTATATAGAGATTACAGTATTTACAGTATAGAAAGATAGCGTTATGATAATTTTAGAAATATGATGAAAACAATAAAAGAGTATATATAGTATCAAATCCCTGAGGAAGATTACATACAGATACAGATAAAGAAAACAGAGCACGGTACCGTTGCTAGATACAGATAGAGTGCAACCACATATCTCAGATAGTGTGTGGGTACCGTCGACCGTGCTCGGAGAGTATGTAGCTCCCCAGTTTGCTGGGTGGAGGGGGCCGGTTTAACGAGGTAGTAGTTAGTCCCGAGCCTAGGAGTGGATGCATATTGGTCGGGCTGAGGTAGTGTAGAGTATATTGACTTATCTGGAGGTCCGACCAGATTAAGTCCTGCTTATGGCCGCACAACCCTATCATGAGGGGTCAAATCATGACATACAGAGTTCTAGGGATAAAACACAGTTATATATATGTATACAACTTTACAGTATATGATGAGTATAGTATGATATTAGTAGTATGAAAAGTAGAAAACACATATGATACAGTTATATTTTAAATTGTGAAAAGAAAGATATGCTTTACAGATTTATTATTGTACTATAGTTCTGTTGTTATTTAAGCAGTATTCTTAACTTAGTTGTCACACACTAGTAATAGCATATTTCCACTTACTGAGCGTTGACTCATCCCATGACTTTAACATTTTTCAGGTGAGCCAGATGAGCGAGTAGATCAGGCTCGCGGATAGAAAGTATTTTGATTACCCTAGTTATAGGATGAGTTTTTGACAGAGTTTTGTATTTTTTGGGTAGATAATGCTAGAGGGACTTGTTTTGTATGGCTATGGTCGATATATACTGGATTCTGGTATTGTATAGTATTTACATATATATATGGTTATGTGTTTTGTGCTCCGCTGCTTAGGTATGGATATAAATATATAGGTAAAAAATAAAAATAAAAATAAATAAATGGTGAAAATTTTGAGGATGCTACAATCATGCTCAATTTTTGCCTAAAATTTCACCCCCTTTTGACATCAATCAAAAAGAGTAAGATATCAAGAAAAACGTATAAATACTAAGGCAATAAGCAACCATAAGCTAAAGTATAGATTTACTGAAGGCTCAAAACAAAAACTTTGCATTTATCATGCATAATAAGATTAACAAAAAGTCTCAAAGTAGCATGAAAAAAAAAATACAAAAGATTGTATATCATAATTTTCAATGATTTCCATAAATCATGATATCATTATTTATCAAGTCTAACTCTCCTTGAATGAAATGTATTTTATATTCAATAAATTCATACTTTTATTCATGAATTGTAAACTATGTATTCATGAAGATATCAATTGTGCTTTTAAATTTATCATGTCACGCTCAAATATCAATTAATTTAATGTAAGTGTTCATGGATACCAATATCAAGAATAATACCAATATCATATCATGCCCTGCTCATGGATATTAAGTTTTCAACAGAAATCTCTTTCCCTCTTTAGATCAACAAGAAGATAAACTGAAATAAAGGTACTGAGGACTAAAAAAATTTTCACATTTAGATTACAATACAAAGATCCATAAACCAGCATATATTTCAATCATAAATATATTTATTTATTAGTCAATCATCCAAGAGATATATAACGTGATCCATCATTAGCATGTAAGCTGATATGGTCAAGAATTAATTTCATTCTCATATATCAATGTCATATCAAGATTCATGCTTCATAATCATGCTCAATAATTTCATGCTCAAATTTGTAATGTATAATGAGTCATAAATCATCAATATAAGTCAAGCCATTATCATGTCTTTGGCAATATCAAGATATCATACATGTCAGCATTTTAGCGTAGTCATAACTCAGTATTTAGTTCATATTATCATATCATTAGTATCTCACCACATATGCATATCAGAATATCAGCATTTAGCATGTAAGTATGTAGCATATCAGCATGTCATATAAGCATGGAGCATATTATTATCACTTCATCAGAACTCTTCTAAATGAAGGGGTATTATCAGTTGAGAAGATCTTTAACGAAAAAAAACCTGACAGATGTGTTGACAAAGACATTGACTACAGAGAAATTGGATTTATGCTCAGATTCAATGGCTCTCCTAGATCCACTGAAACCATCCAGAAGATAATCATTGCACGAGCACCCTAATGAGGGGGTGCAAGCACTCCTGCCAAGAGGTGTTGTCACCCAAAGACTAAGGTGAGGACACAGTGTTGTAGCACCAGAGTAGCCGACACTTAGTTACCCCTACATGTTTGGAGGGGGTGATTTGTTGGGCCACACATGTGGTTGCAATGAATGAGAAGATTGTATCTTTCAAGTAAATGCTATGCATGCTCAATGAATGAGAAGGATGTATCTTCCAAGTAAATGCTACGCATGCTCTTGACTCAACTAAAAGTTATGCATGCTCAAGGCTTAATAAATGCTACGCTATCTCCATGGCTCCTCTCCCCCCTATAAAACGGGTTGTGTGTTGTAGAGGAAAATGTATGTTGACCTTATAGGTCATTCCTGGTTTTGATAATGACAAATACTCTTTGTATTTGATGGCTTTCAAGTTTGTGTGTAGGATTATACTAACTGGATCATATTGATGGCATGTGGCACACAGCGGCTTGAAGCAAAAGAAGACCCAGAAGATTCATTGTTGTAATTTTATAAGTTTAATATTTGGTCTGTAATAGTAATATAGGAATGGTCTATAATAATTAATGCATGACATGCATGTAGGATGTATAAGCTCAGCAAAACTGAATGACCTTAGGGAACAGTCGACCAACACCGAATTTTTCCGGTAGGGTAAAAAGACCTTAGAAAAGACCCTAGGTCCTAACACTTAGTGCACATTGTTGCCAACATCACGCATTGTATCAGAGGAACTAAATAAGGCAAAATTGGACTTTAATTGAAAAACTTGAGAGAGCTCGGGCGACTGAACCCTGGACAAGTCAACATGTTGACTTGTGTTCAGGCGACCGAACCAATTGAACGTATCTTCCTCGGTCACCTGAACCCAAGTTAGAGTGCTTTTCACCAACCCGGGTGCCCGAACGTTCACATTCAAAAAATCCTTGGGCAATCGAAGTGGATTGTTCGGTTAACCGAACTTAGTTTCGGGCACCCGAACCTCGGACAAAATGCTTCTAACTTTTGTTCAGCCAACTAACCCTAACTTCGAGCACCCGAACCTTTAAAATTGATTTTTGGCTGAGTCTATTCGGGCACTTGAACTTCATACTGGGCACCCGAATCTCTTGGGTTAAATTAATTTTTACTGAAACTAAAAGGGGTAAACTGAGTTAATATTTCTAAACTTGTTTTAAACTTTTCTAATTATCCCCTTGGTGTCCACACGGACATAATTTGGCATCTCTTTATGTATAGGGGTTCATTTGCTTAGATTAGAGGTGATTAACAAATAGGATTGGCCAAAAACTCTCTCAAATTTCCTAAACCCTATTTGTTCATTCCAACCTCATACACTCATAATACTTCCATTCCTTTGAGAAATATAGCCTTGTGAGTGTTTATTATTTGTTATATTGTGTTAGAAACCCTCACTTGTATATTAAACATTTGATTTTTATATTGAGGGTTGAGCTAGATTTTTCCCCCAATTTCATTTGATAAATCTTTGATTGGGAAAAAACATATAGCTAAGTGAGTTTGCATTATCATTACAATACTCATTTGGGCTTATACTTTTGTGTACAAAAATATTTTACAAAGTTAGATTTCAAACAACTCTTATGCTAGATATATTTGAGAAAATATTTTTGAATTCGTTTGAATATTATTGTTAACATCTTTGAAACACTAATCTGATATTGAGATTTGATATATTTTACTTTCAAAGATTATCTTGTTAGAACACTATGCGCATATTTGAGATTATACATCTTATTGAGTGTTGATTGCACACGTAGAGCACCGAGCTTATAATTCATACATACTTGAGGTGCATTGATTATATTGTCATGTATTATAGTACATAGTCTGCTTAGTTGCGAAGCACATTTTCTTGTACGTAAATTTACATTTTTTGTATTCCAGACGTGGGCCTAGAAAGAGAGACTAGCCTTGTGGAATAGTCCCGAATTGGCGTAGACCCAATTAGAAAAGTTAGGTGCACCATCCTGGTAAGGTGTAGGATGAGGTCAACCCTGCTAATTGACCTGGTTGTAATCAGTGTCACTCCACCCGTTAAGTGAGCTTTAGTGGAATCCTCTGGCTTGCGAGCTGAAGCGGGGACGTAGGCAGTATTGGCTGAATCCCGATAACATATCGTGTGTCTGTTTATATTTCCGCACTTTATATTTACTGCACGTGTATGTTATAGTGTGAATGATACACTTGATTTAAATTTCCGCATATTATATTTATCTGCACATTTAGGATTACATAAAAAGACCCTATGTTGTGATATTCTGTTAACATTTAGTTGAACTTAGGGGAGAAATTTTTAATTTTCCAATTCATCCCCCTCTTAGGAATACACCAAAGCTAACAATGTACTAGTGTAATCGGTGGTGTAAGTAAGTGAGCTGTGTGTTGTAAACTATGATTGAGAGGCAGAGAATTGAGTTGAGAGTTGAGTTTAAGTATGTTACTCCTCTTCCACTGCATTTCCTATTGAATTTTTTTAAACATTCAAAATTTATTTTTTCCCCTTTTTATAGCAAAGGTAGGGGGTCCACACAAACCCACTATTTTTTAATCATTTGTAATTTATTTTTTAGTCTCCTCTCTCTCTCTCTCTCTCTCTCTCTCTCTCTCTCTCTCTCTCTCTCTCTCTCTCTCTCTCTCTCTCTACATCTTATCCCATTATATTTTTTTTATTTTTAAAATTATTTTCTCTCTTTTATGAGAAAAAAATTTAAAAAATCGCAATATAAATGAATTCCATTAAAATAAATTTTTTTTTTAAAAAAATTGAGTCTCAATTCTACCACTTTCCACCACTTTCTTTCTCAATACTTTTATATTATAAATTTAATCTAAATTGTTAGTTCCTACCTTCTCTATCATTTGTTTACTCTTACATTCACTAAAATTATAAAATTAATTTTAATTTATATTATTCAAAAGTATAGAAATATATATATATATATATATATATATTGTGTTACATTTATGTTTACATACATTAAAATTAGAATAAGTGATTTGAATTATTTTTAAAATACTTAATATAATATATACAATACAATACAAATTTTCTCACCTACTTTTGAGGAAAAGTTTCCAATAACAAAATATTGCAATTGTATATAAACATATAAATATATGAATATATATATAAATACTTCAATGCATGTAAATTTAATAAGTATACAACTTCCCATATCTTATAAAATAAAGCATTTAAATTTTACTCAAAATTATTATTCAATATTAGTATGGTCTATATTTGTATTTTATTTTTATCGATTAATTTGACATTTAAATTGATTTTTCACTAGTATATTTATATTATATGTATATATCTATAACATTTTTAAAAATTTTATGTATTACATGAAATTCTTATAAATATTATATTATTCTATGTCAGATTAAAGCTTCCCAAAGATGCTTGAATTCCGGAACAAGATTCTTCCTGATCCATAGATTCTCAGACTGAAAGACTGGTGTTCGATATATGACTTCTCTGTGAAGCATATAAAAGGCAATCACAATGTTCTCGTTGATATGTTATCTCGCCCTCGGAAAACTTCCTATCTTATCTTCAAACACCGAGCCATCCCACCTATCCTCATGGCCTCATCATCCTCTTCAACTCCAGACAGGGAATGAAAATATCCCATGGAACTATCTGCCCAGGTCCTCATCTTGCTGAGCAATTATCACAATTTTCTGATGATAATCTTTCTGTCAAGGAAATACAGAAATTTCTTGGCATCATTAATTACATCAGAGACTTTGTCCCGCATGCAAGTCAATTCACCAGTACCCTTTCAGAGAAAAAATGATGTAAAATAATATTGTCGCAATGTCTTAGAGAAGGGATTGGAATAATGAGAAGTGATAATAATATCGATGTTTGATATAGTTGCCACTAACATGATATTTTCTTAGGTGCGGTTAGTTCATCTAATTACTACTCATTCATTGGTCCCTATACTAATCCTAAGGTTAAGGAACCAATAGTCTCGGTCTGCTTTTACCAATACTAGAATCGAGAGTACATTATGCGATGGGAACGTATTAGCATCCCTGCATACCTGTTCTACAAACGATACCAAATTAACCATGAATTATCCAAATTTGAATCATATGATCCTCAATTAACTCTTAAACCATTCCAATAAATATTGAAATTTTGAAAATGCAAAATTAAGTGCGACTCGAGAATGTCTAATAAAAACTCCAAAAGAGGGAATCTTATATTACCCCCTCTGAGAATAGACATTGATGAGGTCTGAAATACCTCTTTACCCATGGTTTTATCATCGGGATCCACACACAAAAATTAAAATATGTACAAATAAAATTTATCAAATTCAAGTAATTCCAAGATTTCCAAAAAAATTTCAAGAAGTTTCTGGATTTTTCCAAAAAAAATTTCGCAATTTTTTGGAATTTTTAAAGAATTTTTCTATTTTATTTGTTTTTGGTATTTTTCTTACTTTTTTTGGTTCACCAACTCAAAAATGAGTGACAAAATTTTTATTTATTTATTTAAAAAAGTTTTAAGTAAGTTATACCAATTTTTTATTTTTTAATATTTTTATAAATTTTTTTAAAAAAATTAAATTAAATTAAATTAAAAAAATAAAATAGATAGTTTAGGGAGAGTCAAATCGGCTCAACCGGTTTGAACTAGTTCAATGAGTCAAATTGTGATAACCCGATTTAAGGAAAGATAAGGTGGGAAATAAGGTTGCGCTACGTGTCTGCCAATGGTGGTGACATGTGGCGGTAGGAAATTTTTTTGATATTCTTATTTTTTTAATCAAGAAGTGACATGTGGCAGGGTGATGTCAGCATGACATCATTCGCCATGTGCCTGAAGGCGATAGTCATAGGAAGCTTTGACACGGGTCACTGAATGAAGTGGCAGCGAGCCGTCCAGAGAAACCATAATTTGGATAGCTATGATTGCGCAGCATTGCTTCTTAGTTGTGCGATCCTGATTATGCCTTGTGTCATTGTTCGTATGGTGACACATGTACCACTAACGTTTTTTTTTTTTTTTTAAGCTTTAAAGTGTATTATTTTTGTTGTGCAACAATTGGCGCTCTGATACCAATTGTTGATCCTGAGTGTGCACAACAGAAGACCTCACACAAACTCACTAAACAATCAATTGAACAAGCAAGGCAAGCACTCGATGATGAACTATATTAAACAAGCAATCACTTGACAATGAGAGTAAACGAAAGTAACAATTAAAGACATAAGAATTTACGTGGTTTAATAATTTGCCTACTTCCACAAGTGCAATGACTGTTTTTCACTATCACGATGAAGCTTACACCAAGATTTGTGATGCTTGCATCAAGCTTTCCCAACTAGGGTTACATAATATAATTATATGGCAACCATGGAGGCTATTAGTGGAGCAGGCCAGAGGTGTAGAGAGGAGATGAGGGAGAGAGTCAGAGAGAGAGGGAATGAGAGAAATGAGAGAAAGAATGTGTGTGTGTGTGTGTGTGTGTGTGTTTAAAATAAATTATCTTTTAAAAAAAATTATTTTCACCCTTAATGGGCCACATATTACCCGTCGGGTGGTGACATGTGGCACGTTGAGAACTGTGTTCAGGGTGACGTCATCCAGCGGTGTGGTGCAATCTCAGCCATCCATTATGTTGTTTCTATAGACAACTAAATTGTTGTCACCTAAGTAATCTAGGTATTTTAGCTTGAGCTAGTGGCAAGGCAATATGTGTCACGTGATGTGGTAGATGACGTTAGCATGACATTACACTACCATATGTCATTTTTAGATTTTTTTTTTTCTTTTTAAATCTATCCTCCATTATGTGTCACATGTCACCTCTGGATGGACGACACATGGCAAGTCCAGGGCAGCTCCCACCTCTTCTCTCTCCTTTGAATCGGGCCAATCTAGTTTGACCCCGGTCAACTCGAATCGTTCTCGCGGACCTAGTCAAGCTAGTTGGGTTGGTTTGTTTGACCCGATTAACCTTGAATCGCTCCCTCTTTTTTTATTTCAAATTTTATTTTTAAAATTTATTTTTAATTCATTAAAAGTCCAAAAAATGGAGGACATTAAGAAAAATTCCAAAAAATCATGAAAATAAGGAAAAATTCTCTAAGTATTTTGACTAAAAAAATAATAAAAATTTAAAAATCATAAAAATAAATATAATTTGAGAAATTCCTTTAAAACTTTAAAAATTGCAGAAAAAATATATAAAAATAAAGAAAAATTCTAGCACCCTTTTTACTCAATTTTGATCATTTTTCATTAGTTTTTTTGTGTGAGTTGCTTATTGTGTGTCTTACTTGCCACATGGATGTGTGTTTTTCTTTCTTTTTTTCTTAATTTTTATTTTTATTTGTATGCATACGTGTGCCTACATGTTTATGTGTGTGTGTCCATGATGAGGAATGCGATGTATTGAAGTTATGTGATCCCTAGTTGTCGCCTCAGGACTCTAGTAGAATTACTTTGGGTTCCCTCAATATTGATTCTATTAGACTCCTTGATTTAAATGCACACCCTTCATGCATTCTTTGTATTTGCATTTTCATAAGTGCTTTGTAGCTTGCATACTATGAATATTGACTTCATATCTTGATTTCTTACATATATTGGGGGTGTTAAAATGAATTTTCGTAATAAACTTTCCACTGAACTTGGGGGTTACGTTTTTGCATGCCCTCGAGAAATTGGTGGTAATGAAGTTTTTTTGTCTTTCGTAAGGCTTCCCAACATTTAAATGACGGATAATGAAAAACTTTAATTTGGAATAAACTTAATAAGCAACTAGAATTTATATTTCAAAAATAAATAAAAAGAAAAAACCATCTACAATACACATAACAAATTTTAGATATTTTACACCTGGCATGATATCAAGACCATTTTCAATTTGAATATATTTTAAATCTTGATTTTTCTTTATCAAAATAGTGTTGATAAGTGATTGAATTGTCCAATTTAATTAAAGTAAGATTATAAATTTTCAGTTGATATTAAACCTTTATATTTAAGTAGAGGGGGACAAAGAGGTGAGTCCATTATTTTCATTGATTAGTTGAATATTCAATGAAAGTCGAATAGCATCGTACCAATAAAGTTTTAATTAATATCAAAGAGTTAAAATTATTGAAGAAATATAAATGAAAAAAAAAAAAATCAAAGATATCTAGGTAAAACTTTCGACACTATGAATTTTTTTTGCACAAAAATATTCATTCGACAAAGGTTCAATTTTACGCTTTCAAAACTATTTTCAATTTTGCTTCCTAACTCGTATATTATTAAATCTAGAAAACTTAATTCTTCTCAAAATAAAATCCAATTAGTAGGAGGGGGATTAAAGAGCATAGTGCATGATGCAACGGGTTTGAACCTTTAGTCTTAAGAAGCGCATAAAATAGCCCACCATCACATGCAGACCCAAGCTGTGCTTATGTGAGGCCTGCCTCGGGATTAATTGGGCTCAAAATGGGCTCAACAGCCCTAACCCAAAAGTTAACTGGGCTTAACAGGCTGAGGAAATTCAGCTTAGGGCCAGATGACTTTGGGCTCGGCCCAATCTAAACATAGCATAGGATGGGTGCAGCTTAAGCGCTTTTTGGGATTGGTAAAAGGCCCAGTGGACGCACCTCTTGAACAACGGCCCAGCCTTCAAAGGACAATTGGTCATTCCTTCGCAGAATTGTTCGTGGGCCTGTATACAAACCCAAGTCTGTACTTTTAATTAAACTATTTCTAAAAGAGTTAAGAGAAAATTCTGATAGTTCTCAAAATCTAAATTTTAATGTGTTTTAATTTTTTTTTAATATGCATGCTTAACTTTCTATGACTATGTGGATAATAATTGATTCAGTCTTATTGTACTAGTTTAAAAAGCATTCTATTAAGCATGATGATATATATTTTTATTAATGAATGGGACACAATTTGATGCATTGACTAACAAAAACTCGCTTTCAAAAGAGCAAAGAGAAAATTTTGGTAGAGACAAAATATGTAACGTCAATCTTACCCTTATTTTAAATAGAAGTACTATACATCTTAAAACCTAAATTTTAACTCCCATTGAGATCCTTCCTCTCGTGTTACCTATTGAGCTCCTAACTTTTCAAATTTTAGACTAATCATTTGGGAATCCAAGCGTTCACAATGGTTAATTAGCCTTCATTTTATTTTGCCTATAAATGGGAGCTCTTGTACTCAAGTTGAGAAAATGTATCAATATTTTTTTTATTTGCACAGAAGAGAGATGCCAAGTAAGTTCAGATTTATTTGTATTCGATTTTCAATTTTTTATTTTTATACTTAATTCTAACTTAAATTTCATATGTGTTGGTAACTTAATGAAATTTCTACTAATAATTGTGTTTTAAAATTTTTATTTGTGCCTCTAAAATAGTAAAGAAAATGTTTTGGGAGTTCTCAAAGTGACAAAAGATGTAATGTCAATCTTACACTATGTTAAATAGAAGGGTCATATTTGTCTCAAAACATAAATTTTGAACCCCATTAAGACCCTTTCTCTCTTGCTAACTGTTAGGTTCCTAACTTTTTAAATTTCAATCCAATCATTTTTCACAAAAGCTTGTCGACATTGGGCTTGGGTGATCATTTTGGTTGCCAACATATTTGATAGCCGTTTAAAAATTAAATAAGTATAGACAATCAAACCATTAGTTTGAAAAAGAGATTTAGGTTTGAGAGTACCTGTAACGCCCCAGAAAATAATATGCAAGGGAGTGCAAAAAAAAGTAATTAATTAATTAATTAATTAATAATTATTAATTAAATACTATAAAATAATATATTAATATAATATAATAATATGATTATATATATATATATATCATGAAGCATCTTCTTGATTTCAATTTGAAATCATCCCACCCCAACGTTTCTCTCTCTCTCTCTCTCTCCTCTCAACTCTTTTTCTCTCCACAATTTCTCAGTGAAACCTGCGCCGATTGTAGAACGGAAAATATCCCTAAGTTCCAATTTCTTCCACGGAAATTTTAACCAAAGTGGATGCGTTGTTGGGACGTCGTAGGCACCACTCTTGGCAACAGGTAAGGGGAATAAATTATGTTAGTTATTTTCAAAATTCGCCCGGTTAAATTATGGTATGTGATTGCTGGAATATTGTATATGGTTTTCTAAATAATTTTATGGGTATAAAAATTATGTTTTATTTATTAAATTGTAGTATTTGATTAAATTATATTTTTGGAAATATTTTGCAATTAAGTTAAACTGCAAATATTTGATTAAATTAATTTTTTAGAAATATTTTGGAATTAAGTTAAACTGCAAGGATTTAATTAAATTAGATTTTTGAGAATATTTTGGAATTAAGTTAAACTACAAGGATTTGATTAAATTAAATTTTTGGGAAAAACCTGGTATTATGAGTTTGAGAAAACCCTAAAAAAGGTTATATATTATTTTTTTTAGCAAAACCTATATTTTCCTTGGGTAATTATTATATTAAGAATTATTACTCAAATTGTGTGGCTTAAGAAATGACTATACGATTACAATTAGAATATTTTATGACAATATACAGCAGATTATGATTTTATATTGAGTACATGAAATGTTATGTATATGATTTTATACTCATTTTAGAATTTTATGAATATGATGAAAAAAGGATATGATAGTTTTATATAGTAATTTGATACGACAGATTTATGCTAAGTTATGAAATGACGGCTTTAAGCCGACTTATGATATGATATACCGGTTTTATACTGAAACAATTATGATATGGCGGTTTTATACCTATTATGATATGATAAATATGATGTGACAGTGAAAACATGCTTTATATAGATTTATGAAATGATAATTATGAAATGAGATTACGTTATCAGTTATGTTATATAAATTGTACTATATGATATCAGAACCCGAATGGACTAGGTATGTTCACAGCACGATACCATAACTAACTAGTAAGATCAGACTGTGTAATCCCCTTGGGTGCTGACCTGAGGAGTGTTGAAAAGAGTAGGATGGACAGGACAGGTTGGGTGTATAGCCGAGAGTGCTGCCACACTATTCAAAAAGTGTCAGTGTCAGAGTCGATTAGCCCCAATGTGGTGAGAAGCGTAGGATACCCACTGTGTGCCTACCCGAGAAGTGTTGAGAAGCGTAGGATGGGCGGACCAAGTTGGGTGGGGCAATCGTGCGTAGTTATGTTATATTTGACTTAGTCTGGTAGGTCAGCCATGGTTAAATCCAGCCCTCGGGCCGCATAATCCGATCATGCGAGATTAATTCATGATGTTATGCTAGAACCATCAAGGGAAAGAAAAGGAAGTATCTTTTGTATATATGTAGTTTTGTGAAAACAAAATTATCTATTACGTTAAAGTATGTTTGAGTTGAAAATATGTACCTTGAAATGTATAGGTGTGAGTTATGATTGTTATACAGATGCTTTTCAGTTACAGTTTAATTAATGTTTAAATATGTAAAACTCATCTGTCACACACTGATAATAATTTATTCTATCTTATTGAGAGGTGTCTCACTCCATGATTATCCAATATTTTTCAGATACCATGTGCAGTATAGCAGTGATCATAATAGCGCGGTAAAACGTGGGTGGGATAGATGGTCGTGTGTAGAATTGTATTATTTTTTATATTTTTAAATGAGTTCAGATCTTTATTGTGATAATGTGATTGATGTAGTTATATTGAGATAGTTTAGTACTCTGGTAATATGCATTTAAGGTCTTCCACTATTTGTATCAGTGTTTATTATATTACGAAATATTCAGGTGGTATCAGAGGTTTTTAAATGAAATTTTTCGGGTTGTCACAGTACCATTGTGAATGATGAAGGTAATTCCTTTAATTCCTTTTCAATGGAATTTAAAGAACTAGTACATTATAACACCTATTCTATGAATGATTGTCATATTTACCTTGTATGTTTGCATCTCCCTTTTTTTAAAAAATAAATTTCTAAAAAATAATTATGAAAACATCAAAGAATAAGTTGTAGTATTAGTCGAACAACTATGTGCAAAGGTCGATGGATCGCCTCCAATGAACTTTTACTTTCCTCTGTATGCTCTTTTTAGAAACCTTTCACATTCTAACCCCTTTTGAAAAGCTTTTTTAGGGTCTATATAAATGACTTGGTCTGTGGAAAACTTTACTACTTTCTAACTCTCTAAAAAGGAACATACATTCATACAAGTAATGAAAAATAAAGTGAAGAAAAAAAATGATTTTTTGGTTTTTGATTGATACTAGATCTAAAAAATAGCTTGTCAAAGGAATCAAACAATTTGTAGTTTCCAAAAATATTTTAAAATTTTAATTTAAAATTATATTTGGATTGCTTTAAGAGAACTCTTGAACTTTGAATGATTCAATTTCTTTGGGAGAAAAACATAAAAAGACAACTTGAAATCTATGATTTTACTTTTCAGAAAATATGTTTTCTAATTCACCCAACAACAATATCATGGACAATTCATTAAAAAGGTAAATTTTTTAAAAGAATGTTTTGGTTTCTTTGGAAGGATACCATAAAATCAAACTTAACATATTAAATTTTATTTTTAGAGAAAGGCTTTTAAATATATGCAACAACCACATCATGGATGGTTCATTAAAGAGGTAAATTCTCAAAAATAATTTTTAATTTTTTTTTTAAGAAAATCATTAAACTTGGGGAAAAAAAAATGATGATTTTGGACCTTTTAAAGAGGAAACCCATAAAATCTACGTCATTTGTTACTTGAGGACTCGACCATTCTTATCATACATCATATAAACATTATAGCATCTCAAAAAATCGAAAGAGAAAACAAGACATAAGATTTCAATATTTTGGCTAGGCCAGTCGACCATCTGCAAAGAGGTGATCAACTGCCAGCTTGCATGCTCTGCAATACTCAAATTTTTATGTAATTTTCATTGAATCCAAAGTATATTTCGGCTCTAATTTGATCCTAGAAGACATGTTATCACTTAATATACACATGCATATATATAGGAATCATGCAAAATCAATCATGTCAACTCATATTCTTAAATAAGCAATGAGACAAAAATGACATGCAAATAAACACAAAATAAAAAGATATAAGACTGATGTGAAGATTGCTTATCAATGTAGATCAGAGGGGAAAAACCCTTATGCAAATGAAATATGAAAAAATTGAAGTGAAAGTATAGAAAAATAAGAAAAATAATAAAAATTTTAGGAAAGAGAGATCTCCTCCAAGCAAGCATAGATGAAAATCCTCTAAATCTCTATAATTATCCTCTTTTTTCCCTTGTAGCCATCCTCCAAAATGGTACATGCATCGTCTAACCATGCAAAAATGATGGGAAATAAGTTTGATTTTTTTTTTAAGTTCAAATTTAGACTAAAATAACTAACAACCAACTACCAACGTCCTCGTGCATTGCCTAACATGAGGCATCGATTGAGAAACGTGGTACAACCAAAACAACAAGCCAATCACAAGAAAAAAAAATTAAAATTAAAATTTGTACTAGACAATCATGTACAAATGGCGCCAATGATCTTCATGCATACACTAGAAAACTAGGAAGAGAAGGGGCCAGTGAAAAATTTATCTTCCTTTGTTTTTTTCTTTGCATTTTGATTTCTTTAATCGATTAAGATTTGTTTGGTCAAAAAATGACTATCAATAGCAAAACATTCACAACGTAGATTAGCCTTCGATTTCATTTACGTAAAAATGTGAGCTCCTATAATCTGAGATTACATACACAAGTTGAGAAAAGATACCAATTTTTATTTTTATTTTTTTTATTTTTTTATTTTTATTTTTTTTTATAGAAGAGAGGGATGCTAAGTAAGTTTAGATTTGTATGTATTCAATCCTGAATTTTGTATTTGTATTTGATTCTAACTCAAATTTCTTGTCAATGTAACTTAAAAAGAAATTTGTCAATCATTGTATTTTATTTTTTTTATACCCATGCTTAACTTTCTCCAATTATGTTTATCGGATAATAGTTGATTTAATTTTATACCAATTAAAATATATTTTTTTCATATGAAATGGCGAAGTATATTAATCAATAATGGCCCATTGTCTGATAAAATGATTTAAAAAAAAATGCTTCTGAAAAAGTAAAGAGAAAATTTTAGCTGTTCTCAAACTAACAAAATATATAATGTTAATCTTACCATTATTTAAAATATAAATGCCACACATATCTCAAAACTTAAATTTTAATCCTCATTAACTGTCTTCCTTTCCCTCGGCCTGTTTAACTCCTAACTCTTCAAATTTTATCTCAACCATCTTTCATGGAAATTCAAGCATTCATAATGGATTAGCCTTCAATTTCTTTTTACTTATAGATGAAAGTTCCTATAATTTGAGAAAGCATACTCAAGTTGAGAAAAGATATCATTATTTCTTTATTTATAAAAGAGAGAGATGTCAAGTAAGTTTAGATTTGTATATTTTCAATCTTCAATTTTGTTTTTTTGAATTTAATTCTAACTTAAAATTTATGTGTGTAACTTAAAGAAATTTCTGCTAGTGATTATGTTTTAATATTTTTATATACATGCTTAACTTTCTATGATTATGTTTGTGAGATAATAGTTTATATAAGTTTAAACATTTTTTTTTTATTTGGCATGCCAAAATAAATTAATTAATAAATAGGTCATTATATGATGCAATAAAAAAAAAAAATCATGCTGACTAACACCAATGTGTATGTTTTTGTTTAATTTTTGGTTACTTCTAACAGCATTTCATAGCATTTCATGATGATGGGAAATTCCTCAGACCTATCGATAGTTAAGTCATAAGCTCGAGGACATTTGACATGGTTTATATCCTTTTATATGATACCACTTATTTATTCTTGTACCATTTCAAATACTTTTGTTGCAAATTATGATATATTTCTCATTTTTTATTTCTCTTAACAAGAAAATAAAATATTTATTTATTAAATTAATTTACATACATTATTTATAACATACAAAATTTGTTCCTCATGCAATGCACATGACCATAATTAGTTACATAACCACATTTAGCCCCCATTTGGGGGGAAATTATAAGAGAAGTTGACCCCTCCACGTGGAACTACGCCTATCCTTTAAAATTTTGACACATGGTATAGGGGGCCTAGTTGAAGGGAGATGGCGTTAACAAATAGTGCCCTGTTTGGGTGAAAAAAATAAAAAATAAAAAGGAATGTTTTAGAAAAGTAAAGCCTAGCTGGGTTCTTCTTCTTCGCAACTCTCTCTCATATCTCCCCTCTTTCTGGATTCTTCGCCTGAGATTTAGAAAATTTGAGAACATGATAAAAAAGTGGATGCCATCATGATCCTTGCTTGCATTGGCGATGGATGTTGCAAATGCAACGACGTGGAGGGGCAAATGCGAAGATGTAGGGGTCGGAATTGGTAGCGAGATAGGTCGCTAGTGATCTAGGTTTGAATTATGGAACTTTGATTTGTGTTCAACGCTGAATTTGGTTCAACGGAGAATTTTGATTAGTTACAACCAAGTTAACATTGACCTATGTCAAAAATAACATCACTTACATGTGAAACCACACAATGAATGCCAACAACCATTGAAGGTAAGTCATGAATGTTGAACAAACAGTTATTTGAACATTAGTGATCAATAACTAGTCAGCACAGGTTAAAGAGTGCATGGGTTCCTTGCTCCACTTATGTCCTAAAATACCCCCAAGATGAAATTTGGACCTGTTGAGTAGCTGGAGCCAGGGACGCGGTGCCGTGTGTGAGCTAGTGTCGCGTGCAAGCTAGTGCAAGTCACATTGAGCTGTGTTCGCAGCCAATTTATTGTAATTCCTCAATCACCATTTATTGTATTTCCTCCAGCCATCTATAAATAGAGAAGAGAGGTGTGTGTACAGTGTAGAGGTGTGTAGAACAGAGTGTGAAGAAGAGTGCAGAGAGAGCAGAGAGAGAGTTTGTATTTTCTCCTAGTTTAATAGTGAGTTGTTGTGTGCTTCATGGACGTAGGTCAATCTAGACCGAACCACGTAATTTCCCTGTCTCCTATTTTCTGGCGTGTATTTTTGCACCCAGATTCCAAAAAAATGGTATCAGAGCCTGGTTTGGAGCAGAATTTCCAGATTGGAGAAATTCACCAAAAACAGAGCTTTGTCCAGTCTCGAAATTGAATTTTGAGGCTACCATCACGTTCATCTCGTTGAAACGAAGCCAATGGTGCAAACCAAAGCTCGAAAGGAGCCCAGACCGTACTACACACGCCCACACGCGCCACGCCGGAGATGTCCGTGTCTTCATGCGCCTTCATGCGCCAGCGACCTACCAGCCACGCATCCCCACATGCTCCACGTGTCTTCCTCACCCGGCTGCTTCGACTCGACCCAGTAACCCGCTACAGACCGGGACCATACCTGACCCAAATCCATACCCAGCTATTTCGTACCTAACCAACCAACACGTGGCATCCCTGTTAGTCACCACGTGGTAACTGCAGCATCTAACACGTCAACGCTACAACGTCATCTAGTGGGACCCATAGAATCTGCCAGCAAGTGGGCCCATAGTACCACGTCAGCGCCACGTCAGTAGTGGGCCCATAGTACCACGTCAGCAGATGACGTCAAGTAACAACGTCACTAACGGTAGGTATATTCCGTTAAGTTTGGGAATATTCCGTTATAGTTGACAATATTTGACTAGGTTTGACCAAATTTTTGACCGAGCTTTTCGAAGCCATTTCAGGTCCATTTTTCGAACAACTTGAATCATTGCTATGGTTTTCAACCGTTCCGAATCCAATTGTGTTGTCCATTTGAGCTAATTCCATCCCTAGATCATTGAATCAATATGTCGAACGAAAAGAGCTCAAAGATCGAGATGTTTAACGGTAACAATTTCGGTTTCTAGAAGATGCAGATTGAAGATTGCTTGTTTGGGAAGGAGTTGCACTTGCTATTGAAGGGAAAGCTAGGATCTATGAATGAGGACGAGTGTGAGTTTCTTGACTAGAAAGCTCTCAGAGCTATCAGAATGATGTTGTCAAAGCCTGTGGCATTTAATATCAAGCACATATCATTCACCAAGTCTCTGATGGATGCGCTTTCTAACATGTACGAGCAACCGTCAGCCGCTAATAAGGTACATCTTATGAAAAGGTTATTTACTATGACCAGGTCTGTAGGTGAAAGTTTTAGCAGGCATTTGAATAGTTTCAACGAGTTGTTGGATCAACTCGCTTCAGTCAGGATTATATTTGATAGTGAGATTCGTGTCCTACTAATTCTCAGTCACTTGCCCGAAAGTTGGAATGGTATTGTTACTGCAATCAGTAGCTCCGCAGGGAAATCAAAGCTAGTATACCATGAGGTCTTCAGCATGATTTTGGTGGAAGAAATCTGAATGCAGTCAAACCACGGTTCCACTTTGAGTTCAGCCTTGAATATGGAAAGTCGAGGTAGAGGAAGCAGGCACGGATGATCAAACAATCACAGCAGATCTAGGTCTAGGTGGTCTAGATCCAAAAAACCCAGAGGTTCTCAGGACATAGGTTCCCAAGGCTCAAAGAATATTGAGTGCTGGAACTGTAGAAAAACTGGTCATTATAGAAACCAGTGGAAAGGTTCGAAGAAAGAATATGAGACAAAGGCGAAAACAGAAGAAAATTTTGCTTCAGAAAATGATGATATGTTAATATGCTCTTTGGAAAGCAAAAAGGAGTCTTGGGTGTTAGAATCTGGAGCTTCATTTCATGTCACTTGCAGTAGAGATTGCCTAAAGGAGTATATACCAGGTGACTTCAGTAAAGTATACCTTGGCAATGATCAACCTCGTGACATTGCCAGCAAGGGGATAGTGAAGATCAAGGTGAACAAGTAGTATGGAAGTTGAGAGATGTCAGATATATTTCATACCTAAGAAAGAACTTGATCTTGGTTGGTCAACTGGCAGATGAAGGATATAACAAAACTTTCATTGGTGATGAATGGAAGATTTCGAAGGGTGCACTGACGATTGCACGAGGTAAGAAAAGTGGAACTCTTTATGTAACCCTAAGGCATGCATGTCTATTACAGTTGCTATAGGAAATGATGATAGCAATATTTGGCATCAACAACTCGGACACCTGAGTGAGAAGGGACTTAGGGTGATGCACTCAAAAGGAAAGTTGAGTGATTTATAGTCAGTGAAGATTGGCACATGTGAGGATTGCATACTTGGGAAACAAAAGAGGGTCAGTTTCCAGATGAACACCAGTACCCCAAAGAAGAAGAGACTTGAGCTAGTCTATTCATATGTATGGGAACCAACGACCATTTCATCCACAACTGGGAAGCATTACTTCGTAACATTTATTGACGATCATTCTCCGAAGGTATGAGTTTACTTCTTGAAGAAAAAATATGATGTATTTGATGCTTTTAAAATTTGGAAAGCAATGGTTGAAAATGAAACTGATTTGAAAATCAAGAAGCTGAGAACCGATAATGGTGGTGAGTATGATGACACCAGGTTCAAGAAATTTTGCTATAAACATGGTATCAGAATGGAAAGAACTATGCCAGGTATGCCTCGGTACAATGGCGTAGCCGAACGGATGAACAGATCGTTGACAGAAAAAGCCAGAAGCATGCATATGCAGTCAGGCTTACCAAAGATGTTTTAGGCAAAAGCAGTCAACACAGTAGCTTACTTGATTAATAGGAGTCCATCAGTACCATTAGACTATAGACTACCAGAAGAAGTATGGAACGGTAAAGAGGTAAGACTTTTACATTTAAGAGTTTTTTGTTGTGTTGCATATGTACATATCAATGATCATGTCAGGAATAAGCTTGATCCAAAATCCCGGAAATACACCTTCGTCGGTTATGGTGGAGATGAATATGGGTAGTGCATTTGGGATGATGAAAAAAAATAGGTGATCAAAAGCAGAGATGTGATTTTTGATGAAAATGTAATGTACAAAGATAGACACACAACAGAACCTACAGAGTTTAAAACAACCTATGTAGATATGGATGATGTCCTAGAAGGTGTAAGGGCACGTTAGCAGAAAACCGAGAATCCTTAGCAGAACAACGAGAATCCTTAGGCAAAGGAACCTGTGGAGCAGATTGTTGCACCACCACCTCCTACTCCAGTTCCAGAGCTTAGGAGATCTTCTCAGCAGCATGTACCAAATAGGAGGTATGTGAATCAATTACTTCTTACAGATGAGGAAGAACCTAAATGCTATGTTGAAGCATGTCAAGCAAGAGATTCGAGCAAGTGGGAGCTTGCAATGAAAGACAAGATGAAGTCTCTTACCTCAAACAAAACATGGGAACTAGCTAAGTTGCCCAAAGGGAAGAAGGCTCTTCACAACAAATGGGTGTATAGGATCAAAGAAGAGCATGATGGATCCAAGAGGTATAAAGCCTCGTTAGTAGTCAAAGGTTTCGAGCAGAAGGAAGGAATTGACTACACTGATATTTTTGCACAAGTTATGAAGCTGACAACCATCAGATCTGTCTTGAGTATTGTTGCCTTAGAGGGCTTACATCTTGAGCAGTTGGACGTGAAGACGGCATTTCTTCATGGTGACCTTGATGAGGAAATTTATATGCAGCATCCAGAAGGTTACTCAGTTAAAGGAAAAAAGAATCTTGTGTGTGCAGATTGAAGAAGAGCTTGTATGGTCTCAAACAAGCTCCTAGGCAATGGTACAAGAAATTTGATAGCTGTATGCAGAGGAAAAATTTTCAGAAGTGCAATGCCGACCACTTTTGTTACTTCAAGAGGTATCGTACTAGCTATATTATCCTATTGTTATTTGTTGATGATATGCTAGTCGCAGGATCATATATAGAAGAGATCAGAAAATTAAAGCAGCAATTGTCAGAGGAGTTTGACATGATAGACTTGGGTCCTGCAAAGCAGATTCTTGGGATGCGGATCTCTGGAGATAAGCAACAAGGTACGTTGCGGTTATCTTAGTCAGAGTACATTAGTCATGTTTTATAGAGGTTTAATATGAGCAGCGCCAAGGCAGTAAATACACCATTGGCAGGTCACTTCCGTCTCTCAAAGGATCAGTCTCCCCAGACATATGAAGAAAAATATTTCATGGCTAAGGTTGTAACGACCCAAAGAATAATGATATTTAAATAATAAAAAGGGAGGAAAATGGGAACAGTAATAGAAGGAGGCAGCCGACTTCGTCGACGAACGCATTTTGGAGGTGATAATTCAAAGAAATTTCCCAGGCCTCGTCGACGAACACAGGGGTTTTGTCAACGAGGGTTCTTTAGGATCTCATCGACGAAGTTTTGTCTCATCGACAAGAAGATACCAAGAGAGGATTTTTGGAAATCTGAAATTCGTTGATGAGGGTGTAGGTTTGTTGACGAACTTTCTACAGGACTCGTCGACGAGGTGACGTGTCTTGTCGACGAATTCAGCTCTGTAAATAGCTGAAAGTTGGATTTTTACGCAAAAAATTTACAAAAATTTCATCCTTCTCTCTCTCCTACGGCTCCACCTCCATCACTCTTCGATTTTGGCCTTGTTGTTCACCGAATCGATGATCTATGGCCACCACGACGCTCCTAAGGAAGTTTTCTCCAAGTTTGTTGGAGCAGTTTGTCGGTGAGACAAAGTTAGATTTCATCCCAAATTTAGGGTAAGCTCTTTTAAGCAAAATTTGGTTTAGTAGCAGTTGTCAGAAATGTAATAGACGTAGAAATAATGATGTTTTGTTATGGAATTTATGGTTTTCAGGGTGTTGAGTGAAGAACCCTGCGGGTGTAGGACCCTTCACAGTAGGGAGATTTTAGTAGTAATCAAGTAAAGGAAATATGCTATGCTAGGTAATAGTACTATGATTTCGGTATGAATTATAAGTTTTTATCAAATTATTATTTCACAGCAGGAATTTATACAGTTTATCAAATATGTTTAAGATGTTTTAAATTACTGTGTGGCATGAGAATATGGATATAGTACAGAAACATGTTTTTACAGTATTTTGAGGATTATGTTTTACAGATTATATAGACAGGGAATATGTTTTATAGTATTTTCAGAATACCATGATTATACAGTTTTTAGTACCATGACATACAATTTTACAGTTTATTTCAGAAATACAGTTGATACAGATACAGTTTATCACAGCGTCATAGTTAATACATATATTATAGAATCATGGTAAAATAGATAGATTGTATATAGTAATGTATTATTTAGTATCAAACCCTGATGGATCAGACAGCAGAGCACGGTACCGTTGCTATATACAGATATTCAGTACAGAGTGCAACCACCTATTCAGATAATACGTGGTATGTAGGTCGATCAAATGCCCAGGAGCGGACAGGCTCGCCATCAGATATGGGTTAAGGAGGGCTGATCAGACTGATGGAGTATAGTGGTTTATTCCTGGTTGGCCACCTAGGGTAGATCCCGCTTTCAGACCACACAACCCTGTCATGAGGAGTTAAATCATGATATACAGCCATCCAGGGAAGTTTTTAGCTATTATATGTATATACAATTTTATAGTAACATAGGGCGTACTTATGTATAGTAGAAGTATTATGTATAGAAACCTAAAAATACAGTTATGTTAAGCAACATGGGATGATGGTTATTATATTATTTGTACTATATTATCAGATCCAGTTATATGTGTTTATATGGAAATAAATCTTCTTAGTATTGTAACTTATTTGCCACACATTAACAATAGCATCTTTCGTTTTACTAAGCGTTGGCTTATCCCATTACTTTAACATTTTTCAGGTGATCCAGGTAGGCGAGCAGATAGAGGGGCTTTAGTACTGCCCTATTAGTAGAGTGAGCATGTTTTTAGAGTAATTATGTATAGCCTTAGCCCAGTTGAGGGTATTTTGGGTAATAGTCTTATATGTATATTTTGAGGAACCCTTTAGCACTCTAGTAATGTATATTTTCTTGGTTGTGTTTATATGAATTCTGCTTCTTGCTGCTTAGATTGAAGGATTGGTTTGATCTAGTAGGTATCAGAGCATTATAAATTTTGTAGTATAAACCCCCCCCCCCCAGTTAAATAGAAGGTCGTTACAAAGGTACCATACGCCTCAGCTGTTGGAAGTCTCATGTATGTTATGGTTGGTACCAGACCAGATACTAGCCAAGTAGTGGGAGCTGTCAGAAGGTATATGTCAAATCCAAAGAAGACCCATTGGGAAGCAGTGAAGTGGATTTTGAGATATCTATGTGGCACTAT
Source organism: Malania oleifera (assembly GCF_029873635.1). Lineage (NCBI taxonomy): Eukaryota > Viridiplantae > Streptophyta > Magnoliopsida > Santalales > Ximeniaceae > Malania > Malania oleifera. The sequence goes on from NC_080419.1 coordinate 12,219,758, forward strand.
TGATAAGTGCCTATGTTTTGGCAAAAGCGATTTGAAAATTCAAGGGTATGTAGATGTTGATTTTGTAGGTGAAATTGATCATCGCAAAAGCACCACTGGATATATATTCATTGTTGGCACAACAACTGTTAGTTGGATGTCACAGATACAAAAGATTGTTGTTCTATCCACTACAGAAGCTGAGTACGTAGTAGTGACAGAAGCAAGTAAAGAGATACTTTGACTTCAAGGTTTGTTAACAGAGTTCGGAATAAAATAGGAAAGAAATGTTTTGTACAGCGACAGTCAGAGTGCGATACATTTGGCAATGAACTCTGCATTTCATTCCAGAATCAAACACATCAGATTACATTATCATTTCGTCAGATCTCTATTAGAGGATGGAGTGTTGACACTGGAAAAAAAACCAAGGTAGCAAGAATCCGGCAGATATGTTGAAAAAGGTGGTGACTACAGAGAAGCTGAAGTTGTGTTCAACTTCAGTTGGTCTTCATACCTGAAGACATATTTGAGCACATCATTTATCACTAGTTGAGGAGGTGTCTCCGTCTCCAAGTGGGAGATTGTCGTGTGTGAGTTGGTGCCGCGTGTAAGCTGGCGCAAGCCGCGTTGAGCTGTGTCCTCGGCCAATTTATTGTAATTCCTCAATCATCATTTATTGTATTTCCTCCATCCATCTATAAATAGAGAAGAGAGGTGTGTGTATAGTGCAGAGGTATGTAGAACAGAGTGTGAGGAAGAGTGTAAAGAGAGCGGAGAGAGAGTTTATATTTTCTCCTGATTTAAAAGTTAATTGTGGTGTGCTCCGTGGACGTAGGTCAATCTAGACCGAACCACGTAATTTCTAGTGTCTCCTATTTTTCTAGCGTGTGTTTTTGCTCACAGATTCCTAACAGGACCCATTTGCTCTACCACAACTAGGGAAATGGGAAAGGAACTCCAATAAGCTACAATGGAATTATCTATTTATTTTTTGCTTAGTCAACCAATGGTACACCCGATACAAGGACATCCTAAGAAACATCATTCTAGATCATTTAGGAACAAGGGAATGTCTGAACATGATATAGGTTCTATTAAAGAAAAAGCTCAAAAGTCCAACACAAGTGAAATTCTAAGTCCAATCCTTAATGGAATCCAATATGATGCGGCAAGGTGGAATTTTTCTGGATCATTAACATAAATAGATTTTTTTATAGATCATGTGTTGGGGATCTAGGAGCAACAATCACACCGCAAATAAAATAAATAAGTAAAATAAACGCCAAGATTTAATGTGGTTCGACCCAAATTGACATACGTCCATGGAGCACACCAACCTTCACTAAAATTGGGAGAAAACACTGTCGCGACGTTCCCGGCGCGAACTTGACAAAGGTTGGTAAAGGTGGTTTTAAAATGATTTTCATGGAAAACATAGTGTAATGGAGTCGCCACTAACCTTTCAGTGTGGTTAGAACCCTTGATTACTACCCAATTAAGGGTAAAATCGGTCTGCGTTACCAAAATCAGGTTCAGGAGTTCGGTTACGCAAGGGAAAAGTATTAGCACCCCCTGTGCACCAGTTTTACGAACAGTGCCTAATTAATCAAAAATTATCCTACAAATTAAATTTAATAAGCCTTTGAAAATTACTCCATTTTAAAAATCAAAGAAAACACACAAAATAAATATAGCATAAGTATTCTCTCAGAACCGGGGTATACCGTACTCTGAAGAGTTCATGCCCTTTGTTTGAATCATCGGGATGGGAAAATCAAGAAAATATTTTACAAAAATACACTCCCAACATTTTCAAATTTAATATGATTTTTCTAAGTATGAAAATATTATGTTGGGAGGTTTGGGACTTCATTAGGGATGAAAAGAGTGCCAAAAATGTTCTTCAACCTCAAAAATATTTTTTGGGTTTTTCTCTAATTTGTAAGAATTTTTTTTTTGTTTGTAATTTTTCTATATTTTCCCGATTATTGAGTAATTAAATAACTAAAATAGAATTAAAGAAAAAACAATGGAACTTGAGTTTGAAAATATTTTTTCCTTATTTTTACGATTATTTTAAGTGTAACAGGCCGAAACCCAAAACTAGGGTCCAGAATGTTATTTGAAATATATCTCTAATACCACTTTGTGACACACCGAACTCGCCAAGTGGGGCACAGGTGCCACGTGTTCCATTTACCTGAACCTGATTCTATATTAGTTACGCAATGGAAATAATAACAATTCTTCCGTAATATACTAGAGTTTCTACATCTATATAATCTCAAAAGTTTACACCAACATCCAGTATTCACAACCATTCACAACTCTAAAAACATAAATATATTACAACCCCAAAAATTATAACCAAAGTTTATACCCTCTTTCTCTATAAAAAATGCTATTCAACTCTAAATAAAATACTATTTTAACATTTCCTAGGCTCGTAAATTTTAAGTAACAATTAAACTCCCTAAAAGAACCAATTTTCTTAATTCCCTAAATCCCACTCTCGCTTTGGAGTGGTCTCAAGGACCCCCAAATTGAAAATTTGCTCCGGCCAAAATGACGACGATCAAAACTAGGATCCTGTGGTCATGTCTGATCGTCAATTTAGTTGAAGATTTAAGGGGAAATTAAGGAAAAAAAAAAAAAGAGTGTACATTTCCCCAAGACCCCCAAAATGAAAATTTGCTCCTGCCAAAATGACGACGATCGAGACTAGGATCCCGTGGTCGTATCCAATCATCAATTTAGTTGAAGATTTAAGGAGAAATTAAGGAAAAAAAGAGAGTATACATTTCCCCAGGAGTGGTACCTACGTCGCTCATACGACAAATTCATTGATAGGAATTTCGGTGACGGAGATAGGAACCCAATGATATCTTTCGTTTTCCAATCGGCCAAATATTTGCCAAGAAGATCAAGGTGAGAGAGGAGGAGGCGGAGGAGAGCGTGAGGAGAGAGACAGAGAGTGAGAGGCGTGAGTGACGCGGGGAGCTCTATCTGCAGAAATTGCAATTGAATTGAAATCTTTACCTTTAGATTGCTTTCAAAGCAATCCTATGTAAACATATAATATAAATTACTTATATTATAATATTATATTAATATTTTATATTTATATATATATATATATATATATCTTATCCTATTAGTTATTTTATGAATTCAATTAGTAATATTTAATTAATTCAATTTAATAATGTTTAATTATAATTAATCTTAATTTAATTTAATTTAATTTTTTTTAAAAAAAAATTTAGGATCACTACATTCTCCCCTCGTGAAAAAAAAAATTTCGTCGTCAAAATTTTACTAATCATTCATTTCTACATTTCTAAAATTTATCAACTAACTATATTTCACACAATCCAGTATATATCACCATATAAGCTTCTATGTTATCTACAATTAAATAAAATCATTATTTAACTTCAATATAAACTTGTACCTGCACCCTTGGCAATATCTGCTTCAATCGGGATCATCGAGTACACTCGTGCTGGACCACCTCCACCTAGGGGTACTTGCTGGTTTCCCCTGATCTGGTTTGGTATAGGTGTAATAGGCAACGGTTCATGACATACCTTCTAATGTGCCCCGGTTTACCGCACGTATAGCAGTTAGGAGTCCCGATCTGGCATTCACCCCTATGCCTCTCATTACATCTCTCACATAAAGAGTAAAACATATTATCCTAATAACCATAATAACCCCGATCTCCCGTTTCCTACCTCGGGCCCACGATATTCTTCTCTCTCTTTCACGATCCTTGACTACCCTCAGCTTGACAACTAGAAGGTGCGGGCCTCTTCCTCTGTTCTGTCAACTCTGTACCACCCTAAATGCTCTTCTCCAGCACCAAAGCCTTATCCACAAAGTTAGCGAAGTTTCAGACCTGAAACCCTACTACAAGCTCATAAACTCTTCATCTTAGGCCTTTTTTAAATTTTTGGCGTTTCTCATCTCGCTCAAGATTAGGAACGGAGCAAAATGCAATAGTTCAACAAACTTAGCCGCATATTCCCCGATAGTCATACTCCCCTATGTCAGGTTAGTGAATTCCTCAATCTTTTCCTCTCTGGTGGATAAGAGGAAGTATATGTCAAAGAATAGCTCCTTGAATCGATCCCACGTCAGAGCTATCTTTACTAACCTCTGTTCCTCTAGCAGTTTCACAGAAAGCCACCAGCGTTTCGCATCCCCTGTCATCTTGAATGCGGCGTATAGGACTTTCTGCTCGTCCGTGTAGCTGAGTACAATCATGATCTCCTCAATCTCCTGTACGCAGTTCTCTGCAACCATTGGATCCGGTCCTCCCACAAAATTCGGAGGGTTCAGTCTCATAAAATCCTTGATGCTGCAGCCCTGACCTGCAAGTGAACAATTATGTTCTCTAGTATCCTACCTCATCTCTGCCCTGACCTGACAGGCTATACCCTGTAGCATCGTGGAGGTATCAAATTTCTCCTTACTAAAAGCCTAAGAATCATACTCTCCCTCAACCGACACATTCTTACCTCTAGGTTCCATCCTAAAAATAAGACAGAAAAGAGTTAAGAATTCCATTATCATAACCCTATCAACACAATCATTAATCTAAATCCCAATATACACCCAACTTTTTAATTTAGGACCAGTCTCACATCTCCAAAACGAAATCATCTAAGGTTTATTGTGACTTTTCTGAGGCCATCAACTACTTCAGAAAAATCACAAGAAATCATCGACGTATTTCCGCCTTAAGGCTACAAGACAAAATCCTATACTTCTCAACACCTAACCTACCCATTCCTATCCTCATTATCACCCATTCCTATACTCTGGTATTAATCATCCTTGAGTCTGCAGAATCCCAAAACCTAATGCTTTGATACCAAAATTGTAACGCCCCGAAACTCGAAACTAGGGTCCAGAGTATTATTTGAAATATATCTCTAATACCACCTTGTAACGCTCCAAACCCGCCAAGTGGAGCCCGGGTGCCACGTATTCCATTTACCTGAACCTAGCGCTATATCAGTTATACAGTGAAAATAATAACAATTCTTCCATAATATACCAGAGTTTCTATATCTATATAATCTCAAAAGTTTACATCAACTTCCAGTATTAACAACCATTCACAAATCTAAAAACATAAATATATTACAACCCCAAAAATTATAACCAAAGTTTATACCCTCTTTCTCTATCAAAAATGTTATACCAGCCTCGGGCTCACTAAATTCAATCACGCGAAGGTCCTGAAAAAGATAAAATTCAACTATTGGATGAGACACATCTCAGTAAGGATGGAATACATTAAATCAGTGTGTGACAATCATGAGGTTTATTTACAACATATATATATATATATTCATTATTTTCAAATGAAACCACAATTATGAAATCATTCTCTATTCCTACTCAAACACATGTAAGGTATTTTACCAACAAGAGTTCCCAAGGATAGGGGTGATTACCTGCCCATACAAGTAGCACCCCTCTCATCTGATACCTTAAGCAACCGACGGTCACAACTGAAGCATATCAGGGAACTTACTTTACTTACTAAGCCCTCAGGTGGTTAGTTTATCTTGTATTCACACATTCATGTAAAGGTTTACTGGTAGAAGTTCCGGAGAATAGGAAAGATTATCTGCCCATACAAGTAACTTCCCTTTGCCGTAATAGGTTATGCAGCCTAATATAGCTACATCTGATACCTATCAGGGCACTCGCTTTTCTCAGCAAGCCCTCAGGTGGAGTGTATATTTTGCCTCAAATACATACTATAATACAATATATAATACATTTGTTTCTTTACTCTATATCAGTTGTCTCTATACTATTCACTTTACATTTCACATTTCACATTCACATTCATATTCTACATTTATCATTCGTATATTCATGTCTGCTTTCACATATTTTGTTTTCAAATCATTCTTGTCTACTGTTCTTATATCCATTGTTCTCATATCTGCTACTCCATATCTATTGTTCTCATATTATCAATGGTTAAAATAACAATTATGATTTTAGAATTCTCTATACTAGTGAAAAATCATAGTCACGCTTCTGCCCCATACCGAGTTGTGCGGTTCGAAGGCTAGACTTAACCCTGGTTGGCCCTCTAGTCAACCACATTCTTTCGTCCGTAGGTACGATTGGCTGTTCCCATACTGGTCTAGACTCCAGGGGGACTCTACCCTTCCCAACACAATCGACCATTCGGTCTCCACACTCTATCTAAGACGAGTGGGTGTACTAGCACTACCATACATATCCGCAACAGTACTGTGCCTTTTTCAGCTCCACTGGAGTTCTCAAAACATACATTGTAATTTAACATTATCAAACACATGCAGAATAAATCATATCATATTTTAATTCTCAATGTATTTCCAGTATTTCCTACATCTCATACATATATCATAGTTTAACACAAAAACTTCATTTTACTCATGCCACACCATTTAACAACATATTCTATATGTTTACTATAAAATAAGTCAACCTACATTCATCATTCATATACTGAAATTATACATTTAATTTGTTACACAATTATCTAGAAAATTTGTCGATTTAACTTTCCATTTTCACAAATAATATCTAGTAGCACAGCCCTAGGATAAAAAATTTACAATTCAAATGGTCGACTTTTCAGAACCCACATGAAAATTATATACATATACACATAAAATTTCCATTTTTCACTAGTTATTTCCTCAAAAATCATGATTTAATATATTCCCCTTACTTGATTTCCTGAACGATGCTAGCAGGGACTCCAAAATGATGCTTGTGGCACTCACCTAAACCCTGATTCAATAACCTTAATTTAATCAAATCAACCCTAAACAAAATACATTTTTAACATTACCTAGGGCCATAAATTTTAAATAACAATTAAACTCCTGAAAATAACCAATTTTCTTAATTCCCTAAATCCCACTCTCGCTTTGGAGTGGTGCCTAGGACCCCCCAAATTGAAAATTTACTCTGACCAAAATAACGAAGATCGAGACTGGAACCCGTGGTGGTTCCCGATCATCGATTTGGCTGAAGATTTAAGGAAAAATTAAGGAAAAAGAGGGAGTATACCTTTCCCTAGGAGTGGTGCCTACGTCGTTCTTACAACAAATTCACTCTAGTAGGAATGTCGGTGGCGGAGATAGGAACCCAACAGTATCTTCCGTTTTTTGATCAACTGAATATTTTTCGAGAAAATTGAGGTAAGAGAGGAGGAGGCGAAGGAGAGCGTGAGGGGAGAGACAGAGAGTGAGAGGCGTGAGTAACGCAGGGGGAGGGGGGGCCTCTGCCTGCAGAAATTGCAATTGAACCTTTAGATTGTTTTCAAAGCAATCCTATGTGTGTATATATATATATATATATATCTTATCTTATTATTTATTTTATGAATTCAATTTAGTAATATTTAATTAATTCAATTTAATAATATTTAATTAATTAATTAATTATAATTAATCTTAATTTGATTTAATTAATTTTTTTAATTTTTTAAAGGATCACTACACTAAGTGTGAAAATAATTTTTTTTATGATTTTTATTGATTTTTTGGTGAATTATTAAGTATTTAAACAATCAAATAAATGAAATAAAGAAGAACCGGTGAAAACAGGTTCGAGGGGGGGGGGACGAGTCAAACATTGACCAGTTTGGGAAAAATCGGTTTAAGGCCTGGTGAGGGCCATATGTCAGCATTTGAGTGGATGAGTCAATGAAGACCAGGATGGGCAACGTGGTTGCATCTTGGCCATTGATATGAAAGAGATCCGACGGCTAAGGTGCACGCACACGTTCCTCTGCAAGCATGGGAAACAGGTGACCCACATGTCACCTGGCGAGTGGAGATGCGGAGCTCGAAGAGTCACCTGTCCACAGGGCAATCTTGGACTTGGCTAGGGGATGAGATCTAACGATGGAGATTCGATTGACATGGACTGCTGACATGGAATGATCCAAGACGTTCAACAAAGGCAAGGAATGAGCGGCTAGGATTTGGCCGAGCATGATCTTGATTGTGTAGTGATGAATGATCTCACGTGTTGGCATCTGGCAGTTTAGAGATTAAACATACAAAAAAAAAACCACTTCTTTTCCACATGGTTCATTTTTCACATCTCTCTCTCTCGAGACACCCTCTCTCTCCCCTTTCTTGTCCCTCTGTTCTTCTTAGCAAACAAGGGGTTTTTGTTCCTCTTTCGATCCACTCTCTAACCCCCTCTCAATCTCTCTTCCTCTTCTGTTATTTTTCACGAACCAGACTCAGAAACCCTAGGGTTCCTGAGATATTCCTCTCTGCAACTCTACTCACTCGAAGCTCTCACTTGATCTCTCCTGTCTCTCCTCCTTCTCTCTTATTCTCTCCTCTGGCTCTCTCCTCTTCTTTGAAACCCTAACCTGCGACTTAGAAACCTAGTCTCTCTCTCTAAGGCTATCCAAACCTCCTCTCAACCTTCCTTCCCTTACTAGCCACATGAAAACCCTAGAGTTTCTTACCCTTGGTTCCCTGCTCTTCCTCAAACACTCTCAAAAGCTCTCTTTCTCTTTGGGGGTTCTCTGAAGCTTCTGGTCCTCTCATGGTCCAAGCGCGTGAGATCAAGAAGAACTGGCTTGAACTTGGACCTGAACTGGTCTAATGAAAGCTAAGTACCTTCGAACCTTCTTGTTTTCCTTTTTTTTTTTTTTTTTGTGCATATTTTTATTTTATTTGGTGACTGATGTGCATTATATGAATATCGATCGATTCTGAGGATGTTAGTTTTGTGGTTGTCTGTGAAACTAAGCGATGAGGTGTTCGAGGCTTCTGTCTAGGGTTCTTAGGCTCAGGTTTCGGGTAGGAGGTGGAAGGCGAAGATGAGTCCACTCATTTTTTACTAGGTGAGTGAGCACTAGGTTGAATCGTGCAAGTCAACCCCAAGGGGGTGAACTAACTCGGGTGAACTTGAGTGAGCTGGGTCACATGTGTGGCTTGGGACGTGGGGGCGTGGGTTGAGTTGTTTAAAATTAGCTTTGGTTGGGTCTTTTATGAATGGGCTTTGAGTTAAGTTTAGAAATGGGCTGGCCCGAGTTAATTTTTAAAACAAAGTGGGTCGGTTTAATTTTGAAGATGGGTTGGTCTTAGTTAAAAAAAAAATTAGGCTAGTGGCATTTTTAAAAGGAAATGGGCTTGGTTTTGATTTCAAAAATGGGCTTGAGGCTTAAAAAGGATAAATGAGTTTTGGGCTAGTTTTAGTTAAAAACGTAGTTGGGCTTAGGGTTCAACTTTAAAATAGGCTAGGCTTATGGGGTTTGAAAGTAAAATTGGGCTGAGATTGAGTTTAGAACAAGTAAACTTTGTTGGTTTTACAGAAGGGGTTTGGGTTGGCTTAAAAAACTTTAGGGCTTGATTTTGTTTAAAGAGACATGGGTGTGATACCCCATGGAAGAAAGGCTTAAAAAGGATTAGATGTTACTACTCATATCAAAAAGGTGCACCTTTCTTTTCAGGAGCCTTCTCATAAAAATTCCATGGTTAAGTGTGCTTGCCTTGGAGTAATCTTGGGATGGGTGACCTTCGAGGAAGTTTTCTCAGGAAGTGTGTGAGTGATGGAAAAACACACTGAAAAGGACACGTGTTAGTTTGTGGGGCCAGTCATTAGTCCGATAAGGCCTGCCCCCTATTGTCTGGTTTAGGTAGAGGAGGAGAGACGCAGTGCTCCCTGACAGACCCATGTTGGAGCGTTACAAAATGGTATCAAAGCCATTACCCAATCAAAAGTGTGATGAGATTCACCTCGCTTGGGTTTGGAAATGTGGGTTCACAAAGAGGATGTTGCATTCTATAAGTGGGGGAGAATGTGATACCCCATGGAAGAAAATCTTAAAAATGATTAGATATTACTACCCATATCAGTAGGGTGCACATTTCTTTTTAGGAGCCTTCCCATAAGAATTCCACGGTTAAGCGTGCTTGGCTTGGAGTAATCTTGGAATGGGTGATCTTCTAGGAAGTTTTCTCAGGAAGTGTGTAAGTGAGGATAAAACACACTGAAAAGGACATGTGTTGGTTTGTGGGTCCAGGCATTAGTCCGATAAGGCCCGCCCCTAATTGTTTGGTTTAGGTGGAGGAGGAGAAACGCAATGCTCCCTGGCAGACCCAAGTCAGGCGTTACTATGGGCCTCATTTCTAATGGGCTTGGGGTTAAATGATTTTGAACCCAAATTAAAGCTTGGGTCAGGGGTGTTAGGGTTTGGTTATATGGTTCACAAGGAATCGAATGCGGGTTATGGCTCGAGTCTGGTTTCAGGTTTGGAACCTTAAGGGGATCAAATAATTTAAAACCTAAATTTGGGTCTGGGTAACAGACCTGATCGTGATGTCAATCCCAAGCTCAGGTTCACATGCAAACCTGAAGCTCAGATGGGAATACCTGCATCCATGTTAGCACAAACTAGGTAGCACAATTCACATTGCTGACTTAGAAAATGGGGGAAGGGAATTACCTGAAGCCTCTCACTCCTCCGGTCTTCTTCTCCCTTCTTTGTGTGTCAGTTCTAGGTGTTTGGTTTGGTGGCTGGTACTTTTAATCAGCTTCCCACTTCTCTGCTTTCTTCTTTCTCAGCTCCTCTCCTCTTTGCAATTCAGCAGAGTTTCTTCTAATGGTTCTCAACTTGCAAAACGTCTCTTCTCTAATTCTTTTCTTTCCCTCTCAATTTCTATAGGGTTTTCTTACACTTTCTTGTTCTTTTCTCTCCTGCAGAGTTTCTGATGCTTTAATTGTGTGTCCTCTATAGTGTGAGCTCCTCCCTATTTATAGGGGGCTAGGCATGATTTGGCGCCAATTGCATAACAGAATTCCCCTCTCTTGTTCCCTACATTGGCAAGGAATATTGCTTTTTAACTGCCCTCAATTCCTTGCACATGTGAACTTTAGTTTTTTTTGCATTTTATTTTATACTTTTTTGAATTCCAGTTAACTGATTTTTTTACTCTTTGTGCACAGATGAACTAGAAGATCCAGGTGGTAGGCTCGGATTGGAGGGCTTGGAATCCTACCTATATTTTATTGTATATGTTTTTTTATTTATTATTTTCTGTTTGTAATTTGTATGTACCCCCGGGTTGCTCACCCTACAACCATTCTTTGTACCCTCCTGTATATTCCATGTATTTTATTTCCATGTATGTAATCTTTTCACTTAGGTGTGTGTTCCTTTTAAAATGTGACCTCATGCACTTTCACATTCTAACTAAAATTCCCCATGTCAAAATTACACAGTTTCGCCCCTAGGAAAAACTTGGTAATTAAAATATGACCTTAAGATTAAGCACAATACCTGATTTTGAAATTAAAGGACCCACTTATTTTAAAATCTAATTAAAAATTTGAAAGACCCAATTTCACAAATTAAAAATTTAAAGCTTGATTTGAACACATAGTTTATTTTACAACCTTTGGACTAAGAGAAGAGATGAATTTTTGCAACTAGAGAAATTTTTATAAAAACAACATAACTAAAATAAAGGGACTCAAAATTTTTCCTAAAATAACGGGACCTAACAAGACTATTTTAAAATGATTAGGACTCTAAATGGGACTCAAACTTTGGGAAGGTCTCAATTGAAAAAAAACCGAGGCTTAGTGTTTGGACTTAAGGTCAGTTTCATTATGTTGGGTCTTCTTAAAAGGCCTGGTAAAAATTAGGATGTCTACAAATACAAGAGGAGGAGACAACTGCACTCCACTCAACTCAACTCACTCTTTCTCACCTCTCTCTCTCTCTCTCTCTCTCTCTCTCTCTCTCTCTCTCTCTCTCTCTCTCTCTCTTTCTCTCTCTCTCTCACCTTAAACTCAATTACACACTGACTTATTTTTCATGCACACACATCTCCGTTTATATAGATGGATAAGGATGGATAGAAATGGAAGGTGGTAATGAGGTTTTGATGAGGTGAGCTGGGATTGGCACTGACACTATAGCACAACAAAGCTGGTTCTCTACAGCTCATCAAAGTTGGCTTCGTTTCCATTTCAGCTCAACAATCTCCCACTTGAATATGAAGACACCATCTTAACCAGTATATAAGTAAATGATGTGCTCAAATCTGTCTTCAAGCATGAAGACTGTTGACCTTATAGGTCATATCCCGTTTTGATGATGACAAATATCTTTGTATCTCACCTATGCCCTGAGTTCGTGTGCATGATCAGTTTTACATCATATGGTGGCACATGGTGACTCAAAGGAAATGAAGACCTAATTGCTCCCATTTGTATTTAATATTTTAATCATTTGGGGTTTGTAATATATTATGATCTGTAATAATGCATATGCATGCATAATAGCATTTAAATGCTTAAAAGGCTATAGAATGACCATAGGTAACCAAACCCAACATCGGTCGACCGACGCCGAATTTTTTGCCTTAATTTAAAATCCTAGGTTGTAAAATGACTCTTGGTCCTCAAGAACTTCATGAAAAGTCCCCTATAACTTAGAAGTTATAATTATGTGAATAGGGGAGACTTTAAATGAAAATAAGCACTTAAATGCACACTTTAAGTGTGTTTGGTCGACCGAACCTGAACCAACATAGAAGCTTCGGTCAACCGAACCTAATAGAGTCAACTTGTTGACTATTCGATCGACCATTTTGAAATGAACTTGCACTGCACGGTCGACCGAACTGACGCATGGGTGATTCCCAACAACTTGGTCGACCGAACCATTAGTTAAAATCTGACCCAGTTGATCGAACCTCAGAATTTGGTCAACTGACCATGCCCTGGTCGACTGAATCTCGGAGGACTCAAAATCGCCTTAATTCGGTCGACCAGGTTGGCAATACGGTCGACTCAAAGCCTTAGTTCAAAATCTCCACGGTCGACCGAACTTGGCAATACGGTCGACTGAACCATGAATACGGTCGACCGAAACTCTCGGGTTGCCAGATTTTTAACTACGGCAACTCGCTCTAAATAGGGGTTAATTGTTAATTAAACTTTTCAAAAATTCCCTCCATGTCCCTAATAGTCTAAAATTAAGGGAATTCTATATATACCCCTTATTTGTTCAGATTAGGACATGATTAGCAACATAATTAGACAAAAATTCTCTCTGATTTTTCCTTAGCCTACATTGCATATTTTTCGTATCTTCAAGCCTATACTTCATACTCTCATATACTTTTGCTTGAAAAATCTTTTCAAAACCAGAGAGTAATTTTGGTTTACTCCTTTCTTGCAAACTAATTGCAAGTTCGAGGGAGTTTGATTTTCACTTGGTGTGTGCCTAGGCAGATTTGTTCTTGAAGTTCATTACTCTCATTTTCGTGTATTGATTGATATTTTTCTTGGAGAGTAAAGCTAGAGTTCTTTCTCAATATATTTGATTGATAAATATCTTTTTGAGAAGAACTTTTGTTAGCTTCCAAGTCTTGGCATCTTCATTTCCAAATGCGAAAGTTTGCTTGCATTTTCGATAAAATACTTTTGAACAAGCTTGAACACTAATCTCGTTTGTGCTTATACTTGAAAAATATTGTGTTGAGATTTTCTCTTTGAGATTCAAAGTTCCTTTGATAATATATTGATCTTATTTGTCTTGAATCAAATGCATTCACTCTCATGTATACACACATACATATATTGTTATTGAGAGCCGAAATAGTGTTTTAGCAAATCTCACTTGAGCATTAGATCTTATCATTTGTGAGTGCATATATTTTAAATCGTAATATTGTACAAATCTGCTTGTTCTAGAAGCATTGAAACTATACACGAAATTGTGTTGATTATCTGTTATATTCCAAGCGTGGCCTGAGAGGGCATTAATCCAGCCCGGAAGGATTGGTTGTAAAGGTTGAGATCAACCTTACCTTAATTTGACATCGTTGTATTTTGATGCCACTCCACCCGTTAAGTGAGCTGTAGTGTAATCCTTGTGCTTGTGAGCTAAGGCGGGGACGTAGGCAGTATTGGCTGAACCCCGATATCATATTGTGTGTTCCCTTATTTTTTGTACTTCAATTTCTGTACATGTATGCTATTATTTATTGTTTTTTTTATTTTATATACATAGTTTGGATGGTTGGGAAACACTAAGATTGGATTATTTGTTTAAATATTTACTCAGTAGTTTTTTGTGATATTGGGAAAAGTTTAGATAGACCCTAAGTTGTGTATTACTACTGCTAACTTAGCTGAACCTAGGAAAAAATTTTAAACTTCCAATTCACCCCCTCCCCTCTTGGGATTACACCAAAGTTAACAAAGACCAACTGAAGTTGAGCACAAATTCAGCTTTTTTGTAGTCACCACCTTTGTCAATATATCTGCTGGATTCCTACTACTCAATTTGGATTTTTTCAAGTACCAGCACTCTGTCCTCTAATAGAGATCTCACAAAGTGATAACAAAGTCCAATGCGTTTGATTCTGGAATGAAATGTAGAATTCTTTACCAGATGTATCACACTTTAACTGTCGGTGTGCAAAACATTTCTCACCTGCATTAATCTGAGCTCTATCAACAAACCTTAAAACCAAATCATCTCTTTGTTGGCTTCTATCACTACTACGTACTCAACTTCTCTAGTGGATAGGGCAACAATCTTTTGTATCTGTGACATCCAACTAACAGTTTTGGTTCCAACAGTGAACACATATCTGGTGGTACTTCTATGGTGATCAACTTCACCAGAAAATTCGGCATCAACATACCCTTGAATTTTCAAATCTCCTTTGCCGAAACATAGGTACTTATCAATAATGCCATGTAGGTTCCTTAAGAACCACTTCACCGCTTCCCAGTGAGTCTTCCTTGGATTTGACATGAACCTACTGACAGCTCCCACTGCTTGGCCAATGTCTGGTCTAGTACAAACCAAGGTGTACATGAGACTTTCAATAGCTGAGGCGTAAGGTACCTTAGCCATAAAGTCTTTATCTTCATTTGTCTGGGGAGCCTAATCCTTGGAGAGGTGGAAGTGACTGGCCAATGGTGTATTTATCGCTTTGATGCTACTCATGTTGAATATCTGTAAAACACGACTAATATGCTCTGACTAAGATAACCGTGACGTTCCCTTTTGCTTATCTCTGGAGATCCGCATCCCAAGTATCAGCTTTGTTGAACCCAAGTCTTTCATATCAAACTTCTATGACAATTGTTGCTTCAATTTTCTAATCTCTTCTATATCTAGTCCTGCAACTAGCATGTCATCGATATATAGCAATAGAATGATATAGCTAGACTGATACCTCTTGAACTAGCAACAATGGTTGGCATTACACTTTTGAAAATATTTCCTGTGCATAAAGTCATCAAATTTTTGGTATCATTGTTTGGGAGCTTGTTTGAGACAATACAAGCTCTTCTTCAATCTATACACAAGATTCTTTTTACCTTTCACTGATAATTATTCTGGCTGGTGCATGTAAATATCCTCATCTAAATCACCATGAAGAAATGTTGTCTTCACATCCAATTGCTCAAGATGTAGGCCCTCCAAGGCAACAATGGTCAAGACTTATATGGTGGTTGTTAGCTTCACAACTGGTGCAAAGATGTTAGTGTAGTCGATTCCTTCTTTCTACTCGCACCCTTTGACTACCAATCGGGCTTTGTACCTCTTGGAGCCATCATGCTCCTCCTTGATCATATACACCCACTTGTTGTGAAGAGCCTTCTTACCTTTAGATAACTTAACTAGTTCCCACATTTTGTTGTAGGTAAGGGACTTCATCTCGTCCTTCATCACAAGTTCCCACTTGCTTGAATCTCTTGCCTGATGTGCTTTATCATAGCATTCAGATTCTCCTCCATTTGCAAGAAGTAAATAATCCAAATACCTTTTATTTGGTACATGGAGCTGAGAAGATCTCCTACGCTCTGGAGTTGGAGTAGGAGGTAGTGGTGCGACGATCTACTCCATAGGTTCCTTTGCCTAAGGATTCTCAGCATTTTGATGTTGTGTCCCAACACATTCTAGGATATCATCCAAGTTTACATAGGTTATTTTATTCTGAACTGAATTTGTGGGTTCTGTTGTGTATCTGTCCTTGTACATCACTTTTTCATCAAAGATCACGTCTCTACTTCTGATTACTTTCTTGTTTTCATAGTCCCAAATGTGATACTCATACTCATCTTCACCATAGCTGATGAAAGTGCATTTGCGGGACTTTGGATCAAGCTTGTTTATGACATGATGACTAATATGCACATATGCAACACAACTAAAAACTCTCAAATGTGTAAGTCTCACCTATTTTCCGCTCCATACTTCTTCTAGTAGTCTGTGGTCCAATGGTACTGATGGACTCCTATTAATCAAGTATGCTGCTGTATTGACTGCCTCTACCCAAAACAGCTTTGGTAGGCCTGACTGCATACACATGCTTTTGGATCTTTCAATCAACGATCACTTCATCTGCTTAACTGTGCTATTGTATTGGGGTGTACTTGGCATATTCTTTCCATCTTGATACCATGCCCGTAGCAGAATTTTTTGAACCAGGTGTCTTCAGACTCACCACCGTTGTTGGTTCTCACCTTCTTGATTTTTAAACTAATTTCATTTTCAACCATTGCTTTCCATATCTTGAAAGCATCAAAGACATCTGATTTATATTTTAGAAAGTAAACTTATACCTTCTAAGAATGATCGTCGATAAATCTCATGAAGTAATTCCTTCCTCCTGTGGATGAGATGGTTGTCAATCCCCATACATCTGAATGGACTAGTTCAAGTATCTCCTTCTTTGGGGTACGAGTGTATGTTTAGAAACTGACCCTTTTCTGTTTTCTGAGTATACAATCCTCGCAGATATCAATCTCTACTAACAATAGATCACTCAAATTTTCCTTTAAGTACATCACCCTGAGTCCATTCTCGCTTATGTGGTCAAGTCGTTGGCGCCAAATGTTACTATCGTCATTTCCTATAGCAACTGAAATAGACATGCAGACATTGGAGGTCACATAAATTATTTCACTTTTCTTACTTTGTGCAATCGTTAGTGCACCCTTTGATATCTTCCATTCATCCCCAATGAATGTTGTGGTGTATCCCTCATTTGCCAGTTGTCCAACTGAGATCAATTTCTTTCTCAGGCCTGGAATATATCTAACATGCTTCAGCTTCCTTACGGACCCGTTCATCATGATCTTCACAATTCCTTTGTTGACTATGTTGCAAGGTTAATCATTGTCAAGGTATACCTTACCATAATCACCTGGTGTATACTCCTCTAGGCAATCTCTACTGCAAGTAGCATGAAATTCGGCTCTAGAGTCTTAGACCCAAGACTACTCCTTCTTGCTCTCCAAAGCTTGTATCAACATATCACCTTTATCTGAAGTGACATTTGCTTTTGTCTTCGCCTTATATTCTTTCCATGCACCTTTGCACTGATTTTTGTTGTGCTTGATCTTTCCATAATTCCAACACTTAATATTCTTTGTGCCTTGGGAACCTTTAGGATTTCTAGATCTAGACCGCCTGGTCCTAGATCTGCCATGATTTTTTGTTCACCCATGCCCGCTTCCTTTCCATGAATCTCTTCCTCGACTTTCCACATTCAAGGTTGAACTTGAAGTGGAAGTATTGTTTGACTACATCCTGATCTCTTCCACCAAAATCATGTTGATGATCTCATCATACTTCAGCTTTGATTTTCTTACAAAGCTACTGATCGCAGTAACGATACCTTTCCAACTCTCAAGCAACTAACTAAGAATCAACAAGGCATAAATTTCACTGTCAAACGTGATTTCAACTGAGGCGAGTTTATCTGACAACTCATTAAAATTGTTCAGATGTTTACTAAATATTTCACCTACGGGCATGTGCATGGTAAACAACTTTTTCATTAAGTGCACAATATTGGTGGCTGATGGCTGCTCGTACATGTTGGAAAGCGCATCCATAAGTGATTTGGCGGTTGTTATTTGCTCAATGTTGAAGGCAACAGATTTTGCTAGCGTCATCGTGACAGCTCCAAGAGATTTCTAGTCAAGCAACTCCCACTCATCCTCCTTCATGGATTCAAGTTTTCCATTCAGTGGTAAGTACAACTCCTTACCAAACTAGTAGTTTTCAATTTGCATCTTCTAGAAATTTTTCGATGAAGGGTAAGTGCTCATCAACGAAGTTCCTTCATGGCCTCGTCAATGAAGTGACGTGTCTCGTCGACGAGCATTTTATAAAAGGCCAAAACGACCATTTCTGTAAGAGAAATTCTCTTCTCTCAGCTCTCTCTTTCTTTCTCCTATACAATTTTCTTCCCTTCTCTTTAGAAACCTGGGCCAATTTTTTGCCAGTTCGACGATCCAAAGCCACCACACTACTCGTGGGAAGTTTCTCTTCATTTTGTTGGAGTAGATCGTTCGTAGGGCTTACTTTGACACCATCCCAGATTCTGAGTAAGTTGGTTTTCCTAGGCTTTTTAATGAATATTTGGTATTTTTGGAGTTGTAAAAAAGTAGTATTTGGAGAAATACTGAAGTTCTATTTGGAAAAATGTTACTTTTAGGGTGTTTAGCTGAGAACCTTGTGGGTGCAGGGCTAGTTATTTTTTGGGCTTTCCAGTAATCAAGTAAGGGAGTAAACTAAAGCAGTAATTTTTCATGAAAATTATTATTATTTAATAGCAGATTAATTTTCAGAAAGCATGTATTATGTATGAGTATATTTGGGAAAATACTGCTATTACACAGGAATATGTTTTGAGTGTAAAATGTTAGGAAATGTGATTTCAAAACAGAATTCATGATTTTATTCAATTCGTGTGGCATGATTCACATATATTATATTGTGCTAAATCAGATTTATAATAGAGGCATATTTACAGTTATTTTCAGAAAAATCAGAGATATTACCGGAAATTATGATTTCAGCACTTATGATGAACAGTACATTTATTCAAATCAGTATGTATAATATGTATGGCACAAAGCCGTGATTGATAGTCGGCGCAAGACCGTAATTATGAACTTTATTCGGAGCAAGGTTGTGTTTACTATGATATGTCAGAATTTAGAAAAATGCTATCAATCTAGTTTCATGTTAAACCAACATATGTATATGTACTATATGTTATCAGAACCCGAATGGTAGTTTAGATCAGTATTCAGGGCACGGTACCGTAGCTATTCAGTTTAGTTCAGACTTGTGCTACCACCCCTGCCAGTAGAGGGGGTGGGAGATGGATAGTCGATGTGGCTTCAGTGTAGTGTTGTAGACGTCCCCCTGGCAGTCCGAACCAGGGTGGGGCGGGCCCATCGTACTTAAAGACATATTTAACTTGGCAGTGGTCGGCCAGCCATTGTCAGGTTCTGCCTTCGGGTTACAGAACCCGTCATGGGGGGTAATATATGACATCAGCTAGCTATCCATCCTGGGTATAATTCAGTATTATTAGTTATAGAAGACAATTTTATAATAACAAAAAGTTAGTATGATTTAATATGCTTATGATTATATATCTAATACTCAGTTATTATATTACAGATTTTTACGAGGCATGTATCACGTACTGTTTATTTATTATAATACGAAAATATTCATGTTGTCATACAACTGTATTTAGTTTATTTCCCTTACTGAGAGGTGTCTCACCCAAGCTTAAAAATATTTCAGGAAACCCAGACAGACAGGAGGACTGAGCTCCGCGCCGTTAGATACAATTGATACTACCCTGCTAGGAGGGTGAGTTTTGAACTAGGGTCAGTTTGTTTTTTATATGTGATCCTAGTTTTATGACTCCGTTGCTTTGTTATGAAAATGAGATTTGGACAGGTAAACCCGGTACCCCAATGTGGTACGAGTCGTACAGTTATGGTATAAGAGATTGAAAAAAAATGGTAGAAATTTCGGGTCGTTACAGTTACCACGTCAGCAATCCAAGTCAAACAATGAGAGCCATTTAGGGTCTGACATGTGGTAGGTGTGTTGACCTAACTAGGCTTTTCAATCCTGTTTTGATGATAACAAAATGAAGGATGTTTTAACATATGATATTAAGTGATGTGTTTTAGGTAAAAGAACTCTCAAGGTTGATAGGTTGAAGGTCAATGTTAATCTAGTGAAAGCTCCTCAGAATGTTGAAGGCAATGAATGACAAATGAATAAGTTTAAGGGCAAGTAAACCCAGAGTCAAAAGTGAACCTCAAAAGGCTAAAGGAGGCTGAAGAATTTAAGAAGACCATAATTAGAAGAACTGTTGTAAGTACTTTAAAGTCAAATGCTAGTTAGATATGCGAAGCTCTCATAAGTCAAAAGAAACTAAGAAACACCTTGTTAAAAGAGCTTAATATATATATATATATATATATATATATATATATATATTTATTTATTTATTTATTTATTTTGAAGCTCATTAGGCAAAGAGACTTAGAAACTTTAGTTTAAGTCTTGGAACACATTTTTAAAGGTTAAACAAGTTAATATTCCAAGATTAATTAAGCAAAGAAGAGTTTAATTCAACAATTTAATTAAATGAGGAAATTGTTTTTTGGAAAAATTTTGAATTTCAAAATTAGTTCAATAATTTAATTAAATGAGGAAATTGTTCTTTGGAAAAATTTTGAATTTTAAAATTAATTCAATAATTTAATGCTACCTAATTAAATGAGAAAATTGTTTTTTTTTTTTTTTGGAAAATTTTGAATTTCAAAATTAATTCAATAATTTAATGCTACCTAATTTAATGAGGACATTATTCTTTGAGAAAGCCTATAAATACCTCTTTGGGTAATGAAAAAAACAAGATAGAGAAAATACAAGAAAAAAGAGAAATCAGATAAAATTTGAAATTCATCTTGTGCTGAAATTCTCCTGAAGTTCTTCTTTGCTCACATCTTTTGCTCGAGAGGAATTCTACAATTTTGGTGGATTGAAAATATCAAAACTCGGTTCCAGGTTGTAATTCCATTTCTCTTTTAAATGAACTATTGGTGACTTCTAAAAACTTTAGAGCTTCATATACTCTAATTTGCTTTGGTTTTTTTGAAGTACAATTTATATCTCAATTTGTACAACCTACTCTAAATTTTGAGAGTATTTTTTGTACGCAGAATTTATATTATATTCTTGTAGATTGTGACGATTTTAGGTTTTTTGGATCATTAGCTAGGCGAGGGATTATCGCTTAGAGATGTGCTACTCTAACATTTTGAAGGAGTGTGTAAAGGTATTGTTCCGCCCGGTAAAGGAACAGGTTTAGTAAATCCTTTGGTGAATTTTCCAAAGGCAAGGACGTAGGCTGTGTTAAAGCCAAACCTCGTAAAATCTTGTGTCTCACTCTCTCTTTTCCTTACTCTTTATTTTCAACATATTTATATTGCGTGAATGGTTTAAATTTGAAATCATATACACTACGTATATTTGGAAATCAAACAAACTTAAAGTTTATTTTTGATTTGGGTTGCAAAAACCGAAAGGGAGTACGTTGGTTAAACCATACGGGAGTACGTTACTTGGTTAAAACACTCAAAGAAAATTAACTAATAGTTTACTTGAATTCTGAATTTTGGGAAGAGTGTGGATGTGTGGTTGTAAATCATATAAAAGAAGCAAATTTATTTTAACAAACATATCATTCAACTACAGGGCTTGATTCATATTTATAAGGCATACATAAACAAACAACCGTCCTAATTTCTTACTATTGTTTATCTTAATTTTGGTTTAGTTGTTTGCTTTCAAATTGTGTTTGATTAGTTTGAATAGTGTGGTTGATTGAAAGGTTGTTTGGTGATTTAGTTGTTTAAGTGCTTGTGTTGTTGATTGTATAAAAGAAACCAAGTTATCGTGTGCTTGACAAATTAAACAAATAAGTAAAAGAATTGGTTAAACAATAAAAGAAGTTAAGTATTCTTAAAAGAAATTAAAAAGAAAGTTTTTAAATTCCCAATTCACCCCCCTCTTGGGAAGCTATCCTAATTTCAAGGTGATGTCACCTTATTATAGTAAATTGAAAAAAAAAAAAGCAAAAAAAATTGAAGGTTGCCACGTGGCGAGCGACGTCACTCTCCTATAGTAAAAAAAATCACTTTTCACCACTGTGGGTGGACAGGTGGCCCACCGAGTCCAACTAGGCTGAACTCGACTTAGATCGGGATATTCCTGAACTGGTTTTATTTTTATTTTTTATTAATTTTTAACCTTTAAAAATAGGGAAAATCAAGAAAATTAGGAAAAATAAAGAAAAAAATGTTCAGTTATTTTGACTTAATTTTTTTTAAAAGAAAAACAAATATACTAAAAAAAAAAATGAGGAAAAGTCATTAAAAATCTCAGAAAATTTTATAAAAATGTAAGAAATTTCTAGAAAAATTTTATAAAATTTTGGAAAAATATGGGAATGTTTTAAAAGACTTTTTTACTTAAAATTTGATGATTTTTTTTTTTTTATTTTGCGTGTGCGCGTCCCAAAGATTTTAAAAAAAGGTAAAATGATATTTCAAATCTCACCTATATTAGTTCCAAGGAAGATATATCTAACAAGACCTCTTCATTTGAAGGTCTTATTAGACAATCCTAAATTGCACTATAATTTTTATTCTTTTTAAAATTTTATTGACTTTTTTTTTCTTATTTATTTATCTACTTATTTTAAGGAAGTTAATTAAAGGTCATTAAATCAAATTTAGGGATAATTCATGATTAGTAATGAACCGTTTCTAGAACGGGTATGTATGGGATGTTGATACTTTTCTTTCGCATAATTAAACTCTCGATCCTAATTCTGATAAAAATAAACCGAGACTACCGATTTCTTGGCCTAGGATTAACCTAAAATATCAATCAAGAAATAGTAATTAGATGTTCTAATCGCATTGAAGTAAAATAATAAACTACATTAAAATTTTTAATGTTCATTATCCTTCGTCATTCTGGGTCTAGCGTTGGGACGTGGCGACAATGGTCATCTTTCAAAGCAATGGGTAACAACAGAGAAGGTAATTTATCAAGCAAGCGGCATGCCTAAAACCACAATAATGGTTTTTGAAAGGTCATGAGTAGCGGAAGAACAGGGTGGGCAGGGGGAACACAACAAAGAAGCAATTGGATGAAGAGGGATTGACAATATGGAGCAAGCAACCAAGGAAGCTGGGGGTCCATGGGGCAATCATAAATCTCCTAAACAAGATATGGGGGAACCCATCATCACTCCCCTAACCTCCCCAATTTTTAATTTTCTTAAGAAAGAAAAGATAAAAACTCTAATGAGGGGTAATAACCCGGACCCAGCCAGCATGCTCCGACTCGAGTGATGCAGTATGGAATAACGCAGACCCAGTTGATATGCTTCACAATGTGTCATCCAATTAGAGAATGCCAGCTGATGACCCGGACCCGTGTTAACATTGCCTGCGCACTTGGCTAGCTGGCGTGTAACAAAGAATTGAATGCTGTCGAGTGGCCCTGTCGAGCCACGCCAGGCTTATGCCATACCGACGTCAGAGGCTGGGAGTGTTGGACAGGCGGTGCAGGGCCAGGGTGGACCCAGGTGGTGGGTTCAAGGGAGGGATCATCTTGCGACACGTGGCAACCGATGATGATGATGATGATGATGAGAGAATAGTGAAGCTCAGCTCAGCTCAGCTCGCTCGCTCACTCGGTCTGCATAAGTTGGGGCTCTCATTGTGGGGTTGAATACATTTATATATAAAATATGTATTTGGGGGTGAGAGTGATGATGAGGGGGACTGGGCATGCCACGCCGTTCATCTTTCTTTTAGAAGAGAATATGATGATGGCTCGCGCAGCACGCTCCCCTCCTCTCTCTCCATGTCGTCTCTGCGATCAATTAAGGCAAGCACAAATTTCAGTGAAATCAGAATAACCTTAATTTTCGGCAATTGCCACAATCATCATATTTTATCCTTTTCTTTCTTCTTTGAAGGCCTCCCCCATGTTCTCCCCAAACTATAATATCCCGTAGAAACACAACCAATGAATTTCCTCTTTTCCCTAATATACACATGCTGTTTACACTTGTTTGGATGTTTCACTAATTTGCTAAACTAATAATTTTCTAAAGTTATTCGTTTAAATATTAATTTTATTTATTGGGAGAGAGAGTTAAGAAGACCTTATACTAGCTTGAGATTGTCTATAGAGGCGATATGGGACTGGACACACTAACACTCCCCCTCGAGCCTATGAAGGGAAATGAGGCGAGAATGAGTCTAACCCACAAAAGAGTTAAGCAACCTAACATTCAATTCTGATACCAAGTTAAAGAGTTTATCCTCAAAACATGAATGTTAAGGAAAGAGAGTGAAGAAAATCTTATGCTGA
The DNA here is from genome assembly GCF_029873635.1 of Malania oleifera. Lineage (NCBI taxonomy): Eukaryota > Viridiplantae > Streptophyta > Magnoliopsida > Santalales > Ximeniaceae > Malania > Malania oleifera. The sequence continues at coordinate 12,244,053 of NC_080419.1, forward strand.
CTTGAAACTGTTCATAGAGATGATGTAGGACTGGACGCATACCAACATATTTGAAATTAGGCATAAATCTACCACTTCACCTCCCCTCTCCTTTGTGGGTTTTAGTCCACTTGCTAGCATGCTTGATGGCTTAGGATTTTTTTTTATACTTAATTTTGATTAGTACTTTGTCTTTGGATATTTTTACTACTTGTAATTGGTATGATTGAGTAACTTCGTATAGGCAAAAATCAAAGCTATTATTCAAATTAGGCATTTGATCTATTAGTTCATCTCCCCATTCTCCTTCATGGAGATGGGGTTTTTATTTTCCTTTTTTTTTTTTTTTTGGATTACGCACCGGATATCCACATGTCCGTTTTACGGTCTACGTGACTAATCTTGCATCCCTTGAAGTTGACCCTATAGCTTCAAAGGGAGGGTAAATTCAGGAGTTCAGGGGCGGAAACGAACTCAGGAGGGTTTGAACACCTAACCTCGTGAAAGGCACTCCCATAGCCCGCACTACCACCTGAATCACACCCTGATTTTATTTTCCTTGCCAACACATTTGATTGCTTAGGACATTTGTTTATATTTTAATTTGAATAGTTTGTCTATGAGCATTTGTTATTAAAATATATATATCAAAGCCACGCCACAACTCTTGAGGCTTAAAAATAGTGTTTAGGTTGAGAGAACATGTACGTCCATCATGTCACTTATTAACCAAGTAAATAATCATTTACTACATCAATTTTAAAGTAAAATATTCTTAGATTATGTTTAAGATATTGGAATTTGAAATTTGAATTTAGATTTGAATTAAAAAATGTAAAATTGGACTTAATTTTTTTTTTCAAAAAATATATTAGAAATTAAATGCTTAAAATCTATGCACGCATACGAACACAAACTTGTATCTTTTAAATTCAATCATAGTTAATACTTCAAAAAATATTTTGTGAGTAAATATATAAATCTGCAACAAATATTAACCATGATTCTCATCAATTAAGTTTAATTTCAAAAACTATTTGTCTGGATGATTATTACCTATACATGGCCTCCGTATAGCCCTGTCCCCAACCACCTCAAAACCAACAGTCTATCATTAAATAACAAATGCTCCAACATTAACCACAATATCCTCATTGAGACTTGAACCCTACATTTAAGGGTAACCATTTGGTATTAATTAAGCGAATTAATAAAAAAAAATTTCATTAACTAAACTAAACCGAAATTCCATTTTAACCGAACTCAAAATTTACTAAACTAAATTTTGATTAAATCGATTAATCGATTTTAAATGATTAATAATATATATAATTATTAATTATTAATTTGTACTATTCCACTGATTCGGTTAACTAAATATATTAAACTCAAAAATTGAACCAAAAATTAAATTTCAACTAAAGTGAAAATCGAACCGAATCGATCAAATTTACTTGCTTAATTTGGTATTAACTAAATTAAGCTCACCCATATATATATATATATATATATATCTCCACAAAGGAGAGTCAAGCAATAAGTCAATTACCCCCAGGGTGTGGTTCAGGTGGTAGTGCGGGTTGCGGGAGTGCCTCTCATAAGCTCAGGTGTTCAAACCCTCTTGGACTCATTTCCGCCCCTGAACTCCTGAATTTACCTTTCCTTTGGAGTTGTGGGGTCAACTTCAAGGGGCGCAGGATTAGTCACGTGGACCGTAAAATGGACACGTGAATACCCGATGCATAATCCAAAAAAAAAAAACTCATTCAATCACCCCCAGGGTGTGGTTCAGGTGGTAGTGCAAGCTACGAGAGTACCTTTCACGAGGTCAGGTGTTCAAACCCTCCCGAACTCGTTTCCGCCCCTAAACTCCTGAATTTACTCTCCCTTTGAAGTTGTGGGGTCAACTTCAAGGGGCGCAAGATTAGTCACCTGAACCGTAAAACGGACGCGTGGATACCCGATGCATATTCCAAAAAAAAAAAAAAAAATCCCGTTCAATCTTATAAATATTTAGATTGAGATTGTTGATGTGGAAATGACCATTAATTTGGCATCTCCCGTAGATTCGAGTCTTGATGTTAACTAAAAGAAATCCTTTTTCACTCATTGAACTACAGATATTACTTTGCTAAATGCACATGCTAATATTTTCATATGTCAAGTCTCTTAAAATGCATTACATTTCATCAATTAAAGTTTAAAATTCTTTGTTAAGAATGATAAAAGATGGATATATGTCAATCAAAGGACAAATATTTGAGCATTATAAAAAATTAAAAATTGAAAATTGAAAAGAACAAGTAGACAACATGTTGCACGATGCCAATTCATGGGCATGTCGGAGGATATGGCATGCGCCATGTGGACATACCAAATCAAAGACGCTGCGCATGCGCAACAATGTTTTATATATATAAATTATTAATGTGTTCCACAAGAAACATACATTCTACAATATGTTTATTTGACATCCTAATTAAATAGTCATGAGTGTTAGTGCGGGAAAATTAATAATTACAAATTTGTATCGGCTCCTATAATCAATTTAAGAAAATTATTTTAATGTTTTATTATTCCTTATATTTATGTTACGATTTTCAGTATTTATGTAATTTTTACTGTTAAAAAAGTAAAATATATATATATTTTTTGTTAATAATTGTGATTTGAAATCTGACCACAAGATGAACATGCCATATTTGCCATTAATGACAAAGTATGAATGGTAAAAAAGAAAAAAATTAAGTTGTGATGTCGATTTAACTTCGTCTAAGTCAAAAAAGTGCAAACTCTCTTCCGACTCAGTTAAAAAAGTAAAAAATGTAAAACCATTTGAACAATTAATTATGTATTTACAGGGTGTTTCGCAAGTGAGCATATGAAAAGAAGTCAAATATAATGAAAAGTTTTACAGCAAATCTCATGTCCGAGTGCGTCTAATCATTTACAGATAAATCTGATGTTTTACTTTAAAAGTGATACTCTAAATGTGTTTTTACTGCTCATAGTAGTGGGTTCTAGGATGTCATGTGCCATGTGAGTGGTCAAAGCACATTCAGGGTACTAATTTTAGTCAACACAACTATTCTTACATATCTAGTAAAATAAAAAAGATGAAATCCTCATTTCTATTTCAACTTTTTTTTTCTTTTACCCAAAATGTCAAGAAAAGGGAATTGGGTCTATAATTTTTGTCTTATTTTATAGTTTTGATTGTACTTTTTTTCTTTTTTTGGGTAGAATTTTAGGCCCTTCACTTGTGAAAAATAATTTCTATATTTTCTTTTAGCTTTTTAAAAATTTATAAAATTTGATATTATTTTTCAATATTTCAAGATTTTTAATTAAAAATATGGAAAATAATGCATAAATTTGTTTAGTTGTGAAAAATAATTTTAATTTATTATTATTATTATTATTTTTTGCAAATTTACAAATCACATAATTTTTTTGATTTTTAAAAATTATATAAAAAAATATGAAAAAATAAATGGTATCTTTCAACCTTCCAATGTGAGTTATAAAAATTTTATAATTATTATAAAATTTTGGAATAGATAATAAAACTATTTTCTATAAGCAAGTATAGTGCCAAAACTTTCCAATAGTTTTCTAGTTTTATCACTAAAAATATTGGAAAATTGAGAAATAAATTAAATTTTTTGCATTCTTTATAAAGCTAAAAATGGAAGAAAAAAAATTTGTTTTGTGCAACAAATAAGACCTTATTTTTTTTTTAATGTAATATTTATTGAGTCTCAACTACGTAGTGGGAGTATGCTAAAAATAAAAGAAATAGAAATTTTCTTCCACAATGAACAAACCTTTAATTATTTTTATTATTTAATATAGAATGCATTGAATCTCAACTAGATAATGATAGTACATTATAAAAACTTTCTTGTTCTCTCTTAACATATAAGCCTAAAACCTACATTTGATTTGCGAAATTTAAGATGAACTCAAACATTATGATTCATAAGAACCTTAACTATAAATAAAAAAAATTATGTATTTTTTAAATCATGCTATAAATATATATTTGAGAAATAAGTGATGTATGTACTCCCTTATTTGAATTAGAGTGAAATATGCATTGTGAAAATATGCACCATTCTCAAAATAAAATTCCTAATCCTAAAACATATACTAAATCTACGAATACTTAAAAACTAACATAAATTTTTAGAATTTTCTTATTAATTCTACAAATTAAATAACTCTTAGAACCTAATATAACCCTTTTAAACAAGTAGAGGATAGTAGTTGTTAGTCTTGGTGGCTACATAAGTTTAATCTTCTTGTTTTGATGATAACAACCCATTAGTGGTTTTAGGTAAGCTTATCTTTGCATATCAAGTTATGGTAAGTACAAATTCAAATGCAAAGATCAAGTAAATTCTTAATAGGTTAGACATCATCAAAAATGAGAAGATTGTTAACCTTGGTAGTTACACTATCATATTTAATGTGTTTTGATGATATTAATATATTTGTTGTTTCTAGTGTTTTCCTATCTTTGCAGATCAAATTTAGTATAGGTACTCATACATGAAGTACTGGATCAAAGACAAAGATTAGACTGAGTTGACGTCGAGTAGGAAAGATCAAAAGGACACTCACTCGGAGAGGACTCAAGCACATCCAAGGAAGCTTATTATAGAATTATTTATGTTAGGGAGTGTTTGAGGTAGTAGTCTTTATTACTCTTGCGGTTTTTGTTTCACGCATGATTTCTGAGTAAGAGCTGAGCAAATTGCATATGCATACTAGAACACATGAGTTTATAGGATTTCACTTAAGTCACAACTCACCATTTATAGTTTTCAAAGTTAATTTAAAGAGTTTGTCAAAAGAATTCTAAACTCAAAATATATTTTCTTAAGGGACAAATTTTCAACATCTTGGTTTTATAAATTTCTTCATACTTTGTCTCGATTTTGTCAAAACATGTTTTATGTCCTTAAGTGTAGTGATTCCAAAAATAAATAAATAAATAAATAATTTAAAATTTAAAATTTAAATTTAAATAATTAAATAATAAATATTAATTAAATAATATAATATAATAATAAATTAATATATTATAATATAATTATAATATATATATATATGTGTGTGTGTGTGTGTGTGTGCGCGCGCTAATAGGATTTCATTCTAATTGAAATCCCACAACCCCCCCAACGCATCCTACTCTCTCTCACGGTCTCTCTCTCTCTCTCTCTCTCTCTCTCTCTCTCTCTCTCTCTCTCTCTCTCTCTCTCTCTCCCATGCTCTCCCTCTCTCATCGATTTCCTCGGCCAAACGTGCGCCGATCGAAGAACGAAAAATATCTTTGGGTTCCAAATTTGACCACCAACATTTTAACCGGAGTGAATTTGTCTTAGAAGCGTTGTAGGCACCACTCTTGGGATAAGGTAAGGGGAATTAAATTATGTCAGTAATTTTTAAAAATTAATTGATTAAATTAAAGTATGATGTGAAAATAATATATATGATATTTTGAATTATCAGACATATAAGAAATAAAAGTTTTGGGACTATCCTATGTTTTACTAGATAATTATTATTCTGTTAAATTTTATTGAAAATCTGTGTGGCATGAGAAAGGATTTTGATTACTGTAAAATGAATATGTGAATATATTAAATGACGAGACATGATTTTTGCTGAGATAAAAACAGATATGTTGATATGAGATATGTACAGATACGTTTTACACTGATATGATGATATGTAATATATACAGATGCGAATTTCATTGAAATGTTGAAATGTGATATACACAGACATGATGAACAACCATGAGTTACAAATGAGATGCATCATTTACACATGAATACTCATGAACTTGAGCATGTTTATGAGAGATGAAAGCTTTTGGAAATATATTGTTACGTATATTAAGTGATGAAAATGAGAACCCGGTTGGTTAATGATATGAGAGCATTGTATCGTTGCTAGTGATTAAGTTAGTGCAACCACATTACTCGAGGAACATGTTGGTAATGGAGATCGATTGAGCCTACGGAGGGATGTTGATCGTCCCTGGGTCTAGACTAGGCTGCGGTGGGCCAATCGTACTACAGACAAGGTATTTTGACTTAGTTTTTATAGGCCAACCTGGGTTAAGTCCCACTTTCGGGTCGCACAACCCAGTCATGTGGGGTTATTATATGACAGTGATGTGAATGGGTTCCTCATTACAAACGCGATACAGTCATATGATGATACTTGGACATATATGTTATTTAGTATACATAAATGTTTATTGAATATGATTATATTGTTGAAAAAAAACAAAGGTATGGCTACAAATGTATATATATAAAGAAAGCTTACCTGAAGCTTTCTTTGCAGATTAAATTGTAGAGAGAGAGCTTTTGTGCTCTCTCTCAGTGCTTCGCCTCCTTCGTTCCTCCTTCCCTCTCCTCTCAATTTCTAGAAGGATATTTGGCCGATCGGGAAACAGAAGATACCACTGGGTTCCTAGTTCCGCCATCGACATTTCTACTAAAGCGGATTTATCGTTGGAGCGGCGTAGGCACCACTCCTGGGGAAAAGTGTATTTCCTCCAAATCCTTAATTTCTCCTTAAATCTAACGTTAAATCGATGATCATGCACCACCACGGGGTCCTAGTCGTGATTGTCGTCATTTTGGCATGAGTAAATTTCCAATTGGGGTTTCATAGACCCCACTCCAAAGCAAGAGTTGGATTTGAAAAATTAGGTAAATTAGTTATATTTGAGGGTATAATTATTTATTTAGAATTTATGGGCATAGAAAATATTAAAATAGTATTTTATTTAGGGTTGATTTAATGGAATTAGGATTTTTGATTCAGGGTCCAGGTGAGCGCCATAGGTATTTTTCGGGGTCCCTGTTGGAGTAGTTCAAGAAACCAAGTAAGGGAAAATTATATATTAAATCAAGTCTTATGAAATAAAAAATAATGAATTATGTTATACTTATGTATATGTTTTGGTATGGGTTTTAAAATGCCAACCATGTAAATTATGTTTTCTGAGCCTAGGGCAACTTATTTAGCTATGTATATGTGAAAATGAACTGATGAAAGTGAAAAGTATTTTCTGTGAAATTATATAAGAAATGGAAATTATATTTTTTGTATTTAAATGCTAAATGTGGGTTGACTTATTTTACAAGAAATATGTATGAATTTTATTACTAAATTGTGTGGCACGAGTAAATGTAAGTTCTATGCAAATGTACGTTATGTGTATGAGATGCAGGTTAAGTAAGTACTGCATTGAGAATAAAATATGAAATGAACTATGCTACTTGTATATGTTAATGCAACCGTGTAAGTGTATGACAGCTGAAAGTCGTGTTAGCAGATTCTAATGCATTTCTATGTGGACTAACTGATGACAGCTAAAAGAAGCTGTGTTAGCAGATTCTAACTCATTTCTATGTGGACTAACTAATGACGGCTAAAGAGTGATTGTAGTACAAATGAATGAAATTAAAATGGAATGAAATGACAATGGAATGAAATGTGAAATGTGAACGATGTAAATAAGAAAAAGTCACTTAAAGTGAAATGTAATGCAATGTTTAAGTTATGAATATGAACAGATGTAAATGGTTGAATAATGACAGAAAGAATAATGTATTATGATATTAGAAGTATCTATGCTCGTAGAACATGTTACGATTGGGCGGGGCATACTCTTTGTCTGAGGGCTTGCTGAGAAAGGCGAGTGTGCTAGTAACTTCAGATGTGGCAGTAGCTGCATAACGTACTAGGGTAGAGGGAACCTACTTGCATGGGTAGGTAGATTTCCCTATCCTTGGGGCCTTCACTGGTAAACCTTTGTTTGAGTTGTGTGAGTACGAGATCAATCTAATACTTGAGGGCTTATTGAGTAAGGTAAGTTCCCTGGTATGCTTCAGCAGCGACCCTAGGGTTGCCTAAGTATCAGAGCATAGGGGTGCTACCTATATGGGTGGGTAATCACCCATATCCTTGGGTAATCTCGTGAGTTAAATCTTTTACATGTGTTTGGTTAGGCTTAGAGAATGATTTCAGTGTTTGTGATAACGTTTTGCAAATGTTATTAAAATGATATTTATAAACCTCATGTTAGCCACATGTTTTAAGATATCCTTTCTTCCCTTATTGAGATGTGTTTCAGCCAAATATGAATTTATCTTTTTTAGGATTTCGTTGAGATCAAGCTTAGAGAGTTCTAGGTTTTATAGCACTTTTGGGAGATAGAAAGAGAAAATGGTATATTTTTATGTTAATTTTGATATGTATATTTTATGTTTTATGTTTTATGTATTGAAGTCTTCAGATAGATGAATAGTTGTGAATACTGGTATTTGTGGATTATGTTTTGAAGACATGTATATATGTGATTACAAGTGGTGAATAGTTAATTTGGATTATGGATAGGAATAGTAAACTCTGGTATTATATAATTGAGGATTATAGTTATGTTTTCTGCCACGTTTTTGTTATGGTTTATCAAGTTTTTATCAGGTTTAATGCATCGGATCGGGTTTAAGGGTTCGGGGCGTTACATTTCTTAATTAAGTTAATATTTATATACGAACATGATATGATACACTAGAACTCATTTTCCACACATGATAATAATTTATCCCACTTACTAAGAGGTGTCTCACCCTATAGATCTTAAACATTTCAGGAAATACAGAACGTCAGGCGAATCGAGCTCCAAGATAGGGGAGACGTTGTCCCTGTGGTGCGGGGTATGTGTGTTTATTTTTGGGAATTAGGAGTATGTTTGTATAATCCTTGGGATATCTGATGGATTAGTTTTTGGGGTTTGTATGTATATCTTTGGAGTTTAGTACTCTGGTATTGTATATAAAGTATAGGTGTATTATGTTTTCCGCTGCACAGTTAGAATGTGAATATGGACAGGTAGATCCCTAGTACCCCACCTTGGGCCTGGGTTGTCTAGTTTATTATTAATAGGGTATCAGAGGTATATGACTATTTAAAAAAAAAAAAAAAAACAGGGCGCCATGTAACAACATGCTATTTAAATGGTTTATATATACTATAACATTTAACATGCTCTGATACCATGTTGGGGTAAACCCAATCATCAACCTAAGCAGCAAGAAGCAAAAATCAAATAAACATAACCATACATAGTTATATACAATACCAGAGTGTGAAAGTGTTTCCCAAAATATACATATATGTCTTTTTTCCAGAATACCCTCAACTGGCTAGGGCTATACAAAAATACTCCCAAAAATACTCACACTACTGACGGGGCAATACAGAAGCCCCTCTACCTATGAGTTTGATCTGCTTGCCTATCTGGATCACTTGAAAAATGTTAAATTAATTGGGATGAGCCAACGCTCAGTAAGACGAAATATGTTATTACTAGTGTATGGCAAATGAGTTACAATACTGTGAAAATCTATCACTATATAGTTATGTATCACTGAATCTGTAAAGTACAATATCAGTAATATAAATCTTCATCTTTTACCTGTTGCTTAACATTTCTGTACTTTAGGTTTCTACTCAAAATACTGCTAATATACATATGTATATTTTCTGTTTCTGTAAAACTATATAAACATAGTAATAACTGTAAACTTTCCTGTGGATAATTGTGTGTCATGATTTAACCCCTCATGACAGGGTTGTGCGGCTCGTAGGTGGGATTTACCCTGGCTGGCCAACCAAAAATAAATCACTTTACTCCATAGTTTGATCAACCCTCCTCAACCCATATCTGATGGCGAGTCTGTCCACTCGTGGGCTCTATGCGATCAACCTTTATACTACGTATTATCTAAATAGGTGGTTGCACTCTATAAACTGTATGTAACTACTGTAACTGTATGGTCCAACAGGGTCTGATACTATATAATACATCTCTATATACAACTATCAGTTTTACCATGATTCTGTAATAACTATATAAACCATGACGTTGTAGAAAACTGTGTCTATATCAACTGTATTTTTGTAATCAACTGTAAATTTGTATGTCATGGTACTATAAAACTGTATAATCATGGTATTTCTATAATTGTTGTAAAATACATTCACTGTTTGTATATTCTGTAAAACACATATCTGAAAAATACTATAAGGTATGTTTCTATACGATATCTATATTCTCACGCCCTACAGTAATTTTAAAACATATTAATCATATTTGATAAATTGTATAAATCTCTGTTGTAAACAATACTACGGTGGAATATTTATAATTTTATACTGAAAACATACTCAAATAACCTAGCATAGCATATTTCCCTTACCTATTTCCTACTAAAAATCCCCTACTATTACAGGTCCAACACCCGCAGGGTTCTCCACTCAACTCCCTGAAAACCACATTTGCCAAAATAGAATATCAATATTTCTTGGCCTACATCATTTCCTACAACTGCCAGAAGGCCAAAAACTGAATAAAAGACCTTACCCTCGATTTGGGATGAATTCCAACTTCGTTCCACTGACGATCCGCTTTGGTAGACTTGCAGAGAACTCCGCCAGGAGTGCCGTGGTGGCCTCAGATCGTTGATCCGGCAACTGATGGGGCCGAAATCGAAGAGAGAAGAGGGAGAGGCCGTAGAAGAGAGAGAGAGAGAGAGAGAGAGAGAGAGAGAGAAAAAAAACGGTTGAATTTTTGCGATTAAAAATCAATTTAGGGCTATTTATACTGCGGGATTCGTCAATGAGCCACGTCATCTCGTCAACAAGTCTTTAAGTAATTTTGTCGACGAACCTTACCCTTCGTCGACGAAATTTAGAGTAGCCCTTCTCGATATTTTCTCGTCAACGAAGCTTGCCCTCGTCGACGAGGTCTTACTGTACCCTAGTCGACGAATCCCTTGTATTTGTCGACGAGGTCCTAATGAATTTATTGGGGTATTTTTCCCAAAGTGCAATCGCGTTCATCAATGAAGTATAATGCCTTCTTCTGTTCCTGTTTCCATTTTCCTCCCTCTTTATTTTTAAAATACTATTATTCTTCGGGTCACTACATTCTCCCCCCCTAATAAAATTTCGTTCTCGAAATTTACTATCTGTATCTCTATTTATACACTCCATCATCTAGTAAAAGAAAATTGGTCTACTTATTTTATTACCTGCCCTCACTTATGGCAGAGGAATACCGTGGTTACATAAGTAGTTCTGGGAGATTACAACCATAAAAGAAAATTCTCCCAAAACCGAAATACTACCTATTCTATACACTACATTACAATTCCACATGCTAAATAAAATAAAATTACTATTACTTTAATTATACATCACTACTATGACCCACTAAACAAGTGGGGATATTTCTGTCTAATCTCACTTTCAAGCTCCCACGAAGCCTCTTCTATTGCATGGTTTCTCCATAAAACTTTTACCAACTATATCTTCTTATTGTGCAATTCTTATTCTTTCCTATCTAGGATCTGTACAGGAGCTTTTTCATATGCTAAAGCCTCACTGACTTCCAGTAACGTCCCTCAATTTCTTAACATAAAATGTCACATCATGGATAAAATAGTCAACCTGAACCCGTGGGTATGGGGACACTTGTTATACACAACGGAAAACCTAGCAGCAATTAACATGAAAATTCCAAACATCCATCCATAAAACATATTACTAAAAACATAATACCAGAGCTTACAACATCTTTCGGTACTGTACATATATACAATCCTCAAAATATCAAAAGGATACTAGGACCATATAACAAAAATCTACTGATCCTAGTACAAAGCTTACCCTTCTAGTAGGGAAACTCCACTCACTCAATGGCGGCCTTAACCCGTTAGTTTTTCTAGGTTTCCTGAAAAATATATCAATGTTGGGGGTGAGACACTTCTCAGTAAGGGAAAATAAACTAAATACAGCTGTGTGGTAACATGAACATTTAAGGTGCTTATACATATACCATACATTTCATAACTTTAGAAATAATCATAATATCATACTAGATAATCATGTATTTTCATATTTGTTAATAAATCGTATCATACATAAACATCTGTTATAACTCGTAATAACATATATAAAACATCTGTTATAACCGTAGTACTGAAAATATACTCCCAGGATGAATAGCTAGCTAATGTCATGTATTACCCCCCACGACGAGTTGTATAGTCCGAAGGCGGGACCCGACAATGGCTGACCGACCACTACCGAATCAAATATGTTTGTAAGTACGATGGGCCCACCATACCCTGGTTCGGACTGCCAGGTGGACGTCCACACTCTACTGAAAGCCACATCGACTATCCATCTCCCATCCCCTCGTGAAATGGTTAGCACTAATATGGCCTTATGCCAAAATCTGAACTACCCATAGCTATGGTACCGAGCTCCTGGTCTGAACTAAACTAAGATCCTGTTTGTAATAACATATAGTACATGATCATACATAACATCATCATGGCCTCGTGCCGAAAACATAGATACGGCCTCGCGAAGAAATCATACATATGGCCTCGTGCCAAAATCATAGTAAATACGGCCTCGCGCAGATAACATAATAAATACGGCCTCGCGCCAATAATATAAGTGTGGCTTCCTGCCAAAATATAAATGCGGCCTCGTGCCGACAATATAATAAATACGGCCTCGCGCCGCATTCGTTTCAGGTAGTTACATTCTGAAAATACGTCGTTCATCAAATAATCATCAAAACTCTCACCATATACTCATCGTTTCATAATATCTGAAAATATGCTTCACTCATAAAATCGTTCATATCATGATTCACTTCGCATAAAAGTAATGTTCATGGCACACATATGCCGTTTAAAGTCATGCTTCATGTTCTAAAATCGTCATTTTTAGCATCTCGTACATACATATACTTTTTAATCATAATAGCAGTATTTTCCAAACATACGTTTCATATATGATAAACAAATATAACATATGCTTTTCTGAAAATAAATGTACTCATAAATTATAATAGTTTGCATGGAAAATATCTGCTTTAGTTTATTCCCTTACCTGGCTACTGAGAAAGCCCCTCAAATTTCTAAGCCTGACCCCCGTAGGATTTCCTACTCAATACCCTGAAACTCAAAATCCCTAGTACTAAACATCAGTATTTTCATGCGTACATCAATTCCTATAACTACCATAAAGTCTAATTTGGCTTAAAAAGCCTTACCTCAACCCTGGGATGATTTTCAACTTCGTTTTCCCAACGATCCGCTCCGAAAAACTTGTAGTGAACTTCGCCAGGAATATCGTGGTAGCCTCAAATCTTCGATCGGACGACTCGTGGAGCCAAAATCGAAGAGAGAGAGTGAGAGGGCCGAAGGGGAGAGAGAGGAGAGAGAGAGAAGCGTGAAAAGTGATTAAAAATCGGGTTTTTACATATTTATACAGGGGATTTCGTCGATGAGTCCTTCACAAATTTCGTCAACAAAATCCACTCCTCATCGACGAAATTCAATCAGCTCAAAAACCCCTCTTGGCATTTCTTCGTCGATGAAGCCCTGTGTTCGTCGACGAAATATTTTAAGCCTTCGTCGACAAAGTCTACGGTCTCCTTCTGTTTTTGTCTCTATTTCCCTCTCTATTTATTACTCAAATTTCCAATTTAAATTCGGGTCGTTACATCCTTTCCTCTTTATAAAACTTTCGTCCTCGAAATTTGCTATTCACATATTTCATCATCCCTAATTAGGCAAAATGGTCTACTCTTTTTATTACTTACCCTCATTTGTGGCGGAGGAATACCGTGGTTACAACTCAAGTTCTGGGAGATTACACATATCAAAAGAAAACTCCTCCCAAAACTAAAATACTATACTACTAAAACCATACACGTACCTGTAAAAGAAAATTACATATTACTCACATTTTCTAATTATATTTAAACTTCCTGAAATAATTGCGGATACCTCTGTCTCATCTGCTCCTCGGACTCCCAAGAAGCCTCTTCTACCGTATGATTCCTCCACAAAACTTTTACTTGAGGAATCTTTTTGTTACGTAGCTCCTGTACTTTTCTATCCAAAATACGTTCTGGTACCTCCTCATACCCCAGTGAATCACTAAGCTCCAACTCATCGTAACTGATAATATGAGAAGGATCTGGGATGTGTTTCCTCAATATCGATACGTGGAATACGTCGTGAATTCTGGATAATGAAGGTGGTAAAGCGATCCTGTAGGCCACCAGTCTCACTTTCTCTAAAATCTCAAACGGACCAATGAACTTAGGGCTAAGTTTATCCTTCCTACCAAATCTCATAACTCCTTTCAACGGAGCTATCTTCAAAAATATGTGGTCCCCCACATCAAACTCCAAATTCCTGCGGCGATTGTCGGCATAACTCTTCTGTCGGCTCTATGCTGCACCAATCCTGTCTCTGATAAGCCGAATCTTATCATATGCATGCTGTACTAGCTTTGGTCCCACAACTCGCCGCTCACCCATATCATCCCAACATAAAGGAGATATACATCTCCTATCGTATAGTGCCTCAAATGGTGCCATGCCAATACTGGACTGGTAACTGTTATTGTATGCGAACTCTACCAGTGGCATGAACTGAGTCCAGCTACCCCCAAAATATAAAACACATGCTCGGAGCATATCTTCTAGTATTTGTATCGTCCTCTCAGTCTGCCCGTCTGACTGAGGATGGAATTCCGTACTGAACGATAACTGAGACCTTTGAGCCTCCTGTAAGCTCCTCCAAAATTGTGACGTGAATTGTGGGTCTCGATCTGACACAATAGATACAGGCACCCTATGAGCACGAACTATCTCCTAAATGTAAATCTCCGCTAAACGGCTGAGGGATTAGCTGATCTTGATAGGAATGAAGTGGGTGGTCTTCATCAATCAGTCAACAATCACCCAAATGGCATTCTAGCCATGTAATGCCGATGGCAGCCCTAAAACAAAGTCCATAGAAATATGATCCCACTTCCACTCTGGGATAAATAATGGCTGCAACTGCCCTGCTGGCCTCTGTTGCTCAGCCTTTACCTACTGGCACGTCAAACACTGGGCTACATACTCGGCAATCTCCCTCTTCATTCCGCTCCACCAGTAAAAATCTTGCAAATCCTTGTACATTTTCGTACTGCCGGGATGAACTGTATACAAGGATCTGTGAGCCTCATCTAGAATGGTCTTCCTGATGTCAGCATCAGCAGGAACACACAATCTAGAACGGAACCGCAAAGCTCTGTCATCTGAGATGCCGAATTCCTCTCCCTGACCACTCTACACTCTATCCATCACCTTTACTAATTCTGGATCTTCCTTTTGGGCGGCTTTAATTCTTTCCTGCAAAGTAGGTTGTACTACTAGGCTGGCAATACATACTGGGGTGTTACTCTCCATCAACTCAATGCCAAGTCTCTCCAGGTCCATCATGATCGGACGCTGGATCTCCATAACTGCTAACACTAATACTCCAGACTTCCTATTCAGTGTATCAACTACCACATTTGCTTTCCCTGGGTGATAGTTGATGGTACAGTCAAAATCTTTAATCAACTCTAACCACCTTCTCTATCTCATATTCAACTCCTTCTAGGTGAAGAAATATTTTAAACTCTTGTGGTCAGAGAAAATCTCGCACTGCTCGCCATATAGATAATGCCTCTAAATTTTCAATGCGTGTACCACTGCAGCCAACTCAAGATCGTGGGTAGGATAGTTCTTTTTGTACTCTTTCAACTGTCTAGACGCATATGCTACTACCCTGCCATGTTGCATCAACACATAGCCAAGTCCCTTTAAGGACGCATCACTGTATACGGTATAACCTTCACCCCCAGATGGGATGATCAATACCGGCGTTGTGACTAATCTCTACTTCAGCTCTGAAAGCTCTGCTCACAGCTATCGTCCCACTCAAATCTGGCATTCTTCTTGGTAAGTCGTGTTAGAGGCCCTGATAGGGCTGAGAACCCCTCGACAAAATGATGATAATAACCAGCTAACCCCAAGAAACTCCTGATCTCCTGAATGTTCCTCGGTCTAGCCCAGTTCACCACCACCTCAATCTTACTGGGATCTACAAAAGTTTTGTCTCCTGAGATGACATGCCCCAAAAACACCACTTTCTTGAGCCAGAAATCACATTTACTGAACTTGGCATACAGCTTCTTCTCCCTGAGCATTTGTAAAACCCGCCTCAAGTGTATCTCATGCTCCTCATAGCTCATCGAATAGACCAGTACATCATCAATAAAAACAACTATGAACTGGTCTAGGTATTGGTGGAAGACTCTATTCATCAAGTCCATAAATACCACAGGAGCATTCATCAGACCAAACGGCATAACAAGAAACTTGTAATGTCCATACCTGGTCCTGAAAGCCGTCTTTGATACATCTTCCACTTTCACCTTCACTTGATGGTAACCAGATCTGAGATCGATCTTGGAATATACCCGTGTACCCTGGAGCTGATCAAACAAGTCATTAATGCAGGGTATAGGATACTTGTTCTTGATAGTCACTTTATTAATCTCTCTGTAATCTATACACATCCTCATAAACCCATCTTTCTTCTTTACAAACAGCACTAGAGCTCCCTACGGAGATACACTAGGTCGTATGAAGCCTTTATCAAGCAAATCCTGCAACTGGTCTTTCAGTTATGCCAACTCTGCCGGCACCATTCGGTACAGTGCTTTAGAGATAGACGCTGTACCTGGAAGTAGATCAATGAAAAAATCTACCTCATAATCGGGCGGCAACCCTGGTAATTCATCTAGAAACACGTCTGTAAATTCTCTCACTACAGGCATATTGATAAGCTTCAATTCATTTTCTGACATCTCCTTCACAAAAGCCATGAATCCCAGACAACCACTCTGGAGCAGTCTCCTCGCCTGAACTGCGGAGACCATCTGAGGTAAGGATTTCACTCGTGACCTTGTAAATCTAAATTATGGTTTCCCTTGAGGTTTGAATATCACTTCTCTAACACCACAGTCGATAATAGCAGAATTAACCACTAGCCAATCCATTCCAAAAATAATATCAAACCCGTGCATATCCAGCACCACCAAATCAGCAGATAAAATCTTCCCCTGAACATCAACTGGGCAACCACAAAGTACCCTACTACATCTCACCGCTGACCCAATCGGTGTAGTCACTAACAACTTAACATCTAATGGTTGTGTTTCCGCCCCACATAACTTAACACACTCCAAGGACACAAAATAATGTGTGGCACCAGAATCAAAAAGTGCAATAACTTTAAAAGAAAACATGAAATACTCAAATTTCCCTCTGTTTCCTTCTGTTTTTGTCTCTATTTCCCTCTCTCTTTATTACTCAAATTTCCAATTTAAATTCGGGTCGTTACACTTCCAATTCCGCATGACTGATGATATGGGAAGGATTTGGGACGTAATTCCTTAGCATAGAAACATGAAATACGTCATGAACTCAAAATAGAGATGGCGGTAAAGCTGGCCGATAGGCTACTGACCTAATCTTTTCAAGTATCTCAAATGGGCCGATAAACCTAGGGCTCAATTTACCCTTCTTCCAAAATCTCAAGATCCCCTTCAGTGGAGTTATTCTCAGAAACATGTGATCACCCACTTCAAATTCTAGTTTTTGGTGACGAGTATCCGTGTAGCTTTTTTTCCGACTCTGCGCTGCTCTAATGCTGTCTCGAATAAGTCAGAATTTATCACATGCTTGCTAAATTATCTCTGGACCCAAAACTCGCCTTTCACCTACTTCATCCCTGAAAAGAGGAGATCAGCATCTCCTACCATATAATGCCTTGTAGGGTGCCATGTCGATGCTAGTCTGATAACGAATATTATAAGCAAATTCAACTAGCAGCAAAAATTGGATCCAGCTACCTCCAAAGTATAGCACACAGGCACGAAGCATATCTTCCAATACTTGGATTGTTCTCTCAGTCTGACCATAGGTCTGAGGGTGGAAAGCAGTGCTGAATGCTGATTGAGTCCCTAATGCCTCCTGTAAGCTCCTCCAGAACCGTGATGTGAAACGTGGATCACGGTCCGAGACTATGAATACTGGCACTCCATGGGGTCGAATAATCTCCTGTATGTAAATCTCTGCTAACCTGTTCATAGGGTAGCTAATCTTAATAGGTAGAAAGTGCACTGTCTTCGTCAACCTATCAACTACTACCCAGATGACATTCTGACCATGCGGCACTGACAGTAGCCCCGTAACAAAATCCATGGATACGTGGTCCCACTTCCATTTAGGAATGAAAAGTGGCTGCAATTGACCAGCCAACCTCTGGTGCTCTGCCTTAACCTACCTGCACGTCAAACACTGCTGCACAAACTCTACTATTTCCCTTTTCATGCCACTCCATCAGAAATACTCCCGCAGATCCCTATACATTTTCTTACTGCCAGGATGAATAGTGTATAGAGATCTGTGTGCCTCCTCTAGAATCGTCCCCATGATGCTGTCATCTGCAGGAACACACAATCTGGTGCGAAACCTCAAAGCCCCATCATCATAAATGCTGAATTCTTCCCCCTCACCATCCTGTATTCTGGAAATCACTTATGCCAATTCTGGATCATCCCTCTGAGCAGCTTTAATCTTTTCATATAATGTGGGTTGTACAACCAAACTGGCAATAAGCGCCTGAGGATCATCTTCCACTAACTCCACACCGAGTCTTTCCAAGTCCATTTGAATTGAATGCTGAACTACCGCTGCTAGCTGTGTTGTGTCTCCTGATTTACGGCTTAAAGCATCAACCACCACATTTGCTTTACCTGGGTGGTATGTGATGGTACAGTCGTAATCCTTGATAAGCTCCAACCACCTCCTTTTCCGCATGTTCAACTCTTTTTGTGTGAAGAAATACTTTAGACTCTTGTGATCCGAAAATATTTCACATTTCTCACCATATAAGTAATGTCTCCAGATCTTCAATGCATATACAACCGCAACTAATTCCATATCGTGAGTAAGGTAGTTCTTTTCATACTCCTTCAACTGCCTAGATGCATATGCTATCACCATACCATACTGCATCAGTACACAACTGAGCTCTTTCAAGGACGCGTTCCTGTAAATCACATACCCATCACCTCATGATGGAATCGTCAAAACTGGTGTAGTGATGAGCCGCTGCTTTAATTCCTGAAAGCTCTACTCGTACTCTTCATCCCACACAAATCTGGCATTCTTCCTAGTCAAACGTGTGAGAGGTCCTAATAAAACTGAAAACCCCTCAACAAAACGACGGTAATAACCCGCTAGTCCAAAGAAACTCCTAACTTCCTGCACATTTCTCGGCTTGACCCAACTTACCACCGCATCGATCTTACTGGGATCCACTGAAATACCATCCCCAGAGATCACATGGCCTAAAAATGTAACTTTCTTAAGCCAGAACTCACACTTGCTAAACTTGGCATAAAGCTTCTCCTCTCTGAGTGTCTGCAGCACCTGCCTCAAATGCACCTCATGATCCTCAAAACTCCTTGAGTACACCAGTATATCATCAATGAAAACTACTACAAACTGATCCAGATACTGGTGGAAAACTCTATTCATCAAGTCCATGAACACGGCTGGGGCATTCATCAGACCAAACGGCATAATGAGGAACTCGTAATGCCCGTACCTGGTCCCGAAGGCTATCTTTGCGACGTCCTTTACTTTTACTCTCACTTGATGATACCTGGATCTTAGGTCGATCTTGGAATATACCCGTGTACCCTAGAGCTGATCAAACAGATCATCGATATAGGGTAAAGGATATTTATTCGTAATAGTAACCTTGTTTATCTCCCTGTAATCAATACACATCCTTATGGACCCGTCTTTCTCCTTTACGAATAACACTGGAGCTCCCCAATGCGATACATTGGGTCGTATAAACCCCTTATTCAACAAATCCTGTAATTGCTCCTTTAATTCTCCCAATTCATTTGGAGCCATACGGTAGGGAACCTTAGAAATCAGTGCAGTCCCTGAAGGTAAATCTATAGGAAAATCCACCTCGCGCACAGGAGGCAATCTAGGTAACTCTTCTGGAAAAACATCTGGAAATTCTTGTACTATTGGAGTACTGTCAATCTTCAATTCATTTTTGAGTACTTCTTTCACAAACGCTATAAACCCCTGACCTCCGTCCATGAGTAATCTACTCGCATGTACGGCAGACACCAGCTGTGTTGAAGCACGTACCCGTGAACCAACGAATCTGAATTCCTGCGTACCAGGAGGTCTGAAAATTACTTCTTTTCGACGACAATTGATGCTGGCGTGATTGGTAGCCAACCAATCCATACCAAGTATTATATCAAACCCACACATCTCAAACACAATCAGGTCCGTTGGTAACACTTTCCCTTGAATTTCTATCAGATAGCCCCTAAGTACCCTTCGACATCTGATCACTGACCCTAATAGTGTAGCTACTGACAGCGCTATATCAAATAACTGGGTCTCACTCTCAGATAATTTAACATAAGATACAGAGATGAAAGAATGAGTAGTAGCTGAGTCAAAAAGGACAATGACTGGAGATAATAAAACAATAAATGTACCTTTCACCACATCCGTAGCAGCATCAGCATCACCTAGAATTAGAGCGTATACTCTCGCTAGGGCCACATTCATCTGCTGACCACCACGAGGCGCCTGATATCCTCCCCGAAGGTCTTGGGATCTGGGACCTAGTCTGGTAGACCTGGACATGCACGTGCCATGTGGCCAGGCCTCCCACATCGATAGCATACATCGCTCCTTACCCGGTACTCCCCTAGATGATGTCTCCTACACGTCTGACATACCGAGACGATTGGCGCACCCTGATTTCCCCGAGGTCCTGCCATCTGTCTCTAGTCTCCCCTACTGCGACCTCCTCTCCATGGACCCCTACTGGAGCTAGCCTGAAAATCCTGAGGTGCAGGCCTCTTCCGCTGACTCTGAGCCGCTATACCCCTCTGAATGCCACTCTCAATAATCGCAACTCTGTCTACAACCTCTGTGAATGTCTGAGCCCTAAAACCAATAACCTGCTCAAACAAGTTCTGCCTCAGTCCCTCTTCAAACTTCCTAACCTTTTTCTCTTCATTAGGTGCTAGATGCGGAGCAAAACGCGACAACTCGATAAACTGAGCCGCGTAATGGGTTACAGTCATCTGCCGCTGAACCAGATGCATAAACTCTGTTGCCTTCATGCTCTGAATGATAGCAGGGAAATACCACTCGAAGACCAGCTCCTTGAATCAATCCCAAGTCACTGGCACTAGAAACGGCCTCTACTCCTCTCTCAGTCGCGCTGCTCTCTACCAGCGCTTTGCCTCCCCTGTCAACTTAAATGCTCTAAATGCTACCTTCTTCTTATCCGTACATGGAAGCACCGCCAATGTCTCTTCGATATCCTGGACCCAATTCTCAGCTACAATCGGGTCATCTCCTCCAACAAAGGATGGGGGCTTCATTTGCGTAAACTATTCGATCGAACAACTACGCTCCCTAGAGCTCTTGGCCATCTCAGCCATCATCTGCTGAGTGACGCTATGCAGTACAACATCTGTATCTCCTCCACTTATGCTGGAAGGTCCTGACCTATCCTCTCCAGCATTCATGCCACTACTTCCTGGGTCCATCCTAAAAACAAGAAACACACTTAAGCACTTTATCTCCTATACGCACCTATCCTGTACCAACTCAAAATTAATTACCTTCCCTGACCTTAACTTAATATCCAGTTCTGTCACCTAGACACACGACCCGAAAATAGTTTATTATGGTTTTCCTGAAATCGTCACCCTAGGAAAAACACAGAAACTACCATGAAAATCCTGTATCCAGACAACCGTACAAACCTCAAATCCTTTTCCTATACTCTAGTATTGGTGTATAGAACTCTGTGTGCCTTTTCTAGAATCGTCCTCCTGATACTGTCATTTGCAAGCACATGCAATCGGGTGCCAAATCTCAGAGCCCCATCATCAGAATTGCTGAATTCTTCCCCCTAACCATCCTGTATTCTGGCTATCACTTCTGCCAATTTCGAATCATCACTCTGAGCAGCTTTAATTCTCTCATAAAGTGTAGGTTGTACAACAAGACTAGCAATGAATGCCTGAGGATCATCGACTGCTAATTCCACGCCGAGCCTTTCCAAGTCCATTTGAATTGGGTGCTGAACTACCGCTGCAAGCTGTGTTGTGTCTCCTGATTTATAGCTCCAACCACCACATTTGCTTTATTTGGGTGGTAATTGATGGTGCAGTCGTAATCCTTGATGAGTTCTAACCATCTCCTCTGGCGCATATTCAACTTTTTCTGTGTGAAGAAGTACTTTAGGCTCTTGTGATCAGAAAATATTTCACATTTATCATCATATAAGTAATGTCTCCAGATCTTTAGTGCGTGTGCAACCGCAGCTAATTCCAAATCGTGAGTAGGGTAGTTTTTTTCATATTCTTCCAACTGCCTGTATGCATACGCCACCACCCTACCATGTCGCATCAGTACACAACTGAATCCTCTCAAAGACGCGTCACTATAAATCACATACCCATCACCTCATGATGGAATCGTCAGTACTGGTGTAGTGACAAGCCGTTGCTTTAATTCCTGAAAACTCTGCTCACATTCTTCATCCCACACAAATCTGGCATTCATCTTGGTCAAATGCGTGAGAGATCCAGACAAAGCCGAAAACCCCTAAAAAAAACGATGGTAATAACCAACCAGTCCCAAGAAACTTCTGACTTCTTGCACGTTCTTCGGCCTGACCCAATTCAATACCGCATCAATCTTACTAGGATCCACTGAAATACCGTCTCCGAAGATCACGTGGCCTAAAAATGCAACTTTCTCAAGCCAGAACTCGCACTTGCTAAACTTGGCATATAGTTTCTCTTCCTTGAGTGTCTGCGGTATTTGCCTCAAATGCACCTCATGATCCTCAAAACTCCTCGAGTATACCAGTATATCATCAATAAAAACTACTACAAATTGATCTAGATACTGGTGAAAAAATTTATTCATCAAATCCATGAACACAGCTGGGGCATTCGTCAAACCAAACGACATAACAAGGAATTCGTAGTGCCCATACCTGGTCCTGAAGCTGTCTTTGCAACATCTTCTGCTTTTACCCTCATTTGATGATAACCTGATCTGAGGTCGATCTTGGAATATACCCGTGTACCCTGGAGCTGATCAAACAAATTGTCAATACGGGGTAGAGGATATTTATTCTTAATAGTAACCTTGTTTATTTCCCTGTAATCAATACACATCATCATGGTCCCGTCTTTCTTCTTTACAAACAACACTGGAGCTCCCCATAGCGATACACTGGGTCGTATATATGCCCTATTCAGCAAGTCTTGCAATTGATTCTTCAATTCTCCTAATTCAGTTGGGGCCATACGGTAAGGAACCTTAGAAATTGGTGTTGTCCCCAAAGATAAATCTATAGGAAAATCCACCTCGCGCATAGGAGGCAACCCAAGTAACTCCTTTGGAAATACATGTGGAAATTCTCGTACTACTGGGTTGCTGTCAATTTTCAATCATTTTCAGATACTTCTTTCACAAACGCTATAAACCCCTGACCTTCGTACAGGAGTAATTTGCTCGCTTGCACAGCTGACACCAGCTACGTTGGAGCACGTACCTGTGAACCAATGAATCTGAATTCCTGCGTACTGGGGGTCTAAAAATTATCTCTTTCCGACGATAATCAATGCTGACGTGATTGGAAGCCAACCAGTCCATACCTAGTATTATATCAAACCCACACATCTCAAGCTATATCAAATCTGCCGATAATCCTCTCCCCTGAATTTCTATAGGATAGCCCCTGAGTACCCTTTTACATTGCAACACTGACCCTAACGGTGTAGCTACCAACAATTCTATATCTAATGGCTGGGTCTCACTTCTAGATAATTTAATATAGGATGCAGATACGAAGGAATGAGTGGCACCTGAATCAAATAAAACAATAACGAAATGTGATAAAACAATAAATGTACCTGTCACGACATCCGTAGCAACCTCTGCATCACCCGGTGTCAGCGCGTAAATTATCACCGGGGCCATATTCCTCTGTTTTCCTCCACGAGGCACCTGATAACCTCCCTGATAAGGCCTGGGAGCTGGGACTTGGTCTGGCTAACCTAGGCATTCACATACCATGTGGTCGGGTCTCCCACAGCGATAACATACACCTCTGCCTACCCGGCACTCCCCTAAATGATGTCTCCCGTACGTCTAACATACCGGATAAGTTGGCATACCCTGATTCCCACGAGATCTTGTCATCTATCTCTGATCCCCCCTATCACGATCTCCTCTCCATGGAACCCTACTGGAGCCAGCCTGAAAGCCCTGAGGCGCAGGCCTCTTCCTTTGACTTTGAGCCGCTATACCCCTCTGTATACCACTCTCGATGATCACAGTTCTGTCTACAACCTCCGTAAATGTCTGAGCTCTAAAGCCAATCACCTGCTCAAATAAATTTTGCCTCAGTCCTTCTTCAAACTTCCTTGCCCTTTTCTCTTCATCAGGTACTAGATGTGGAGCAAAATGTGATAACTTGATAATTTGAGCCACATACTGAGATACAGTCATCTATCCCTGCACCATGTGCATAAACTCTGCTGCCTTCGCACTCCAAACGATAGCAGGGAAATACCGCTCGAAGAGCAGCTCTTTGAATCAGTCCCACATCACTGGCACTGGAACCTGCCTCTGCTGCTCTATCATTAGCGCCGATCTCCACCAGCGCTTCACCTCCCCCTATCAACTTAAATGCCGCAAATACTACCTTGTACTCATCCGTCCAAGGAAGCACTGCCAACGTCACTTTGATGTCTTGAAGCCAATTCTCAGCTACGATTGGGTCATCTCCTCTAGAAAATGATGGGGGCTTCATCTATGTAAACTACTCAATCTAACAGCCACGTTCCCTAGAGCTCCTGACCATCTCAGCCATCATCTGCTCAGTGGCACTGCGCAGCACAGCATCTGTATCTCCTCCACCTATACTGGAAGGTCCTGGCCTATCCTCCCCAGGATTCATACTACTGCTTCCCGGGTCCATCTTGAAACAAGAAACACACTTAAGTACCTTATCTCCTATGCAGACCTACCCTATACCCATTCAGAATTAATTACCTTCCTTAACCTTAACTCAATATACAGTTCTGTCACCTAGACACACAACCCGAAAATAGTTTACTATGGTTTTCTTGAAATCATCACACCAGGAAAAACACAGAAACCACCACAAAAATCCTGTACCCAGACAACCGAACAAACCTCAAATCCTTTCCTATACTCTGGTATTGCTTCCACTGCACTCTAAAGTTTACAGAACCTAACAACCTAGGCTCTGATACCAAATTGTAACGACCTGCTATTTATCTTGAGTTTTTTTTTTTATACTATAAAATTTACAATGCTCTGATACCAAACTGAATTAAACCCAAAAAATGAACCTAAGCAGCGAGAAGTAGAAATCAAATAAACATAACCGTATATAATTATATACAATACCAGAGTACTAACATGTTTCTCAAAATATACATATATGACTATCCCCAAATATCCTCAACTGATGAGGGATATACAAAAATACTCTCAAAAATATACTCACTCTCTACTGACAGGGCACTACTGAGGCCCCTCTATCTGCGAGCCTAGTCTGCTCGCCTACATGGATCACCTGAAAATGTTAAAGTAACGGGATGAGCCAATGCTTTGTAAGATGAAATATGCTATTGCAAATGTGTGCCAAATGAGTTATAATACTATGAAAATCTATTGCTATATAATCATGTATAATTGGATCTGTGAATATTGTACAAGTAATAGAAACCACCACCATTTCCATGTTGTTTAACATATTAGTATTTTAGGTTACTATTTAAGATACTTCTAATGTACATAAGTATATTCTCTATCTCTATAAATCTGTATATACATAATAATAACTGAAAACTTCCCTATGGATAACTGTAAGTCATGATTTAACCCCTCATGACAGGGTTGTGCAGCCCATAGGCGGGATCTACCCTAACTGGCTGACTAGGGTAAACCACTATACTCCCTCAATCAGATCGACCACTCCTCAACCCATATCTGATGGGGAGCCTGTCCATGTCTGGGCACGATCGACCTACTACCACGTATTATCTAAATAAGTGGTTGCACTTTGAACTGAAATATCTATAGCTATGGTATCGTGCTCTTCTGTATGGTCCAATAGGGTCTAATACTATATAGTATATTTCTATATACAACTATCTGATTTACCATGATTCTGAAATAACTGTATTAACCATGATACTGAAATAAATTGTAACAGTGTCAACTGTATCTCTAAACTGAACTGTAATTTGTAAGTCATGGTACTGAAAACTGTATAATCATGGTACTGAAAATTGTATAATCATGGTACTGAAAACTATATAATCATGATATTCTGTTATTACTATAAAATATATCCACTGGCTGTATATTCTATAAAACATACCCTGAAAATACTGTAAAACATGCTTCTGTACTACATTTATATTCTCAAGCCACATAGTAATTTAATACATAATATTCATAATTAATAAATTATATAAAATCTTGTCGTGAATAATAACCTGATAAAAATATACATTTCATACTAGAAATCATTTTAGAACTACCTAGCATAGCATATTTCGCTTACCCGATTTCTGCTAAAATCCCCCTATTGAGACGGGTGCTACACCCGCAGGGCTCTCCACTCAATACCTTGAAAACAACATTCACTAGAACATAATATCAATATTCCTTTGCCTACATCATTTCCTACAACTTCCAGAAGGCCAAAAATTGACTAAAAGACCTTACCCTGATTTTGGGAAGAAATTCGGCTCGATCCCACCAACGATCCGCCCTTGCAGACTTGAAGAGAACTCTGCTAGGAGCATCGTGGTGGCCTCAAATCATCGATCTGGTGACTGACGGGGTCGAAATTGAAGAGAGATAGAAGAGAGTCCATAGAAAAGAGAGAGAGAGAGAGAGAGAGAGAGAGAGAGAGAGAGAGAGAGAGAGAGAGAGAGAGAGGAGAGAGAGCGACACTGAATTTCTGAATTAATCCAAAGTTTTGCACTATTTATACTGTGGAATTCGTCGACGAGCGACGTCACCTCGTCGACGAGTCCTGTAGAAAGTTCACCGACGAATCTGCACCCTCGTCGACGAATTTCAGCCTTCCCAAAAATCCTCTCTCGGTAACTTCTCATCGACGAAACCCCTGTGTTCGTCGATGAGGCCTAGGAAATTTCTTGGAATTATCATCTCCAAAATGCAATGTCATCGACGAAGTCAACTGCCACCTTCTGTTACTGTTTTCTTTTTTTCCCCTCTTTATTATTTAAATACTATTATTCTTCGGGTCACTACACCCATGGCCTCCCACGCCAAAGCCAAAAGAAAAAAATCCCTAACAAAAACTACTCCCCCAAAAACCTAGCTTTCTTTTCCCCCTTTTAATACAAATTTTCCTTTAATACCCTCCTAACCAGAAGCCCCCTAAAAAGCCTTCAGCGTTTACTACCAATTGCATGGACAGGTCACTTCAGCCATGGGCTTCCAAGTTTTTTTTTTTTTACTTTTGTTAACACGTGGCCGGTTTTGCACTTTCAATCCAGATTTTGACCTTCCTACAGCCTGTAGCTCTTAAAATAGAAAACTGAAAAGTTATAGAGCATCTTCTTGGCTTCCCACAGCATTTTGAATCATCTCAATCAGAACTCGGATGAGAGAGTTATACCCAGATTATGAAGTAATGTTGGCTTTGATGTCCATAAATTATCTTGCAATAATAAAATACCAATAAATCATAAATTATTGAATAAAACCCCAAATATTATAAATTGAACACAATGTTAAAATATTGAACATAATTATGCATTTAATTAAAATTATAATATTTAATGCATGAATTTAAACACCTAACTACGCAACTTTGATGCATAATCAAATACCACAAAAGATAGGAGGTCTAGTTGAGGATTGACCCTCAGAAAAGGGAGATACACCTAAGTGTGCCATAGGGATCTTTGTGTGGCTTTTAGGTTAAGATTTACTACAACCTTACTCTGATACCAATTGAAAAGCTAAGATGTACTCCCGAGAGGGGGGGGGGGGTGAATTGGGTTTTAAAACTTTCTTTGAAATCCTTTTATTAATTCTTTCTCAACTCTTTTTAGTTTCAGTAATCACACATGTAAGGTTTGGTTTTAAATCACAAGTTTAGCGAAGACACAATTTAATTTCAAACTCTATGAATGAACTTGAATGCTTTGCAATTTAATGCTTCTTTCAACAATCCAAATTAAAACTCAATAAGTCAATTCAACCAATCAAGATAGGCTTCACAATATAAAATACTATAACAATTCCAACAAGCTTCCAAGATTCATTCTTTTGATATTGAGTTGTAGTTTATGAATGACATGTATAATGCACGTACTCCCTTAGATGGTTTCCACAAGATTCAATTAACGTACTCCTTTAGAAGGTTTTCGCAATTCTCAATCATAAATTAATTTCCAGCAGTTCAATAAGCATCCATGTAGTTTATGTAGAGACCCGAAGAATTATGATATTTAAATAATAAAAGAGAGAGAAAAAGGAAATTGTAAAAGAGGGTCACAACGGGTCCTCGTTGTCGAAGTGGCTTATTGGGATCGTCGACAGGGACACATGTCTCATCAATAAAGAGTTACCGAGAGGTCTATTTTAGGGCCTAAAATTCATCGATGAAGGTCATGAGTTCGTCGACAAACTCCCTTCTTGACCTCGTCAATGAAGTGACATGTCTTGTTGACGAATGCCAATGTATAAGTATGTCAAATTTAGATTTCAGCTTAGAAATTTCGCATGCAACCCTTTATCTCTCTAAATTTTCATCCCCTTTACCTTCTCTCTAAGTTTCTGGCTCAGTCAAATTCAGATTTCAGCTCAGAAATTTCGCATGCAACCCTTTATCTTTCTAAATTTTCATCCCCTTTACCTTCTCTCTAAGTTTCTGGCTCAGATTTTTGCCAGGTCGATGTTCCGAAGCTGCCACGCTACTCCTGGGAAGATTCTTTTCATATTTGCTGTAGTAGATCGTCGGTTAGGCTAACTTGGGAACCGTCCCAAATTTTGGGTAAGTTAGTTAATTTCAGTATTATTGGGTATTTGATGTTTCTGGACTGAGTAGAATATGTTAGGTAAGATAATACTGAAATTTAATTAGGAAAATATCAATTTTAGGGTGTTGAGCTGGGGAACACACGGGGGGTGATTTTGGGAATTTTGTGGGCTTCCTAGAAAGTCAGGGTAGGGGATAAACTAAGTTAGGTTTCTTATGAAAATGTATTTGCTAGTTTACAACATTTAATTTTAGGTAAATATGTATATTGTAGAATTATGTTGGAAATTATGTTGTTGATCAGAAATATGGTTTTCACGTATAATATCAAAAATATGATTTTAGAACAGGTTTTATGATTTGAGTATTACCCCTTTTGTGTGGCATGAGTAACATTTAACATGGAAGTTATGATGATGAAATATTATGTTGTCAACATAAGCATGTTATTACTGCTTTCAGGAAAATATTAAAATGATATAGGAATTTTCAAACTAAGGATTTCATATGATATGTCGGCATAAGGGCTGAGGATTTTATATGATATGCCGGCGTAAGGGCCTAGGATTTTATATGATATGCAGGTGTAAGAGCCGAGATTTTATATGATATACTGGCATAGAGGCCGAGAGTTTTTATGATATGCTATGCTGACATAAGGGCCGTAAATTTTATATAATATGTTATGCAAGGTTTTATGAAAATATTAACATGACAAATATTATTATGAAATAGCCATGTATCATCATTATTTAGAAATATACTATATGTTATCAGAACCTGGTTGGCTTGGTTTAGGCTTTCACGACGCACGGTATCATAGCTATATGATCATGATCATGTATATGTTAGTGCTATCGCTTGCCATAAAGGGGCAGTGGGAGATCGGCAATGGATGTGGTTTTATGGTAGTGTAGGTATTCCTCTGGTGTTCAGACCAGGAGGGGTAGACCTATCGTACTTACAGACTTATGTTGATCTAGCGTAGTCGGCCAGCCATTGCTAAGTCCCGTATTCGGGCCGCACAACCCAATCATGTGGGGGTAAGACGTGACACCAGCCAGCTATCCATCTAGGGTATTTTTCATGTGCAATTATATGAGATGATTTATATGTATAGAAATTTAATATGTTATACTATGTTATCATAAATTATGTTTTTCCCAAATATGATACAGACAATTTTATTAAATATGATTTATGTATTGTTTTATGTATAACACGAAAATACTCATGTTGCCATATACTGATAATAGTTTAGTTCCCTTACTGAGAGGTGTCTCACCCTAGTTATATAAACATTTTAGGAGCCCCAGATAGAAGAGCAGATAGAGTTCCACAGCGATAAAGGTTGATTGTTCAACCCTATTAGAAGGGTAAGTCATTTTGCTAGGGTCTAATGGATTTTTGGGTTGTGACCCTTGGGCATTTTTTTGGATATTCTGAGATGTGTGTATGTATATGATAGTTGTAGTAAAACTCTAGTATTGTGTTGGTTGGATCATTGGATATGTATATGTTTTTACGTTTCCTGCTGCTTAGGTGACAGTGTTGTATTTCAAGTATATCCCTAGTACCCATGGGTCCAGGTTGATTATGATTTGTCAGGATTATTATAATGAAAAAAAATGGTAAAAGAGGCAGGTCATTACAGTTTATATGTGTTGAAATTTAAAAAAGGATAGGGAAGAGAGTGACACCGAGATTTTTACGAGGTTTTGCTATACTTGCTTACATCATCGCCTTAGGTACACCACCCAAGGATTACACTATACCACTCCTTTAACCGGGTAGAGCGAACCTTTTGCACACTCCTTCAAGTAGGATGAAGCCCTCCTCTCCAAGCGATACCCCACACTCGGTAATCCAACAATTCAACAATCCTGAATCGTCAAAACAACAAGAACAAGAACAATTTGGTGTACAAAGACACTCTCAAACATAGCTGATTAATACAATTGATATTTATATACTTCAACAATATAATCAATATAAATATTTGAAGCTTAACGCAAATATCACCAGTATATACTTTTAGCAATGACTATTTCAGTAGAAGAACTTAAAAGAGAGAATGTAAGCTTGAATACTAATTTTAAATTGATTGTTGGTAATTTGGTTTGCAATTAAGATGCTTTTTATAGAGCTCTAAAAGTAATTTTCGTGTTGCCTAAGTTACTTGAAGTATTTCCCAAGTTTATACAAAGTTTGGAGTCCAAGCAATCATTTTTGGAAACTTTCCCATGCTACTTTTGTAACGCCCTGAACCCGTAAACCTGGTCCGATGCGTTATACCTGATTAACAATTACGCAGCAAAAAACATAACTATAATCCTCTATCAATAATATACCAGACTTTTCTACTTCTATCTACATTCTATAATAATCCATTAAACCATTTGTATCCATATATATACATATCTCCAAAAAAAACATAACCATCAACTTCCAGTATTTACAACCCTGAAGACTTAAAACAAAAAACATAAATCATAAAATATTTACATCCCAAAAATATCATCAAAATTATAACCTTTCCCTTGTCTATAACCCAAAAATGTTGTAATAACCTCAGGCTTTCTAAGCTCGATCCCGTGAAGCTCCTGAAAAAGATAAATTTGTATTTAGGTGAGACATATCTCAATAAGGGAAGAAACAATATATTAAATCAGCGTGTGACGAACATGAGATTATAATCAACATAATATTCAACATTTACAGATCTTTAACATAATTTTTGAAATCATTTTATGAACCTAATCAATCACATGCAAGATATTTTACTCATGAGAAAAAACCCTAGGATAGGGGTGATTACCCGTCAACACAAGCAACACCCCTCTACTCTAATACTTTAGGCAACTCGAAGGGCTCAACTGAAGCATACCAGGGCACTCACCTTACTCAGTAAGCCCTTAGGTGAAGAAGTAATCTCATACTCACACAGTTCATCCAAAGGTTTACCAGCGAAGGCTCCCAAGAATAGGGAAATCTACCAGCTCATACAAGTAGTTTCCCTCTACTCTAGTACGTTATGCAGCCTACTATTACACCTTATACTAACCAGGGCACTCACCTTTCTTAGCAAGTCCTTGGGCGAAGAGTTTGCCTCGCCCAAATGTAACATGTTCTACAAGCATAAATAATGATACTACCATAATACATTATTTTGTATGTCATTATTCTGTAATTCTCATCTGTCCATGTTCTCAGCTTTGACATTTCATAACATTTCACTTTACGTTGCTCTTTCCCATTTCACATTGTTCAAATTTCAAATTTTATTTCCATTTTATTCTCATTTTCATTTCATTTCATAATATACCTAGCATCTTTCAGCTATTTTTGTGTTAGTCCACATAAAAATGTGTTAGTTTGCTACCCAACATCTTTTAGCAGTTTTTGTGTTAGTCGCAGTATCTTTCAGCTGTTTTTGTGTTAGTCCCAGCATCTTTCAGCTGTTTTTTGTTTACATGGTTGCATTAACACTCACATGCAGCATATTTCATATATCATTTTCATACTCAGTTCATTTTCTATATATCCTGAATCTCATACATATAACATAATTCCACACAAAATTCTATTTTACTCATGCCACACTATTTAACAATAAAATTCATATATATATATATATATATATATATATATTTCCTGTAAAATAAGTCAACCTACATTTAACATATAGATACTAAAAATATACCTTTCCTTTTTGCATTTTTGTTGTGAAAATATCATTCACTTACATTAGTTCATTTCCACATATACATATCTAAATAAACAGCTCTAGGCTCAGAAAACGTAATTTAAACGATTGACATTTTAAACCCATACAAAAACATATACACGTATATTCATAACATATTTCATTTTCTAATTAATTCATAAAAAAATGGTTTAATATATATTCCCCCTTACCTACTTTCTTGAACTATGCCAACAGGAATCCCCAAATGATGCCTGTGACGCTCACCTGAATCTTGGTTCAAAAACCCTTGGTTAATCAGATAAACCCCCAATAACCTACTATTTCTACATTTTCTCAGCCTATAAACCTCAACTAAACATTTAAAACCCAAAACTAAGAATCTTAACCCTTACCTCAACTTTAAAGCGTTTTCCAAAAAGCCTATTTTAGAAAACTGCTCCGCTAGATGTGCAAAGAATCTTCCTTAGAACACCGTAGTAGTCTCCAATCATCAATTCGAACTGAACCTAAGCCAAAAATTTAGAGACAAAGTAGAGGAGGCAATTTCGACAGAGAGAAAATGGAGGAAATTGTTTTCTTTGTGAGGAAGCTTCCCTGGTTTCTTTTATACTTGATTTTGCCATGTGACCTCGTCGACGAGTAGACAAGATTCGTCGACAAGTCACAACAGGAACTTCGTTGATGAATCTTAAAATCTAAAATTTCTCATTTGGGATCTTCTAGTTGACGAGGAACTGAACTTCGTCGACGATCTTTAGTAGAACACTAGTTGACGAGGACATGAAACTCGTCGACGAGGTCTGTTGTTCCCTTCTTTCAAATTTTTTCCCTTTTCCTTTATTCCTTATTTATCTATTCCATTTATCATTTTCCTAATTATTTAACCATTAAAATTTTTTGAGTTGTTACAGCTTTATTTCAAATTTACAAAAGTTAGGCACCTATCACTTTAAAGATCTAGCGTATTTTAGAAGTCGGTGCTGTGTCAGTCGCCTAAGTGTGTTCAGTCAGCCGCCTGACGGAACCTCAGAAAACAGTTAGTCACCTGAGAAGGATGTATGAGGCACTTGTATCAGTTTTTTTTGCATTTCTTAAAAACTATATAAAAGGTCACGCCTGAGAATACTCAGTCAGGCGCCTAAGCATACAAATTTCTGTTTTTAAGACTTTATTTCTAAAAACTCTTTTAGCTTTTAATCTTGGAATCTTTGATTTGAAACATGAAAAATGTATTTTAAAAGGTCTTAAAAATGGGTCTCTTAGTCTATAATCATTCCTAAAGAGCTTCAAACATTTATACTGAAAATATGAAGTACTTACATGAGACTCTTAATATTATGAACTTTCTAAAACACTAAGTCTTCATGTAATGGCTTCCATTATTTTGAGCTTCATTTCTTCAATTGTCTTTTGCTTCATCATGGGCCAAGTATTTAAGTATATTCTTCGTGTGGGCATCTCTAAAAATGCTTGAGCTTGATCTTTGCAAGAACTTTTGAGCTTAATCTTTTTAACAAATCATTTGAGTCCTGAAACTGGTCTTAGCAAAACATGTTAAGTTCATTTAGTTTGGTATCATCAAAATAAGGTTCTAAGCCTTGTTAGGGCAACAAGAATTGCATGTCTCACTTTTGTTTGCAATAAAATTAACCTAGGAAAATCTTGAAAAATCATCAACAATAACAAACGCATACAATTTTCCAGTTTTGCTTGCAACATCATTTGGCCCAAATAGATCAAGATGTATTAATTCTAAAGGTTTTGATGTGGAAATCATTTTTTTAGTTTTGAAAGATGATTTACTTTTTTTCCCATATTGGCAAGCATCACTTACCTTTATTATAGTTGTCCTTAGGTAAACCATTCACTAGTTCTTTAGAGGATAATCTATGCAAGAGATCCATGCTAGCGTGACCTAACCTCCTATGCCATAACCAACTAGTTTCACTAGTTACGGACAAACATCTAACATCACAAGAATCAATATCATCAAATTCAATGGTGTAGACGTTTGATTCACGTTTGCCCACTAAGATAGTATTTCCATTTAAGTCAGTTAATAAGCATTGTGTGGATTGAAATAAAACATTTAGTCCTTTTTCGCATAGTTGACTTACACTCAACAAGTTATACGTAAGTGTATCTACAAGTACAACATTATCAATAGATAGCGATGAATTACCTATTTTACCTTTGCTGATGATTCTTCCCTTGGCATTGTCTCTGAACGTCACAAGCCCTTCTTTCTTGTGGGAAAGAGAAGTAAATTTGTTGGAATCTCTCGTCATGTGCCTTGAGCACCCACTATCAAGGACCACTTGTTCTTCATCAAAGAGGTCTTCAAGCAAGCCTGCAAATAGAATTAGGTGATTTGTTTTGGTACCCAATTTTCCTTGGGTCCTATGGGGTTAGTGTTCTTTATCACCCATATGTACTTCTTTACTTTTCCTCTATTTCCTATAAAAGGACAAGTGAAGCGTACATGACCCTTTCTTTCATAGTATAGGCAAGTTATTAGTATGCAAAGGGTTTGGTTTGGGTTCTGGATTTTTTCTTGGTAGTGAGTTTCTTTCAACGCATAGATTAGTAAATCCAATAGATTTAGACGATGAGAAACCGTAACCTATGCCTTCTTTGAAAATCCCAATTTTTTGAGCCCCAAGTAATTTTTCAAAATTCTCCTTTCCATTAGTAGATATGTCGATGGTCTTACTCTAGTCCTCAATTTTCCTTTTCAAAGACAAGTTTTCCTCAACACTTTCATCAATTTATTCTTTCAAATTGTCAATTTTCTTTTGGAAAAACTCATGATCTAATCGAGAACTTTCATCAAGTTTTTCAATTTTTGATTTCAAAGACACATTTTCTTCTTTTAAAGTAGAACAAGGACATACCTCTTTTTTCTTGCATTTTGAGTGTGTTTCTTCAAGATGCTTATTTCTCCTTTTAATTGCAATTAATCCATTATAAAGTTTCCTACAAGTATCTTCTAACTTATCATATGAAGGAGAGTATTCGTCATTAGAATTTACCTCATCTAGCTCGTCCGCCATGAAGCAAAAATTTGCAACTTCTTCGTTTTCTCCATTGGCAGAGAGTCCATCGAGCTCATCCCACTCAGTTGCGTTCATGGCCTTATATTTATTTTCATCTCATTGCTGATTATTGCATTTGTTTTTGAATAGGGGATGTTCAACCATTTGGTGTCCGAGCTTCTTGCAATTATAGCACTTCATGCTTGATTCTCCCTTATTCTTTTGCTTACCAACCTTCTTGTTTAGCAATAAATTTCTGATTCTCCTAGTAATGAGGGCTATTTCTTCATTATTGTCGCTCTCTTCTTCCTTGCTATCTTTAACGCCATGTCCGTGGTCTTTTTCAAATTTTCTACTTCAATTGTAGCATTCTTCTTCTTGATCTCATAAGTCATGAGAGACCCAATGAGCTTATCAAGAGTGACCTTAGATAGGTCCTTTGCTTCTTCAATTGCCATAGACTTTGCATGCCACAATTCCAACAATGGACGAAGAACTTTATGCACATTGTCTTCCATAGTATCCCTACCAAGTGCTTTCAAGCCATTTGTTATATGTGTAAAACGTGTAAACATGGAAGTAATTGACTTACCTTCTTCCATTTTAAACATTTCATATTCTTTAACCAACATATAAATTTTTGACTTTTTAACCTTAGACGTACCTTCATACTTTACCTGGAGCTTTTCCCACATTTCCTTTGTTGTGTTGCATCCACAAATATGGTTGTACTCTTCATCACTCACAGCACAATAGAGAAAATTTTTTGTTTTGAAATTTAGTTGCATCAGCCTGGAGTCGGCCTCCAATAGCTTCTTGATTGGTATTAGCTCACCTTTGTCATCTTTGAATACATAATCTCCTTCGGTGATCACATTCCACATTTTCAAGTCATATGATTAGACGAATATAGTCATTCGGTCTCTTCATGAGTGGTAGTTGCTTCCGCTAAACTTTGGTAGATGGTCGATAGATTTTCCTTGGGAAAACATGTCCGCCATTTGATCTTTGCGCTCTAGATTTTACTCCGATGGTCTAGGGACTCGCTTTGATACCATTTGTCGGCTCAGGTGTGCGTCTAGAGTGGGGTGAACAGACGTTTTTTTCAGGGACAATAAGGATTGCTACGAAATAAAAAATTTGGCAAGAAACAAGTGAAATATATCACAATAAATGACAAAGAAAATAATCACAATAAATAAAATGATGAGGGAGAGAGAAGCTTAACACAATGATTTAACATGGTTCGGCTCCAAGCCTACGTCCACACCTTAGCACCAAGCCAAGGATCCTTAAATCCACTATGAATCTCCTTTCAAGCCGGAGAAGCCTTTACAACGAGGGTACACAACCCATCTGCTCACCAAGAGCTTCAACCCTAGGTGTTCACCAAGAACTACATCAACGAAAGCTCACCAAAAGCCTTCAAGATTCACAAACAACAATAAATGGAATGATTACAATATGATGCTCCTTCTTGAGCTAATAATACAATATAAACCTCACACAACTCTCTTTTGCAAATGATGTGTAAACAAGAGATAAGGAGCAAGAGAGTTGAGAGCAAAATGTGAAAACCTAATATAAATGCTCAATAATGTTTTCAAAAACCAAGATGCTTAATCTACCTTCAATGAATGCTAAAGGCTTATATTTATGGCCAAAGAGACTAACATGTCACTGGCTAGCCATTGGTCATTGATGGAGAAGAGACAAGGCAAGAACTAGTTGTTATCACGCATTTATTGCTGTCAGCTTGAGTAAACTCGATGAGTCACACACATGCAAGCATCGACGAATGCCCTGCTATCGTCAATGAGTCTTTATTGCAGGTCTCAATAAGGTTTCGACATTTCTTCATCGATGATTCCCCTGTATTCGTTGATGAGTCTTCATTACAGGTCTTAGAAAGGTCTTGGTATGTCACAGCCCCATTTTTCTTCGATAATTATCACAATATTACATATATTCACTATATTCTAAAATATAACATCTGTACCATTGCACAACCAGCAGAAGCAAAAATTAACTTTCCATACATTATACATACCAAAGTACTACCTCACAACCATTACTATACAATTTCCCAAAAACCACACTATAACCCCAAAACAATTACCAAAAACGTTTATATACACAATCCATGCCAGCACTTACCCTATCTGTATTATCTACGTGCACCCCGACCTTGAGCTCCTAGGCTTGATTTCCTGGCGGTCCTGAAAAGTTGGAATGTTTATTGGAGTCAGACACCTCTCAGCAAGACGGAATAGATTAGTACCAGTGTGTGGCAAATGAATTTTCACGTAAGCAAATATATTCATTAATTAACTTTAAATGAAATTGCATTTAAATTCTGTACTCACACCTATATAACTGAAAATAAATACTTTTCTCAAAATCATGCTTTAGTTTTCTAAATTTCTCTGTGTACGTAAATCATCACATATGCATAAAAGAACCTCCCTGAATGGACAATCATATAACATCATGTATTAATCCCACATGATCAGGTTGTACAGTCTGAAGACTGGAATTAACCATGGCTGGCCTACCACTAGACTAAGTTAACATAATATATGTCTGTAGTCAGACTTGCCTACCGTAGTCTGGTCTGGATTCTAAGGGCGGGCCACAACACTTTGCAAGCCAAATCAACTATTTACCTCCTACACTTTCCATATCAGTGTGGTTGCACTAACAATTCCTCTAGCTACAGTACCGTGCTCTCAACATATCTGGACCATCAACGTTCTTAAACCATATAATGAAATTTATATAATATTATTTAATAATAATATAACGAGCTCCTCATATCTTGCCAACGTTATATTGCAATTTTTATGATAAAAAATAGTAGCATGATATCATTTTCATAATAATTCTGTATAAAATCTGCCATATCATATCTCCATATAAAACTGTCATTTCATACCTTAGCATACGCCGTCTGAACTCGGTGTAAAGTCATCTATACTGTCATTTCATTACTATATAAAAACCATCATGTTTAATCATACAATAATAATTATTCTCATGCCACACTATTTGACTAATAAATCATACTATAATAACTGATCGGGAAAAATATATTTTGTTGAAAACAATGGTATGATTAATTTCACATATTTAATTTAATTCCATTATATTCCAAAAACTCGATATAATCAAATCCCTACAATTTAATTTCAAAATATTCCCAAAAATATAATTTAATCAAATCCATGTAGTTTAATTTAATTAAAATATATTTCCCAAAAACCCGATCTGATCAAATCCCCGCATTTTAACTTAATCTAAATATATTCTCAAAAAACCTAATCTGATCTAATCCTCACATTTTAACTTACCCCAAGCATATGAGAATAGTTGAATTTAAAAAAAAAATTAAATTAGGAATATATTTTCAAAATAAATTGACATAGTCTATTCTCCTTACCTTATCCCTGGAGTGGTGCCTACGACACCCAAACCACGAAATCTCCCCGATTAAAGTGTTGAGGAGCAGAGCTGGGACTCGGATATGATGTTCGTTTTTGGATTTCACTTACAGACGGAGAGAAATTGAGGAGAGAGAGAGAGAGAGAGAGAGAGAGAGAGAATGGTGTAGGGGGGTCTCTAGACATCAGATACTCTTGAAGAATTGAGATCCTTCAGGATGTTTACACACACACACACACACACACACACACACATATATATATATATTAATATATTATTTATATATATATTAATATTATACTAATATATTATTTAATTAATAATTATTATTAATTAATTAAATTTATTTTTTATTTTTTTTTAGGATCACTACATCCTCCCCTCCTTATAAAAATTTTGTTTTCGAAATTTGCTAACCAACACTTATCATAACCTTTGGAATTTTGAAATGATCATCCGACTCTAGAAAGAGTCGGCAACCACCCACATAGCGGCTCCATCCCAATTTTATTAATAACCCCTCACTTATGGCAGAGGAATACTGTGGTTACATATACGGTCTTTGGGAGGATACAAGTAATCAATTCAAAATTTTCCCAAAACCACTCAAAGCTTAAAACCAAAATGTATAGATAACCACCAAACAGACTTATCTAGACAACCTACACAAACAACTTTACATTCAAAAACCAAGCACTTACTTGAACAGTCACACTTATCTGACTAGCGTTGGGCCTCGTTGAATAACTGTAGATACCTCTGGCGTATATCTTCTTCTAATTCCCATGAGGCTTCCTTAATGGCATGATTACATCAGAGTACTTTTACCCATGAGATCTTCTTGGTACGCAATTTTTGCTTCTTCTGGTCTAAGATCCGAATTAGCACTTCATCATATGATAAGGTGTCTCTCACTTCCAATGACTCGTAGCTTATCACATGCGAAGGATCTGGTACATAGACACGTGAAACACGTCATGAATCTTAGATAGTGCTAGGGGTAAAGCTATTCGGTAGGCAACTGGATCAATCCTCTCTAGAATCTCAAATGGATCAATATATCTAGGGCTTCGCTTACCCTTCTTCCCAAATCTCATAACCCCCTTCATTAGAGCAATCCTTAGAAATATCTTATCCCCCACATCAAACTCTAGTTCTCATCGGTGAGTGTCAGCATAACTCTTCTGTCGACTCTATGTTGTTTTAATTCTATCCTGGATGAGTTTGATTTTTTCAAAAGTTTGCTATACAATTTATGGCCCCAAAATTCATTGTTCACCAACCTCATCCCAATACAATGGAGATTGGCATCTCCGACCATATAACTCTTTATACGATGTCATTCCAATATTAGCTTAGTAACTATTGTTGTAGGCGAACTTAACTATTGGCAGATACTGAATCCAGCCTCCTCTGAAGTCCAGCACACACGCCCGTAACATATTTTCCAAGATCTAGATTGTTTTCTCTGTGTCCATCGGTCTGGGAGTGAAATGTTGTATAGAAAGTAAGCTGAGATCCCAAGGCACTTTGCAAACTCTTCCAAAACTAGGAGGTAAACCATGGGTCTCAATCTGATACAATGGACACAAGTACGCCATGGAGTCTAACTATCTCTTGCACATACAGGTCTACCAACCTATTCATGGAGTAATTGAATCTGATTGGAATAAAATGAGCAGTCTTCATCCGACGGTCAACGATTACCCAAATGACATTTTGCCCATGCAGTGCTGAGGGTAACCCCATAACAAAATCCATGGATATATGCTTCCACTTCCATTTAGGAATGTGGAGTGGTTGCAATGGCCATGCTGATCTTTGGTGTTCAACTTTCACCTACTGACACGTAAGGCACTGCTCTATGAACTAGACAATCTCCCTCTTTATATTGTTCCACCAGAAGGATTCTTACAAATCTTGGTACATTTTAGTGCTTTTTGGATGCACTGTATACAGAGAGCGATGAGTTTCTTCCAGAATTGTTTTTTTTATCTCTGTATCATTAGGCACACACAATTGGGCGTGAAACATTAAAAATTCATCATTTGAGATATTAAAATCCATCCCCAGGACACTTTGTACCTTACCCATAATTTTTACCAACTCGCAATCATTCTTTTGTGCAGCCTTAATCCGTTCCAGCAAAGTCAGTTGGAGCACTAGATTAGCAATTAAAGCTTGATGATTTTCTTCCACTATTTCTACACCAAATCTTTCTAGATCCATCCTAATTTGATGTTGAACTACCACTGTCAATACTGCTGCATTCCTTGACTTTTGACTTAATGCATCAGCTATCACCTTTACTCTCCCTGAGTGGTAGTTAATGGTACAATCATAGTCCTTTATTAGTTCTAGTCATCTCCTCTGTCTCATATTTAACTCCTTTTGCATAAAGAAATACATAATACTTTTATGATATGTAAAAATCTCGCACCTCTTACCATACAGGTAGTGCCTCCAGATTTTCAATACATATACCTTTGTTGCCAATTCCAAATCATGCATCGAGTAATTCTTCTCGTACTCCTTGAGTTTCTGATAAGCATACACCACTACTTTTTCTTGTTGCATCATAACACACCCAAGCCCTTTTTGAGACACATCACTATAGATAACAAAATCACCTTCTCTTGAAGGAATTGTCAGTACCAGCGCAGTGATGAGTCGCCGCTTCAATTCCTGGAAGCTTTGCTCACATTCATCTATCCACTTATATTTTACATTCTTTCTTGCCAACCATGTCAGAGGACCTGATAATTTATAAAATTCTTCCACGAACCGGCGATAGTACCCTGCCAAACCCAAAAAACTCCTAACCTCTTAAACATTCTTCGGTGTCACCCACTCCACTATCGCCTCTATCTTACTTAGGTCTACCAAAAAACCATCCTCGGATATTACGTGTATGAGGAATGCAACTTGTTCCAACCAGAATTTTACATTTCTTAAATTTAGCATACAACCCCCTTTCCATCAATACCTGAAGTACCATCCTCAAATGATTCTCATGTTCCTCGGTATTCTTTGAATAAACCAAAATATCATCAATAAACACCACCACAAATCGATCCAGATATTTATGGAAAACTCTGTTCACAAGG
Source organism: Malania oleifera (assembly GCF_029873635.1). Classification (NCBI taxonomy): domain Eukaryota; kingdom Viridiplantae; phylum Streptophyta; class Magnoliopsida; order Santalales; family Ximeniaceae; genus Malania; species Malania oleifera. The sequence continues at coordinate 12,286,474 of NC_080419.1, forward strand.
TCCATAAATGCAGCAGGAGCATTAGTTAATCCAAATGGCATAACCAAGAATTCATAATGGCCATACCTAGTTCGGAATGTAGTCTTTGGAACATCCTCTGCCTTAACCTTCAGCTAATGGTACCCAGATCGGCGATAAATCTTAGAGAAAACTCGTGCTCCTTGGAGTTGGTCAAACAAATCATCTATACGAGGAAGTGGATACTTGTTCTTAATGGTCACTTTGTTTATTTCCTGGTATTAATGCACATCCTCATCAACCCGTTTTTATTTTTAATGAATAACACTAGTGCTCCCCATGGTGGCACAATAGGTATGATAAATCTTTTATCCAGTAAATCCTATAACCGTTCTTTCAATTCTTTCAATTCTGCGGGAGCCATCCTGTATGGAGTCTTAGAAATTGGTGTCGTTCTTGGAGTTAGGTCGATAGCGAACTTCACCTCACGATCGAGAGGCAACTTAGACAAATCTTTGGGAAATGCATTAAGGAATTCCCTTACTACTAGGATATCATCAAGTTTTAATCCTCCATCTGGCGCTTCCTTCACACAAGTTAGGTACCCCTAACATCCATCCAAGAGTAACCTTTTTTCCGGAATAGATGACAGTATTTGTGGTGAGGTGCACATGCACAACCCAACAAATATGCACTCCTACTCCCTTAGAGGTCTGAACACTACTTCTTTCTTATAACAGTCAGTACTGACATAACTGGAGGCTAGCCAGTCCATCCCTAGAATCACGTCAAATCTATGCATGTCAAAAACTACTAAATTGGAAGGTAGCATCTTTCCCTGAATATAGATCGGATAGTCCTTAAGAACCCTTCTACACACTACCACGGTCCCTATCAGTGTGATCACAGTTAAATCTATATTTAACAGTTGAACTTCTATCCCACACAATTTGATATACTCCTGAGATATGGGTGAGTGTGTTTCCCCTAAATCAAACAATACAACAACTTTATTTGACAATATTAAAATATTACTTATCACCACATCAATCGTATTTTCTGTTTCTCTCAGGTGTTAGAGAAAAAACCTACGCCGAGGCGGTGTTCCTCTAGTAGTTATCTCGGGGTTCCTGATTGTTTCCCTGGTAACTATTAGTGACGGGCACATGATTCAGCGGCACATGACAGTCTCGTACAATATAACCGAATCTGTAAAGACTCAAAAATTTAAAAAGATTAAAATAATTATAAAAAAAATATAAATAAATAAAAAATAAATAAATAAAAGGAATGGCGTGGGAAAAAGAAGAAAAAAATTAAAAATAAAGAAATTAAATTAAATTAAGATAAATTAAATAATTAAATAATTAGTTATTAAATTAAATATTTTTACATTGGATTAAAAAAAACTAATTAAAATAAGATATATATATATATATATATATATATATATATATATATATATATATAAGAGTAAGTTAATATATATATATATATATATATATATATATATATATATATAAAGTAAACGAAGATAAGAAGAAGAAAGAAGAAGAAGAAGAAGAAGAAGAAGAAGAAAGAAAAAGGAGAAGAAGAATCTGGCACGCCTCCCCCTGCAAATCTCCTAGGGCCAGCCACTCCGTCTCCGTCTCTCCTTCTCTCTCAATTATTCGGCGAGTTTGCGACGGATCTGGAAACGAAAGGTGCCGTTGGAATCCTGGTTCCGTTGCCGACATTTCTATTGGAGCAGATTTTTCATGGAAACGACTTGGGCACTGCTCCTAGGGAAAGGTAATTTTTTCCTATTTTCTCAATTTTGTTGTTAATATGTGGTTAAATCGACGAACGGATACCACTACAGGGTCCTAGTCGTCATCATCGTCATTCTGACGTAGGTAATTTTCCAATTGGGGTTTTCTAGGCCCTACTCTAAAGCGAGAGTGGGATTTGGGAATTTGGCTAAATTTAAGGGTATTATTATTTATTTAGGAATTATGACCCTAGGAAATATTTAAATAATATTTTATTCAGAGATAATTTATTGGAATTAGGAATTTAATTTCAGAGTTCAGGTGAGCGCCGTAGGTATTTTTCGGAGTCCCTATTGGCGTAGTTCAAGAAACCAAGTAAGGCGAAAAATATATATTAAATCAGAATTTTTATGAATTTAATGGAAAAATAAATTGTGTTATATGTACGTGTATATGTTTCAGTGTAGATAAAACACCAACTGTTTAAATTATATAATTTTTTTTTTGAGTTTATGACTGTTTATTAGATATGTATATGCGAAAATGAACTGATGAAAGTGAGAAATATTTTCAGGATAATTAAGTAAGAAATGAAAGGTATTTTCAGTATATAAACATTAAATGTTGGTTATAAATTTTATTGCTAAATTGTGTGGCATGAGATTCTGTGCAAATATATGTTAAATGTATGAGATACAAGATAAGTAAGTAAAGTAATGAAAATAAAATATGATATGGACAATGTTACTTGTGTATGTTAAATGCAACCATGTAAATGTAAGACAGCTGAAAGACAGCCATGTTAGCAGATCTCGCACACTTCTATGTAGACTAACTGATGACAGCTAAAAGGAGCTGTGTTAGCAGATCTAGCACGTTTCTACGTAAACTAACTGATGATGGCTAAAGACCAACTGTAGTATGAAGTAATGAAATGAAATATTATCCAATAAAATGACGATGAAATGACAAAGGTAAATGATGTAAATGGGAAAGAGTCACTTAAAGTGAAACGAAATGCAAAGTTAAGTTATGAACAAGAATGAATGTGCATGAATGTATAATGACAGAAAAGAATGATTTATTATGATATTAGAAGTATGTATGTACGTAGAACATGTTACGATTGGGCGAGGCATACCTTTCGCCTGAGGGCTTGCTGAGTAAGGCGAGTGCACTAGTAGCTACAGATGTGGTAGTAGCCGCATAACGTACTAGGGCAGAAGGAACCTACTTGTATAGGCGGGTAGATTTCCCTATCCTTAAGGCCTTTGTCGGTAAACTATTGTTGAACAGTGTGAGTACGAGATTAATTTATCACTTGAAGGCTTATTGAGTAAGGTGAGTGCCCTGGTATGCTTTAGCTGCGACCTTTGGGTTGCCTAAATATCAGAGCAGAGGGGTGCTACTTGTATGGGCGGGTAATCACCCATATCCTCGAGTAATCTAGTGGGTTAAATATTTGCATGTGTTTGATTAGGATCAGGGAATGATTTCGGAAATTATGTTAAGGATTTTCAAATGTTAAATATTATGACATATATAAACTCATGTTGACCGCACACTGTTTTAACATTCACTTCTAGTGGGTCAGTAACACAATGGACATCCTACTACACCGTCACACTTCTGGCTAATCGGCCACTGACCCAAACTTCCTTACTAGTGTGGTTGCAATGTCGGCTATACCCAATTTGGTTGCCCAACCTACTACACCGTCAAGACCACTGAGGTCGACACTCAATAGGTATACCTCTTACACCGATCTAACTAGCTAGCTGCAATATTGTGCTCTTAACGTAAGTAACCATCCGGGTTCTGATACTATATAATACATTTCACATAATATATTTTTATTCATAAACAACATTTTTATATTTCTATAATAAAAACTGACTTCTATGCAACTCTGAGTAAATTCGATATTTCATAATTTTTGAATCATATCATCATAATAAAACTGATTTCGGCATCTACGCCAATTGTCATATCTCGGCATCTGCACCGGTTATCATATCATAATATACTGGAAAATATCTTAATTTCTATACTGATCATTAACTTTAAAACTATTGTCACATTATGCTTATTCCATAAAAATATAAAACATTCTGACATATTACAAATCTGCAGTAAAAACATTTATACTCACGCCACACAAGTGAGTATTACTATATCGTATTATCTGTCTTGAAAATAACATATTTTACTGACAAAATAATATTAAATATGAAATCATGTTTTACTCAGTTTAATACGAGTATTTTCCTAAACTAATTAATTCATAAATAAATTCCCAAAATTAAATATTGTATATTCAAAAAATAAATTTCTAAAAATAACCGACTTAATATATTCCCTTACCTAGTTTCCTGAACTACGTCTGCAGGGATCCCAAAATTATACTCGTGGCACTCACCCGAACCCTAAATTCAATAACCCTAGTACAAATAATTTAATTTCAAACAAAATACTATTTTAAAATTTCCTAGGTCCATAAACTCCAAATAAACAATTAAAATCCCCAAAATAATCAATTTGCTTAATTCCCTAACTCCCACTCTCGCTTTGGAGTGGTGTTTAGGACCCCCAAATTAAAAATTTGCTTTGACCAAAATGTTGACGATCAAGACTAGGACCCCGTGGTGGTGTCCGATCATCGATTTAGATGAAGATTTAAGGAAAAATTGAAGAAAGGGTGAAAAGTTACCTTACCCCTGGAGTGGTGTCTACGTCGCTCATACGACAAATTCACTCCAGTAGAAATGTTGGTGGCGCAGAATGGAGCCTAGCTGTATTTTTTGATTTTCGATCAGCTGAATGTTTGCCGAAAAATTGAGGAGAGTGGGAGAGTGGTTGAGGAGAGAGAAAGTAAAGAGAGAGAGAGAGAGAGAGAGAGAGAGAGAGAGAGAGAGAGAGAGAGAGAGAGAGAGAGAGAGAGGAAGGGGCGATTTCGAGAAAAGAATCAAATTGAATTGCAATCTGTGGATGGATTGCATTTCAATCCATCCAATATAACCTATTATATTATTTTAATATTATATTACTTATATATATATATATATATCATATTACTTAATTTAATTTAATAATGTTTAATTAATTAATTAATTAATTATTAATCTTAATTAATTTTAATTAATTAATTAATTAATAATCTTAATGAACTATTTATTTATTTATTTATTTTTCTAGGTTACTACATTCTCCTCTCTTTATAAAAATTTCATCCTCGAAATTTGTTGAGTACAACCCCAAGTAAGATCTATCGTTAACTTAACAAGTTTTGAATTAATCTTTTAAACCACCTTATTAGAACTGGAAACAAACATAAATAAATGGATTATATATCTTGTCTTAATACACCTTGCTTCAGCGCTAATACTCAACAACTTCAATTGGTAACATCAGAAACTTATAGCAATTTTACCGTGTACTCACTTTTGTCTTTGGAATGCGTAATTCCCAAATCTTAATTAGTGATAATTTAATTGCAAATCAACCCTAAAAAAATTTTGGATTTTACCAATTAATCAAATAATCCACCAATCCCTAGAAGTTGATACCAATTCTTAATATAATGTGATTCAACTTCCAATGATTAATGCATAGCCTTAAGGTCCCCTTATGTTTCTTAGTGAATAATACAGGTGCAACCTATGATAATATACTAGGTTGAACAAACTCCTTGTCAAGAAAATCTTCTAATTGCACCCTAGGTTGCTTTAGTTTAGTTAATGTCATTTTATATGAAATAGTTGACATAGGCTCCGTTCCTAGCACCAAATCAATATTAAATTCAATCTCCTCTTGGAGGTAACCCTGATAAATCATTTGGGAAGAATATCTAAAAAATTCATCACCTATGAGTAAAGAAGTTTGGAATTCGTTAACTCATATATTTCTTTCATTGCTGTTACAACCCCAGACATGTGCCCAAATTTTGTCCTTTCACAGGCACTCAAAATGTCAAATATGACAACTTGTTAGTTAGAAAGAGAACCCTCACTCCATTTGAATTTCTGAGTAGTATTTTATTTTAAAAACAAACAACTAAGTGAATGATCAATAAATAACCACCAATGGTTAGCCTCATTTTTAAATAGAGAACTTGCAATAATGACTCATACTCATCAAGGACCATATCTGTTGGGACATCCCAAACCAGGATGTGCAATCATTAGCCTGTCAGATCAAATGTATAAAAGCACTTCAAACTCTCATAATAACTTGTGATTCATTTGAGTACAAATTATATAAGCTTCTAAACATTCTCTAAAATTCTAATTACCCAATTCCTTTTTGATGCCAAAATACACAGGCTTACACTTTTAAATCAGGGTAAAGTATCATTTTCCTACCAAATTGGTTTTTAAATTTTTCTTGCTTCTAATAGTTTTAAGATTCAACTTCTAGCCTATGTTGCAAACGTTGAATATCAAAGTATAGTTGGAAAATTTCCTCAATGAAAAGCAAGGATTGCAATTATGGCAAGTCTAAGTCATGGTATATTGACTTCAAGTCAACCATTACCTTGCTCCAGTGATTGGACAAATATGCAATAAACACGTACCTTGGTTTTTGGTACAGAATACAATACTAATGAAGTTGTTTAGTCAGCTATGATCAGTGATAAGAAATTGTCTGAAAACATAAATCTTGTGTGAAATGGATTAGGAAGGACAGGGTGATATTCATTTGTACTAGAGAGTTGCTAATGGTAGAAGGATTAGATTCTGAAGATGGCTTCAAAAGCCACAATCAATTGCAAACAACAACAGAAGATTTCACATTAGATTGTATACGAATCAAATCACAATCGAGCCAATGCCTAAACGATTAAATTGGTGTTTCGTTGCCAAGTAGGATCCACATAGGATAGAGTGAAAAGATAAAGCTCTAGGTCATAGCATGTATGGTTCTCCTTTTGGATAGTAGATTGGCTAAGGTTCGAGTATCATTATGATTTTTTTCTAGGCAAGTTGCTAAATATGATTCTGGTAGGTGTTATTTGATTCATAGGATCCTTTAAAAGACTTGACAATGTGATGCCCATGACATCTTGTTCCCATGGTTGGTTTCAGGTTATGGTGATGACCCCACTTCCCAGGGAATAAAGAATTTCCACAGAACATAGGAGTCCGATTGTTGTCCACTTAGTATCTTACATTCTTATGGGCATCTTAATTTTAGGATTAAATTGTCCCCACTATTTTGGACGACTTATGGAAATATGAAAATATGTAACCGATGCACACTCTCATCAACCCATCTTTCTCTTCCCCAAATAATATCGGCGCTCACCTGGTGACACGCTGGCCGAATAAACTCCTTATCCAACAGTTCCTGCAACTATTCCTTAAACTCTTTTAGTGTTGCCAATGCCATTCTATACGACACTTTAGAAATTAGTGTTGTACCCGAAACTAGATCAATAACAAATTCTACCTCACGATCAAGAGGTAGTCTTGACAAATCCTCAAGGAATACACCAGGAAAATCCCTTACTATCGGAATATCCTCAATTTCCCTTTCGATACTTCGTTCACACAAGCCAAATATCTATGACAACCCTCTAACGGCAACCTCCTCACCTGAATGGCAGATAATAACTGTGGTGGGGTGTACACACGCGATCCCACAAACATGAATTCCTTCTCTCTCAGGGATCTGAAGGCTACCTCTTTCTGATGGCAGTCAATGTTGGCGTAGTTAGATGCTAGCCAATTCATACCCAATATTATATTGAATCCCTGCATATATAATAGTACAAGATCAGCTGGTAGTATTTTCTCCTGAACGCCCATTGGATAATTTTTAAGTATCCTTCCATATCTCACTACCGATCCAGTTGGCATGGCTATTAACAAATTAGTATCTAACAATTGTATCTCAACTCCAGTTGTTTTAACATATCCCAATGACACAAACAAATGTGTGGCACCTGAGTCAAATAAAACAACACCTTTATATGATAAAGCAATAATCATACCTGTTACGACGTTGCCTGCAACCTTAGCTTCTCCCGGTGTTAATGCATAGTCCCGTGCCTGCGTAGTATTCCTCTGTTGACTACCACGGGGGTGCCTGGATGTTCCCCGGAACTGGTCTATTGCAGGTGTGTTTAAGTGATGCTAGATAGGTTCGTGTAGTGTGACCGGGTCTACCGCATCAGTAACAGACATTCTTTCCAACTCGACATTCTCCTGAATGTCTTCAGTAACACCTCAAACAAGGAGGGCGCGATGGATTACCTTGTTCAGGCCGATCTCTCATTCCCTATCTCTGACCTCCACTGCACCCACGCCTTCTCCAAGGCCCTTGACTGGTACCTACCTGATATCCAGGAGGCGTAGACCTCTTCCTCTGGTTCAAGTTCAAAAACTCCTCTTCTTGGGAATCTCTAATGGGAGAGTGAACATATCGATCATAGAGAATTTCTTTAAAATGATTTCATGTCAAGGTTGCTGAATCAGGCGTTTTTTCTTTGAGTAATTTCACCGACATCCACCAACACTTGGCCTCCCCAGTCATTTTAAAAACAACATATAAAACCTTTTGATTGTCTGCACAGTGGAAACTTGCCAATATATCCTCCATCTCTTGGATCCATTCCTTCGCAATGATTGCATCGGCTCCTTCCGTAAAAGTTGGAGGATTCATACAAGTAAATTGCTTGATAGAGTAGCCCGGGTCAGCTAGTGGGCAGTTCTATCCCCTAAAGTTCCGCACAATACCTGTCATAACCTATTGGCCTACACTATGCAACATCTGTTCAAAGTCATTGCCACCCACACTGAATGCCCCTACGTTGCCACTACTTTCAACATTCATGTTACTATTCCTAGGGTCTATTCTGAAAAGAAAATAAACATAGTCTGAGGACCATATCTTCATAACATAACTAACATATTTATTTAACTGAAATATTATATCATCAATTATCCCAATGTCTTTATTCTCAATTTAAGATTCAGTCCAGCAATTAAGAAACACAACCCGACAATAGTTTACTATGACTTTCTTGAAATCGTCACCTCAGGAAAAACACAAAAACCACTACGGAAATCCTGCTTCTTGATCACTAAACCAAACCCTAAATACTCATCTTAATCTCACAACATTGACTCACTAAATTCTTCATCTATTCCTATACTCTGGTATTATTTTCGCTGCACACTAAAGTTTACAGAACCTAACAACCTAGATTCTGATACCAAAATGTAACGCCTTGATTTTTGAACCATTTTTTATTTCTCATAAAATATTATTACTTTGATAAAACTCTGATACCACAATCTATAGTCAAAGTTAATCAACATCCATAGGTACCGAGGGATTTACCTTTCATACATACATATCACCTAAGCAGCGGAACTATAACATACTTAACATATATACAATAACCAGAGTTTCACTATCTCTACATATAAACATATAAACCCCAAAAATTCGTCTTATCCCTGTCTCATCTACTTACCCTACCAATGGGTAAAACCAACGAACTCCTCAGTCACGGAGCTCGCTCCACTCGTCTGTCGGGGTTTCCTGAAATATTTGTAATTCTAGGGTGAGACACCTCTTAGTAAGGGAAATAAACTAATATATCAGTGTGTGGCAACGTGATTTTGTCATATAATAAACATATACTGCAAATAATTTCATTGTAGTATTACTTAAGTTGTAGCTGATAATACATAGAAAATCTGTACTTATAATCATACTCATAATGAATTTACATAATATTGAAATCATTTGCTAAATCTATATAATACTAAAATTATACTCTGGATGTCCGTGTATCTTGAATCCACCCCTCATGATCTGGTTGTGAAACCCGAAGGCTGGACCTAACCTGGCTGGCCTACCAGGTTAAGTCAAACATAACATACTACGCACGATTGCCCACCCAACCTAGCTTGCCTATCCTACTACACCGTCACGCACTTCTAGCGAGTCAGTAACACAATGGGTATCCTACTACACTGTCACACTTCGGGGCTAATCGACCACCGACCCACACTTCCTTACTAGTGTAGTTGCACTGTTGGCTATACCTAATCTGGTCCACCCAAACTACTACACCGTCAAAACCATAGGGGTCGACACTCAGTGGGTATACCTACTACACTGATCTGATTAGTTAGGTACGGTACCGTGCTCTTAACATGAGTAACCATTCGGGTTTTGATATTATATAATACATTTCACATAATATATTTCTGTTCATAAATAACATTTTCATATTTCTGTAATAAAACCTGATTTTTACGTAACTCTGAATAAATTCATTATTTCATAATTTCTGAATCATATCATCATAATAAAACTGATCTTGGCATCTACAACGGCCGTCATATCTCTGCATTTGCGTCGGTTGTCATATCATAATATGCTAGAAAATATCTTAATTTCTATACTGATCATTAACTTTAAAACTATTGTCACGTTATGCTTGTTCCGTAAAAATACAAAACATTCTGACATATTACAAATCTACAATAAAATCATTTATACTCACACCACACAAGTGTGTATTACTATATCATATTATCTGTCCTAAAAATAACATATTTTACTGACGAAATAATATTAAATATGAAATCATGTTTTACATAGTTTAATACCAGTATTTTCCCAAACTAATTAATTCATAAATAAATTCCCGAAATCAAATACTGTATATTCAATAAGTAAATTTCTTAAAATAACTGACTTAATCTATTCTCTTACCTGGTTTCTTGAACTTAGCCTGCAGGGATCCCGAAATTATACCGGCGACGCTCACTCGAGCCCTGAATTCAATAACCCTAGTTCAAACAATTTAATCTAAAATAAAATACTATTTTAAAATTTCCTAAGTCCATAAACTCCAAATAAACAATTAAAATCTCAAAAATAACCAATTTGCTTAAATCCCTAAGTCCCACTCTAGTTTTGAAGTGGTGCCTAGGACCACCAAATTGAAAATTTACTCTGACCAAAATGTCGACGATCAAGACTAGGACCTTATAGTGGTGCCCGATCATCGATTTAGCTGAATATTTAAGGAAAATTTGAAGAAAGGAGGAGATGTTACCTTACCCCAAGAGTGGTACCTACTTCGCATTTACGACAAATCCACTCCAGCAGAAATGTCGGTGGTGGAGAATAGAGTCCAGCGGTATTTTTAGATTTTCGATCGGACGAATATTTGCCGAGAAATTGAGGAGAGTGGGAGAGTGGTTGAAGAGAGAGAGAGAGAGAGAGAAGGGGGGGGTTTCAAGAAAAGAATTAGTTTGAATTGCACTCTGTGGATGGATATCCATCCATCTAATATAACCTATTATATTATTTTAATATTATATTACATATATATATATATATATCGCTTTTCATTATATATATATATATATATATATATATGTATGTATGTATCATATTACTTAATTTAATTAATTCAATTTAATAATAATAATTAATTAATTATTAATCTTAATTAATTTTTAATTAATTAATTTATTATTATTATTATTTATGTTTTCCGGGTTACTACAGAGAGTTCCCACCTCTCACCAAAATTTTAACATTATCTATAACTTCCGAAATGGTGACCATAATTGATCTCCCGTGTAAAGACCCAAAAAAAAAAAAGATTAAAATAATTAGAAAAATAATAATAATAAACAAAATAATAAATGAAGAGATAAAAAGAAATAGTATAAAATAATAATAATAATAATAATAATAATAATAATAATAATAATAATAATGTATATGAGATAAAATGAAATTAGATTAATTATAAATTAGTTAATTAATTGAATATTATTTAATTGAATTAATAAATTAATTAAACGTTATTTAAATGAATTAATTAAGTAAATTATAAGGATAGGGTATATATATGGTTAAAGTAATAAGTGTATATATATATAAAAGATATAAAATAATATAAATATGGAATTAGATGAATTGGATTTCAATTTGAAATCCAATTCTTCTCCAGATTCACGCACCCCCCCCCCCTCTGTAAATCCTTTTCCTACGCCAGTGTCTGTTCTGCCCTCGTCCAACCACCTTCATCTCCTCCTCTCTTTCTCTCTCAATTTTTCGGCGGATTTGTAGCGAATCGAAAAACGGAAGGTGCCATTGGATTCCTGGTTCTGCTGCCGACATTTCTACTGGAGCAGATTGGTCGTGGAAACAACTTAGGCACTGCTCCTACGAAAATGTAATTTTTTACCATTTTCTCAATTTTGCTTTAAATTTACTATTAAATCGGCGAACGGGTACCACCACGTGGTCCTAATCGTCGTCGTCGTCATTTTGAAGTAGGTAATTTTTCAATTGAGATTTTCTAGACTCTACTCCAAAGTAAGAGTGAGATTTGAGAAATTTGACAAATTAATTAAATTTGCGGGTATAACTGTAAATTAAAAATTTTGATCCTAAAAAATATTTAAATATTACGTTATTTAGAAATAATTTAAATGGAATTAGGGTTTTTGAATTAGAGTTCGGGTAAGCGTCGCGGGTGTAATTTTGGGCCTCGCAGACATAATTTAGAAAATTAAGTGGGCGTATTAAATATGAGTTTAAATGTTAATTTGAGGTGTGTGGGACCTAGGGAAGGCTAGATGGGTAGTATTTTGAAAAATAATTAATTAATTTGAGAAATTTGGTAATTTGATTATATTTAAGGATATATTTAATTATTTAGAATTTATGAGCCTAGAAATTATTAAAATAATATTTTATTCAGGAATAATTTATTGGAGTTAGGAATTTAATTTCAGGATTCGGGTAAACGCCACAGGCATCTTTTCGGGGTCCCTGTTGGCGTAGTTCAAGAAACAAGGTAAGGGAGAAATTTATATATTAAATCAAGTTTTTCATGAATTAAAAATGAACATGTGTTATTTATGTATATATGTTTTTTTTTTTTTTATGTGAGTTTAAAATGTCAGCCATGAAATTTATGTTTTCTGAACCTAGGATTGTTGATATAGTTATGTTTGTGTGAAAGTAAACAAACGAAAGTGAAAGGAATTTTCTAAGGATTATGTAAGAAATGAAGTGTATTTTAAGCATGTAAATGTTAAATGTGGGTTGACTTATTTTATGAGAAATATGTATGAATTTTACTGCTAAATTGTGTGGCATGATAATCTGTGCAAATTATATGTTAAATGTATGAGATGCAGACTAAGTAAGTAAAACAATGAGAATAAAATATGATATGGACAATGTTGCCTGTGTATGTTAAATGTAACAATGTAAATGTAAGACAGCTGAAAGAGAGCCATGTTAGCAGATCTAGCACACTTCTGTGTAGATTAACTAATGATAGCTAAAAGGAGTTGTGTTAGCAAATTTAGCACGTTTCTACGTAGACTAACTGATAATGGCTAAAGACCAGCTGCAGTACGAAGTAATGAAATGAAATGTTATGCAATGAAATGACTAATGAAATGAAATGACAAAGGCAAATGATGTAAATGGAAAAAAAGTCACTTAAAGTGAAACGAAATGCAAAGTTAAGTTATGAAAAGGAATGAATGTGCATGAATGTATAATGACAGAACAGAATGATGTATTATGATAATAGAAGTACATATATATGTAGAACATGTTATGATTGGGCGAGACATACTCTTCACCTGAGGGCTTACTGAGTAAGGTGAGTGCACTAGTAGTTTCAGATGTGGCAGTAGCTGCATAACACACTAGGGCAGAGGGAACCTACTTATATGGGCGGGTAGGATTCCCTATCCTTAGGGCCTTTGCCGGTAAACTATTGTTGAACTGTATGAGTACGAGATTAATCTACCACTTGAGGGCTTACTGAGTAAGGTGAGTGCTCTGATATGTTTTAATTGTGACCTTAGGGTTACTTAAGTATCATAGCAGAGGGGTGCTACTTGTATAGGTGGGTAATCACCCCTATCCTTGGGTAATCTCGTGGGTTAAATATTTGCATGTGATTATTTAGGTTCAGAAAACGATTTCAATAATATATGATGATTTGCAAATGAAATAAAAATGATATCTATCGATCTCATGTTGGTCACACGCTGTTTTAATATGTATATTTCTTCCCTTACTGAGATGTGTCTCACCCGAATATGATTATTTCTTTTTCAGGACATCCTCGAGGTTAAGCTTAGGGAGCTCAAGGGTACTTAGCATTTTGAGGGACTTAAAGAGAAAGGGTATATTTTCAAAACACTTTGAGGGAATGTAAATACTTATGTTTTAAGTTTTTATGTTTTAATCCTGTTGAGAACAGGATGGTTGTGAAAATACTGAAATGCTTTTGAAGATGTATGTATATATGGGAATGCAGGTGTTGGATGGATACTTTGGATTATAGATAGAAATTAGTAAACTCTGGTATTGTGTTATATGGAGATTTTGTTTATATTTTCCCTTGCGTATGTTAGGTTAATTATGGATTATCAAGGATTTTATCCGGTATAATGCGTCGGAACAGGGTTTAAAGGGTTCGGGACGTTACATCCCGAACTGAGAGTCATTAGGTCTCCCCTTCCTATCTAACAAATAATCATTTCTACAATATTTAGCCCTGAAAAAACTTGCCCATTGATTGTTAGAAGTGAGCAATATGAAGACAAATTTCATAAGAAGAGATTTCTGAACTTTTTTAAGATCTCTCAAGCCCATACCCCCTTCCGATGTAGGTTTACAAATTTTCTTGCAAGAGCGCCAATGAATCTTCCTTTCACCTTTCACCTCTCCCCATAAAAAATTAGTAAGAAGAGAGTTAATGTGAGAATATGTGACCTATGAAACATTAATAACAGACATCAAATGTATAGGCATACTAGACAACATATGTTTTAATAAAATCAATTTTTCACCTTACGAGAGCAACTTAGATTTTCACCCTACAATTTTTTTTTTAATCTTCTCCACAAGAGGCTTCAAGGTCCTGGTGGTCAATTTTCCGGAAACTAAAGGCACACCCAAATACGTAACTGGAAATTTACCTTCCATGAAACTCGTGATTCTCAATAGACCATATTTTCGAGCAAGAGTGATGTGTTTTGAAAGGAATAACACTGACTTTGCCTTACTGACTTTTTGACCCGACCACTCCTCATACATCTCCAGAGCGTGAACCAAATTTCTAATGGACCTCTTCCCACCATTTGCAAAAATAAGAATATTATCTGCATATAGCAAATGCGAAACCAAAGGAGTCTTAATTGGATGATTAAATTGTCCAATATGACTTGTTTCATAGTTTTTCCTAAGCAAGCTTGTCAAAACCTCCTCTATTATAATGAATAAATAAGGAGAAAGTGGATCCCCTTACTGCAAGCCTCTAGTAGATTGAAAAAACCCTTTAAAAGTTCCGTTTATCATAACAAAAAACCACGAGAACTCCACATAATTTTTTATGAGCTTGCAAAACCTCTCAGAGAAACCAAAAGCTTTAAGAACCTCTAGAAGAAAATACTGGTTCACTCTGTTATAAGCCTTAGCCATATCAAGTTTTACCATCACATTGCCACCAGCCATTTTTTTGTGCAAAGAATGAACCATTTCCTATGCAAGAGTAATATTCTAAAAAATTCTATGTCTATGAATAAAAACACCTTCTTCATGCGAGACCAACTTATCAACAATCTTAATTAGTCTAAAAATAATAATAATATTGGAAAAAATTTATAAGCCACAGAGCATAAACTAATAGGCCGGAATTTATCAAAGCTAGAAGGAATGTTCACCTTCGGAATTAAGACAATAAATGAAGAGGAAAAGAATCTTGATAGAGGAATGCCCTGAAAAAAATTATTTGCCACATCCAAAACATCTTTTTTTACAATGTCCTAGCAATATAATAAAAATCAGAGCCAAATCCATTTGGTCCCGGACCGCTTTCTTTGGGAATAGAGAACATCGCTCTTTTAACTTCTTCTTCCGTCGATTCGGCGCAGAGGAAATTATTGTCAACATCTGAAATTTGTCTTTGAATTAACTCGGAGAGTTGTCTGATCCTTATGCTTGCTTTAGTATTGTCCTGTTTATCTCAACTTAACTTGCGGAAAAATATTAGCTAACCTAAGAACCACTAAAGAGTTGTTATTGTAACGACCTCAAAATTATATCATTTTTTCTATATCAATATATATTACTTAAACATTCCTGCTATAGACTCTCAGGCCTCAGATAGACGCTGAAGTATTTCTATAGATAGTGGGCACACCTAAGCAGCGAGAAAACATTAATCACATAACCACAAATATACATACAATACTAGAATCTAGTAACTTTCAATATTATATTTACATATACTAGTATCACCTCCCCAAAACTCAAACCCCCTTCTGCATCAGCTTACCCTAAGTACAGAGCAACAAAGGGACTTTCTATTCGCGAGCCTGATCTACTCGCCTAGCTGACTCACCTGAAAAATGTTAAAATGATGGGATGAGTCGACGCTTAGTAAGTGAAAATATGCTATTACTAGTGTGTGGTGACCAAGTTGCATATCAATAATAATAACATTTCAAACTATAAAGCTGACAAATCAGTATAAATAAATTTTACGTTAATTGTAGTTTAAAATATAACTGTATCATCTGAAGTTTCTATCTTTTATACTGCTTATAGCATATTATATACATTAAATACTATAAAATTGTATACACACACACACACACACACACACACACACACACACACACACACACACACATATATATATATATATATATATATGCTTTTCTCTGAAAATCTGTATGTCATGATTTGACCCCTCTTATCAGGGTTGTGCGGCCCATAGGTGAGACTTAACTCTGGTTGGCCTACCAGGTAAGTCATTGTACTCTACACTACCTCAGTTTGGCCAAATTACATCCACTCTTGAGCACAGAATTGGAACTGCTACCACGTCAAACCAGCCCCCTCAACCCAACTAGGGAGCGCCATCCTCTCCGAGCATGGTTTGACGGTACCCACACACTATCTGAGATATGTGGTTGCACTCTATTCTGTATATAGCAACGGTACCGTGCTTTATAGACTGTATCTGTCTGTAATATCTCATCAGGGATCTGATACTGTATAAATATATATACTATAATTATCTTTGCTGTTTTTATCATGTTTCCAAAATAACCATAACATTATAATTCTATACTGTAAATACTGTAATATCTAAACGTGTCTGTAGCATCTTGATGCTATAACTATATATTCTGTCTGTATAAATTGTCTGTATAAACCGAGTGTTATGGCATTAGGCAAACACGACATTCTGTAAATATTGTATATACTGATCTGAGTAAACATCTGTGTACATGTATATATATATATATATATATATATATATATATATATATATCTGTCTATGTAAATATCTAAATATGTACTGATATGAATAAAACTGTAGATGTACATATGCTCCTATATACTATATAACATGATATTCTGAGAAAAACTGCATAAGATTCTATATCAAATAATGTCTACTCGGGCCATACATTCTTTAATACTCTTATTCTATAAAACTGCATAAAAGCTGGTATACATGCATATAAAATCTCTATGAATATAAGTAAAATCTCCTAACATAGCATATTTCCTTTACCTAGTTTCTGAAAAGCCCTCACTGAACTCTAACCCTACACCCACAGGGTTCTCCACTCAACACCTTGAAAGTGACATCCCCTAGAACAAAACATCAGTATTTTCTTACATACAACATTTCCTATAACTGTAGGGAAAGCAGATTCTGAATAAAACACCTTACCTTGAATTTGGGATGAATTCCAAACCAATTCCACCAACGATCAGCTCCAACAGTCTTGCAGAGAACTTCACCAGGAGCGTCGTGGTGGCCTCAGATTTTCAATCCGGTGAGAAACGGGGCCATAATCGAAGAGAGAATGAGGGAGAGGCGTTTTTAGAGAGAGAAAATTCTGCTAAAAAAATATGGGTTTTGGCAATTTATAGCTCCGGATTCATTGATGAGACACGTCATCTTGTCGACGAGTCTTTAAGAAATTTCATTGACGAACTCCCTCCATCGTTGATGAATTTCAGATTGCCCCAAAAACCTCTCTCGATATTTTCTCGTCGACGAGACCTCCTAATGAGCTCGTCGACGAACTCCCTGTGTTTGTTAACGAGGTCCTATGGAAAACTTCCGTGTTATTATATCCAAAGTGCAACGTCGTCGACGAAATCTACTGCCTCATTCTATTTTTGTTTCCATTGCCCTCCCTCTTTATTTTTAAATACCATTATTCTTTGGATCATTACAGTTATCATCAAAACAAGTCGAAATAAAAAGCCTTAGCTACAAGGGCTAACAATATTACTTTACCATTCTTTCTTTTCAATCCTTCATAAAAAATTCAAATAAAAGGGAAAAAATTAGACTTATGACTATTGACCTTAGAATTCTTTTTGACTCATTCGAGAAATTAGTAGGCACATAGAACTTAACATAACCCTTTTAAATAAGAGTGAAACTAATAGTATTTTACCCTTCTCTCCTTCTAATACTTCATAAAAATTCCAAAGAAAAAGAAAAAAAAAAAAGACTTATGAATATTGATCTCATTATTTTTAAATTTTAAGTATCCGTTTGAATTAAGGATTTTACTTGGTAAAAGAAAAGGAAAGAAAAATAAAAAGAAAACTATTTTCGCTTATATTTTCTTTCTCTATCAAATGCTATCACAAATAAAGTTTATTTTAATATGACTAAAAATTAGGAAAAATTAAATATTAATGATGCGTAAAATTAAAATTTTGTTTATAGGTTCAATATATATATATATATATATATATATTGTTTTTTTCTTGATAACTAAAAATAATAATGAGTTCTTAATGTTTTTCTTTTCTTTCTTTAATATTTTATGAATTTCAAACAAAAAAATAAAAATAAAAATTGGATACCTATAAAATCCTCAAAAAGGTGGAGAAAAAATAAAAGTGAAAAAAAAAACAGCTAGACTGTAGCCCCCAATGAATCTTTTTCGCTCACTTTGTATTGATTTAGAAAGCATTAAAGGCTTCACTCCCAACCGAATACACAGTGCGTGAAGAGTAGAGAAGGAGTGGGGGAGTAGGGAGGGACTTGAGGATGGTGGGGATTAAGAGGCAGCAGGGGCCCACCATCAAAGGCAGTTCTCACGCATAATCAAAGATTATACGAACCCACGCGACCAAATCAACCTTAGAAATCGCACTGTGCCTTTTGCCTTTTGCCTTTCTTTTCTTATGTTCTATGATGAGGGCGTAGCGAAAAAAAAATGACGATTTTTTCTACCTCTTTTCTTTTTTCAGGTCTCAATTGCCACAACCCACCCTCCATAGAGTTTTTTTTTTTTTTTTTTTTTTAAAATAATATATTAAATAATATGCTGTTCGAGAAAATATTTCTTACAATGATGCTGACGTAATCTTGTTTTTTGGTCTAAACGAGATTTGCTCCCATGCAGCTCCTCCTTACTTGCTCTCCCTAACCCCATTTAATGACCTAATTAATTCTAAACTTATGAATGCATTAATGATGACACTTGATATTGTCACCCTCTCACCCTTTTTTTATCCTAAATTAATTAATCAATTAATTATTATTTTTTAAAATATCGCTCATTTATTGTATCCAAATTTATTATTTCCAAAATTTTTCATTAATGCATTCAATGCTATTATATTTTCAAAGATTTTGTTATTAAGTGTACGTCCAGCTGTGGCTTTTGTGAATTTTTTTATTTTATAAGGCATCACTGCATTTTCACTCATTGCATATTTGTTTTACTTTTTAGGTTTTTGATTTAATTAATTGATTTTAATCCTATTTTTCCCAATTACTTGTTCAGCTGTTGTTGCCTGATGAATTGGATCATGCGACATGTTTCAATACAAATCCAAATTTAAGATTTAAAAATTTCGTATTATCAAGCATGCTCTAAAATATTTTTAAATTTAATAGACTTTTATATCATATTTAGTAGAATCTACACCAATCAAATCTAGATTCCAAATTTTATGTTTTCAAATGCAAATCTTTAATATATTCATAATTATGCAAGATGCTAGATTCGAATAATTCAAGAAACAGTCATTAAATGAGGAAGATTTTTTGAAAAATTATTATTTTATTTAATCTTACAATAGTTCTTACTAAATGTATTCATTTTCATAAAAAATTAAAAAAAATACAATTGATACTCTGAAAAATACTATGTCCCTTCTCGTACAATAAGTTACAAACTTAGGTTATATTTGATTTGTCATACAAGAAATTATGTTGTTACTGTAAAATAAATAATAATACAAAACATTTTATGGAGATATCTCTTGTCTCCTTATTACATGTTAAATTAAAATAATTAGGAATATATAAGGAATAATTGTCCTCTTGATTTCCAAAATTTAAACTATATATTCTATCCTAATCCAATGAATAGAAATTTGATAGAGTCAAACAAGCCCTCAGCCTTCATTTTGTATATGCACATATATATTTTAAATTTCTCACTTGCAATAAAGTAAAAGTCAAAAAACAAAAAAAACAAATATGGAGTGAGTGAAAAATGCAATAATGCCTTATAAAATGAAAAATTCACAAAAGTCACAGTTGCACATGCACTGAATAACAAAATATTTTAAAATATAATAGCATTTAATGCATTAATAAAAAATTTTGAACATAATAAATTTGGATACAATAAATGAGAGGTATTTCAAAAAATAATAATTAATTGATTAATTTATTTAGGATAAAGGAAGGGCAAGAGGGTGTATAACATGTCATCATTAATGCATTCATAAATTTAGAATTAATTAGGTCATTAAATGGGACTAGGGAAAGAGGAGTTGAAGGGTAGTAAATCTTACTGGACCATCTAACGAGATTTAAACGGTTTGTCTAATCATGTGTTAACGCGTGATAATCAAATCTTATTAGATCATCCAGCGATATTTTCTCAAAAAATAAGCTGATACTGACGCGTGACAAATCTTGTTACTTAAGTTAATATCATTCAGGGTTTAAATCTCATTTGTCCAAATAATAAGATTATGCCAGCGTTAGTTGATGAAATTTTCCAAATAAGGTATTATTTAATATAGAAAAAGCTCACCCTCCATAGATTTCCGACTCTTCCATGGGCAGACCAAATCATTAGCTTGGCCCTCTGACCATTTTTCATTTTCCTCCCAGGCCCACTCCCTCCTCTTCATATATTCTGCACTTGCTCCTTCCCATTCCCCACATCCCTCACCTTCCAAATCCCTTCTTCCTTCTGTTCTCATCAACCCTTCTCTCTCTCTCTCTCTCTCTCTCGGGGTTTAATTAGGGGTTTTAGAGGAAAATGGGGGATATCTCTTGTGACAATGGCATTAGTGCTCATGTGAATGGTGTAAACGGGAAGGCTCATTCAGCAGAGGGTCACAGGAAGAGCTGTTGGTATGAAGAAGAGATTGAAGAGAACTTGAGATGGTGCTTTGCTCTCAACAGGTATATTAGTTTTTGCACATGTACCTCTTTGAAGACGGTACATTTTCCCCATTTTTCCTCCTTTAATTTGCTCACTCAACGTTGTCAGCTTTTTTCTTCTGTCTTCTCTGATTTTTCTGATCATTTTTTGTGTGGGTATTGCTCATAGATTTTTGATCTTTTGTAAATCATAAATATAAGTTAAGGGTAAAAGATGAATATGCGTGATGGACAGAAGTTCCAAGCTGCCTCCGATGGTGTTTTTATTTTTTGCTTTCTATGTCGGCGCCAATGGTTTTGCAATAAAAATAATTTTATTTTCATTTGGAGCCATAATAACAAATCAATGTTGAGGTTATCCCACCACATCGGTTGGAAGGAGCCGGTTATCAGTTATTAAGTGGGAGGAAAAGTTTCATCCCATAAGCTAGGATTGAGAAGGTCATGGACCACCCAACAATCAAGCCCTCACTAGGGAGAGTCAGAACGACCTATTAAATCCTTTACCATTCGGAGCCATGGACACAAAATATGATTTTTCATAAAGTTCCAAGCTGCCTGGTGTGTGTGTGTGTGTGTGTGTGTGTATTAGTCTCAGAAGTACGTGAAGTTTCTATGTTAATTCGATATCATGGTCATGAAAAAGCTGGACAAGAAAGCGGTAATAGAGTAGTATTTAATCTTTATGTTCACCTCACGTTCAACAACGATATCTTTTTCTAAATGATTTAATAACTGTTGGATCTTTTTTTGGTGGCAGTATTTTGCATACCGGGGCCACCCAGTTCCAGGACATCCAACTATTGGACACAAAACCCTTTGGAAAGGTTTACATTTTACAATTTCAAATTCTATTTTTGAAATCAATAATTTAGAAAATAATTCGAGCATTTTTCTTCATGTGTAATGGCTCTAATGGTTTTCATGATTATTGCTATAGGCTCTGGTCATTGATGGGAAACTTCAGAGTGCAGAGATAGATGAATTCATCTACCATGAATCTCTTGTTCACCCAGCACTCCTTCACCATCCCAAGTACTCAAATTTACTCAACTCTTCCATGTTTTTGCTTGGCTGTCGAGAATTTTTTTCATTATCTAATCCATGTTTGTATATTTTCAGTCCAAAGACCATATTTATCATGGGAGGCGGTGAGGGTTCCACAGCTAGAGAGATTCTCAGACATGAGACTGTAGAGAAAGTTGTCATGTGCGACATTGATGAGGTTACCCTTCTCTCTCTCTCTCTCTCGTTATTGAATAAACTCTATTTGTCTCGTTGTCCCCATTCTTATGATGATATTTGATCTCATTTTTCCTGCTTTCTTCCTTCATAGTAAACGATGAAATTCCATCTTTTCTTCCTTCATTTGGACTCATATTGTCTTGAGCGGGTCTTGGCAGAACAGCAAAACCTCTTCTATAAGAAAATGATCGACTTGACATGTAACTATTATTATAAGATTTCTTCCGTGTCCGTTTGGTAAATGTAAAGTCAATATATAAAATCCATATCGTCTTATACGACTGCTAGCTCAAATTAGAGGATAAGAACAGTGAAATGCTGAGTTGTAAATGTGGGATTCGGTTTTGATCTGTGTCACATGCGTGCTTCCATAATGATTGAGCATGCACTGCATGAACTATGACCCAAGTAGCAATTTCTTATTATGACTCCCAGCAACAAATCTTACACTTTCCCACAGAGGGGTGGGGAACGAACCGAAAAAGTTGAAAAAAAAAATAGGTGAAGTTGAAATTGCATCCTGTGGCTAAATGTCATTGTTTCAGCTTTTTATTATATGCCTGTTTGGTCTTTTAGGAGGTGGTGGATTTCTGCAAGTCATACTTGGTTGTGAACAAAGAAGCTTTTGGTGACCCAAGGCTGGAACTTGTCATCAATGATGCTAGGTTTTTTCTTCATATTCTCTCCTTTATCTTCTTTCTAGTAGTATTACAAGATAAAAAAGATGATGATAGAGGCCAAAGTGTTTGTTGTGTGATGGTGTAATTGATTGTATGTGGCAGAGCTGAGCTTGAAAGCAGAGAAGAGAGTTTTGATGTAATCATTGGGGACCTGGCAGACCCAATAGAAGGAGGCCCATGTTATCAGCTCTATACCAAATCGTTCTATGAATCAACTGTCAAACCGAGGCTAAGTCATGGTGGCATTTTTGTTACACAGGTATTATAAATGTAGCTGGTTTCTTCCCTTTAGAAAACAAAGAAGGAATTGAGGCAAAGAGGTAATTAATCAGGTAACTATTATATTTTGGAACAAGTGCAGGCAGGGCCCGCAGGAGTTTTCAGCCATACAGAAGTTTTCTCCTGCATTTACAACACTTTGAGGCATGTTTTCAAATGTGGGTAACATATTAGAACAAACATCATGCCTACTAAACTAGATATATTTTACTTTTGAGAGGAAAATGCTGAGTGTGCATCACGGACCATGTGGCAGCAAGAGAAACGAGAGCGGTCTGTGGGCCCATGTGCTTCGCTCTATTTCTCTGGCTGCCGTGTCGACCCATGATTATCACAGGCCTGTTATGAATAGCAAATTAGGTCCTTAACATGTTCTTTTCACCTGCAGATGTTGTGCCTTTCTCTGCTCATATTCCTTCCTATGCTGACACTTGGGGTTGGGTCATGGTTTGTGACTTAAAACTGTCCACAGGATTTTCTTTTATACTAGAAAAATTTTGACCTTGTCAGTAGAAAAATGTGAGCCTAAGAAAAGTTGGAATTGCAGGCATCAGACTCCCCATTTACACACAGTGCAGAAGATTTGGACCTAAGAATGAAACAAAGGATGAAAGGGGAGAACAAATATCTGGATGGGAAGACATTCTCATCAGCCTCTACCTTGAGCAAAGCTGTTCGAAAATCGTAAGCCTAACTACCATCTCATTACCCATTTGCAAATTGCAAATGCAGAATATATAATGTATGTATTGGAGCGAGGGATCTGAAAATGCTTAATCAATTTGAGTGGGTATTGACTGTTTTGCAGGCTGGATAGTGAGACCCATGTGTACACAGAGGGAACAGCGAGGTTCATATATGGACATGGAACTGCCTTCAAACACAAACATGCTTGACACAAAGAATACAAGGGAGCCTCCTAGCGAAAGCACAGAGAAACAACTGAAAAAAAAATCTTGCTCATTTTCTCATTTTCAATTGTGTTTTCACTTGATCATTAGTCTCTCTCTCTCTCTCTCTCTCTCTCTCTCTCTCTCTCTCTCTCTCTCTCTGCTTTTGTAGTTACTTGAAAGGAATGATAGAATGGCAATGATCCCTGTTTGTGTTTCTCCCAAAGAGATGTTGGAAATTGAGAGCCCTCGTGTGGAAAGAATTGTTAGAAAATGGCTGATTCTGTTTATCGGGTGTGAGGATTGCTCTTGATTTTTCTTAATTAATTACTGCTAGCACCTTTCACATGGCTCAGTTAAAAAGTGATTAGCTGTATGGCATAAAAGAGACCAAAGAGTTTAATTTAAGAGGCATGAACATGTGCAGCCCAAGGTCAAGGAATAATTCCAGCAGCCATCTATGCCTACTCCTTCGGTCACGGTAGGCATCTTCATAAGTGAAATTTGGTGATTTATTGACCTTATTGCCGAGAATATCATGCTGGGATAGAAAATTCTTGAAATCCCACTTTCTTGTTTGTCGAGCAGCTAAAACATAATGATAATTATCGACCCAAAATCCCACACAAACTTAATTCTGCACGCACCTGTGACACAAAGAAGAGGATCAAAATGGCAGCTCTAGAGGACCATCAATATGCCAATTATTTTTTTTATTTTTTTTGGTTGAAAAAATATTGTTGTGATATGGGTCGTATAATGAATATATGCAGCGGAATAAACAACAAATGTAAATTACATACATAACCAGAATAAGATTAATACAGATTTATGTGGTTCGGCAAAGCCTAGATCCACGGAATCAATGACACACAAATTTTACTAAGGAAATCAAAATGTATATAATACACTTCTCTAATGATCATCTCTCTCAAAATATGCCCAGATGACATATATAGAAGTTCCTCGGAGGTTTTTCCCCATTTGCCCAACCACCCAACGTTCAAAAAATTCAAAATTCAGAAAAATTGCCGCAGTCCAGGCGCCTCTCGTCGACGAATACAAGACCTCATCTACGAAACCAAGAAGAATCTTCATCGACAAATACAAGGCTCTTGTCAACGATGCTAGAAGTCTGAAAATTTCCTGCTCTCAGTAATTGTTCGTCGACGAGCTTCTAAATATTCGTCGACGAACCTCTGCTGTTCCCTCGTCGACAAACATAGTCTCCTCGTTGACGAGTCCTGCTGTGCTGCCCCCTTCATGTTTTTCCTCTCTTCTTTTTTGCTTATCAAAACAGAAGTATAAGAGTCATAAATAACAATCTCAACCTTGGTGATTATACGCCCCTTAAGTTAATCTAAAAAACATGAACTATTTCACTTTGAACTTGAAAATGCTTGGTTGGGTATGTCTCCCTTCTAACACTTGGAGACATTAAGTAATGCTTGAACTTCTCTGAAGTAACTAATTTGGTCAGAATATCTGCTGCATTATTAGATGTGTGAACTTTCTCCAACATAAGTTCACTTGAAGCAATCAATTCTCGTACTCTGTGGAACCTCACATCAATGTTCTTGGTTCTAGCATGGTATGCTTGATTCTTCGCCAAGTAATTGACACTCTGACTATCACAATACAGCACCACACCATCTTGTTATAACCCCAACTCTCTGACTAAACTAGTAAGCCGTAAGGCTTTCTTTGCAGTTTCGGCAACTGTCATATATTTCGCCTCGGTCGTGGAGAATGCAACCAGAGACTGTACCATGGATCTCCAACATACCGGTCCTCCATATCCCCAGCATAATCTGCATCAACAAATCTCATAACTGAAAGACAATCCGGTTGCTTGCCGAACATGATGCCATATCCCGATGTACCCCGCAAGTATCTAAGTATCCATTTAACGGCTTCCTAATGCTGCCTTCCTGGATTAAAGAGGAACTTGCTCACCACGCTCGATGCATGAGCTAAATCTGACCTCGTACATACCATGACATATATTAAACTCCCCACAACACTAGCATATGGGACCTTTGACATGTCTTGGATTTCCTCATCTGAACTTGGGCAATCTGCAGTAGGCAACTTAAAATGATTCGCTAGATGTGTACATACCGGTCTTGCATCAATCATGCTAAACCTCTCTAACACCTTCTGAACATGACCGCTCTGAGATAACCATAATCTCCCTGCAGTCCTATCACAACGAATCTCCATCCCAAGTATTTTCTTGGCTAAATCAAGATTCTTCATGTCAAATTCCTTATGCAACAGGTCCTTTAACTGATTTACCTCAGTTAAATCCTTTGCAACTATCAACATGTCATCGACGTACATTAACAAGAAAACAAGAGAACCATCCTCAAGTTTATTCACATAAACGCAACAATCATACTCACACTGTTTGTATCCAATCTTCATCATGTATGAATCAAACCGTTTATACCATTGCCTTGGAGATGTTTCAGCCCATAAAGAGATTTCTTCAACCTGCAAACAAAATTTTCTTTTCCTGGTTCAACGAATTCCTCCAGCTGTACTATGTAGATTTGTCCCTCCAAGTCACCATGAAGAAATACAGTCTTCATGTCCATTTGTTCCAAATGAAGATCTTAATGAGCTACCAATCCCAACATAATTGTGATAGAAGTAGTCTGACTACTGGAGAAAAGATCTCCTCATAATCTATCCCCTTCTTCTGTGAGCATCCTTTTGCCACCAACCGTGCCTTAAATTTCTCTCCTTCCTTTTCTGAAATTGCCTCCTTCTTCCTATACACCCATTTGCAACCTATCGGTCTCTTCCCATCTGGAAGCTCCACCAAAACTCAAGTTAGGTTCTTATGTAATGATTTCATCTCCTCAGTCATCGCTCCCATCCACCTATCTCTCTCCTGGCTGTGCACTGCCCCTTGAAAAGAAGTTGGATCATTGCAACAAGTAAGGAAAGCATAACATACTAACTCATCAAAACCATACCTCGATGGAGGCCTAATAGTGTGTCCGGATCTCCATATATGAATATCGTCGACTTGCTGGTTTCCTGACCTAGAGCTCCCTGCAACCATGGGACCATGATCATTTTCGTTACCTTAAGCTTCCAACCCCACCTACACAACATGTTCATCACTATCCTAGCTTTCTGGCTCTTATTTCTGTTAATCAAACTCTTTAGTACGCTTCACCATAGCCTTCTCATCAAAGACTACATCTCTACTTATCATCACCTTGTTTGCCATTGGGTCCCACAGCTTATACCCCTTCACACCCTCTGGATTTCCCAAGAAGATGCAACGATGAGACTTCGGGTCAAGCTTAGACCTCTCCTCACTAGACACGTGGACATAGGCACCTGAATACCTTCAATTCGAAGTAGTCTACTGCATTTCCCGTCCAAACCTCTTCCATCACATTACCCACTAGTGATGCCCTTGGTGATCGGTTAACTAGAAAATAAGCCATACTAACTGCCTTGGCCCAGAAATTCATCGGTAGCCCTGAATTCAATCTGAGACACCGAGCCTTATCAGCAAGTGTAATGACCTGCTAGATTTACTACATAAGCAATCATATAAAATATCCTGATGCCAATAACTAATGATATAGTGAAGTTGACCCGAACCCGTGGGTAATGGGAACACACATGTCATACACAGCCGACACCTATGTAGCAGTAAAAATAAAATTCCTCCATAATAACAGTATTAGAGCTACTCACAATCCACAATAATTTTGTATATATATATATATATATATATATATACAATCCCCAAAACATAAAAAGATAAAAAACTAGGATCACATATCAAAAACCAACTGACCCTAGTTCAAAACTCACCCTCCTAGCAGGGCAGTATATATTGCCCCTAACGATGCGGAGTTCGGTCCGCCTATTTGTCTAGATTTCCTGAAATATTTTAAGATTGGGTGACACCTCTCAGTAAGGGAAATAAATTGAATACAGTTGTGTGGCAACATGATAATTTTCATATTATAATAAATAAACAGTACGTGATACATTCCTGGTAAAAATTTGTAATAAAATAACTCAGTAACAGGTATATAATCATAGGCATATTAAATCATACTAACTTTTTGTTATTATAAAATTATCTGCTATAACTGATAATACTGAAATATACACAGGATGGATAGTTAGCTGATGTCATGTATTATCCCTCCCATGACGAGTTGTGCAACCCGAAGGCGGGACCTGACAATGGCTGGCCGACCACTGCCAAGTCAAATATGTCTGTTAGCACGATGGGCCCACCCGACCCTGGTCCGAACTGCCAGGGGGACGTCTACAACACTACACTGAAACCACATCGACTATCCATCTCCCACCCCCTCTACTGGCAGGAGTGGTAGCACAAGTCTGAACTAAACTGAATAACTATGGTGTCGTGCCCTGAATACTAATCTAAACTACCATTCGGGTTCTGATAACATATAATACATATATGTATACTAGATAAACATGAAAACTAGATTGATTGCATTTCTCTGAATTCTGACATATCATAGTAAACGTGGCCTTGCGCCGGATAAAGTACATAATTACGGCCTTGCGCCGGCTATTAATCATGGTCTTATGCTGATCATTACATACATGCTGAACTGAATATTATGTATTGTTCATCATAAGTGCTAAAATCATAATTTACTATATTATCCATGTTTTGTTGAAAATAACTGTAAACATGCCTTTTCTGTAAATCTGACTTAACATAATGCAATATACGTGAAATAATATTCATGCCACACAAACTAAATAAAAACTTGAAATCTGTTCTAGAATCACATTTTTTGACATTTTACGCTAAAAAAACATATTCTTGTGTAACAGTAGTATTTTCTCAAATATACTCATACATAATACATGCTTTCTGAAAATTAATATGCTATTAAATAATAATAATTTTCATAAAAAAAATACTACTTTAGTTTATTCCCTTACCTGACCACTAGAAAACCCAAAAAATAACTAGCCTTGCACCCGCGGGGTTCTCAGCTCAACACCCTAAAAATAACATTTTTCCAAGCAGAACTTTAGTAGTTCTCCAAATACTACTTTTCTACAACTCCATAAATACCAAATATCCATTAAAAATCCAAGGAAAACCAACTTACCCCGAATCTGGAATGGTGTCCAAGTTAGCGCTACCAACATTCTACTCCAGCAGAAATGAAGAGAAACTTCTCAAGAGTAGCGTGGCGGCTTCGGATCACCGAACCAGAACAAAACCCAGCCCGAATTTATATAGAGAAGGGAAGAAAATCGTACAGAAGAGAGAGAGAGAGAGAGAGAGAGAGAGAGAGAGAGAGAGAGAGAGAGAGAGAGAGAGAGAGAGCTCTAAGATAAAAGGATTTCTCTCGTAGAAAGGGTCATCTTGGCGTTATATAGAATGCTTAGCCATGTGTCTTTGTCGATGAGGCCATGTAGGAATTTCATCAACAAACACTTACCTTTCGTCGACGAGTTTCAGGTCTGAAAATAGCCTTCTCGGTATCTTCTCGTTGACGAGATATGTGTCCTTGTCGACGAGCCCAGGAAGCCCGTTTGTTGACGAGACCCTGCTGAATTTCCAATTTCAATTTCTTTTCTTCTCTTCCTCCTATTATTTAATTAATATAATTTACTGGGTCTCTACTTTCTCCCCTCCTTATAAAAATTTCATCCCCGAAATTTATTATCTGTACGATTCACCATCCCTTAAAGAAAAGTTGTCTACTTATTTTATTACGTACCCTCACTTGTGGCAGAGGAATACCGTGGTTACATTTAGGTTCTTGGAGATCACATATGCACATAAAATAAAATTCTCCCACAACCAAAACATTACCTACTAACAAAATTGCTATATATACTGACTAACCTACAAAAGAAATATTACATAACCTCTCACACTTTTCTTGATTATAAATGAACCCCACTAAACAAATGCGGATATTTCTGCCTTGTCTGTTCCTCGAGCTCTCAAAAAACTTCTTCTAACTCATGGTTTCTCCACAGGACTTTTACTAAAGAATTCTTCTTATTGCGCAATTCCTGTTCTTTCCTGTCTAGAATGTGAACTAGTACCTCCTCATAAGCTAGTGAATCACTGAGCTTTAATTCACTATAACTGATTACGTGGGAGGGGTCTAGGATGTATTTCCTCAACATGGAGACATGAAATACGTCATATCTTGGACAAAACAAGTGGTAAAGTTAGCCTGTAGGCAATTGGCCCTAATTTTTCAAGAATTTCAAACGGACCAATAAACCTAGGATTAAGTTTACACTTCTTTCCAAATCTTATAACTCCCTTCAGCTGAGCTATCTTAAAAAACACATGGTCTCTAATATCGAATTCCAGTTTCTTGCGGCGAGTGTCAGCGTAACTCTTTTTCCGGTTCTGAACTGCACTGATCCTATCTTTGATGAGTCGAACCTTATTATATGCATGTTGTACTAACTCTGGCCCCACAACTCGCCGCTCACCCATCTCATCCCAGTATAAAGGAGAATGACATCTTCTTCCATAGAGTGCCTCAAATGGTGTCATGCTAATACTGGTCTGATAGCTATTATTGTACGCAAATTTCACTAGCGGCATAAACTGGGTCCAACTACCCCAAAAATCTAGCACGCACGCTCGAAGCATATCTTCTAATATATGGATTGTCCTCTCATTCTGTCCATCCGTCTAAGGATGGAATGCTGTGCTAAAAAATGACTGAGACCCCAGAGCTTACTACAAGCTCCTCCAAAATCGTGACGTAAAATGCGAGTCTCGATCTGACACTATAGACACTAGCACACCGTGAGAACGGACTATCTCCTAAATATAAATCTCCACCAGTCTGTCCAGGGAGTAGTCAATCTTAATGGGAAGGAAGTGGGTGGTCTTCATCAAACGATCCACGATAACCCAGATTGCATTTTGACCATGTGATGCCGACGGCAAACCTGAAACAAAATCCATGGATATGTGATCCCACTTCCACTTTGGGATGAAAAGTGGCATAACAAGAAACTCATAATGCTCATACCTGGTCCGAAAGGCTATTTTCGATACATCTTCTGTCCTTACCTTTACTTGATGATAACCTGATCTGAGATCAATCTTGGAGTAAACCCGTGTACCTTGGAGTTGGTCAAATAAATCATCTATACGGGGTAGAGGATACTTGTTCTTGATTGTTACCTTATTAATTTCCATGTAATCTATACACATCCTCATGGTCCCGTCTTTCTTCTTTACAAATAATACTGGAGCTCCCCGCGGAGATACACTAAGTCATATAAATCCCTTATCCAAAAAATCTTGCAACTGATCTTTAAGCTCTCCTAATTCTGTAAGGAATTTTAGAGATTGGCGTTGTCCCTAAAATTAAATCGATAGGGAAATCCACCTCATGATTAGGAGGTAAACCGGGTAACTCATATGGAAAGACATCTGCAAACTCCTTCACCACTGACATGTTAGCAAGCTTCAATTCATTTCCTGACATTTCTTTAATAAAAGCCACGAATCCTTGACAACTGCTCAGAAGCAGTCTCCTCGCCTGAATGACTGATACTAACTGAGGCAGGGATTGCACTCGCGACCCTATGAACCTGAATTCTGATCTTCTCGGAGGTCTGAAAATCACTTTTTTCAACTAGAAATATATACTGGCAAAGTTAGCTGCTAGCCAATCCATACCGAATATTACATCGAACATGTGCATGTCTAGCACTATCAAATCAACAGACAAAACTTTCCCCTAGATATCAATTGGACAGCCTCGGAGCACCCTACTACACCTCACTACTAACCCGGTCGGTATAGTTACTAATAGTTCGAAGTCTAACAACTGTGTTTCTGCCTCACATAATCTAATGCACTTTATAGACATGAACGAGTGTGTGGCTCTTGAATCAAACAGTACAATAACTTTGAATGAAAGTATGCTAACCATACCTGTCACTATGTCACCGGCAATCTCAACATCACCTGGCATCAAGGCAAAAACTCTTGGTGGAGCCGTATTCCTTTGCTAACCTCCACAAGGCGCCTGATAACCTCCCCGAGCAGGTCTAGGAGCGGTAGCAGCTCCAATCTGAGCCTAACAATCTCTCATCATGTGCCTTGGCTCCCCACATCAGTAGCAAATACCTTGCCCAATACGACACTCCCACGGGTGCCTTTTCCCACAAGTTTGACAAGCTGGGAATGACTGCATACCCTGAAACCTACGACTCCTCGACTCCTGCCTTCGATCCCTGTGGTAATCACCTCTCTTCCACGAACCTAAACTGGACCCCTTCTGGGAACCAGAAGGCATGGATCTCTTTCTCTGTTTCTGCTCCTCAGCCTCTAACCGCTCTCCAGCTTTTGCCATAGCTGCCCTATCTACTAGCTCGAAAAAATCTTGCAATTTCAGTATTGATACCTACTTATGTAATTCTCACCTCATACCTCTTTCAAATTGGCTTACTTTCTTTGTCTCGTCGGGAATATGTACCGGGCAAAGCGAGATAATTCAATAAACCTCACCATATACTGTTGCACTTTCTGCTGTCCCTGCTTCAGATTCAGGAACTCCTCTATCTTCGCTTCTCTAGACGAGACTGGAAAGTATCTGTCCAAAAATACTTTCTTAAACCGATCCCATGTCATCTCTATAGGCACTGTCTTTTGTTGTTCCAAAAGTTTCACTGCCGTCCACCATCTCTCGGCCTCTCCTGTCAGTTTACATGTAGCAAATAACAACCTTTGCTCCTCCATACACTGGAGTACTGCCGGCACCTTTTCAATTTCCTGCACCGAGTTCTCGGTGACCGCAGGATTAGTTCCTCTTGAGAATGCCGGAGGATTCATCTTAACAAACTTCTCAATCAAACTACTGTGGCCTATAGACAAACCTCCCTGCTCCCTGGAGTTCCTAGAAATTTCAGCCATGACTATGTTGAGCTACGCTACATAGTACTGCGTATGAGTCGCAACTAGCTACACTTGAGGGCCTAACACCCTCATTACCACTAGCATGGGCGCTACCACCTCCAGGGTCCATCCTGAAAAGATAATAAACTTAGCTTAGGACCCTATTATCACAACATACCCCACACAAATCATCTAACTAGTATACTATGTCCTTAACTGATTTATCATCACTGATCTTAATTCAAGGTTCAATCCCGCAACCTAGATACCCAACCCGACAATAGTTTACCATGGCTTTCCTAAAATCGTCGCACTAGGAAAGACACATAAACCATCACGGAAATCTTGCATCTAGACTACAAAACTAGACCTCAAATTCCTTTATCCTAAGCTCTGGTATTGTTTCCGCTGCATTCTAGGGTCTATAGAACCTAGCAATCAAGGCTCTGATACCAAACTGCGATGACCTGCTAGATTTATTACATAACCAATCATATAAAATATCCTGATACCAACAACTAATCATATAGTGAAGTCGACCCGAAACCATGGGTAATGGGAGCACACATGTCATACATAGCGGACACCTATGTAGCGGTAAAAGTAAAATTCCTCCATATTAACAGTACCATAGCTACTCACAACCACGATAATTCTATAAAAATACATATATACAATCCATAAAACATTAAAAGATAAAAACTAGGCTCACATATAAAAAACAAACTGACCCTAGTTCAAAAGTCACCCTCTTAGCAGGGTAGTATATATTGCCCCTAATGGAGCAGAGCTCAGTCCGCCTGTCTGTCTGGGTTTCCTGAAATATTTTAAGCTTGGGTGAGACACCTCTCAGTAAGGGAAATAAACTAAATACAATTGTGTGACAACATGAATATTTTCATATTATAATAAATAAACAGTACGTGATACATGCCTGGTAAAAATCTATAATAAAATAACTCAGTAATAGGTATATAATCATAGGCATATTAAATCATACTAACTTTATGTTATTATAAAATTGCCTGCTATAACTGATAATACTGAAATATACCCAGGATGGATAGCAAGCTGATGTCATGTATTACCCCCCCATAACGCATTATGCAGCTCGAAGGCGGGAACTGACAAAGGCTGGCCAGCCACGATCAAGTCAAATATGTCTGTAAGTATGGTGGACCCACTCCACCCTGGTCTAGATTGCCAGGGGGACGTCTACAATACTACACTGAAGCCACATCAACTATCCATCTCTCACCCCCTCTACTAGCAGGGGTGGTAGTACAAGTCTGAACTGAACTGAATATCTATGGTACCATGCCCTGAATACTGATTTAAACTACCATCCAGGTTCTGATAACATATATTACCTATACATATACTGGTTTAACATGAAAACTAGATTGATAGAATTTCTCTGAATTCTGACATATAATAGTAAACACGACCTTGTGCCAGATAAAGTACATATGTAATAACCTAAGAAATTAATCAGGGCCTCATCGACGAACACAGGGGATTCGTTGACGAGGGCATGTTTCATCGACAAGAAGATACTGAGAGGTTGTTTTTCCAAGTCATGAATTTCATCAACGAGGATAAGGCATTCGTCGACGAACCTCCTTCTTGACCTCGCCGACGAGGTGACGTGGCTCGTTGACAAAGCCCAGAGTATAAAAGGCCCTAAACTTAGATTTTACGTAGAATGATCAGCAAAATCTTCTCTCTCTCTCTCTCTCTCTCTCTCTCTCTCTCTCTCTCCTCTACGATTTCTCCTTCTTCTCTCTTCGATTTCGACCCCGTTTCTTGCCAGATCAATGATCTGAGGCTACCACGACGTTCCTGGGAAAGTTCTTCCAAGTTTTTCGGAGCAGATCATTGATGGGACTGAGTTGAATTTCATTCTAGATTCAGGGTAAGGTCTTTTATTCAAAATTAGGCTTTCTAGCAGTTGTAGGAAATGTAATAGTCGAAGAAATAATGATAATTTATTCTGAGGTATATTGTTTTCAGGGTGTTGAGTGGGGAACCCTGCGAGTGTAGGATCGGTCACAGTAGGGGATTTTTACAGAAATCAAGTAAGGGAAATATGCTATGCCAGTTTAAAGTAGACATTTTTACCAGTAAAATACAGTACATGTTCATGGGTTTTCAGAGCATGAATTTATATAGTTTATAAATTATGTTTAAGATGTTTTAATTATTGTGTGGCATGAGAATATGGATAAAGTACATAATCATGTTTTATAGTATTTACAGGATCATGTTTTACATTTCATACAGACAAGGAAATGCTTTTACAGTTTTTCTTAGTACCATGATTATACAGTTTTTTTGGAACCATGACATACAAATTTACAGTTTATTTCAAAAATACAGTTGTTACAGATACAGTTTATCACAGCGTCATGGGTAACACAGTTAATACAGAACTATGGTAAAACACATAGATTGTATATAGAAATATATTATATAGTATTAGACCTTGATGGACCATTACAGATCAGTTACAGAGCATGGTACCGTAGCTAATTACAGTTCAGAGTGCAACCACATAACTCAGATAGTATATGGATTTATAGCAGTCGATCGTGCCTATGAAGTGGACAGGCTCCCTGTCAATTAGGGTTGAGGAGGCCGATCGGACTTTCATAGAATAGTGATTTATCCTGGTAGGCCAACCAGTGATAAGTCCCGCCCACGAGCCGCACAAGTCTGTTATGAGGGGTTAAATCATGACATACAGTTATCCATCTAGGGAAGTTTTCTTAGCTATTATATGTATATCCAAATTTACAGAAACAGTGGATGTATCTATGTATATTAGAAGTATTATGAATAGAAAAATTTGTAAAAATTGATATGTTAAGCAATGTAGATAGAAACGATATTGAACGTATTTATACATGTATTCTCAAATTCAATTATTCATGATATTTTAAATTAGATATTTACAAAAATGTAACTCATTTTCCATACACTAGCAATAGCATGTTTCGTCTTACTGAGCATTGACTCATCCCTATGATTTAACATTTTTCTGGTGATCCAGTTAAGCGAGTAGATTAGGTTCTCACGTAGAGGGGGCTACAGTACTACTATTTCTGAGGGTGAGTATTTTGGGAAGTTATTTTGTATAGCCCTAGTTTCATTTGAGAGTATTTTTGGGGTATGGTGGTGTATGTACAATTTGAGGAATACTCTGACACTTTGGTATTGTAGTATTTATGTGGATATGTTTTTATGTATTCAGCTTCCTACTGCTTAAATTGATAGTTTGAATTAAAGGTATCAGAGCAGTGGAATTTCGTAGCATATAAAAATAATAATAATAATAATAAATAGCAGGTCGTTACAACATAATTACGACCTTACGCCGAGCATTACATACATACTAAATTGAATATATGTACTGTTTATCATAAGTGCTAAAACCATAATTTCCTGTATTATCCATGTTTTCCTGAAAGTAATTGTAAACATGTCTTTTCTGTAAATTTGACTTAACATAATACAATATACGTGAAATAATATTTATGTCACACAAACTAAATAAAAACATGAAATATGTTCTAGAATTACATTTTCTGACATTTTATGCTGAAAAAACATATTCCTGTGTAATAGCAGTATTTTTCCAAATATATTTACCCAAATATACTCATACATAATACATGTTTTTTGAAAATTAATCTGCTATTAAATAATAATAATTTTCATGAAAAATTACTACTTTAGTTTATTCCCATACCTGACCATTGAAAAATCCCAAAAGTAACTAGCCCTGCACCCGCTGGGTTCTCAGCTTAACACGCTAAAAATAACATTTTTCCAAACAGAACTTCAGATTTCTCCAAATACTACTTTTCTACAACTCCAGAAATACCAAATATCCATTAAAAAGCCTAGGAAAACTGTTAGCCTTGGTGTATTCCCAAGAGGGGGGTGAATTGGGTATTTAAAAATTAATTCCCTAGGTTCAACTAATCTAACTAGGAGTATTCACAATCCCAATCAAATATTTAAACGATAAAAATAAACATACAGGTGCATAAAGTAAATTATAGAAAGTAAAATCAACATCATATATGTTATCGGGGTTCGACTAACTATGCCTACATCTCTGCCTCTAGCTTGCAAGCTTGAGGATTCCAATAAAACTCACTTAACGGATGGAGCGGCACCGATTACAACCAGGTCAATTAGCACAGGGCTGACCTCAATCTTTACAAATTCTCCTTGTGAGGTGGAGAAGGCCCTAGGTCAAATTCATAGAGCTGACCCCAACCTAATCCTTCCGAGCTAGATCCAGCCCCCTCAGGCCACACCTAGAAATACAAATAGAATGTTCACAATAAGACACGTACAATGATTATGCTTCTCAAATAAAGCAAATATGTACCCAATACGCACAGTATACTCAATCAATCACACATCAACAATATAGGAAATGTAAGCTCAGTGATGTGATTTTGTGCAAGCAACACTCAACAAGGTACTATCACTAATATGCTCAAGAGTGTTCTAATCAAGCTATTTTTTTGAAACAATTAATAACAAATCTCAATAATAAACTAGAGTTTCAAAGATGCTGCAAATATTCAGAACAACTCAAAAATATTTTCTTCAATGAAATATGCTTAAGAGTTGTTTGAAAGAATAATATAACTTGTAGAAAAATATTTTGTACAACAAAATCAAAGCTATAGGAATCTTGCAATCACAATGCAAAGATCTTAAGCTTGCTAGTTTATCCCAACAAAAGATTTATAATATTGAAATATGTGGGATAAACCTAGCTAAACTCCCCAAAAATGAATCAAACAATCAACCAAACAAATGGGAGTAATAGCACTATCTAATAAACACAAGGTTAATCAATAAACTCTCACAATATCAAAACGTATCAAGAGAATAAATATTTGAGAGTATTTTGGGAAAAATTGAGATTTTGAGATAGAGAGGATTTTTGCTAATTATTTTGGCTAATCTCTTCTTAATTTTGCAAATGAGTCCCTATATATAGAAAATGGAAAAATTATAACCGTTGGGGGACACATAGGGCATTCTTAAATTTGTTAAAAAATTTTAGCAAAATTAACCCTATTTAATCAACTTAACCTCAGTAAAAATTTAATTAACCCGAGAAGGTTCAGGTGCCTAGCCTGAGGTTCGGGTGCCCGAATAGACTTAGTCAAAAAAGCATTTTTAAAGAGTTTGGTCGCCTAAGTCTAAGTTTGGTTGACTGAACAAAATTCAAAAACATTTGCCGCCCGGTTTGGGTGCCCGAAACTAAGTTCGGTCGCCCGAGGCCTTTTTGAACGCGAAGGTTCGGGTGTTCGAGTTGGTGAAAAATACCGTGACAAAGGTTCAGTTGCCCGAAGGCGATACATTCATTCTTGGTTTGGTAGCCCGAACCCAAGTCAAACTGCTAACTTTCCAACAGTTCGGGCGCCCAAGGAGTTTTGAACTCCTGGGGCTTGGTCGCCCGACCTCTCACATATTTCCCTATTAAGTCCAATTTTTAATTCAATTATTTCCCTTGATAATATATGTGATATGGGGACTATTTTGTGCATTTTGTTAGGGACCTAGGGTCTTTTCAAGTATGCCCAAAAACCTGGTGTTGGTCGACCGAAGGGTGCTCTAAGGTCATTCGGTTTCTATGGTCAGTCTATGGCATTTTTGAGCTTACAAATCCTATATGCATGATATGCAGATAATTATTACAAACCTTATATCCTAATTACTATTACAGACCTATATTACATAAAAAGATAAAACTAATCTTCGGGGTCTTTATGCTTATGTGCCATTACTTGATCTACTAAAATGAACCAGCACATACACTTGAAAGCCATCAAATACAACAAGTATTAGTCATTATCAAAACCGAGTTTGACCTATAAGGTCAACAAAAACCAACTTACCCTGAATCTGGGATGGTGTCCAAGTTAGCCCTACCAACACCCTAATTTCTAAAGAGAAGGGAAGAAAAATGTACATGAGAGAAAGAGAGAGAGAGAGAGAGAGAGAGAGAGAGAGAGAGAGAGAGAGAGAGAGAGAGATAGAGAGAGAGCCAAGAGAAAAGGATTTCTCTAGTACATGACAAGACACGTCACTTCGTCGATGAGGCCATGTAGTAAATTTTTTGACGAACATTACCCTTCGTCGATGAGTTTCAGGTCTGAAAATAGCCTTCTTGGTATCTTCTCATCAACGAGACAACTGTCCCCATCGACGAGCCCAAGAAGCCCCTTCATTGATGAACGCGCTGCGTTCATCGACGAGACCCTTCTGAATTTCCAATTTCAATTTCTTTTGCTCTCCTCCTCCTACTATTTAATTAATATTATTTACCGGGTTTCAACAGCAAGAGTCTAGTTCATCCGTTCTGCCACACCATTTTGTTGAGGTGTCCGGTGAACTGTAAAATATCTCTTGATGTGGCATGAGTAAAGTTTTAATTAGCATGAATGAACAAGTTTTGTGTAATACTGAATTGTAACGGCTATAAGCCGAGATTAGATATAACGGCCAAGGGTCGGGTTATGATTGATGATCGGGGGTCGATGTTAGTAAACAGTATATGATAGATATTCCACATAATTATGAACAGTTTTATGAAAATGAATTATGATTTCCGTTTTATGATGTAAATGGTCATATATGATTTTAAAGCCCTGCGAATATGATGTTATGTTATGAGCACGGTACCGTAGCTATATGTTGGGAGATAGTGCAACCACATGTCTTAGAGACAGTGTTGGTATTGGATAGTCGATTGGAGACCTGGGTAGTACTCCCCGATGCAGAATTCTGAGGGCTCATCCGATGCAGAATTTCAAGTGACCCTCCTGATGCAGAATTTTGGGTATAGGGTAGGCAAAATCATACTTACTACTTAGTTTGACTTAGCTATAGTCGGTCGGCTATATGCTAGGTCCAGCCTATGGGTCGCACAACCCGTCATAGGGGGAAGCATGTTGTAGTAGTATGTGAATGCATGACGATGCTAATTCAGCAGTTCAGGTTGTATCTTCTTGGCATATATGGGCATATTTACTATAAAATGGGCTACACTGAGCCAGCAGTATTTTATTATGAAATTATGCGTTTGCTAACAAATATATTGTAGTATTATTTTTAGAATGTCAGTTAAATGTATTTAAATGTTAACAGTAATATGTGTACATGACAACTCATGCTAGCCACACACTGATAATAATATAATCTGTCTTACTAAGAGGTGTCTCACCCTATTATACAAATCATGTTTCAGGTCCTTCAAGGGATCGAGTCTAGCGTACTATTGGGTTGGTGTTAAACAGTCGATAGATATTGTTAGAGCTGGTGAGACATAGACAGTAGTTTTGTTATTTTGGGGATTGTAACAACAGGATATGAAATTAGTTATGTATGCATGTGGGAAATAGTTAGAACTCTGGTAAGTGTTGGATGTATTAGTATGTAATTTCCGTTGTATATGTATATGATGATCAATATGGAACACCTGTTTCCCCTTATTTGGGTGGGTTGTCTATGTATGGTATCAGAGAGACGTGTATGTTATGCTTTAATAGCACTCCGGGCCCACGTAGAGGGTTGGGGCGTTACATGAATACTCAAACTACTCAAACCTCAATACTAACGACGATCGTAAAATATGTGCTTGAATGCCTTTTGATCAATGTAAAAAATGCCCAAAACTAGATGTAAAATCTTTGGAATGCAGGCACAAGTTCAGAAATATGTTCAAGGCTCTCAAAATGTAGGCAAAAAGTTCAACGTTCTCAATAATATGCAAAAAAGTTGTTCTTCTAGGGTTTAAAGATTATTTTTATAAGTGTTTTGGGCCCTAGATTAAGTTATGGCCATTGGATCACTTAGATTAAGTAATTTTAATACGTATCCTCACTGAAACGTCGTTCAGCGCCGCGACCTTTGTTGAGAAATGGGTACGTTCGTCGACGAGTGTATAACACTCGTTCGTCAATGAGGTAATGAGTTTGTGGATGAGAGCACTATCCAAACTTTTTGGGCTCTCGGTATTTTTTTGTTGACAAGACAACACTGTTCATCGCCGAGTGGCCTACAAGCATTCGTCGACGAGGCCGTGGGGTTCATCGACGAGGCCTCTAGAATTTTTCCCCTAAATATTTATTCGACCTAAAACTAATGTAAATGTATCTTTCATGAAATGCATTAGTCCTAAGGTTTGTTTAGGATATATTTGAGCTACAAATTATATCATGTAACGACCCGAAGGATAATGGTATTTAAATAATAAAAGAAATGGAAATGGAAACCAGAAACAGAAGGAAGCAGTCGACTTCATTGACAAACACTTCGCGTTTGTCGATGACATTGCACTTTGAAAGGAATAATCGAGGGGGGATCATCAGGGCTTCGTCGACGAATACAGGGGATTCGTCGACGAGGGCTTAAGAGAATTCGTCGACAAAGACTGAATTTCGTCGATGAAGAAATACCGAGAGAGGTTTTGAGCGAACAAAATTTCATCGATGAGGACTGAATTTCGTCAATGAAATTATTAAAGGATTCGTCGATGAATGACATGGCTTGTCAACGAATCCCCTGTTCTATAAATATCAAAAAATCCGATTTTTTTAACTTCTCTATTAAGAAATCTCTCTCCTCTCTCTCTCTCCCCTTCGGTTCTCTCTCTCTTTTTCGTCAATTTAAGGCCGGATTTATACCGGATCGACAATCCGAAGTCACCACGATGCTCCTGGGAAAGTTCTCTACAAGTCTGCCGGAACGGATCGTTGGTAGGGTTGAGTTGGAAATCATCCCAAATCCATCGTAAGGGTTTCTACTCAGTATTTGGATTTTTGACAGTTGTAGAAAATGTTCTACGCTTGGAAATACTGAACTTTAATTTTGGGAAATGTTGCTTCCAGGGTGTTGAGTTGGGAACCCTACAGGTGCGGGGCAGATTTTCTTAGGGGCTTTTTTGGAAACAGGTAAGGGGATAAACTAAGCTAGTTCTTTTTTAGAAATGTATGTATATATATAGCATTTGATTTCAGGAAAGTAAATATGTTCATATATATGATTTATATTTGGGAAAATGCTGTTAAAATGATGGCATGTTGAATATGTGAAAAACCTGTTTAGTGTGGCATGAGTAGGAATTTATATGAAATACTGTTTTTGGGAATGTGATTATGATACAGATTTTTATAATGGAAAACTGGAGTATAGGCCGAGATTTTTATATATGGATATATTTTGCCGGCGTACGGGCCGAGCTATGGATGTGATTTCCCAGCATACGGGCTGTGCTATAATATATTTTTCTGGCATACGGGCCGAGCTATGGATCTGATTTGCTAGCGTACGGGTTGTGCTATGATATGATTTGTCGGCGTACGGGCCGAGCTATGGATGTGATTTGCCAGAGTACGAGTTGTGCTATGATTTTCCGTCGTACGGGCCGAGCTATGATAAAATGAGTAATACCGGCGTATGGGCAGATGATTTTCATGATATACGTATATATGCAAAATAATATGATTGATCTGATAATTAATGATATGAGATATTCATGTATCATAGTTTCAGTATATGTTATATGATATCAGAACCTAGTTGGCTTGGTCTAGGCTAGCACTTGCATGGTACCGTTGCTATGTGTCCATGGTCTTCATGATCATGATATCTGTGTTAACGCCGCTGTACAGAGTGGTGTGAGATTGAATGGTTGATGTGGTTTTAAAGAAGTGTGTGATCACCATTGGTGTACGAACCAACTCAGGTAGACCCATCAGACTTACAGACACTTTTAACTTGCCAGTGATTGGCCAACCATTGTCAGGTCCCGCCTTCGAGCCACACAAACCAGTCATGTGGGGGTAATACATGACAACAGCCAGCTAACCTACTAGGAATGTTTTTATGTTATTATTATTATATGAGATGATATATATATTTATGAAAATGTCGTATGTTCTGCCATGTTTTAATGATACATATGTTTTCCCAGATGTGACAAAACAGTTACTGAATATGTGATGTATGGTATATGTAGAACACGGAATACTCATGTTGCCACACATTGGTATTAGTTTATTTCCCTTACTGAGAGGTGTCTCACCCCAAAATTTTATAAACTTTTCAAAAGCCCTAGATAGGAGAGCGGGAAAAGCCCTACTGATCTAGTGTCGTTTATTTGCCTTTTCGAAGGGTAAGTTTTTGTAGGGACAGTTTGATTTGATAAAAAATGTCCCTAGATCTTATTTTGGGATGTATATATAGAAATACAGTGGATATAGTGACTCTGGTATTTATAGTGATGCGAAATATGTTTTCGTATTTATAATAATGTGATTGTATGTTTCCTACTACTTAGGCTTCCGTTTTGTGTTCTGA
This sequence comes from Malania oleifera, assembly GCF_029873635.1. NCBI lineage: Eukaryota > Viridiplantae > Streptophyta > Magnoliopsida > Santalales > Ximeniaceae > Malania > Malania oleifera. Next base: position 12,330,063 of record NC_080419.1, read on the forward strand.
TGTATCCCTGGTACCCACGGGTCCAGATGGATTATGATCTGCTGAGTTGGAATATATGATATTAATTTTATTATAAAAAAAAATGTGTGGAAATTAAGCAGGTCATCACATATCATATGACATATGTAAATACATTCAATCCTAAATACTCATTCCCATTGAAGATCTTGAACTTGAAGCTTGCTTCTTCATCCTTTTATTCCTCTAATTCCATGGATTGAGTCAAGTGATATGTACTTTAGGTTCCTCGTGGCGTCCATATCAGGTTTACTATTTGTGCATTCTAAATCATGATTCTATTTACAAACTCAATTGCACAAGTCAAATACGAAGTGATTTGTCATTATCAAAACATAATTGGACTCATAGAGTCAACAAGCTTACAAAATAAACTCTAAAAGATTAATCAAATGTAAGACTTAAGTGTTGTGCAAATGGATGTGCAGCAGAATATCGAATCACACAATGTAGCAACCAACATTGAAATATATAGAAAAACATAAGCATACATATTATATGAAAGTAATAAAACAATGACAAGAAGAATTACATGGTTCAACAATGCCGATATCGACGAGAGCAAATGGTAGTAAATTTTCACTATCTTGTGTCCAAAGACATAGAGTTACAATATTTAACATGTATATATAACCCTTCTAGAGGGTTTCCCCTAGAAACCCAACCTATACAACTTCTCAATTCAAAATTCAGAAACTAGTGCTAAGAAATTGAGTAAAACTATCGATGATTTCAGGAAAATCGTTGTCATTTTCTTCCTACAAGCTAGCATCTCTGTTTTCCACTATCGTTTCTCTTTGTACATGATTTCCACTTAACATATGAGCCAGATATTACAAAAATATCTACCTTAGCGAATATACACCCCTTAGGAGAAAAAAAATGAAAAACAAAACCCACTACTCCACTTAGGATAATAGGTTGGGACCGCCTTCCATCTAGCAACTGGAGACAATAAGCAAGTCCAAGCAATGCTTGAACTTATCCGTGGTAATAGGCTTTGTCAAAATTTATGCTGCATTCTCAGAAGTGTGAACTTTCTCAAGTACAAGTTCACTAGAAGAGACCAACTCTCGAATCCTGTGAAACCTCACATCAATGTGCTTGGTTCTTGCATAATACACTTGGTTCTTCGCCAAATAGATAGCACTCTGACTATCATAACACAACTGAACTCCATCTTGTTGTATACTTAGCTCCTTGACTAAACATGTAAGCCACAATGCTTCCTTAGCAACTTTGGCGACTGCTATATACTTTGACTCAGTTGTTAATAATGTAACCATAGATTGTACCTTGGACCTCCAACAAATAAGCCCTTCCACAAGGGTGAGCACATACCCTGTTGTAGACCTCCTATCATCTAAGTCCCCTATATAATTTGCATCAACATATCCCACAACTGAAGGATCACTCTATTGCCTACCGAACATGATGCCATAGTGAGAACTACCGCGCAAGTATCTAAAAATCCACTTGACTGCATCCCAATGCTACTCGGATTTGGAAAAAACTTACTCACCACACTAACAACTTGTGTCAGGTCTAGTCTTGTACAAACCATAGCATACATTAAACATCCCATTGCACTAGCATAAGGGACCTTTGCCATATCACGAATATCATCATCTGTCCTTGGGCACTGGGCAATAGACAAATTAAAATAATTTCCTAATGGTGTACTTACCGATTTTGCACCAACCATGCTAAACCTCTCCAATACCTTCTCCACATAGCCTTCCTGAGATAGCTACAATCTCCCTGCAGTTCTGTCCCTGTAAATCTCCATCCTATGAATCTTTTTGGCTACACCAAAATCTTTCATGTCAAACTCTTTATTCGAAAAATTCTTCAATTGATTTACCTCAGTCATATCCTTCACAGAAATCAGCATGTCATCAACATAAAGTAACAAAAAAAAATGAGAGAACCATCATCAAGACTCTTTACATACACACATTAATTATACTCACACCTCTTGTAGCCTATCCAGATTTTGTAGGAGTCAAAATGTTTGCACCACTTCCTTAGAGACTGCTTCAGCTTGTAAACTAACTTCCTCAACTTACAAATCATGCTCCTATCCAGATTGACTAAACCCTTCCAATTGTGCCATGTAAATCAGTTTCTCCAAATCACCATGGAGAAACATTGTCTTTACGTCTATTTGATCCAAATCCATGTCATAATATTCTACCAATCGAAACACTACCTTGATGGAAGTTTGTCTTACCACAGGGGAGAAGATTTCATCATAATCAACTCATTTCCTCTGCAAGTAACCCTTTGCTACTAACTGAGTTTTGAACTTCTCTCATTCCTTTTCTGATACTGCTTCTTTCTTCCTATACACCTACTTACATCCTATCGCCCTTTTCCCTTTTGAAAGCTCCACCAACTCCTACGGCTGGTTCTTATTCGATGATTCCATCTCCTCTACCATAGCACCCATCCATATACTTTTCTCTTGGTTGTGCATCGCCTCTTGAAAAGTAGTAGGATCCTTGCAACTGGTGAGGAGAGCATAAGACACTAGATCATCAAATCCACACCTAGGCGGTGGCCTAATTGTGCTTCTAGGTCTATGTATAGCAATATTGTTATCTTGCTAGTCTCTCAAGCTAGAACTCTTTGCATTCTGAACATTTTCATTATTGCCTTGAGTCTCTAACTCCACCTGCACCACATGCTCATTTCTGCTCTAGGTTTTTGGCACTTATTTCTTTTCTTCTTTCTCTTGAGTACGTTGTACCATGACTTTCTCATAGAAAGCCAAGTCTCTACCGATCAACTCCTTGTTTGTCATTACATTGCACAGCTTGAACCGTTTCACACTTTTGTGATACCCCAAAAAAAAATGTAACGTCTAGACTTTGCATCAAGTTTTGATCTCTCCTCACTAGAAATGTCCCCATAGGCTGGACAACCAAATACTCTCAAACCGGAGTAGTCTACGGATTACTTGTCCACACCTTCTCTACAACTTTCCCATTTGGTGATGCCCTTGGTGATCGGTTAACTAAGAAACACGACATACTCATGGCCTCGGCCCAAAAGTTCTTTGCAAGCCCTACATTGAACCTGACACACCGAGCTGTTTCAGCTAGAGTTCGATTCATCCTTTTTGCCACACCATTCTGTTGTGGTGTCCAGTATATTGTAAATTGTATCCTTATGCCATTCTGATCACAAAACTCTATGAACCTCGAATTAGCATACTCAGTTCTTTTGTCTAACTTGAGGCATTTTGATTCTCCTCTTGGTCTGGTTTTCCACCTCAGTTTTCCACATTTTAAACCTAGCAAATGTCTCTTACTTGTGCCGCATGAAGTACACCCAGACCTTTCATGAGTAATCATCAATAAAACTCACAAAGTACATATATTCATCTCATGATGCTACCATCACTAGCCCCCAAACATCCGAATGAATGTAGTAAAGATTACCTTCCGTCTTGTGAGTGGCTGTTTTGAACTGCACCCTATTCTATTTCCCAAAAACACAATACTTGCATAAATTCAGCCTACATGTTTTGACACCCTTCAAAAGATTTGTCTTATGAAGTTCTTTCATTCCTTGTTGTCCCATATGTCATAACCACATAAGTCACAAAACAGTATTATCTAACTAAGAATCTACAACTGTAGCTCCTCCTACAACTATAGCACCCAGCAGTGCACAGATATTTCCCACTAACTTACGCCCCTTCATCACTGTTAGAATGCCTTTACACACCTTCATTACCTTAGTTTCAGACTCATAACGAAACCCGTTACAATCCAAAATGCCCAATGTAATTAAATTCATCCGTAGATTCGATATATGCCTTACATCACATAATGTTCTCATAACACTATTATGCATTTTAATTCCTATGTTTCCTATTGCAACAATTTTGCATGAACCATCATTTCCCATCAGAATAGAACTAGAATTAACTAACATGTAGGTGCTGAACAAATCTTTATTTGGTGTCATGTGATAAGAGCATGCTAAATCTAGGATCTAAGAATCTGTGAGGTGATCTGAACCCTATGAAAAAAAAAGTATATCACCATCATCACTCTTCGAGTCTCCTGCTTCCACTACATTCGCCGATTTTGGAGAGCCCTCTTGCTTTTTTGCATTCCCTTTCTTCCTTTCCGAGCACTCCGATTTCATATACTCTTTTTTTCCTGCACTTAAAAAATTGTATGTCCTTCTTCTTCTTGAACTACGATTGAGACTTATTACTACTCAATCTGCTCCAGAACGTTCTTCTTCCACGTTCTTGGCTACCCTTTACCTAATGAAATCTCATCGATGGCTTTCTCTCTTTGATGAAAACCTAGCAAAGCGCTTGTAACCTCTTCCAAATTCAGGGTTTCTTTTCCCCATGTTAGAGTAGTATGAGACGCATGTAGGGAATTTAATAGTATCAACGTCTTGTCTTCTTCCTTGAACTTCACATCAACCCACATCAAATCACTTATAATCTAATTGAATACATTGATATGTTGGTTCAAATTCGAACCCTCCGCCATCTTAAGTTAACACAATTTCTGCTTAAGATACAACTTGTTTGTTAAAGACTTAGACATATACCAACTTTCAAGTTTCTTCCAAACAGTCGCGGAAGATTCCTTATCCATGACGTGATACAACACGTCTTCGACAAGAAAAAGCCTGATAGTCGCCACAACCTTTGCTTCCAACTTCTTCGAACTTGTTTCGTTCATGCCTTTCGGTTGACTTCCGTATAATGCCTTCACCGTACCCTATTGCACTAACATATCCTTAACCCTTCTCTACCATAGTCAGAAGTTTCCCGATCCATCGAACTTGACAACATCAAACTTTGCGAAAGAAATTTCAGAAGCCATTATAACCAAATGTTTTGATACCAAATTATTTTGCTAATGAATGCCCAGCGAAATACAAAATCACACAATGCAGCAACTAACATTGAAATATATAGAAAAACACAATCACACAGATTATATGAAAGCAATAAAATAAGGACATGAAGAATTATATTGTTTGGTAATGCCTATATCCACGAGAGCAAATGACAGTAAATTTTAAGTATCTTGTCTCCAAAGACATAGAGTTACAACATACAACATGTATATATAATCCTCCCTATCGCGACGTCCCAGAAGCGTGGGTGCGCCGGGGTGGCGAAATAAGAAATGTGGTTTAAATTTTCAAGAAAAACAGGAATGGAGTCGCCATTAACCTTTTAGTGTGATTAGAACACTTAATCACTACCCGGTTAAGGGTAGAATTGGTCTGTGTTACCAAAATTGAGATCGAGAGTTCGGTTACGCGAGGGGAAGGTACGAGCATCCCCTACGCGCCCATTTTTACGTACGGTACCTAATTAATTATGAAATCCCTAAGGTAAATTTAAAAAGTCTTTAGAATTGCTCCCTTTTAGTGAATTTACAAATACACATGCAAAATAAATAAATAAATAAACCATACAAGAATATACGTAATATGTATATATATTCCCTCAGAACTGAAGGTACGTGAAGCTTAAAAAACTTGTACCTTTTTTAATTGCAATCATAGGGATGAAAATCAAGAAAATACTTTACAAAATACACTCCCAACTTTTGGAAATCTTCTATGGTTTTTCTAAGCATGAAAATACTAGTTTGAGAGGTTTTTTGGAACTCAAATGGTGTCAAAAATATTTTTAGAATTTTCTCCTAATTTTCTATTTTTATGAATTTTTGTATTTTACCGAAATTTCAAATAGCTAATAAAGAAAATAGTATGATACTAATACTATATACATAAATATTATACATCCAAACCTCAATGATATAGCCCAAATATTAACAATCAATCCAATCTTAATAATATACCCTAGTATGGAAATACTTAAACCTCACGTAAATCATATATAATTTACACAAAAAGAATGAAGTTATGGAAACAATTTGAATCATGAATCTAATTAGGAAATATACACAAAAAAAAAAAGTAATATGCCATAATATCATATATACTACCATAATGAGAATTATACCATAATAATAAACTACATTTCTACATAACAATAATACCCTAATAATAACTTACTATAATAAATAATACTAATACATTAATAATAACTTACCATATTAATAATGAGAAACCTACATAATGATAAGCCTAAACCCTGAATATTACACATACAACTTGAATATTGCGCACTAAAAAAAATACAACGATAAAAATGATTACATATAAATATTACAATAGAAATCTTACCTCTATAATAAAATGAAAAATCCTACAAGAATGAGAACAAACAAATTAATATTTATAAATATGGACATTAATTATTAAAAATCTTGAAAAGTTCAATTTATAAACAAAAATCTTCCCAACCCTAAGCATGTGCCGCCCATAATAATAATAATAATAATAATAATAATAATAATAATAATGGTAATAAGAATAATAATGAAAATAATGATAATAATAAAGTAATAATAATATTTCAAAGTAGTGATAATATTAATAAAAATAATAATAGTAGTAAATATAATAATAATACTAAAAACAATAATAATAATAATAATAATAATAATAATAAATTAATAATAATATTTAAAAATAATAATAACATTAATAATAATAATAATAATAAAGTAATAATAATATATAAATAATAATAATAATAATAATAATAGCATAATAATAATAATAATAAAAATAATTTTGTTATATCTAACCTGGGCAAAAATAGGGTGTCTAGAGGTGCTTTTCTTTGTAGGCTTTGTTGCTTTAAAGTAAAAGTAGGAACTCTCTTATGTTATTTGTAACAACAAACTTGCAAAGACAAAAGATGTCGTTTTTGGACCGGACCAAATCTAACAAGAGAGACCAAAGTATGATTTCCCAAAAATGGCCAAGGAAGGATTAATCATGAGTGAGACCGAAAAGGGTTAAAAGGAGTGGAATCGTGAAAGGTCAATAAGGTGAGACTACGAATGGTCAATCAGAGCGGACCGCAAAGGGTCAATAAGAGTGGACCGCAATGGGTCAATAAGAGTGGGACCGCGATGGGTCAATAAGGCGGGACTGTGAAGGGTAATTAAGAGTGTGACCGCAATGGGTTAATAAGAGTGGACCGCGAAGGGTCAATAAGAGTAGGACCACGAAGGGTCAATAAGAGTGAGACTACAAAGGGTTAATAACAGTGGGACCGCGAAAGGTCAATAAGGTGAGACCGCGATGGGTCAATAAGGTGGGATTGTAATGGGTCAATAAGGTGGCACTGCGAAGGGTCAATAAGGTGGGACCGTGAAGGGTCAATAAGGTGGGACTGCGAAGGGTCAATAAGGTAGGACTGCTATGGGTCAATAAGGTGGGAATGCGATGGGTCAATAAGGTGGGACCACAAAGGGTCAATAAGGTGGGACCACAAAGGGTCAATAAGGTGGGACCGCGAATGGTCAATAAGGTGGGACAGCGAAGGGTCAATAAGGTGGTGCCGCTATAGGTTAATAAGGTGGGACCGCTATGGGTCAATAAGCTGGGACCGCGATGGGTCAATAAGGTGGAACTGCGAATGGTCAATAAGGTGGGACCCCGATGGGTCAATAAAGTGGGACCCCGAAAGGTCAATAAGGTGGGACCACCAATGGTCAATAAGGTGGGATTGCGATGGGTCAAAAAGGTGGGACCGCGATGAGTCAATAAGGTGAGGTAACGAAGGGTCAATAAGGTAGAACCATGAAGGTTCAATAAGGTGGGACTGCGATTGGTTAATAAGATGGGATAGCGAAGGGTCAAGAAGGTGGGACCGCGAAGGGTCAATAGGGTAGGACCGCGATGGGTCAATAAGGCGAGACCTCGATGGGTCAATAAGGTGGGACCGTGATGGGTCAATAAGGTGGGACCGCAAAGGGTCAATAAGGTGGGACCGTGAAGGGTCAATAAGGTGGGACCGCGAAGGGTCAATAAGGTGGGACCGCGAATGGTCAATAAGGTGGGACCATGAAAGGTCAATAAGGTGGGACCGCGAAAGGTCAATAAGGTGGCACCGTGATGGGTCAATAAGACTGAATAAGATAATCAAAACAATTTTAATGAAACTACTCGCATGAATGAGATAATCAAAAGGCTTTGAGGTGATCCAACGCCTCTATTTCGTCGTGAACAATACCGTTTTTGGATGTGAGGGCCGATGCCTAAATTTCATGGTAGATGACTCAATTTGGACCAGGGAGATGGTTACTTTGTATGGGGGATGATGAATCGGGTATGAAGTCTCGAAATATTTTGGGAAGTGTCCTCAAGTGTAGGGTTCTATGTCCTGAATAATTGCTCCATTAAGGATGATCCATAGGGTTCAAGATCCCGAGACTCTTTGAAGAATAAGCTTATGTGTAGGGTTATAAGTCTTGAAAAATGCTCCATTGGGGATGATCAATCGGGTGCCAGGTCCCAAGATCTTTTGGAAGGTCAGTATTTTGGAAAATGGTTACCCTACTAAGGGTGATGAATCGGGTGCAAAACCTTAAGATTCTTCTGGAAAATGTCCTCAGGTGTAGGGCTCAGAATTACTCCACCGGTGATTATTGATTAGGAACAAAATCTCGAGGCTCTTTGGCTCTCTTTAGAATACCCTCTTTGAGACTCAACAACTAATGCCTCAATTGATTCTTGGGATCAACTGCTACAGTTTCAAGGTATGTCAATTTGTGCATGGGGTTAGTTGCCCTAGTTTCAAAATATGTTCAGACAAGAATGGCTTAGTCAAGGATGCAAAAGGATTATTCAAAAGTTTATTCAACCAGGCAAGTATGAATGAATGGTGTTCTATTGCTATATGTATGCATGTTGCCACCTAAGATGTTAGAATGTAGTGATATATTTCTATGTGTACGTGTGCATAATAATGCATAAATGCAAAGACGTATGCACGTTGTTTGATACGATACTAGAACATGGGGATATGCATGCATGTTGCATAATATGACATGTAAGCATTTTTTTTTTTTATTATTTTTTTTTTTATTTATTTTATTTATTTTTTTTGTGCAATGCATGAAATGCATGATGATGCATGAACTTCATTTTTCCAATGCGCTTGTAATCAACAACTCAATCTTTGATCTTGGCTATGTTGTCTCTGAATTGGTTCCCTTGAAACTCAACCTAAAACTTGCCCCAGTTGAATGGATCTATGACTGGCCTTAACTTGATTTTCTTAATGGAGGTGGTCGACTTGGCTCAAATGAAACTCAATCACAAAATCTGCCCCAGTTGAATGGATATATAACTGATTTTGGCCCTGTTTTCATTTTCCAATCTGATAAGAAGGTGTTTGAATGGGTTCCACTGAAACTCACCTTGAAATTTGCCCAAGTTAAATGTATCTGTAACTGCTTATAGTCGTGTTGTTAAATTCCTCTTTAATAAGCAAATCTCTGAATCAGCTCGCGTGAAACTTATCATGACATTTGCCCCAGTTAGATTATTCTGTGACTGATCCTGTCCATCTTACATTTTCTCCACAAGGACATTCTTTGGATTGCATCCTTAATGTTTTAAAATCACTTTGAAATTTTAAAAAGTAAGTGTACAATTAGATAACTCAATCTCAATAGGAATATGGATGGAATGCACAAACTTGCTTGTCTTTGCTTGATTTTTTGTGCTTGTTAAATAGGAGACAAATTTTACCAGTACTTTGACACTAATGTAACTTTGCTAGCTTATAGAATCATATCAATGGGCAAACCATTTTTTTTTTTAGCCTCATAACTATAACTCGTCCACTGTATCAGCACTTAGAGATTCTTTCTTACTTATTTTAAGCTTATTTCAAACTCTCTGTCTTGAATTATAACTGGTGTTTCATTAAGTAGTCTGATCAATATTCCAATATCATGGTGGACTTTAAGACACGAAACGAAATGTAGGCTTAGGATTTGGGTTTCACCAAGAACAAGGAAACTAAGGCTAAAAAATCTCATCCCCTAATAAAAACTTCTACCCCAGTTTGTAGTTCAGTTTTCACAAAGTATTGACCAAACTTATCATTTGAACAAGTTGCATCTGTACCTTTGTAGGAACAGGTCATTATGTAGTTCAGACTCGACATTGAGTCTAACAAATCATTTGAGACAACAATGTATACCAATCTGGTCAGGACTTTTATTTGGACCGTAATGTAGACTAGGAAGTATAGGTTAAAGAAGAAAAGGGTTAAATCAAGTTCAAAATTATCGATCTTATCAAGGATAAATTGGTCAAAGATCACATATGAAATAAGTCCCATATTTCTTTCTTTCTCTTTCCTTCCTTTTCTTTTTTCTGCATCTTCTTCTTTTACTGCACTCTTTGCTTTTCCTTTCATGAAGGACTTTTTAGAATTCTATTTGGATCTCATTTGAAACTGATATTTTTAAAACTGCCCCGGTGTGGGGTGTGATCCTTTGACGAGTTAATCAAGAATTGAACTTTTCAGGCTTAAAAATGGCTTGTAAGGGATTTCTTCTTTGACTTTATTTTGGCTAGCAGAAAAAATGGCTTGTCATCCTTTTGATAATGATTATTGTCTCAAATGACTTGCCAAACACTAGGGGACCTAAACCCAAGATAAATTTCTGGTGAACTAACTTTTAAGAAAAAGCTGGTTTAACATTCAAGCTCAATTTGGTTAACAAATGGTAAATCATTATTTGGTTCTTTATGGGAAAACTGGTTGACCAAAGATAGCCACCCTTTTTTCAATCTGAATATAATCATTATACTCTTAAGACACTAATCATAATTTAGAAGACAAAGACAAGAGACTTTGTTCATCATTTTCATCCAGCAAATGCATGATAAGGCTTGATAAGTCGTTTCCATCTACTAACAACATCTTGAAGTGAGGTACTTACTAAACTCCGACTTGGAGGCTTTTCCTTCATTTTTTTCATCAAATTTTTTTTTTTTTTTGTTCTTTTCTTTTTCGCTACCGCATTGAATAGATTCCCAAAACCAACTAATGGCTTCAAGTCCTATGTACTGGCAAAACCATTTCCTACGTCACTTACACAAATTGCAAGCAAAAATAGACAAAATTTGGCATATACAGGGTGATGATTCGAGGAGGGTGGGATGAGATGAGACTGAAAGACATTCTTATTTCATTCAATTTCAAAATGATTTAAATAAAAAGTATGGATGCATTCATCTTGTTATCACCATTAGGTGATCAAGCACATCATTTCTGTATCTTGTGAGCTCACTTCTGAAGTTGAATACCAATCAATCTTCCAACCCAATGGCATTTATTACATTCTTACTGTGATCACACAATGGGTCCCCATGATTCTAACCTTTCCTTGTAAAGAGATTGTCTTGCTCTGCTCAATACTGGAATCCCGGATCTCAATTCTACCACTTTGGACCATGGTTTTACAGACAATTGGAATGTGATTATTGACCCATTGGAGATGACTATACATGCATGGTTGTGGAATTGCGCATGGAATGCATGATTATGTTATGCAATTAGTGTTTATGCATGGGTGTAACTTGTGCATAAATACATAAAAATAGGGATATGAACATGCATTCAGCCTATCGTGCATGACTATGCGTAAAATTATGCATTAATGCATGAATGCAATGTAACATAAATAACTACTTTGCCTGAATTCTAGAAAAAATTCTACTAATGAAAGATTTCAAGATTAAGACGACCATTGATGAACCGCTATTTCAATTCAATTTCTCCTTCAACCCTTTCTTTCCTTGATGATGGTCCATGTACGTTAGAACCTACGAAGGATCAGGTTATGATCTAAGTTTGGGGTTAATTCGAGCGAGTCAACCTATTGGGTTAGTTCATTGTGGGTTTATGGACTTTATTGTGCACTTGGACCTCAGGTGTTTCAAATCATGGGCTTGGATTGCTTAAACATATGGACTAGAATTTTTAGGTAATAGGGTCGAAGCCCACTTTTGAATTTTGGGTTTGGCTTTTTGAAAATCAAGCCTGAGCCGAGTTTTTTGTTTAGAAAAAGGTCAGGCCTAGATTTGTTTTTTAAAAATAGTTGGGTTCGAGTTATTTGAAAAGGATTGGACCAACCCATTTTTTAAAATGTTTAGGCCAATTGTTTTATTTTTCGAAAGGATGGGCCATGGTCTCATTATTGGGCTTTTCCAGAATAATGGATAAGTAGTATACATGTCTAAAATGGATGCAAGATGCATAACACAACACCAACCATATATACAAAAGACACGGATTAAGTCACATGGAGAAGGATGGGGATCCTATCCCAACCCAAGGTAGATACATCTACTTTATAGGGTTTTTTCATGGCTCTATCTTAGTTAGAGGAAAACTATGGATAAGTACGTGTGGGTAGGCTCTAACCCTTATAGACAACAAGTTCCCAGCCTGAACCCTAACTTCACCCAATGGACTTGGACAAAGTACAAACTGAGCGGAGTGGTTCACGCGCCCCCAAGGACCTTGTCCCATGAGGGCTAACGGTACTATGCTCCTTTCTAATCATAAAGGGTGAAGCCTAGGTGGAAGGCTAGTGAAAGTGTGTGAATTTATAAGCTTAGTCTAATCCCTCTATCTTACATACATGTCACACACTTATTCACAATTAATCACATGCTTATTTAAACTATGACAACAAGATATTTACAATTAACACACTTAATCTAAAAAGTTGGAAATAAAATAATTACAATTAATATTATTATCTAAAAAATTTGGAAAGAAGATATTTACAATTAGTATTCTTATCTAAAAATTTGGAAAGAAAATATTTACAATTAATATTAAAAGTTTGGAAAGAAAATATTTACAATTAATGTTCTTATCTAAAAATTTGGAAAAAAAATATTTACAATTAATAATCTTATCTCTAAAAAAGATTGGAAAGAAAATTTTTACAATTAATTACTGGCTTGACTCTCTACGTCCCCAGCGGAGTTGCCAAACTGTCATGATGTCCCAGAAGCAGGGGTGCCCCAGGGTGGCGAAATAAGATATGTGGTTTAAATTTTTGGGAAAAATAGGAATGGAGTCGCCACTAACCTTTTAGTGTGGTTAGAATACTTAATCACTACTCGGTTAAGGGTAGAATTAGTCTGCGTTACCAAAACTGGGGTCGGGAGTTCGGTTATGTGAGGAGAAGGTATGAGCACCCCCTACGCGCTCATTCTTACGAACGGTACCTAATTAATTATGAAATTATCCCTAAGGTAAATTTAAAAAGTCTTTAAAATTGATCCCTTTTAGTGAATTTACAAATACACATGCAAAATAAATAAATAAATCATACAAGAATATACGTAATATGTATATATATTCCCTCAGAACTGAAGGTACGTGAAGCTCAAAAAGCTTGTACCTTTTTTAATTGCAATCATAGGAATGAAAATCAAGAAAATATTTTGCAAAATACACTCCCAAATTTTGGAAATCTTTTAGGGTTTTTCTAAGTATGAAAATACTAGTTTGGGATGATTTTTGGAATTCAAATGATGTTAAAAAGATAATTTACAACTCTCAAAATATTTTTTTTGACTTTTCCTATTTTCTGATTTTTTATATTTTTCCACATTTTGCTGAATTTTGAAATAACCAAAAAACAATTAGTGAAAGTCAAATCAAAAATATTTTTAGAATTTTCTCCTAATTTTTTATTTTTATGTTCTTCGGTATTTTACCGAAATTTCAAATAGCTAATAAAGAAAATAGTATGATACTAATACAATGTACGTAAGTATTATGGATCCAAACATCAATGATACAACCCAAGTATTAACAATCAATCCAACCTTATTATTATACCCTAGTATAGAAATATTTAAACCTCATGTAAATCATATATAATTTACACAAAAAGAATTATACACAAAAAAAAAGTAATATGTCATAACATCATATATACTACCATAATAAGAATTATACTATAATAATAAACTACCTTTCTACATAACAATAATACCTTAATAATAACTTACCATAATAAATAATATTAATACATTAATAATAACTTACCATATTAATAATGAGAAACCTACGTAATGATAAGCCTAAACCCTGAATATTACATATACGACTTGAATATTGCACACTGAAAAAAATATGACAATAAAAATGATTACATATACATATTACAACAGAAATCTTACCTCGGCAATAAAAGAAAAATCCTACAAGAGTGAGAACAAACAAATTAATATTTATAAATATGGACATTAATTATTAAAAATCTTGAAACAATAAATATAAGTAAATGTAAATACCAAACGAAATTTAAACTTTACAAAAAAAAAAAACGTGTGTATGTGTATATGCCTGCTGTGTGTGTTTTTTGTGTGGGTTTAATGCGTGTTTTTAGGTGTGTGTTTTAATGTGTGTAAAAGGGTATGTGCGGGTGGGTGTTACAGCGGGTGCGTGCATGTTTGCTGGTATGGAGTCGTGGCTGGAGCTAGAGTGGCAGGCATAGGTGGCTCGGCTGCTTGCTGTGGTGTTCGAGATGGTTGCAGTGGTCTGGTGCAACAGGAGCTCGGCTGCTGGTGCTTTCTGCTGGAGTGGGCTTCGGCTGGAGATGCTCTGTTCGTGGAGCTGGAGGCTGTGTGGGCTTCGGCTGGAGCAGAGGAGGGCCGTGCCTGCTGAATGGTGTTGCAGAGGTCCGGCGGTTGTGGTGCTTGGAGGTTGATGTCGGGTGGTTGCGGGGGGTGGCTCACGGAGAGTTGCAGAAGGAGATCTGGAGTAGAGGAGAAGTCTGAAGTTGCTCTGGCTGCTGTGCTGGTGTTTGGTGGCGGCTGATCTGGTGCGTGGAGTCGGGTGATGGCCTCGGGCTCAGGTGGTTGCAGACTATTGAGGTGGGAGTGCTCGGCTGGAGCTGCCACGGCTGGCCGGAGGAGTGAAAGGAGCTTCAGAGGCTGTTGTGCGGTGATGTGCTGCGGAGGGGATTTCGCCAAGAGCAGAGGAGGCCGAAGAAGAAGTTGGGCATGACTACTGTGGTGGCTGCTAGAGATGGCTGCTGCTACTGTGTGGTGTGGTGTGGTGTGGCCGCAGCTGGGTGTAGTCTGAGAATGATGGGAAAGAGATGAAGGAGAAGGGAGAGGGGCTGTGTGTAGGAGATTGAGGGAGAGCTCAGGTTTTTTTCTTCTTGGTGTCTTCGCCCCTCTCTGTTTGGCCAGCCGCCCTGTCAATTTATAAACAAAAATCTCCCCAACCCTAGCATGTGCCACCCATAATAATAATAATAATAATAATAATAATAGTGGAAATAATAAATGGTAATAAGAATAATAATGAAAATAATGATAATATTTAAAAGTAGTGATAATATTAATAAAAATAATAATAATAGTAAATATAATTATAATAATAAATTAATAATAATATTAAAAAATAATAATAATAATAGTAATAATAGTAAAAATAATAATAATAAAGAAGTAATAATATATATATATATAATAATATTATTAATAATAATAGTAATAATAATAGAAAAATAATAATAATAGTAAAAATAATTTTGTTGTATCTGGCCCGGGCAAAAATAGGGTGACTACACATCCAGAGGTTTTCCCTCCAAAATACAGTGCTAAGAAATCGAGCAAAACTGTCGATGGTTTCACACATATTGTTGACAGTTTAAAGCCGAGGGGAAATAGTTGAAGTAACACTATAAATCCATCAACAGTTTCTTCTATACCTGGACAAAATCGTTGACGGTTTCAGAGAAACCATCTTCGGTTTCTTCCTACAAGCCAGCATCTCTATTTTCCAACATGTTTTCTCTTTGTACATGCGTTCCACTTAACACATGAGCCACATAATTCAAGATCAAGATAGATGGAGGAAAAAAAAATTGAAGCATAACACCTAGGAGTAGATGCATTGTTGTAAGAACCCGAACCGTGATAAATGAGTTTAATTAAATAGGAGAGGGGCAAATTGGGAACTTGGTAGATTTCATCAACGAAGCCAGATTTCGTCGATGAAGCCTTTGTTATTCTTGTCGACAAAATTCAAAGACTCGTGAGAACGAGGAGAAACCGAGGAGTTTCAGAAATCGAGAATATCAGGATTCATCGACGAGGCCACCGATTCGTCAATGAAGTCAGTGAAAGATTCATCAACGAGGGCACCATTTCGTCGACGAATTTGTCCGGATCAAAGGGCTATAAATAGGAAATTTCATTACTTCCTCACTAAGAAACTTCAATTCCATCTCTCTCTCTCTCTCTAGAACTCTCTATACACTCCTTCTCTCTAGATTTCTTCGCCGATCGTAGATGGAATCGGAAATTTGAAGCCACCACGAGGATCGTGGAAGGATTCTCCACAACTTCTACGGATTTGAATCTTGTTTCAGAGATTTTTGGGTTTTGGCGAAAAGTCGAGGTAAGGCTCGGTTTTCAATTGTGATCCGGTATTTTTGTAGGTAATTGTCTTGTGAGCATATTATGTACTGTGATTTGTAGGTTTTGGAACTCAGTTCACTGTTTAGGGACCTTGGAGTTCGTGATTTGATATTCGGGGAAAAGGTAAGGGGAACTATATTTATATTGGTTATTTTTTAAATCAAACTTGGTGGAAATGTGGTTCACGGTCCTGTGTGTGTTTTGGCTATTCATTTGGGGGATCTAATGAGGAAAACTATGGATTTTTCATTATTACAATTTTGGGAAAAGGGGGCGACGGGCTGCATCCCTAGTTTTGTTGAAAACTGAGGGTATATGTTGATTTATACTGTGATATTGGGATGGTCGTGCCTTGACTTATTTAAACTGTATTTGTTTGGAAAACCATGACTTAGATTACCAAATGGGTGTGGTTTGTTTGGTTATATGAGCATGCATATTTGTGTGATATGTTGAAATGCTAGTAGGAACGGGGTTCCGAATTGTTCCAGGTATTGAGAGTGTCCGGCCCTATATCCGAGAGCGTGTGTTTATCGCCTGCCACGTAGAAAAAAGTGTCCGGCTCTATATCCGAGGACGTGAGCCTATACCGGCAGATCAGGCCGAAGGGTGTGGATCCACCAGTTTAGCGCCAGTACGATACCATGGGAGTCAGGGATTAGTCATGTGCTGGTGGCGCCATGTTTGCGAGTTGGCTATGGGCCAACGTCGTATGTCGCGGGCCAGCTTCAGGCTGAAGGGTGTGACGACACCTAGATTGCTAATCATGTGTATTTGTATGTGTGCGTGTATGCACTGTGTAAACTAATACTGGATTGCATTTAACTGCGTGTATGTTGTATCATGATAACATTCAAATGCCACACACCGATATAACTTGTATTCTTCCATACTGAGAGGTGTCTCACCCCTACTGTATGTACATTTTTATAGGTCCTTCGAATAACCGAAACTAGTGTCCTAGTGTAGGAAGCGTAGTGGCCGGTGTACTGCGGTTAGCGCTTGGGTAAGTGCTAGGACTGTATTTTTGGTGGGTTGCCTTTTCGAAATTTATTTGGGCACCCATTTGTACTTTGTGATAGAGCCATGTTTTGCTCTTGTATAAACTCTGGTATGGTACTGCATATGTTGTTATAAAATTACCTTTTTCCACTGCGTATATGATTGTGATTGGATGTGTTTAGGGTGCTTGGGAACCCCACGAGGTCGGACCCTCATCCATTGTACTGTATCTTTGGATGTTTTTATCGGATACAGGGACAGGTTAGATTACATTTTCACCATTGGGTCCCATTTCGGGGTTCGGGGCGTGACAATTGCTGTGTAAGGAGTTACAATACTTGAACAACAGTGGGTAGACAAATCAATCATAGGATGAAGATGAGAAAGCATGAGAATGGAAATAATTAATTTTCTAATACGGTATTCTAATGTAAGTTTGTAAGTATATTGCATCATTAAGAAGACTCCAAAACCAAAGGCTTGTGTTTGCTTTGGTAAAATAGTATAACTTGGTTTGAGAAGAAAATGCATCAAAAAGAAATTTTGGTGTTGTCCAAATTTTATTCAATTTTGGATGGAATTCATAAACCAACAACAAAAATGAAAATTCATGATTAATAATTTGACCTACCAATAAGATGTTAAGTAATCATTTAATTAAATTAGGAAAGATTCATCATATTCTCTCAAAATCATAATATGAATTTTCAAAAACAATATCCATTTCATCTTTATGACATTTTCATTCATGAATAAAGTTAGAATTAAAAAAAGAAAAAAAAAAGATGTCTAATCAAGGGGTGTATGTTCCGTTTGTGTAACTCGTGAACTAACTCAATATAAGGCTCGTAAGTCAGCTTGACATCAAGCTTGTAAAAAGATGTCTAATTAGGCCTCCAACTTGCCATGGAGGCCTGATTAGGAACACTAGAACTTGTGTGACTATTTTTCTATCTTCATTTACACATTTTGTCAAATTAATTTGGTACTAGAGCTAATTTTGGGGCAAGTGCTATTTCCAAAATTTTTGAGGTGATCTAACTTCATATGCTTGAAAGAAATTTGTTGGAATTGGTGTATTTCTAAAAGGGGATGAATTGGAATTTTAAAATTTATTCCTAGGTTTAGCTAATCTAATAACACTATACTCGCAACCTAGGGTCTATCTATACAATTCGAAATACACAGATAAATAAAACGTGCAGAAATTAAATCATGTGCAACATTCACAATATAACATACACGTGCAGTAAATAAATTGTATAAATATAAAGTACACGCATGATATGTTATCGGGGTTCGGCCAATACTACCTACGTCCCTGCCTTAGCTCATAGGCACAAGGATTCCACTATGGCTCACTTAAAGGGTGGAGCGGTATCGGTTACAATTAGGTCAATTAAAGGGGCTAACCTCAACCAACACGAATTGCCAAGATGACGCACCTAACTTTCCTAACGAGGTTTAAGTCAGTCTGAGACTATTCAACAGGCCTAGTCTCCCTCTTCAGGCCCGTGCTTGGAATACAACATATTTGATGAACAATTTTTGTGTACAAGGAAATGCTTCTTACACAAACTGATATGCACCAATATGCTCAACTAAATAATGCACTCACAAATGATAAGATATTAAGCTCTAGTGAGATTTCATTAACTCAAGTGTTAACTCTCAATCAAATGTATATCAATGTGCGTATATAAAAGTGAGGCTTTTGATGTCAGGTCGATACGCTTGTGATGAGATTAATCAAAAGCTCTTAATAACCTTAAGACATATCTCAAAAAATATTTCTCAAGTGATAAGCACAGTAGATAATAAGGTTTTTCACGCTTGCTCAAAAGATTTTCATCAAAGCACAAATCAAGCATACAAACACTTGCAATGAGGATACAAGGTTCCCAGCCACTCAAGGTTTTTTTTCCCCAATCAAATATTTATAAGTGAAATATAATGGGAAAAACCTTAGGTATCTCTCCAAAAATCAATACATGAAACCATTTGAAAATGGGAGAGAATAACCTGTGTAAGAGATACAAGAAATACTACCTTTCAAGTTAAGTAGATAGATAAGCACAGTAGGTAGATCTTTAGTTATAGGTTTGAAGGATTATAGGAGTATGAGAATTTTGGCCAAAAATATTTTCTAAGAATTTTCTTAATCGTAAAACCTAATCAATGCTTAATTTTAGCAAATGACGGGCTATATATAGATATGTGAGAAAATATAGCCGTTGGGGATACGCTGGGTATTTTTGAAAAAGATTAAGTGAGTTTAATAATAATTAACCCAATTTAAATGTTTTAATCACGGTAAAAATAATATGGCAACCCGAGGGCACCGGTCGACCAAAGGTGAGGTTCGGTTGATCGAGTGTCCAAGTTCGGTCGACCGGGTAAGATTTGAACTAGAAGATCGGTCGACCGGACACTAGGGTTCCAAGGCAATTTTTCCTTTTCTGCGCGGTTCGGTCAATCGTGTGAATTTGAACTAAGTGATTCAGTCGATCGGGCGGTTAGTCAAACACACTTGGGAACTCGGTCGACTAGGTAGTTGGCTTAATCATCGGGTGCAGTCGACAGTATGGTCAAATGTTTGACCTAGAGGGAGTTCGATCGACCGAGTGACTTCAACTAGGCAGGGTTCAGTCGACTGTGCAATGGTCAAATTGTTGACCGGTGATCGGTTCGGTCGATCGACATATTTATACTTATGAAGTACAATCGACCGAACATGCATTTTAAGTACATTTCGGTTCTATTTCCTTATGTAATCACCTTATCCATACAAGCATATATGTTTGTGCATGTATGAGTGTCTTATGGTCATTCCAGGCTTTTTTTGTTTTGAGCTTACCTATCATATCATGCATGTGATGCATATATGATTATTACAACCCAAATCCTATTTACTATTGCAGACCCATAATGAATAATGCATTCAAATACATCACAAATAAAGTCTTCACGGTCTTCAACTTCTACTTCTTGTGCCATCATTTTGTTTCGCCAACTGTATACATGCACATATCCTCAAACATCCATCAAATACAATAAGTATTTGTCATTATCAAAACTGAGTGTGACTTATAAGGTCAACAAAATTATAAATATTTAAAGATAGGTAAGTTTAATGAATTTGACAAAAAATTAAAATGAATAAGATGATAGAACTCAAAAATGGATCAAGATAATTGTGCCCATTCAATATTTTAAATGGATTCCTTTCTTATTCAAATTTAAAAGCATTCAACAAAAACCATATTCTTAAAAAGAACTTGGTCTTATGAAACCATGCCACATAATTAAGTCACTTCCATTTTGTCTCTCCATGGCCAAACTCACAAGAAGAGGAAAGGGGGGAAATTCTTAAAATTGGAAATAAATAAAATAAGTGGAAAGACTTCATGTTCAACTTTTTTTGTAATAGACCTACAAAATTGGCTGGGCAAGAACAACAACAAAATGAATCCATTTTATTGGAAATGGGCTGGAGAGTTTTTGGCTCTCTTCTTCCTGCACAATTAATTAATTAATCATTCATACGTTGAATTTACTTATGCTCTAGTTTGTCTGTGTTGGTGTGCGTTCTTGTTTGTGCTTTATACTTAAAAATGATGGATGGATGATTGATTGGGAAGCAACTTCAATTCCTTGTGGGCACACAAGGAGGATCCTTAAATTTTCTATGGATTTGCTTTTTCAATTGTATGTGGTGTGCACTTCATAATCACTGCATTTAAGTGTTTAGATTTTAATTCTTAGATTTTAATATAAAATTATATTTATTTTATCTAGATTTACATAAATTAAAATTTAAGACAAAACCCGAACTTATCTTCCGAATCGACGGTTGAGATATAATCGGACCCTAGATTTTTTTAATTGGGCTCCAATTAAACTTTAATTTGTAAAAACAGGCAAACCCAATTCCCTCCCCTTGGCCCATCAAACTTCCAATTTTAACACAAACCTGTTTTAACTCGAGCCCAATTCACGCAAAACCGAACCAAGCCCAATCTCACAAAAGTCCATAAATCTCCTGGTGCACGAGCTCCCCAGTCCGAGAGGATACAGCTGGCTTCGGCCCCCTCTCTTGGCCTTGCTGCTGTTTGAGATAATTAGTATTGGGCTCATGCATTGCAAGTAGAGACACTTTTTCGTGACATTTCAATAGAAATAAATTTAAAATATTTACAATTTTATTATTATAATTTATAATATAAAATTATAATGAAATTTGTCCGACCAAACTCTTACCAATTTAAATTGAAAGCCCGAACTCGGAACTCCAAAATACTCAAGAAATGGGACCAAGAATCAATGTGACATCCAAAAGATGAGCTAACAAATAAACAAGATTGAGAGTTTTTATATAAATAATCTACAATAATTTCTAACTCATATCTACTCAAAGGTCTATATTTCTCCATAATTATCTTCTATGGACAGTTTCTAAACAAGCAAGAGGGAAGGAGGGAGGAAAAAATAGTTGCATGGAGCAACACAAGAATGCAAGGGCTTCAGTAATGACTCTCTTATCCTAATATTTTTCAATCCTAGTAATGTTGAAAACTTATCAAGGACGAATTATTCGCCGTAAAATATGTGAATAAGACTACACAAATTCACTTTGACATGAGTTTGTTGTCGAAGAATTGTCTAAAAGGAGTAAAGGTTCGAGAATGATATAAAAGTGGAACCTCATGTCTTGCTCTAGTTATAATCACAAGTGTCAGCTCTTGTTACACGACTCCACCTACCAACCTATTATGTAGAAAAGATGAGAAACCATGTTAATGAGACCGAATATATCATTGTCGTCAAGAATGCATTGTTAAATACGCTCAAAGAGTAATTATCATTTCTTTCTCAACACTAACATTTCCATTGTCATTCCATGGGTACAAGTTAATAATGGTTTGAGGCTCTAGAAAATTAATGGAGTGTCAAGTTGAAGTAACAAGGACAACTACATCGGCATCCTCACTGGACAGACTTCCAATTACAAATCATGATCAAAAAGAGGATGAATAATTGGCCACATTAAAATGTTTTAGATGCCAATCGATAAGCCTGAAAGCAATGAGCAAAAGAATTTCAAGACAACACAACAATAACATAAAAACTACATAATATACATTTGAAATAATAAAATCTAAATCGAGACGATTATATTTTCCAAAAGTATCATTGTGCTCTTATGGCTAAAAATAGCATACCTCACATCTAAAATTAGCTATAAGTAAACAAGAAACCCTCAAAATTACAAAAACTTGAATAAAATTACCTAGAGGCAAAAGCAAGTCTAACAAATTTCACTAAAGCCTCAAGTGAAAAATTCTATCACAAATTTAGATAAAAGATAAAAAAAAAAAAATACCTGCTAAATACCTAGAGTAGTCTACAGTGAATATGCAGTTCATTTCCAAGAAGAAATTTTAGAATTGTATAATATATGTACGACTTCATTATGTGATATGTAACTATTTGAGAAACAAATACAGTAGAACAAGCAAGACAAATAGGATCCAACATTGAGAAATAATGATGATTATCAATAATTAACTCATCTTGAACCAATATAATTTTGATAATTAAATAGAATTTCTCATAAAACATGAAAATATTTTAATAACACAAAACGCCGATGATAAAATTAAGAAAACAACCTAACACCCACCGTATTCTTAAAGCTTAGTTAAGTTGTTGAATATGTGGCTCATATATTGAATGGAACACATGTACAAAGAAAATATGGTGAGAAAAACAGAGAAGTTGGTTTTTAAGAGGAAACCGTCAACGATTTGCAGAGTTGCATTGATGGTGCCAAACTCTAGAAGAAATCGTTGATGGTTTGGCAGAGACCTTCGATGGTTACATCTACGGTTTGGTCTCGGGAATAAATCATCAACGGTATGTCTAAAATTGTCAACGGTTTTTCTTGGTTACTCAGCGTTGTTTTTCAAATTTTGAATTGGAAAGTTGAATAGGTTGGGGTTTTGGGGGCAAAACCTACGGGGGGTTAAAGAGGGTTAGCATATATACAATTTTATATATTGTAACTCTGGTCTTTGACACAAGATAGTGAAAAAAATTGCAGTCATTTGCTCCCGTAGATGTAGGCTTTGCCAAACCATGCAAATCCTTTGTGTCATTATTTTATTGTGTTGTGAAAACCCCAAATTGTATAACGAAATATATATTTGTAAAGGAGCAAACACACAATGCAACACTTTAATGATGAATATACAAAAAAATCCACAACCACAAGTAGTATATGAAAACCCAAAATTGCACAATGAAATATATTTTTGTAAAGGAACAAACACCCAATGCAGCACTTTAATGATGAATATACAAGAAAAAACCACAACCACAAGTAGTATATGAAAAGCAATAATAAATACAAGGACACAAGGAATTACGTGGTTCGGCAATGCATACATCCACAGGAGAAAACGGTAAGGATTCACTATCTTCTTATGTAAATTACAAGTACAATACATCAACCTTATCAACTCTTTCAACCATCATTCATTCATACTCTAAATACATCAGATATGACATATATATATAGAGTTCTTGGAGGTTTTCCCTCCAAACCCCAACCATATTAATGTCCCCCTTTCAAGATTTGAAATTTACGTTGGGTGTCCCGAGTCAAACCGTCGACAGTTTTAGGGAGAATGCAAATTGTCTGAAATTCTGCTCCAAACCGTCAACGGTTAGAGCCTTAACATTGACAGTTTCCCCTACTTCTACTTGATTTCCTTCATGCTTTCCCTTTTTGTATGCTTTCCACGCAATATGTGAGCTACATTTCAGAACAATCTCCACCTTGGTGAACATACGCCCCTTAGGAGAAACTAAAAACTTGAACCCGCTGCTCCATCTTGAACTTGGGATGTTAGGTTGGGACCGTCTCCTATCTAGCAACAAGAGACAAACACCAAGTCCAAGAATTGCTGCTTGAACTTGCCGAAGGCAGCTTTAGCTTCTACCATGAACCTCGATTCAATTGTAGATGTTACACCCGAAAACTTCACCCTAGGCTTCCAACAATGCCTTCCCACAACAATAAACACAAAAGCCACTGCAAGCCTTCTATCACAAAAGCCCCTACATAGTCTTCAACAAATCTCACAACTGACGGTCCACTCTGTTACCTGCCGAACACCTCATTGCACTATCATAAGGGACCTTTAACATATCTCGAAATGTTAGCCATGAAGTAGTCCATAGGTGTACTTGATACAAATGGGTGGGCACCAACTTGATCCAAAAGCTTAAGCCTATTGAGTCTTAGGTCCAACCATGTATATAAGCATCCATCATCTACTCACTTTTTCCAATGTGGGACAAACTCATAAGTGGAATTATCAACAATCTCCCCTTTTCTTGTGAGTTCCAACTGCTCCCCCTCGAATGGAAGCCATGTTCTCCCTTATGGGAATAATTCTCCAATAGTTTGCTCAAATGGGCTTTACCACTGTGTATTACGTGTCTTGGATTATCTTCCAAGTGGGCCTCCAAATCAATCCTACCTCTTACATCTTAAATAATGTCGATACGAAGGTGTTTTTCTGTTAGGATATTTGATTCCATATTTGATGCCTAAGAAATACCTTATTTTAGCGAGTGCTCAGAGACCATTGCGGCTCAGTTGCTCCCTCGAGGTTGGCATGGTTAAAGTGAAATTTCATAGGATCAAGAGAGTAGACACAATTGGTCTATACTATTCATCCTAGGCCTTTGTGTCGCGACGTCCCAGGAGCTTGTGTGCCCCGAGCGGCGAAATTAAAAATGAATTTAAATTTTCAAGGAAAAATAGTGAATGTCGGAGTCGCCACTAACTTTTAATGTGGTTAGAACACATGATTACTACCCCGTTAGGGGTAGAATCGGTCTACATTACCAGAGTTAGGGTCCGGAGTTCGGTTACGCGAGGGGAAGGTACGAGCACCCCCTACGCCCCCGTTCTTACGAACGGTACCTAATTAATTTGAAATTATTTCTAAGTTAATCTAATAAGTCTTTATATTACTCCTTTTTATGAATTTATAATTACACATGAAAAATAAATAAATAAATAAATATAATATATATACATATATTCCCTCAGAGCTAAAGGTTCGTGATGCCCGAAGGCTCATACCCCCACAATAAAATCATAGGGATTAAAAATCAATAAAATATTTAAGAAAATACGCTCCCAAATTTTGAAATTGTATATAAAATTTGTATAGGAAAATACTAGTATGGGAGGTTTTACTATATATTAATAAGATAATAAGTTAAAATATTAAATTATCACAATGCATATAAAATTAGTAATGATAATAAGCATATCTGTTAAAATATTACAACTTTCAAAATAGGCAATAAAATACCATATGTATATATATATATATATTAAAAACACTCAAGATACTATACAAGGTAATACCATCTATAAAAAAAAAAAATGCCTTAATAAGTGAAGCTAAATAATAATTATATCGTAATATTATATACAATATCATACTAAATATAATAGCAAAATATATACCAAAACACTAAACTTGCCATAATGATTGATACCTTTATATGTAAACACAATAAAATATTAGAATACGAATACTAAATATCAGAAAATATTAATATGAGTATAGATAACACATACAACAAAGAAAACCCTAAGTAATTAAAATTGAACATACATCAACGATGAAAGCCCTAAACATATGGATTAAGTAAAAAAAATACAATAACTATTCTAGTTACGTATTAAACATGCAACAATAATATTAACAATCCAACGAATAAAATGAAATTAAACTTTAAATATCTAGACAAATTCCAACTATAAAAATTCCGCACTTAAGAAAATTAACTTATATGAATAATACAATCAAAACTTACCTTGAGTACCAAAAATTAAAATGACTATAAAAATCATAAAAACCTATATACAGCGATGGTTGCTGCCGGAGATGGGTCACGGATAGCAGCAGGGTGTTCGGGTCCAGTCCGGTGTTGATGGAGAACGGAGTTCCTGGTGCAGGCCGAGGAGGGAGCTGTGGTCGCCGAAAAGGAGGAGCTCTGATCGTTGGCCGGAGTTGTAGAGTTACTGTGCGTGGCCGGAGGGAGGCTTGGGAGAAGGTTTGCCGCAAGGTGGTTGCTGTGTAGCTCTCGAGTGGTTGCAGCGGCAGAGATGAGCAGCGTGACAACGCTGGGCCGTGACGCTCGGCGCTGGTGTGTTGCTGCTGCTACAGAGGGGTAGTGCCGGAAGAAGAAGAAGAAGAAGAAAAATGCGGCAAATTTTTTTCTTTTGCTTTGCTGTGCGCTGCCCCCCCACATTGGCAGTGTGCCTCATTGCCCTTATATAAAAAAAAAATTGAAAACCCTAAAACCAAACTTCCCTTTTTGAATTTTTTTTTTATGCTTTTATTCTTATAGTAATAATGAAAAAGGAAATAATAATAATAATAATAATTATCATAATAATATAAGTATCCATAAGATAATAATAATAATAATAATAATAATAATAATAATAATAATAATAATACTATTAATAGTAAATAATAATAAATAATTATGGTAAAAATAAAAATAATAAAGATATTATCAGTAAAATAATAATAATAATAATAATAATAATAATAATAATATATCAAAAATAATAACAATAAAATAAATGAAAAATAAAAATAATTATAGTAAAGTAAAAATAAAATAAAGATAATAAAAGTACTAGTAATAATAATAAAAATGAAAAATAAAAATAATAATGATAAAAAATATACCCAAAATAATAGTAAGGTAACACTAATTATAATACTAGTAATGAACAATAATAAATAATATAATGAGAAGGGACTCCTTTGTTCTGTTTGGTTAGGGCAAAAATAGGGTGTCTACACTTTGGTTTCAGGAAAAGTATATTGAGAAGGTACTTCAATGGTTTCACATGGAGAAAGCCAAAGTGGTAAGTACTCCTCTTGCTACACACTTCAAGTTACTAAGCAAATAGTCTCCTTCAAATCATGAAGAAAAATGAGACATGGAAAGTGTTCCATATGCATTTGCAATTGGAAGCTTAATGTATGCCATGGATTGCACAAGGCCAAATTTAGCTCATACAGTTGGTGTAGTTAGTAGATTTCTCTCTAATCCTAGTAAAGAGCATTGAAATGCTGTGAAATGAATTATGAGGTATCTTCATGGTACAACTGATTTGAAACTCTATTTTGGTTCACACAAACTTATTCTAGTTAGCTATACAGATTCATACATGGCCAGAGATTCGAACTCGAGGAAATCTACTTCAGGTTATTTGATTACCTTTGCAAGGGGAGCTGTGTCTTGGCAATCCAGGTTACAGAAATGTGTTGCTTTGTTCACTACAGAAACTGAGTTCATTGCAGCTACTGAGGCATGCAAAGAGTTCTTGTGGATGAAGAAATTGGTTCGTGAAGTTTGATTCACTTAGAAGAGGAATGTGTTATTTTGTGATAACCAAAGTGTTATTCATCTCACTAAGAATCCAACCTTTCATGATAAATCAAAGCACATTGATGTGAGAAATTATTGGATTCGAGATGTTTTGGATTTTAAGTTACTTGAACTTAAGAAGATTCACACTGATAAGAATGCTGCTGATATGATGACAAAGGTGGTGCCTCGTGTGAAGTTTGAGTTGGGTGCCAAGACAGTCGGTATCAAAATTGTTTGATAATTTTAATGCATGACTTCTTCCTCTTATGGAGGTGGAGATTTGTTAGGTCCAGCCCACAATAATAAAAAAAGAAAAAGGCTCATATGTCTTAGAGCCCATTAGGGAAAATTAAAGGAGGAGCAAGAGCCGCAGCATTTAAAAGCTATTGTGGAGTGCCGCTACATATAGAGAAGAAAAAAAAAAGTGAGTGCGCGCAACCGTGTGTGAAACAATGTGTGTGGCAATGTGTGAGGTAGTGTACAGTCTTTATCAACTCGACAATTGGATGGTCTTTTGTGATCCGATTTTGCTGAAATTTAGAAAGCACATTTGAGATTTGTCGACCTTCGATCTGAATGGTGGAGATCTATTTCAGAGCTTTGGAGGACCTGATTTTGTAGTACTGACAGTAATTGCATTCAAGTGATCTCTTTCTGCAAATTTTTATTTTATCGTGATTCTTTTGGAAATCATTTTTACGCTAAGTTTGTAAGCATTTTTTGTGATTGTACTGTTATAATTTTTGCCTTTATTATAGTGGAAATTTTATTAAATCTCATAGGTCCTATGCCCTTCACATTGGAAGGGTTTCCACGTTAAAATCGTGGTGTTCTTATTGTGGTATGCAATTTATTATTATTGTTGATTGATTATTTTTGTTCGTCACAGATTTAATTTTCAAAAAATATTTATCCGTTGTACTAGTTGTCTTGTTACTTTTCCAACAAATAGTACATTATAATAAAACAAAAACACTTGGCAGGAGAATCTTCCCTTCATATGAGGAAAAAAAATAAGATCAAATTATTTGTTGATGTGACTATCTAGACTATTTCGAGATTTTTTTTTTTTTTTATTACGTACCGAGTATCCACGTGCCCGTTTTATGATCCATGTGACTAATCCTGCGCCCCTTGAAGTTGACCCCACAACTCCAAAGGGAGGGTAAATTCAGGAGTTCAAGGGCGGAAATAAACTCAGGAGGGTTTGAACATCTGACCTCATGAGAGGCACTCTCGCAGTCCACACTATCACCTGAACCACACCCTGAAAGTGAGATATATTATTGATTCACCATTAACATGATAGACTAGTGACATTTATTAATTATTAATGTCTTTAAAATTGAAAACTCAAATTATGTGTAAATCATAAGTTGGAATCATTCCTGAATTGTGCTAGTAGTTCTTCGCTGAAAAATTTCTTCACCATTTAAGGTTTTGATGGGACTATACTAACACCTCTGCCATCCTTTTTGTTCAGTATATATATATATATATTTAAATTATTAATCTCAATTCAAAAATCATAAAATTATTCACCTAATATATATATATAATATGTTTATATATATTTCATGAATAAATATTTTGTACTATTCCATTTAATATAAAATATAATAACAATAATTTCTGTGATAAAATTTAAAAATAAGTAACATCGATCGTTCATTTTTATTTTATATTATAAAATTTAATCATAAAATTTTTAATTATTACTTTCATTACAGTAATAACACATTTTGTTTTTTTAAATTAATCTATTATATATATATATTTAATATTAAAAATAAATATTTTACCAGCTAATATAATTTTAAAAGACTCAAATTACGATGAAAGCTTGTAAGATGAATCTCAAGATAGGTGAATTTGTAAAAGTAAAAAAAAAAATATTTAGTTGAACATTGCAAGATCCAATAAAAATTGAACATTTGAAATTGTCCCCATCAATTCTATTTATATGACTTCAATATTACTATAAAGATGCTCCTATTTTATGTCATTTTTTAAAACCTAAAATTAACCTTATACAAGTGTAAAAAACACATTACAATCCATGTATAACTATTTTTATGTGTTAAAGATCGCATGATATGTTTTTGTCGCGCGTTAAAGATGCGTGGATCAGGAATGACTTGGCTTCGGATCTTTTGAAACTTACTATTCGCTTTAAGAGAACTAAAGTTGCATTACATGCATGGAATAAAAATGTCTTTGGGAGAGTAGAAGAAAATTTAAAAGTTCTTGAGGAAAGGATGGAATATCTAGAAAATCAACTGCAAACAGGTTTTTCTGAGGACGTAGAAGCTGATTACTTGACTATTAAGTTGGAGATTCAGGTGTGGGAGAATAGGGAAGCATCTCGCCTACGACAAATTGCGAAAAAAAAATGGTTGATTGAGGGGGATCAAAACTCTAAATTCTTCCATTTAGTGATCAATCAGAAGTGGAATAAAAGTCATATAGACCGTATGGTTCTGAACGACAAGAGGATATTGGAGGGTGCGGAAGCAATTCATAATGAAGTAGCTATTTTTTTCCAGAATTTTCTTTCAGAGTCTTTAGCGGTTGAGTCATGCGATCTCTCCGAGTTAATTCAAAGGCAAATTTCAGATGCTGATAATAATTTCCTCTGCGCCAAACCAATAGAAGAAGAAGTTAAAAGAACGGTGGTCTCTATCCCTAAAGAAAGCAGTCCAAGACTGGATGGATTTGGCTCTGAATTCTATAAATCTTGCTCAAACATTGTAAAAAAAGATCTCTTAGATGCGGCAATGGATTTTTTTCAGGGCACTACTCATTCCAAGTTTTTTTCCTCTTTGTTTATTGTCTAAATTCCGAAGGTAGATAATCCTTCTAACTTTGATAAATTCCGGTCAATTAGTTTATGCTCTGTGGCTTATAAAATTCTTTCCAAGATTATTATTTTTAGACTAATTGAGGTTGTTGATAAGTTAGTCTCACATGAATAAGGCGTTTTTATTCCTTTTTTGAAAATATTACACTTACTCAAGAAATGGTTCAGTCTTTGCATAAAAAAATAGTTTGCGGCA
This sequence comes from Malania oleifera, assembly GCF_029873635.1. NCBI lineage: Eukaryota > Viridiplantae > Streptophyta > Magnoliopsida > Santalales > Ximeniaceae > Malania > Malania oleifera. The sequence goes on from NC_080419.1 coordinate 12,361,016, forward strand.
ATGTGATGGTAAAACTCGATATGGCTAAGGCTTATGACAGAATGAATTAGAATTTTCTTTTGGAGATTTTTAAGACTTTTTGGTTTCTCTGAGAGGTTTTGTAAACTCATAAAAAATTGTGTGGAGTCCCCATGGTTTTCTATTTTGATGAACGAAATCTTTAAAGGGTTTTTTCAATCTTCGAGAGGCTTGCGGCAAAAGGATCCACTATCTCCTTATTTATTCATCATAATGGAGGAGGTTTTGACAAGGTTGCTTACGAAAAACTATGAGATTGGTCGGATTGGTCAATTTAATCATCCAATTGGGGTCTCATTGGTTTCGCATTTGTTATATGCGAATGATATTCTTATTTTTGTGAATGGTGGGAAGAGGTCTATTAGAAATTTAGTTTACGCTTTGGAAATGTATGAGAAGTGGTCAGGTAAAAAAATCAGTAAGATAAAGTTAGCGTTATTCCTTTCGAAATAGATCACTCCTACTCGAAAGCGTGGTTTATTGAGAATCACGGGTTTCATGGAAGGTAAATTCCCAGTTACATATTTGGGTGCGCCTTTGGTGTCTAGAAAATTATCTTCCAGGACAGTGGAGCCTCTTGTGGAGAATATTAGAAAGAAAGTTGCAGGGTGGAAATCTAAGTTGCTCTTACAAGGTGGAAGATTGATTTTATTAAGACATGTGTTGTCTAGCATTCTTATTCATTTGATGTCTGTTATTAAGGTTTCACAGGTCACATATTCTCGCATTAACTCTCTTCCTTCTAATTTTTTTATGGGGAGAGGTGAAAGATAAAAGGAAGATTCATTGGCGCTCTTAGGGGAAAATTTGTAAACCTACCTCGGAAGGGGGTCTGGGTCTGAGAGATCTTAAGGAAGTTTAGAAATCTCTTATCATGAAATTTGCCTTCAGATTGCTCACCTCTAACAATCTTTGGGCAGGTTTTTTTAGGACTAAATATTACAGAAATTATCATTTATTAATAAGAAAGAGGAGATCAAATGACTCTCAGTTCTGCAAATCAATTATGGCCACCATTCTAGAAGTTATGGATAATGTTAAAATTATTAGTTCGATAGGTAGCTTTCATCAGGCCCATTATCTGTGAGCACTGAGGATATTTTAAACAAGAAACTGTGTATTAAAGATTGCTGATTAAATAATAATTGGAACTCTGATTTAGTACTGGAATTGGTTGGTGTCGATAAAATAAGGGAAATTTTGCACTAGGTGCCGGCGGGTAAAAGTGGGTAAGATAGTTTTGTCTGGAAGCCTGCCCCTGACGGTAATTTTTATACAAAAACGGCTTGGAAGGCAGTGAGGAGTAGAAGTGATAATTTTGTGTGGAATGACTGGTTTTGGCATTCTTTATTGCCTAGAAGAATCTCAATGTATTTATGGAGAGTCTGGTTTAAATGTTTGGTTGTAGATGATAGAATTCAGGCCAAAGGAATATATATGGCTTCGCCTTGTGATTGCTGTATTTAGAGAAGTCAGGAAAACATTGATCATATTCTTTCTTTAGGTGAGATGGCTTCCAAGGTTAGGTGTCGGGTGAGTGTAGCATTGGGGATTCCTTTCCAACGATCCCTTTCCTAAAAAAATAAAATGGTAAATTGGTTCCACTATGCTCAAAAGTTGTCTATTAAAGGTATTTTAATCGGGCTAATTCCATGTTTGATTACGTGGTGCCTCTGAAATCGAAGATGTGAAGCGAGAATGTAAGGAGTTTATCAAAATGCAGATCAGATGTAGAGAAGTGTTTGATTATAGGTTAGTTTTATTGCTGAGAGCACCAATTCTTTTTAAAAATTGAAGAAGTCGAACATTAAGATTTTGAATGAGTTTCAAATTAAGCATCAAAGAGTTTGCAACAGGCTTGAAAAAATTATTTCGTGAGTTAAACCTTCAGTAGAGTGGATAAAACTTAATTTTGATGAGAGTTTTAGGGGCAATCTGGGTACTTCAGGAGGTGGAGGAATTATTCAGGATTGCTATGGTATGGTAAAAACGATTTTTTCAAGTTAGTTTGGCAATTGTACAAATAATAGTGCGGAATTAAAAACAATCAAGGAAGGAATTCAATTGTGCAAACGCTTGCATTATTTTAATGTGATTATTGAGAGTGACTCGCGAATTATAGTTGATTGGCTTCAGAAAGGTAGATATACTTGGTCGTATCTTTGGGAATTGGGAGGAACTCATGGTGGAGCTAGAAGGAGTAAACGTCATGGTGATACATCAATATAAGGAAGATAATAGTGCGACTGATTTTCTTGCTAAAGAAGGAGAAATGGGAAATAATGTAATCTACGAAAAACAACATCTTCTACCACGTTATTTGAAAGATATTTTTCGGATGGATAGGTGGGGTCTCGTTTCCGTTCGTCGTTAGCTCAACTCTAGAGTTTCGTTTGATGTATTTTGTTTTAATATTGGTTGTATTTATATTTTTATCTTCTGTGTTAGTTATTTTTAGTTTTATGGTCCTAATTTGGTTGGTTGCTAGTTTTGGAAGGGTTTTTCTGTACTCTCTCTTTTGTTTTATCTTATAACCATGATATTCTTCAGCTAAAAGTGGAGGTATATTAATAAATAAGTAGAGGTGTCACCCTCTTTTAAGCTAAATAAATAAATAACTATTTCTAAAAAATAGGAAGCAGTTTTCTTTTATCTTTAACATTTTTCGTTCAGTTTCTGAAATGTCCTTATAATTCACGTTTAATCATTTCTAAAAAAATTAGAAAGTAGTTTTCCTTTTTCTTTAGTCTCTTTGTATAGTTTTCAAAATATTGTTGTACAATCTAATTTTTTATTAATTTTTACATTTTTTTTTTTATAAATTTCTAAAAATAAAGAACCTTTAAGCGTGGACATAGTACTTATCCTTAAACAATAAAAACAATAAAATCAAATTTTAGTCTTACTAGGTGGGATCAGTTGTATGAAATATTTTCTACCAATTTATGCAATAAGGCACCATTTCCTTTTGTAGAACATAGCACTAATCTTTGGCTTAAAGTGAATTAGGATAACCTGCAACCTTTCAAAAATAAATGAAATAAACTAAATGCGAAGGCTATCCTGTTTTTAATATGCCTTTTTTTTTTAGAAGGAAAAAAAAAAAAGAAGGTGAAAAAGCAGAGCCAATCCCACGTTTCAAATGATGCTCAGCGCACTGCTCTGTTAAGCCGGGGGGTTTCTCTATCTCCACAAGCACACAGCTTGTGAATCTAACCGCCCAGCCCTGATTGGACAACGTTCTCACGTTCACATGGGCTTTCGTCCTCGTAGGCTCATACCTGTCTTCTTATTGGCTAGAAGAAGATAATATTTTCACACGTACCACGCAGCTTTTCCACGTGCCCAGGGGGAACTTTCGTCGTCTAGCTCGGGAGAGGCCGGCGTGTGGGCCCACACCACCCGGTCTAGTCCGGTCACCTGACTCATCTCACATCGCAACTCGTTTTCTTCCAACAACCGCTGCGTGTAATCTTTTTTCGCTTCTTCCTCTCCGTCCTCCTCTGCCCCGCCTCGCCTATAAATATCGTTCTCCTCCCCTCCCTCAAACGTCTTCCATTTGATCTTCCGTAGTTTAAGTTCTTCGATCTTGCACAGCTTTAATTAGCTTTCCTTCTTCTGCACTCTCCCCTTTCGATCTTCTCGTTCTTTTGCTTTCGTTGTCCAATCGATCTGCAGTACTCATGGACTCTTTCTGCAAATCTGTTCGTGAAACCGAGACACCTTACGATTGCCTACTTTTCGGTACTCTTTATTTCTCTCTCTCTCTCGATCTTTCTCTCTTTGTGTTATTTTTCAGATTGTTAATTTGTAAATCTTTGAGATGTCTTACAATTTGGATTTGTTCCGATGAGCAGATTTGGATGACACTTTGTACTCTGCAAAGCTTGGAATCGCTGAAACTTGCAGGAAAAATATCGATGGTGCGTTACACATTTTCACATTTTCAGTCCTTTCGATGAGAGAATTCATTTTAAATAAAAAGTTAACGCAATTTTTACCATTTCACGATCGTGAGCAAGAAAAACTGTGTTAATTTTCTAGCTAAAAGATGTCGAAATAGTAACTTTACAGATTTAACGCGTCCATGGATCAATTAATCATTTAAAAAAAAATTATACAGAATTTCTTATTGAGAAATGCGGATTCTCTGAGAACAAAGCTTCAAGTCTCCGTGTTGAACTCTTCAAAAAGTACGGCAGCTCCCTCGCCGGTTTGCGAGTAAGTACACCATCGGTCAACATGAAAAAAATATAAAATAGGGAGAGGAAAGTCCTCTGTTTTGTATCATGACATATCATCCATTTATTGCAGGCTTTAGGCTACGACATTGACGCTGATGACTATCACAGGTTCGTAAATCTTCTTGTCATCATCATATATTCCAATTTCCAACCGATTCTAATATCATGAAATACTTTCTTCTTTTCTAAAAAAGAAACGTTCTCTTTTCATCTCTCCATTAACAGTTTCGTGCACGGAAAATTGCCGTATCAGTTGATCAAACCTGATTCTCAACTACGGAACCTCCTGCGAAGCATCACTCAAAGAAAAATCGTGAGTCTATAAAGACAAAAAAAATAAAGAAAAATATAATATAATATAATATAATATTCGATCAGAACTTTTTCTCCGCGCAATTTACTTATCTGCATCTACGTTTTGTAGATTTTTACCAACTCAGACAGAAACCATGCCATTGAAGTTTTGAAGCGGCTGGGAGTAGATGACTGCTTCGACCAAATCATCTGCTTTGAGACTATGAATCCAAACATTTCGAAATCTAGCCGTCCCGACGAATATCCGGTGGTTCTCAAACCCTCACCAACGGCCATGAAAATCGCTCTTGATGTTGTAGGATTTGATCCCCGACGCACGGTATGCCGCAATACATATGATCAAAGACTTCCGCTTAAGTCGATTTGTGTCCCTTTTGCATTTCGGTCTATAGTATTTTTTTTTAAATTAATTTTTAAGAGATGCGCTAAAAAATTAACATACAACAATTGTACTATTAAATTTTTAGTTACTATTTCTTTTCAAATTGTTTTAAGTCTATGCTTACCCACTTTTTTACTATGTTTATTCATGTCATCATAAATTATTTCTTTTGATAGGTTTGGTACTATTAAATTTTTAGTTACTATTTATTTTCAAATTATTTTAAGTTTATCCTTATCCACTTATTTTTACTGGCGTATTATGTTACATACTTGTTCATACCATCTCAGTCGTCTCTCTTATCTTATATTCTATAAAAACTAAATTTAACTTATTATAAATATGTTCATTTCTTAATCTATCTTTGAGTATTATACTTACTAATCCATCTAAGAATTCTATAATTTTTACCTTTTGGATATTTTTTTCTTTCGTCCACCAACATTCTGATTCATATGATATAGTTGGTTTGCTTTTCTTTAAATTTTTAAATATCAATCATTTGTACTCTTGCATGTAAATTTATGAACTGACATGCGCATTTATTGTATTTCTCAGCTATTTTTGGATGACAATCCTCGAAATGTTGCTGCTGGAAAGGCTGTGGGGTTTTGCACTGTTTTGGTAATTTTAATCTTTTAACTATTTTTTAAGAATAAAAAATACTAATATTTTTTTTAGATTTGACAAAAAAAAATAGCAACCTTTTCGATCTTAAAATTTTAAAAACAAAGGGTTTATCTTGAAATTTTTAAAATTCAATAGACCTCATTTTATGTTTGTAAAAAAAATAAAATAAATACAAACCTCCTTTTATATATTTTTCAAAAAAATAATAATTGTTTTAAAAGATGCTTGAGGATTCAATTATTTGTGAAAGTTTATGAAAGTACTTGTACCTCAAGAAAGGTATATGGAATTTTTGAAATTTAAAGGAAAATACAAGTCCTTTCTTGAAGAGATTTGTGTCTTTTTTTTTTTTTAATTACTTCAACATCACATTATTCCATCATAATAACAAATTTTACACTCCTTGACTAAAAAATATATCTTATTTATTAATTAAAGGAAAAAAAAATACTGACGGGTTTGGTAAAAACTAATCCTTTTGAGATTTTAAAATTTTCAGAGATTTCTTATGAGATTTTAAGAATTTTAGGAACCTAAGGCTTATAAAAAAAATACATATATATATATATATATATATATTTTTTGATATTCTACAAAAAAGAAGTCTTTTGAGGAGAGATTCTTGTCATTTTAGCGAATTAGAGGTAGTGATTTTTTTAAAATCCCTAAGATTTTTAAAATTTTAGAGAATATTCCTATCTTTTTGATAAAGAAAGGAGGATAATGTTTTTTATCCTTAATTAAATATTTTATTTTTAATATTAAAATTTGTACATATTATTTAATAAAAAAAATATAAATCTATTGACAAGAATAGAAATATTTCTCTGTAATTTTCCATTTACAGCTAAAATTTTTTAAATTTTAAATTCTGATTTGTTTTTGTACCTTATTTATACTAATCAAGGTTGGAAAAACAACCAAAAGCAAGGAATCAGATTACGTTTTGGAGACGGTCAACAATTTGGCACAAATTGTTCCAGAAATATGGGTCAGCAGGGTGGACGGTGGGGATCAAAAGAGCCGCAGCGGGAGCGAGATCAAATCAGCACTAGCAGCACCACCCGTGGGCGCTTGATCAGCTCCGTGATTTGGATCCGTAAATATGCATCGGCTTAAAACTGAACCGGGTTTTGTAAATATCACCTACACATCACGTGACCGCTACCTCGGATGCGATCCTGTGCATATGCGTTCATGTGTGGGCCGCTGGGTTTCCGACCACGGGAAAGTGTGTCTTCTAATTGTATGGCTGTATTAAATTGAAACAAAAGTGGATCAACCTGATCCGCGCAAATGTAATGAAATGGTTTGATTCAATAAACAATGTGCTCTTCGAGAAGTTTCGAAAGGGCAGATTGAGTATAGGTTTGTATATTATAAAGTATTAGGATGGTGGTTGTCCACGTAAGCCAATCATTATTGATCAGTTGCAATCCGTGCCGGTTCCCTATCAAATAAGGATATGCTGTACTGACGTGTCGTCCGTGTCATCATCTCACCCAATAGGTAGATAATTAAATAGAAATAATAAAATAATTTGTCGCCTCTGTTTTTCCTAAAATAAATCTGGTTCATTTCTATTCATTCATTGAATAAAACTTATCAATTACTTCACCCTAATTACATGAAATTTCATATGAGTGAGAGATCTATATATATTTCGATATAAATTTCAATGAAGTTTTGTGTCGTTGTAATGGATCTAAATATTTATATAATATATTGTGATTGATAAATTTTAAATATTTTGTGGAGGAATGGTTTGTGTTGTAATTATATAGGTATTTTTAAAATTAATTAGCAATTTGTTATTATTAATTTTTCATGCACGTTAAGAAAAAAAATTAAAAATCAAAAAATTTGATTTATGTTGTTATACCGGTATTTACTAATTGACTCAAGATCAATCGATCCAATTGAATTAGTCAAATTGGGAATCAGGTATCTGGTTTCTAATTGTCAAAACATTATACGACTAAGTTTCTCAAGTTAATTTGTTAATTGGACGTGAGTCTCTTAATTGAGTTTACCACGGCGGGATGGAAAGGGATAAAATGTTATTTTATTAAGAGTAAACTTCCTTTTTTTCGTGCGTATATGATTGATTAAAACAAAGTTCATTTTATCAATAAAGTCAAGACTAAAATCCAACACCACCTCCTAAGTTTTATAAATGTGACACACCACCTCTTGAACTTTTGAAACTTATCAAAAGTTTCCCGAGATTTGAATTTATTGACAAAATAAATATTTTGTTAGTCAACTATTAGTCAATTATTAAGTGTATATGAAAAAATAAATTTTATCATTGATAAAATTGACATCATTTACTCTTTGATTTCACTGTGAGAAGAAAATGATATCAATTTAATAAATTAAAGAGCAAAAGAAACTCAGATTTAATAAAAAGTCAATTTCTTAAAAAATAAAATTCATTTTTTACTATTTGACCACTAGATTTTTTTTTTTTTTTTTTTTTTTGTCCATAAAATTAAATTTCACGATTTTTTTTATAGTTTTCAATTCATGGGATGGAATGTCTTATTCAGTAAGCATAGGGAGTGTGACTAGATTATGCTATAAAATTAAATCACAAGAATTTTTTCTTTTAGTAGCTTTCAACAACTCAAAAGTGTCTTGTCATATTTAGAAAACTTATAGGGTGTAGTTAGATTTCACCATGTAAATAAAATTTAAATTTAAGGGGTTCTTTAATTTGGTGATTGTTAAAAATGTAAGGATTCTTTGTTAGTTGGCAAGGGTTAAATTATCATATTCAAAAAAGTTAAGGGAGTGCCATTCAAATTCGTGCCTTTTATAATTAGTGTTGGCCTTTGTTTAATTTGGAGAAAAATATTATCAAGAGAAGACAAAATAGAAGTCATATGATCGGAGGCACCTGAATCAACAATCCATTCAATATTATAAAAAAAAAAAAAAACAGAATGACAAGAGGCAAGGTTACCAGCAAAATTGGCAGAGTTGGCGTTCAAGGGCGATAGAAGATCTAAGAGTTGATGGTATTATTCGCTGGTGAGACTAGGGGCAGCAATCTCGCAAGAAGTTGAAGAACCTGTGACAGTATTTGCAGCCATTGAAGAACCAGATATGATGTTGGACATAATGTCAGATCAGTTCAAATGAATCAAACCGCCGAATTGGGTCAGATCCGATCTCTATGATGGCCAAAAAAATATAAACCATCGATTTGATAGAATGCTAGAGAATAGATACGACTCTGGAGGCCAGAAACTACCCAAAAGTCATTGGAGACTGAGATGAACTGAGACGCCTGGAGGAGATGATCGAAACAATGTCGTCGGCAACTACTATGCGAGAGAGCCGAGAGAGAACTGTGGAAAGATGTCGGAAAAAAAAAAAAAAAAGATGCAGCTAAGAGAGGACCACATGCATGCAAGTCTGAAACAGAGCTCTAGAGAAGCAGCTGTAAGCACCGACGATACTGGAGAATACTAGCCAAGACGACGGAAAAAAACGAGAACCAAAGAGTGCTGAAGATGCACCAGCTGGGACGGAGAACTGACACGGAACCGAATTGAACGTGAACGTGGGAGATGCACCAGCCGAAGACAACTTTCGTAGAAGAGGGGAGAACCGAACAAAGATGTTGAGAAACTGCAAGACAACCGAAAAGGAAGCAAGACCAGGTTGTCTTCAATGCACTTATCACTGCATGTGGTCAATCAGGAGCAGTTGATCGGTCTTTTGATGTGTTAGCAGAAATAGAGGCCGAGACACAACATATAAAACCTGATCATATAACTGTTGGTGCTTTGATAAAGGCTTGCTCGAATGCTGGTTAATGTATTGTTATAGGTTTATCGAGCACGAGAAGTATACAAGATGATTCATCAATACAAAACCAATGGCACTCCAGATGTCACGTCCCGAACCCGAAAATGGGACCCAGGGGTGAATTAGTAACCTAACCTGTCCCTGTATCATATAAAATACCAATGCTACACCATTATGAATTAGGGTTTGACCCCATGGAGTTCCCGTACACCCTGTACACATTCATATATATGACAAATAGGCATCGGAAACTGTTCTTTCTGTACATACATTGTACCATACCAGAGTCTATACAAAAGGAGTCTAAGCTCCATAATACAATACATAAACCCAGGTGTCAACCACAACCCAAAAAGACAACCTGATAAAGTCCTAGTACTTACACAAGTACTTCCCGCAGTACACCGACCACTACGCTCCCAACACAAGGATGCTAGTTTCGGATACTCGAATGACCTAAAAAATATGTACGTACGATAGGGGTGAGACACTTCTCAGTAAAGCAGATCCACGTTATATCGGTATGTGGCATATGAGTGTTATCATGACATAAAACATACACATTTCAATACAATTCCAATATTTTCACAAAACAAATCCAATATAATACTCATCACGCACACACACATGATCAAGTAACTGATGTTGTCACACCCTTCGACCGAAGTCGGCCCACATTACACGGCGTCCCTAGCACATGGCATAACCCCAGGCTCCCATGGCCGATACAACTGGTTGATCCACACCCTTCGGTGATCAGCCGGAAAGGCGGTATTGTACGCCTTTGGATATAGAGCCGGACACTCTTGCCAGTCACTGGCTGGTGATATTTCACACCCTCGGATATAGAGCTAGACACTCTTTCACAACCTGAAACAATTCGGAACCCCGTTCCTATATCTCATTTCAGAAAATCACAACTCATGCATGTTCATATAACAATTCAATCCACACCCATTTGGTAATCTAAACTGTCGCGATGTCCTGGACCCTGCCCAGAGAACCACTCTCTGGCGAAAAATTGGGTACGGCTACGAACTGGGAAGAATGGATGTGTGATTTTGAAAAAGTATTTTTCGTGGAAAACAATGTGTGATGGAGTCGCCACTAACCTTTTGAAATGCGGTTAGAACACATGATTGCTATCCCGTTAAAGGTGGAATCGGTCTGCGCCACCAAAGTCGGATTCGGGAGTACGGTTACTCGAGGGGAAGGTATTAGCACCCCCTAGTACCAGATTAATAAAAAATTATCTCCAAAATAAATCTAATAAGCCTGTCAAAATTACTCCCTTTCAAAAATCAAGAGAATGAAAATACTATATAGGTATTCCCTCAGAACCGGGGCACTCCAATACTCTGGAGAGTCTATGCCCTTGGTTGCAATTATCGAGAAGAAAAATCGAGAAAATAAGGTACAAAATATACGCCCGGGGGTTTTGAAATCTATGAGTTTTTTCTAAGTAAAAAAATATTATTCCGGGAGGTTTTTTTTAAATTTGTTCGGGATGGAAATAATTTTATGTGCCTAAAAAAAATATTTTTGTGATTTTTTTCCAAGAGTGAAAATATTTTTGAGATTTTATGTGATTTTTCCCAAACTTTAAAATAGCACAAGAAAAAAAAAACCATGGAAATGAAAATTTGAAAATATTTTTTGGATTTTTTGAGAATTTTGTGATTTTTTTGTGAATTTTCTAGATATCTAAATAATAATATACAAGTGAAATGGAGAAAACTAGCATGAATCGGTTTCGGGAATGATGAACTGATCAAACGTTAATCAGTTTGGGGGAAACCAGTTTAAGGTCTTGGTCGAAACCATTGAGTCAACACGCGTTGCCTAACGCATGGGCTGTGTGTGTTCAAGTGTATGCTAGCGTGCACGAATGACACATGATGCATGTATGATCACGAATGCGTGACCATGTGTATGCATGGATAAGCATATGCATGAATGCGCGTGTGTGCATGAATGAGTGTCACGGTCCGCCTTTTTCACACCGTTGTGAAGGGCCGTGCGGCGCTAGCTAAAGCACTCTTGCTTAACTAGCCAGCCTTTTGTTTACCAACATTCATTCACGAAACACTTTCATTAACATTCAATCAGATAGCAGCGGAAATAATAATCAATTCATGAAAGCCGTGGCAACCAAGCAGTAAATATTGAAGTAAACGTAATTCATTAACAAATCCTCTGTTGACATGTTGTACTTAGCGAGGGAGGCAAGTAGGCTAAGCACGTTGACAATTGCTAGTGAGTTTTACAATGATTGATGAACACTCACCCTCCCCTAAAGAGCTTTCTAGGCCATTCTCACTCTAGCACTAGGAAACATCAAAGTGACCGAGGAGTCATATTGCCTTATTTGGCTTACAATGAAAGAAATACTAGAAAATAACCCTACACTAGTATTTACATGATGGAAACCCATCCCAAACACACGAGATAAGCGGTCATAGGCAAGCATAATGCCCTGAACAAGCTTAGCCCGTGACATTCTCCCCCACTTATGCGGTCGACGTCCTCGTAGACTTTTGGCGATAGGTACACTTCAACTTTGTCCACGAATGGCTTCAAATCTTTCCGCAGAAATCCAGCTGATTTCTTTATCATCAAGGCATTTCCACATCACTAGGAACTTCTGCCGCTTCTTCCTTGAGGATAGGAACTTTCTGTCTGCAAGGATCTCTTCAACATCATGTCTGTCAGGTTGCACTGTCTTCAACTCTGCACTGTTTGACTGACTTTTGCTCAGGTCGTTGGTGTTGGCGTTGAATGGCTTGAGGCAATTGACATGAAATTGCGGTTTTCTCTCCTGATCTGCTCACTTCTTCATCTGCTTAGAAGCTTTCTCCAGATAGGCTTGGGCAAACTCTGCATTCTTTCTCCCTTCGCTGGTGAAGATGTACCCCCTGGGACTCTTTCGTCTGTACGGCTCGCCCACTGTGTGAGGTAACAGTGGCAGCTGGCCTGTAATAAGCGCAAAAGGGCTCTTGTTGGTTGTTGAGCGCCTTTGGGCATTGTCACAGAATGGAGCCACATCAAGTAGTTGCACGCCACTCTTCTGGTTGTCATTGACACAATGGCGCAAGTACTCATCTAGTAGCTCTCTGAATCTCTTCATCTGTTCGTCTGTCAGTTGATGATAACTCGAAGAGATGTCAAGGTGTGACCTGAATATCCTGAAAAACTCTGTCAAGAAGTTGTCAGTGAACATTAAATCTTGGTCACAAATAATAACTTGGGGAATACCCCAATGTTTCACAACAGTCACAAGGAATAATTGTGTCGTCCCCTCTGCCGAACAGTACTTTGGTGCGGCCATGAAAGTACCATACTTCTTCCGCTCCCCCTTGTCTTGTTGGCAAGTGAGACAAGTTTTGGTATAATTAACCACATCATCCCGCGTGTGCGGCCAATAATACCTTCCCAGTAGTCCTGTCATTGGAGTCATTCTCCGCGAATACCCCTTACCGAACTTCCTGCAGTAACGAGTAAGGCCAAGAAAGGAACGCAACTCCTTCATTGTTGTGGGGATCTTCCGTTCTTGAATCCTCCTTACCTTCTCCATACCCCTACGGATACGACCTTGTTCAACGGCTTGACCAAGGAATTTGTTGCTCCAACGAGCGGAAGAGAAATTCTCCTTCTTCAAATTCAAACTGTTTCCCTTCAGCCTGTCGAACACCTTCCGTAGATGCTCTTCATGTTTCCTCTGAAACGACACCAATGCTCCCAACAGTGTTTTGGAAGGGCGAACACATCCCGCTTCCACTTCATCAAGCTGTTTCCCCAACTCTACTATCTCTCTAGGCGCAATCCAACATGGCCTTTTAGCAGGTGGTTTCACTCCTGATAACAACTTGATCTCTTGCTCCACAGTCCGTCGTGAAGGCAAATTGTGAGGCAGCTTATCTGGCAACATCTCCTTATCCTCATCCAACACCGCTTGGATGGTCGTAGGCTCCAGCTCTTGGCCTACTTCTTTGTCTACCACCACCGTGGCTAGACGTGTCTGCTCACCCTGATCCAATCCTTCATTGAGTTGTATGGCTGAAAGGGACTTCCCTTCGTCTCCTTTCGTTGCAACGACTTGCACCATGCACGAGTGATCTCCCATCAGACACAGGGAACCAGCCAAAGGCATCAGCACTGCCCTCATCCCCATTAGAAACTCCATTCCTAGAATGACTGGATAGTCATCCAATGGCACCGCTGTGAAATTCGCATGACCTTCCCACTATCCAAGCTTTATCACCACTTGCTTGGCTACTCCCAGAGTAGGCTGGGCTACAGAGTTAACTGCTTTCACGCGTCCTGTATCCTTCTCTAAGGATAAGTTGAGTCTTCCTGCTTCCAACTGCGAAACAAAATTATGAGTAGCTCCCGTATCCACCATAGCGCGAGTACTCTTCCCAATTATCCTCAAGTCCACAAACATTAACCTTTTTGCTCGTGTAACTTTCGGTATTTTGGTCTGCTTTTCCAATGCGTTCACCAATCGCACTGAACCCACCCTCGGGGCATCATCCTCTTCCCCATCGTCTTCCACTGCCTGTTCAACAATGGAAGCCTGTAAGGCATTAAGTGATGCTTTGTGAGGGCACTCAAAAACTCTATGAGGACCTCGACACAAGAAACACTCAATTTTACTCTTCCCCTTTCCATTGGGTGTGTTGAACCCTTGAGACGATGAAACTTTCTGTGAGGTCGATGATTTAGCGTCGGCTCCCCCACTCTTAGGTTTGCCATTCCTGAAAGACTTTCCACTATTTCCCTCTCCGCCAAACCATTTGGACGAAGCGGTCTCATCACCAGCGTAGTCTGTCAAGCGTTCTGCAGCCGCTTGTGCAGTTGACAAGTCTTGAACCCTTTGCCTATGAAGTTCAGTTCTTGCCCACGGTTTCATCCCCTCTAGAAAATAGAACAACTTGTCCTTCTCCGACATATCCCGAATATCCAACATTAAAGCAGAAAATTGTTTCACATATTCACTGATTGACCCCATATGCTTAAGATCTCTCAGTTTTCTCCTTGCATTATACTCAACGTTCTCAGGAAAGAATTGGGCCTTGAGCTCTCTCCTCAAGTCTACCCAACTATCAATCACACAGTTTCCATTTTCAATTTCTCGGTACTTGGTACGCCACCACAGTTTGGCATCACCAACCAAGTACATGGTCGCAGTATCCACCTTTGCCTGTTCTGAGGTCATCCTCAAAACGCGAAAGTACTGCTCCACATCAAACAAGAAGTTCTCTAACTCCTTGGCATCTCGGGCACCCCCATACGTCCTGGGTTCTGGCACCTTGGTCTTGCTAACTCCCGGAGTGTTGGAGTTCCCCATAGCAAGAACCATCACATTTACCTTTGCATCCAGATCTGCCATCCGGGCTTGCAAAGTTTCCACAGTGTGGCGAAAGTCCTCTGACATGTCGCCTATCAAACCTGCTTGATGTTTTTGTGATCCCCTCACTTCATCAACAAGTTCTCTTATCTGGGCCACCTCCGCGGCCATAGTGTTGGTTGACTCTTCAACCTGTGCTTCCAGCACGCTGATTCTCTCAGCATTGTTTGGTGCCATGGTCACTTACCAAAGCTTTCCAAACCCAACAACGAAGGCAATCGAATTCACGTAGCAACTCAACCTTGGGCTCTCACCAAGTGTCACCGACTTGGGCTCTGATACCAAATGTCACGGTCCGCCTTTTTCACACCGTTGTGAAGGGCCGTGCGGCGCTAGCTAAAGCACTCTTGCTTAACTAGCCAGCCTTTTGTTTACCAACATTCATCCACGAAGCACTTTCATTAACATTCAATCAGATAGCAGCGGAAATAATAATCAATTCATGAAAGCCGTGGCAACCAAACAGTAAATATTGAAGCAAACGTAATTCATTAACAAATCCTCCGTTGACATGTTGTACTTAGCGAGGGAGGCAAGTAGGCTAAGCACGTTGACAATTGCTAGTGAGTTTTACAATGATTGATGAACACTCACCCTCCCTTAAAGAGCTTTCTAGGCCATTCTCACTCTAGCACTAGGAAACATCAAAGTGACCGAGGAGTCATACTGCCTTATTTGGCTTACAATGAAAGAAATACTAGAAAATAACCTTACACTAGTATTTACATGATGGAAACCTATCCCAAACACACGAGATAAGCGGTCATAGGCAAGCATAATGCCCTGAACAAGCTTAACCCGTGACAATGAGCATGTGCATGAATGTGCGCGCGTGCATGAATGAGCATGTGCATGAATGTGTGCATGCATGATAGGTGCATGCATGAATGTGTGTGCGTGTGGGGATGTGCACGTGCATGAATGTATGTGCATGAATGCATGTGTATGCATAAATGAGCACGTGCACGACTGTGTGTGTGTGTGCATGATGTGCACGTGTATGAATGTGTACGTGCATGAATGTGTGCGCGTATGAATGAGTACATGCATGAATGTGTGTGCATGCATGAATGAACACGTGCACGAATGTGTGAACGTGCATGTATGTGCATGCATGAATGAACACGTGTATGAATGTGCGTGCATGCAAAAATGAGCACGTGCACAAATGTATGTGCGTGCATGATGTGCACATGTATGAATGAGTACGTGCATGAATGTGTGTGCATGCATGAATGAGCACGTGCATGAATGTGTGTGCGTGCATGGATGTGCACGTGTATGAATGTGAATGTGTGTGTATGTGCGACCACATGCATGCATGCATGGGTGTGCGAATGCATGTGTATGAGACTGCATGTGCATGTGAGTATATATGAATGTGTGCATGCACGTGTGTGTGAGTGCATGGTAAGTGTATGTGAATGCATGCATATGTATGTATGTGGACGTGGGTGTATGTTTGACTGCATGCGTGCATGCATGGGCGTGCGAATGCATGTGTATGTGAATGTATACGAATGCGTGCATGCATGTGTGTGTGAGTGCATGCATGCATGGGTATATGGATAGGTGGTGTTTGTGCGGGTGTGCACGTGAGTGGGTGCATGGGTTAGTGCATGGGTGGTGTGTATTGCAGGGCATTAAAAACTGTGTAGTGTGTGTTTTGTGGGTGTTTTATGTGAGTGCATGAAACAGTGCGTGTTTCGGTGCATGTAACAGTGTGTGTGTGTGTGTGTGTGGGCTGTAAGTGAGGGGTGTGTTTCGGTGATTGTGAGTCAGTGCGTGAAACGAGTGTGTGCGCATGGGTGTGAGCTAGTGGCGTGTGTAGGTGGGTTTTACTGCCCATTTAAGTATGTGTCTTGTTGCGTATTTAAGTGTGTGCGTGTGTGTGTAATAGTGTGGGTTTTAGTGTGTGTATCAGTGTGTGTAAACTGTGAGTGAAGGGTGTGTTTCTCTGTGTGTGGTTTAGTGTGTGCATGAGAGCGTGTAAAGGTGAATGTGTTGTGTGTGTAAATGAGTGTAAATTAGTGTGTGTTTGGTAGCTCCCTGGAAAATAAACCCAACGCAAGCATGCACAGAAAGAACTACGCAGATAAAGCAAGTTCCATCCTCAATGGGAAAATATAACCAAGCCATCGGAAGAAAAGCAGATCTTCCAAACTCTGCTCGGTTGGTCTTATTTCAACAAGAACATTCAAACCCAAATCTAAGAAAAATCAATTTCTGTTTGCCCATCCCATCGCAGATCTCCGAAATCATCCAAAATCCCTCTCAGGTCAGATCAAATACGTAAAAACAAATTGTCTTGGACGAAGCCGAAAAGTGGAAAAACGATGCAAACTTCTATCGAACCTAGTTAACTTTAGGGTTGTGGTTGGGAGGAGTGAGCAAGTTTGGTGGTTTCATATGAGTCTTTCAGATTGGGACTGAATAACAAAAAGAGAAAGAGAGTGTGCGTTGTGCCATGAACTGGTGAAATAGAGTGGAAGAGAGTTGTGAGGCTGCTGTGCAAGGGATGTGTGCATTAGTGGGTGGGTGCTCTCAACAATGGAACCTTGTTAGTTCAACTTTGTTCACAATGAACAAGAAAACCTACCCAGAACACAATGACACTCTTCAGCACCACCATTTTATCATCATAAGGTCGCTAAATATTAAACAAGCATCCATTCTTCTAGAAACTCCGCAAAGTTCCATATACTTCATATGATCAACCATCCTCCCAACTTTGATTCATCCATACTAACCCTTCCAAACTACTCCCTCTTCAACTAACACTACTCAAGAACAAATTATAACAAAACAGGGATCAATTCCACCCTTATTCTCATTCTTTCTTCAACTAAAATCAATGATTCAATAATAAGAAAACCCGAGTTTCCATCAAACATACAGTTTATGGAACCTTGAGTTTGAATTTGATTCTCACGAGTAGTTGCCAAATTGCGAGTTTACGGAAGAAAAAAAAATCGAGCAAAAGGTTCTTGGAAACTTGGGATGGAAGCTAAATGTACCTTCGTTGATTCCGGGTGAATGGCAGATATGGAAGCTTAACAAAGCTGTCAAGAGCGGGGTTCAGAGTTCTTGGTGCGGCGCTGTTGTTGCCAATGGTGGTGACGTTGAGCAGATGCGGGAGCTGGAGCTTGGGGAGGAGCCTGGAGATGCAGTTGACAGCTGAGGCGGAGATGCACTGGGTGAGGCTAGATCTGCTCGCTGCTGTGAAGGTAGTGGATGAGAGTGGCGGGAGTTACTGAGCTCCAGTGAGCTAGCCGGGCTGGTTTGCTGGAACTGGTAAGCCAAAGGGGTTGCATGTGCTTGCTCGCTGCGGAGAGCAATGCTCGAGGATGTGGGAGAGGACGAGAGAGGACTGGGGACTGAGCTTCAGTGAGCTATTCGAGCTGGTACGTGAGGGAGAGTGGGAGAGAACTAGAAAGGCTTCCGATGGAGGAAGAGAATGGTTGAGAAGGAGGCCCAGGTGGGACTTGGGGAGTGCCAGAGAAAATAGAAAAAATTCAGACCCCCTTTTGGCCTTGCGTGAGAAATTAGATCAGACGGGGACCCCCTTCCCCCCGGTATTGCAGGGAATAGCCTTTATAGGCTCTGCAGCTGGGTGATGGCACGTAAAAGCACGCGGGAAGGGGAAAATATTCCATCCCCTCAACCAGAAAATATTCCCTCACTTGTATGGTTCAGTTAGTGGGGTTTGGGATGGAATTAATACTCACATGCTTTTTCGTTTATTTTTTTCCTTAAATTTCTTATTGTTTATTTTTGTTGCTCCATTTGTTTTCCAAGAATGAGAAATTCAATTTAATAAGACTCCATTCCCAAAAATTGGGAGGATTCGGACTCGGACTCGGCATAACTAAAATACCGGGAGTCACTTAAAATTTAGCGGGACTCAATCAAAATACCGAGGCTCGATTAAAATCCACCGGGACTCAATAAAAATGCCGAGACTCGATTGAGACACACCAGGGTTCAATTAAAATCCAAGACTCGGTTGAAACTCACTGGGACTCAATTAAAATTCCCTGAGACTTCAAAATTCACCGAAACTCAATTTAAAATATTAAGACTCAAATGAATCCTCTTGATCCCAGGATTCGAGTCAATTTTTAATTTCGCCGGATTTTCTCGAAAATGGTCTAGTTAAAATTAGGGTGTTGACATAAACAATCATGATTTTCAAAATACAGTTCAAAACAAGTCAAGGCACAACCATCTCCATAACATAATATATATATATATATATATATATATATATCACAATATATTCACGGTTTTCCAACGAAACCAGAGATGCAACCCAATGCTCCCTTTTTCCCAAAATTGTAATATGCAAAACCCATAATTTTACCTGTTAGATTTTTCCAAATGAGTAGTCAAAACACACACAGGACCGTGAACCACAGTTCTACCAAGTCCGATTTTGAAATAACCGACATAAACACAATCCCCTTACCTTTCCCCAAAATCCAAAACCCGAACTCTACGGCTCCTAAATAACGAACCGAGTTCCCAAAACCAATAAACCACAGTACAAAACATACTTACAATTTCATTCTCTATAGTACCACCATAACGGAATTGAAAACCAAGTCTTACCTTGATTTTGAGTCAAAACCCAAAAATGCTCGAAACGAAGATTCGTTCCACTAATCTCGAAGAGAATCCTTCCCTGATCCTCGTAGTGACGTCGGATCGTCGATTCTAGCAACGTACGACGAAGCAATCTAGAGAGAGAGAGAGAGAGGATTTTGATTTCTTAGTCATGAAGAAATGGAACAAAGATATTTATAGCCCTTTAACTCAGCCAACCTCGTCGATGAGGCTGCATCTTCGTCGACGAGCCAACAAAGGGAGTTCATCAACGAAGCGGTGGTCTCGTCGACGAGCCTGAGATTTCCAAATTTCTCGAAACCCCTCGGCTTCTCCTCATTGACGAACACTTGTATTTCGTCGCCGAACAACAGAAGAGCCCTTGTCGACGAATTCTAGCTTCGTCGACGAAGCCTGCTCAATTACCTTTTTTCCCTTCTCTTATTTATTATTCCATATATCACAGTTCGGGTTCTTATAACCTCCCTTCCTCACAAAAATTTCGTCCTCGAAATTTGGAATCTCTCATTCACAAACTCATTCACAACCAACACACACTCAACTCTAGAAAGAACCGATGACTATTTACATCGAAGCCTCGTCATAATACATACACACCCTCACTTATGGCAGAGGAATACCGTGGTTACATACACAAACTGTGTTAGGAGTTCACAATAATACACACACCCAACGACTAACCACCTATCCCAATAAAATAGTAGGGTAACATATACACATACTCAGAACAACTGTGGATACTTCCGACGTATCTTCGCTTCCAATTCCCAAGAATTTTCCTCAACCTCGTGATTCTGCGACAATACCTTCACTAATGGTATATGCTTGGTACGTAGCTTCTGAACTTTACGGTCCAGAATCTGAATAGGTACTTCCTCGTATGCTAAAGTATCCCCAATTTCCAAGTTCTTGTAACTAATAATATGCAATGGATCTGACACGTAACTCCTCAACATGAATACGTGAAACACATCATGGATCCTCGAGAGGGCTAGGGGTAGTGCAATCCTGTAGGCTACTGAACTCACTCATTCTAAAACCTCGAATGGTCTGATATACCTCGGGCTCAGCTTGCCATTCTTTGCGAATCTCATCACCCCTTTTTACGGAGCGATTCTTAGAAATACCTTATCCCCCACCTCAAATTCCAACTCACGGCAGTGAACAACCGCATAACTCTTCTACCGACTCTAATTCGATCTAATCCTATCCTGGAACAAACCCACCTTCTCAAAAGCATGCTGTACAAGTTCAAGTCCTAACACCCGATGTTCACCAACCTTATCCCAATACAAAGGAGACCGACACCTCCAATCATACTGAGCCTCAAACGATGCCATCCCGATACTGGCCTAGAAGCTATTGTTATAGACAAACTCTACTAGTGGTATAAACTGCATCCAACCACCACCAAAGTCTAACACACAAGCTCGTAACATATCCTCCAAAATCTGTATTTTCCTCTCCAACTATCCATCAGTCTGGGGGTGGAATGTCGTACTGAAAGTAAACTTAGTCCCCAATGCTTCCTGCTACTTCTTCTAGAAACGAGAGGTAAACCTCGGGTCTCGATCTGACACAATAGAAACCAGTACCCTGTGCATTCTAACTAACTCATGCACATACAAGTTTGCTAGCCTACTCAAAGGGTAGCTAACCTTCATTGGTAACAAGTGAGCAAATTTCATCAACCTGTCCATGATCACCCAAATGGCATTCTGCCCGTGAAGTGCTAGCGGCAATCCGGTCATAAAGTCCATGGAAATATGTTCTCATTTCCACTTCGGAATAACTAAGGGTTGTAACGGCCCTGCCGGCCTCTGATGTTCAGCTTTCACCTGCTGACACATTAGACACTGCTCCACGAATTGAGTAATATGCCTTTTCATACAACTCCACTAGAAGGTCTCGTGCAAATTTTGATACATCTTCATGCTACCTGGATGTACCGTATACAACGAACGATGCGCTTCCTCTAAAATCGTCCTTCTAATCTCATCGTCATTTGGAACACATAACCTGGTCCCAAATCTCAATACACCTCCCTCAGAGATGTTAAATTCCGTAGCCAACCCCTGTTGTACTTTCTCCACAATCTCAATCAACTCCGCATCACTAGCCTGCGCGGCTTTAATACGCTAAAACAAAGTCAGCTGGATCACCAAACTAGTAATGAAAGCCTGATGATCACCATACACCAATTCTATACCAAGGTTTTCCAGATCCCATCTGATATGATGTTGAGCTACCACTGTTGATATTGCCGCATGCGCTAACTTCTGACTCAACGCATCAGCAACCACGTTAGCTTTCCCTGAGTGATAATTGATGGGGTAATCGTAGTCTTTGATCAGCTCAAACCACCTTCGTTGCCTAATGTTCAACTCCTTCTACGTGAAAAAGTACCTAAGGCTTTTGTGATCAGTGAAAATCTCACATTGAACACCATACAAGTAGTGTCACCAGATCTTCAGTGCATAAACTACAACAACCAATTCTAGATCATGCATAGAATAATTCTTCTCGTATTCCTTGAGTTGCTGAGAAGCATAAGCTATTACCTTACCCAAGCACATATCCCAAACCCTTTAGAGACGCGTCATTATAAATCACAAAATCGCCATCCAATGGTCAAAATCGGAGCAGTAACCAATCGCTGTTTCAGCTCCTGGAAACACTACTCGCAATCCTCGGTCCAATCAAATTTCATCCCCTTCCTAATCAATCGTGTCAGAGGCTCAAACAACTTAGAGAATCCCTCCACGAACCGACAATAATAACCCGCCAGCCCTAGAAAACTTCGAACCTCTTGCACACTCTTCAATCTCACCTAGTCAACCACAACTTCGATCTTGCTAGGATCAACTGAGATATCGCCTTTAGACACCACATGACCTAAAAATGCGACCTAATTCAACCAGAATTCACACTTCTTCAACTTGGCATATAACTTCCTCTCCCACAGAATCTGTAGCACCAACTTCAGATGGTTTTCATACTCTTCCGAACTCCTTGAGTATACCAAAATTTCATTAATAAATGTCACTACAAACTGATCCAGGTACTCATGGAAAACCCTATTCATCAGATCCATGAACACTGCTGGAGCATTTTTCAACCCAAACGGCATGACTAAAAACTTATAGTGATTGTATCTGGTTCGTAAAGCAATCTTCACAACATCCTCAGATCGAACCCTCACTTGATGATACCCTGACCATAGGTCAATCTTCGAAAAAACCTTCGTCCCCTGCAACTGGTCAAAGAGGTCATCAATACGAGGCAACGGGTAATGATTCTTCATGGTCACCTTGTTGATCTCACGGTAATCAATGCACATACACATCGACCCGTGCTTCTTCTTTACAAAAGAAATTGGAGCTCCCCAGGGTGAAACACTCGATCAGATAAAGCCCTTATCCAGTAATTCCTGCAACTGCTCCTTCAACTCCCGAAGTTCTGTTGGAGCCATTTGGTAGGAGCTCTAAAGATCGGTGCCTTGCCAAGAAAAAATTCTATCGCAAACTCCACCTCACGATCCGGAGGTGAACTCGTTGACTACTCGAATATCCTCAAGCTTCAACTCTTCCTGTGGCGGTTCCTTCACGCAAGCTAGGTATCCTTGACATCCATCCAAGAGTAACCTCCTCGCCCGTAATGCCGATAGAACCTGTGGCATCGAACGCACACACGATCCTACAAACTCGTACTCTTGTTCCCTAGTTGGTCTAAACACTGCTACCTTTCCACTATAGTCGATCACATCATAACTGGAGGATAACCAATCCATCTCCAATATGACATCAAACCCAAACATGTCATATACCACAAGATTTCCCGGTAGCAACCTTCCCTGAATTACCCCTGGTCAGTTTCCTAAAATTCTCCCACAAAACGATACACTCCTTGATGGTGTAGCTACAGACGATTCTTCATTCATAACTCAAGTCTCAACCCCACACAGTTTTACAAAATTAACATATATAAAGGAGTGGGTCGCACCCGAATCAAATAAAACCACAGCTCTATTTAAAAGTAACATCATAGTACCTGTCACCATATTCCCCGCATGCTTAGCTTCCGCTGGAGTAAGCGAGTATACCCTTGCCGGAGCTGGGTTCACTTGATAAGTTCCCCAGGATACCTAATTACTTCCATGATTTTGACTTGAAGCGGGCGTACCCCTTTTTGGTGCATGTCAATCCCGAACCATGTGACCTAACTGGCCATAGTTGTAGCAGTTACCCCCAAACAACTGGCATTTATGCCTTCTGTGGCACCTGATACAACGATCACTCGATTGGCTCGCCTGAGAACTCTGATGCTTGGTACTCTGATGGTAACCCGAGCTCTTGTTCCTCTTCTTCCATGATCCTTGGCGAGATCCAGACTGAGAACCAGAAGGTACTAGCCTCTACTTCAGTTCCTGATCCACATCATCCTCCTGGATGCTAGTCTCGATCACCGTGGCCTTATCCACCAAAACCGAGAACTCATGGATTTGAAGCATACCCACTAGTCTACGAATGTCCTTCCTCAGGCCCTTCTCGAACCTCCGAGTATTCTCATACTCGCTCGAGATCAAGCACGATGCAAAATGGGATAGCTCTATATACCGAGCAGCATACCCCTGCACCGTCATATCTTCCTTTGACAGAGCAAAAAACTCACCCGCCTTTGCATCACTATGGAAGACGGGAAGTATCTCTCAAAGAACACTTCCTTGAAACGACTCCATGTCATCTTTGTAGAATCGACTCTTTACTTCTCTAGCAGACTCACTGTAGTCCACCAACGCCCTGCCTCCCCAGATAGCTGGAAGGTAGCGTAGAGGAATCTCTACTTATCTGTGCAGTGTAGGACCTCTATAATCCTCTCGGTCTTCTCGACCCAGTCCTCTGCTATCATTGGATCGGGTCCTCTTGAGAACATCGGAGGGTGCATACGTGTGAACCTCTCGATGGTACACCCTGCAGCAATAGGAAAGCGTTCACGTCTCCTAACACTCCGCTCTATTTCCCGCATAACCCGCCTAATCAACCCTCGAGGCACAAATGGAGACTCATCGATGGCAGTCTCCTCGGAGCCACTTCCCAAGTTATTATCCTGGGGCTCCATTCTGAAAATACGGTAGGAATATATTAGCA
This sequence comes from Malania oleifera, assembly GCF_029873635.1. Taxonomy (NCBI): domain Eukaryota; kingdom Viridiplantae; phylum Streptophyta; class Magnoliopsida; order Santalales; family Ximeniaceae; genus Malania; species Malania oleifera. The sequence continues at coordinate 12,385,607 of NC_080419.1, forward strand.
CTCCTATGTCACGTACAGTTAATACAATCATTTTCAACTAATCATGTTAACTACCATCTCACCGGTCCAAGTATAACCTATCACACCGACACGAAAATCATCAATGTTTTGTCGTGATTTTACTAAAATCGTCATTCTAGGAAAAACACAAAACACCGCCAACGAGTCCCTGTCTAGCAACAAAATAACCCTCGACTCACTCTACCCATTTCCTACCTCCTATACTCTGGTATTTACACATAGCTACGCCTAACCAAGTCTACAAGACCTAACAATCTAGTTAGCTCTAATACCAAGTTTTCATGCCTCAAACCGGGAAATGGGATCCAAGGGTGAATTAGTAACCTAACTTGTCCCTATATCATTAAAAACACCAATGATACACCATAATGAATGAGGGTCTGACCCTGTGAGGTTCCCGTACACCCTATACACAATTATATATATGATAAATAGGCAGTGGAAACTGTTCTTTCTATACATACATTGTACCATACCAGAGTCTATACAAAAGGAGTCTAAGCTCAATAATACAATACATAAACCCAAGTGTCAACCACAACCTAAAAGACAACCTGATAAAGTCCTAGTACTTACATAAGTACTTCCCGCAGTACACCGACCACTACGCCCCCAACACAAGGACGCTAGTTCTAGTTACTCTAAGGACCTAAAAAACATGTATGTACAATAGGGGTGAGACACTTCTCAGTAAGGCAGATCCATATTATATCGGTGTGTGGAAAATGAGTGTTATCATGACATAAAACATACACAGTTCAATACAATTCCAATATTTTCACAAAACAGTTCCAATATAGTGCTCATTACGCACACACACATGATCAAGAAACTAATGTTGTCACACCCTTCGGCCCGAAGCCAACCCGCATTACATGGCGTCCCCGAAACATGGCGTAGCCCCAGGCTCCCATGGCATTGTACCGATACAACTGGTGGATCCACACCCTTCAGTGATTAGCCAAAAAGGCAGTATTGTACCTATTTCCAAATGGTAGAGCCAGACCATAAATTAGTGATAGAAGGTAAGGGCTTTTTTAGTTAGTATAGTATTGTAAGGTTCGGATTCTTTGAGTAATTTGGTAATATTGCCGGATGGACCCAGGAAGTAGTAGCGCTCAATCTAGTGGCGACGACGGAGCAAGGCCTTTTGGTGTAGGAGACGGGGATTTAGATGTCGTGTTACATAATGTGGCTTAGCAGGTTATGACTAAGATTGCTCGGAGGTCCAAGGAGCAGGGAGGTCCATCTACAGCACAGGGATGCACGATAGAAAAATTTACAAAAATGAACCCACCAACATTTTCAAGAGCGGTTGATCCTGCAGTTACGGAGAATTGGATGCAGGAGATAGAGAAGATTTTGATGGTGCTTTACTGTACCGATGAACAGAAGGTCCTCTATGCCATATATAAGCTGACAGGGGAGGCCAAGAGATGGTGGACAGCCACTAGATTACTGGAGGAGCAGAGATCAATTCTAGTGCGGATGATGTGGGCCCAATTCAGGGACATATTCTTTGACAGATACTATCCTGCTTCAGTAAGAGAGGCTAGAGTACAGGAGTTTCTGAGCTTGTCCTAGGGATCGATGACAATCCAGTAGTATGCAATGAAATTTATCGAGTTATCGTGTTTCTACCCTTATATTGTTCTAGATAAAGCTAAAAAGGCTAGGATGTTCAAGAGGAATTTGAAGCGAGATATTTATAGACAGGTGGCAAAACTAAGGATACAAGACTTATCAAAGCTGGTTGATAGGGCCATAATAGTAGAGGAGAGTTTGCTGAGAGAGAGTGAGATACAGAGCCAGAAGAAGAGAGTCACACACTCAAGTTTTCAAGCAAGTTTCAACAGAGACCCTTGGAGAGGAGGTAGATCCGGTGGGGGTCAGAGGTAGACGACAAAGTACAGTGGATTCCAGGTGAGTGCCGGCTGGGGGAGAATGTCTGCTACCATTGTGAGAGACCTAGCTATATGGCTCGATCATGTTAGGTACCGCCGATTTATGCACCAGCTCCCAGACCGAACCAAGGTGGTCATTAGGCGCCCGATGGAGGCCAGCAGAGGAATACGGCACTGATGAGGGTCTATGCATTGATGCCGGGAGATGCCGAGATTGCTGGAGATGTTATCACAGGTACATTTACTATATTATTATATAAAGTTATTGTTTTGTTTGACACAGGTGCCACTCATTCCTTTATATCGATGGGGTATGTTAAAGTAACTAGGGTAGAGACACAATTATTAGATGTTGAGTTGTCTGTAGTCACGCTGACAAGATCTATGGTAAAGTGTAGGAAGATACTTCGGAACTTTCCAGTAAGCATTCAGGAGAAAGTACTACTAGTTGATCTCATGGTACTAGATATGCAGGGGTTTAATGTAATACTGAATATGGATTGGCTGGCAGCAAATCGCACCAGCATAGATTGCTATCAAAAAGAAGTGATTTTCATACCCCCCCGGGTGAGCAAGAATACAAATTTGTGGGTTTACGTGTATGAGCCTCGTCACAGCCAGTGTCAGCTATTCAGGTGAGGAGACTGCTACAAGGTGGTTGCCAGGGGTATGCTGCCTACAAAAAGGAATTGCCAAAAGAAGAGCTAAAAAAAGTTGATATTTCAGTAGTTAGAGAATTTTCAGATGTATTTCTGAAAGAATTGTCTGGCTTACCACCAGATTGAGAGATTGAATTTATCGTGGATTTACTACTAGGGTTGGCGCCAGTATCTAAAGCACCATACCGCATGGCTTCAGTCGAATTGAAAGATCAGTTGCAAGAGTTGTTGGATAAAGGATTTATCAGGCTCGGTGTGTCGCCATGGGGGGCCCCAGTCCTGTTCGTGAAAAAAAAAGATGGGACCATGAGGATGTGCATAGATTATAGGGAGATAAACAAATTGACAATCAATAATAGGCACCCTCTTCCTAGGATTGACGACTTAATTTATCAGCTCCAAGGGACCCAGGTCTACTTTAAAATTGACCTATGGTTGGGTTATCATTAGGTGAAAGTTAGAGCAGAGGATATTTCGAAAACAACATTCCGAACCAAATATGGGCATTATGAATTTTTGGTGATACCATATTGGTTGACTAATGTACCAGCAGTATTTATGGATTTAATGAATTGAATGTTCCATAGTTACCTGGACCAGTTTGTTGTGATTTTCATTGATGATATACTGGTCTACTTGAAAAGTTTTGAAGAGCACGAGCATCATCTAAGGCTGGTGTTGCAAAAATTGAGAGAAAGAAAGTTGTACATAAAATTCAAGAAATGTGAATATTGGTTAAGGCAAGTTACTTTCCTCGAGCATGTGATCTCCGAGGATGGTATATTAGTTGACCCAAGTAAGATAGAGGTAGTGGTGAGTTGGGAAAGGCCAGGAAATGTCCAGGAGGTTAGGAGTTTTCTGGTTTTGGTAGGCTACTAACAACGCTTCGTAGATGGTTTCTCTAGATTATCGGGTCCACTAACACAACTCACGAGAAAAAATGTGAAGTTTTATTGGACCAATGATTGTGACTAGAGCTTCCAAGAGTTAAAGCAACAGTTGGTTTCAACGCCGGTACTGGCTATTCCATCAGGGGAGGATGTATTTGTGATATACAATGATGCATCTTTAAAGGGTTTTGGATGTGTGTCAATGCAGCATGGAAGAGTCATTGCCTAGGCATTTAGATAGCTTAAAGAATATGAGAAGAACTATCCAGTGCATGATTTAGAATTAGCTGCAGTGGTTTATGCTTTAAAAATCTGGAGGCATTATCTATATGGTGGGAAATATGAAATCTTCATGGACCACAAAAGCTTAAAGTATTTATTTACCTAGAAAAAGCTAAATATGAGGCAAAAAAGGTGGATAGAACTCATTAGTTACCACTCAGGAAAGGTGAATATGGTAGCAGATGTTCTGAGCAGAAAATCAGTGGGACCAACACTGGTAGCTATGAAGGTTCAACATCCGATCCTGATGGATTTGGAGATTCTTGGTGTAGAGTTGGTAGAGAGTAATCCTCAGGCATTTATTGTCGGCTTGGTTGTGCAGCCTACGCTATATGAAAAGATTAAAGCCGGTCAAGGAGATGGCGGAATTAGTAGAGGTAATAGTTAGAGTACAGGATGGTCAGAGAGAGGAGTTCAATATTTTTGATGATGGGGTTCGAAGGTTTCGCACTAGATTGTGTGTACCTGCAAATGATGATATTAGAAGAATGATTCTAGAGGAGGCTCACATATCTCTATACATGGTTCATCCTGACAGTACTAAAATGTATAGGGATCTGCGAGAGTATTTCTAGTGAAGTGGCAGGAAGAGGGAGATTGCCAAATTTGTGCAGCAGTGTTTGACATGCCAATAGGTTAAGGCTGAGCATTAGAGGCCAACAAGGTAGTTACAACCACTTTTTATCCTTGAGTGGAAGTGGGACCACATATCCATATACTTCGTCACTAAGTTACCGCCAGCACCGCATGGTCAGAATGCCATCTGGGTAGTTATTGATTGGCTAACGAAGATAGCTCATTTTCAACCTATTAAAGTTAGCTACCCTATTAACCGTTTAGCAGAGATCTACATTTAGGAGGTTGTTCGACCCCATGGAGTGCCAGTATCTATAGTCTTGGACCGTGACCCATGCTTTACATCACAGTTTTAGAAGAGCTTGCAGGAGGCTTTGGGGTCTCAGTTAGCATTCAACACCGCTTTCCATCCTCCGATAGATGGTCAAACAAAGAGAATGATTCAGGTACTTGAGGATACGCTAGATTCAGGTACTTGAGGATACGCTACGAGCGTGTGTATTGGATTTTGGGGGTAGCTGGACCCAGTATTTGCCGTTGGATGAGTTTGCCTACAACAACAGCTATCAAGCCAGCATAGGCATGACACCTTACGAGGCGCTTTATGGTAGGAGGTGTCTTTCTCCTCTATACTGGGATAAGCTAGGTGAGAAGTAAGTTTTGGGGCTAGAAATAGTGCAGTAGGCGTACAATAAATTCTGACTTATTCGACATCGAATCAGTGTAGCACAAAGTCAACAGAAAAGTCACGCAGATACTCGCCGCCAGGAACTGGAATTTAAAGTGGTTGACCATGTGTTTTTGAAAATAGCACCACTGAAGAGAGTCATGAGATTTGAGAAGAAGGGTAAGTTGAGCCCTAAGTTTATTGGCTCGTTTGAGATACTTGAGAAGATTGGGTCAGTTGCCTATTGGCTAGCCTTTACCACAAGTTTTGTTCAGAATACATGACATATTTCATGTTTCTATGTTAAGGAAATACGTCCAAAATCCTTTCCATGTCATCAATTATGCAAAATTAGAATTCAGTGATGCTCTAGCATATGAGAAAGCTCTAGTGCAGATATTGAACAGAAAAGAACAGGAACTGCGTAGTAAGAAAATACCACTAGTAAAGGTTTTGTGGAGGACTCACATGGCAGAGGAAGCTTCTTGGGAGCTTGAAGCGGAAATCAGGCAGAAATACCCACACCTGTTAGTGGGGTACAGTAGTGAGTTGTAAGTTAAATAATAACAATTTTATTTTGTTAAGTACAGTGTAATGAATGTATAATTGTAATATAAAGTATAGGATAGGTAGAGTTTTTAGTTTTGGGAAAATTTTCTTTTATGAGTATATTTGTAATCTCTCAGAACTGCTTATGTAACCACGGTATTCCTCCACCATAAGTAAGGGTTGGTAACAAAATAAGTAGCCCGTTTATGTTAAGTGTGGTGTTCAATATAAATAGTAAATTTCGAGAAAGAAATTTTATAAGGAGGGGAGAATGTAGAGACCCGTAAAATTATGGTAATTAAATAATAAAAGAAATGAGGAAGTAAAGGAAAATTTTAAGAAGGTCGGCAAGGTCGTGGACACGTGTCTCGTCGACGAGAAGATACCGAGAGGACAATTTTTAGGACCTAAATTTCATCGATGAGAAGTAAGGGTTCGTCAACGAAACACTTCTTGGACTCGTCGACGAGGTGACGTGGCTCGTCGACGAGGCCACATGTCAAAACATCTATAAATATGTAGGAAACTGGTTTTTAGCGAAGGAAATTCTCTCTCTCTCTCTCTCTCTCTCTCTCTCTCTCTCTCTCTAAAATGGGATTCCCTCACTTCTCTCTAAGTTTTCGGTTCCGTCATTCCCCAATTCGACGATCAAAATCTACCACTGTGATCCTGGGGAGATTCTCTACGACATAACCGAAGTGAAATGTTGATTTGAGAAATTTTAGAACCATCCCAAAACTAGGGTGAGTGAATTATTTGAGTATTTTCAGTATTACCCAGTTTATTTGAGGTCAGATTTAGTATTATATGTGAATATACTAGAGTTTTGTGAAGTAAAATTTAAGTATTATATTTTTAGGAATATAGTATTTTGGGACCCTACAAGCAAGGGTTGAGGACCGCAGTGGGTGGTATTGCAGGAACCTAGGTAAAATAATGTATGGATTATAGTTTAAGATTTGTGCATATGTGGATTTGGAGAATATGTAAATGATAATTATCTAGGTGAATTCAGTTGTTTTATTGAGAAATATACGTGTGTTATTTCAGGATGTTGAAATATGTATGCGGCACACGTGGAATTGTAAATAGCAGTTAGTGCTCAGATAATCAGGTAAGAGAAATATGCTATGCTAGTAAATTTAGAAATATTATCAATAAATTATAGATTCACGTATTAAAATACAGGGATTTAATTATATAATTTTTATATATTTTAGAACACGAGTTTTATTAATTGTGTGGCCTAAGTAGATATTTGATTAGTACAAAATTTGTATAGTTATTCAGAATATCTTGATTTACATTGTATATATATAGACAGATATATATATATTTACCAAACAGTTATTTACAAATATTATATAGACAATTATTTTACAGTAATTACAGAATGTCATGTTTTCCAAAATCATAACACTCAGACATTACATTCAATCAGATATTATAGTTTTTACAATTAGATATTATTGTATTTTTCATATTAGATTTATAGTGTTATGGTTATTTTGAAATCATGATAAAAACTGTAGGAAATCTATAGAAATAGAATATACAGTATTAGACCTTGATAAATCAAGTTATGTTCAGCTAGCAGAGCACGGTACCGTTGCTATTTTCATATCAGAGTGCAACCACATATCTTAGATAGTATGTGGATTTCGTCAATCGTGCCTATGGAGAGATTGCAGTCTCCCCAGTATTCTGGGTTGCAAAGGCCGGTTTGACGAGGTAGTTACCCGTTCCGTGCCTAGGAGAGGACGCAGTTTGGCTGGGCAGAGGATTGGTAGAGTTACAGTTGACTTACCTGGCGGGCCAACTAGGATTAGGTCCTGCCTATGGTCTGCACAACCCTGTCATGAGGGGTTAAATCATGACATACAGTTTTCCAAGGTAAACTCCTCAGTTATGTATATGTATACAGATTTACAGAATATCAGTAATATAGTATGATTCTAGAAGTATGAAAAGTATAAAATTCAGACAATATAGTTATACTTTAAACTACGATAAAAAGCAAGTTATACCATATATTGATTACCAGCTTTTACAGTTTCAGATATTGTCATTATAATATTTATGAAACTCAGTCCCCACACACTAGTAATAGCATATTTCTTCTTACTGAACGTTGTCTCATCCCAGTGGTTTAACATTTTTCAGGTGATCCAATTAGACAAGCAAATCAAGCTTGCAAATAGAGAGATCTTTTGTACTACCCTATCTTAAAGGGTAAGTGTCTTCTGGGGAGTATATTTTTTGAGTTGATGAAACTAGAGTGATGTGTAAATATGTATATATGGTTTGGAAACACTGAATTCTGGTATTGTGAATATGGATGTATGACTTTATATTTTCTGCTGTATAGGTATGTCGGTTTATGTACAGGATACCTAGGTGCCGTTTGGGCCTTGAGTTGTTATAGCAGGTGTTACAAGGGTATGAGAGTAAATTATATTTTATAAAAAAAAAATGGTGTAATATTTGGGTCGTTACATGTATTGTACTTTAATTTTTAAAATCATAAGAATATATACGACATAGAACATATTGACCAAAACCAAAAAAAGGAAAACAAAAAGTGAATCGGACCTAGCCATATGCTAGGGAGCATTCGACCAGGCCCAGGGGGTGGTCAACCAACTTGGGCAAAGGCTAGAGGTGGTCAACTAAGCGTTGAAGGTGGTTGACCGATCTAGCAAGTTTTGCCAGCAACTATCTTCTTCTTGTCTCTAATCGCTAGTAAGCATTCGACCAATGTGAAAACTTAAAAAAACTACAACGAGTAGAAAACGATTAATTCATACTCATATATGTCCCTCCTAAGCCCTCATAACGTTGGAGAAGCTATTTATAATGAACTGTCAAATGTTTTTATTTTCATTCTCTCTCGATCTCTCTCTTTACTCTAATTGCCCACCCTTGAGAAATAGTTTAGAGAACTCTTGAACTTTATTTGATTATCTTTGAGAGTATCTTTGAGAGTCCAAAGACTTATTCAAAATATAAATATTTTTTAAATGAATAAAAAATTTTGAAAACTCAAAAATTAATTTTCTCGTTTTCAAAATATTTTCTCATGACCACCAAGAGCATAGCTGTACCAAAAAAATAATTCTCCCTCAAAAATATTAATTTAGCAAAAACATCTGTCTAAATTGATGACAAACACAACCAATTACATTTCATGTTCATATCTTTTACATATCCAATGTAACTCTCTTAAAAACTTAAGGAAATTTAACATTACAAATTCCGAAAAAAAAAACCCACCGAATTTAAATCACATAACCACAAAATACATGGTCACCAGAACACAGCACCGTTCACCTTATCATCTGCTCACAAGTCATAGACTTGCTTGCCGGTGAACTTGACGACGGAGGGGCTCACGTTCTTGCCGATGGATCGGAAATTCAGACCCACCCCCTGGCGACCAGGGTTCACCTTCTCCGGGTACACCCCGTCCTTGGGGTGCAAGTACTGCACCTCCCCATTAGGGAATACCCTATAAAACTGGTACTTTATCTTGTACTTCGACCTCAGCCTTGTCCCCAGCGCCAGGCAGTGCTCCTTCCTAGCCAGCTTCAGCAGGTTCGGGCCCTGCCGCATTATCGCCGCACCCGCCGTTGGCATCTCGAACACTTGTTCCTTGGGGGAGTCCCATGTGATCACATAGAATTCCTCCACTTGGGCCTTCCTGAGGAGCCCGCCCGTGCTGCCTCCAAATATTGGGGACGGCGTGTTCGGGTCTAGCTCCGGTGGAGTGAATCCCTCCGGAGCCTCCTTGGCGGGCGCTGCGGCTGCTTTGCCTTCTGCAGCCGCAGCCGCCCTTATGTGGGAGAACTTGTGCGGCTTCGGTATGGCGAAGGGCGAAGACGAGGATTTCCAGGGTACCGCCAGGGCGACGCGGTCGCCGGGTTTTGGGTTGGAGAGGGGTGGAGTGAAGAGGGAAGCTTGGGTTGCCATGGCCATGGGGAGTTGGAGATGGGAGATGGTTCGTGGTTTGTGGAATGGAATGTAGATGAGAGTGTTGTATGAGCTTTGTGAAGGTTGGATGGATGGGTGGGGGTGAGGATAAGGGGATAAGGTTTGGACCAATTACAATGTGTGATTTTGATACGTAGTCTTACCCACACCTCAGTTGGCTTTTCTCTCCATATCTATTTTGGTCAACAGTGATTTTGTTGTGCTTGACAAATTGTTCATTTACAGACTTACAGTGTACATAACTGCAAACTAAAGTCTAATATTGGGACTAGCTAGAACTCGAAGTTAAAATTATTTAGTTGTTAATAACTTAATACTAGGGTTTTTTTCAGTAGGATTTATAACAACCATCAAGTAGAGTGGGGTCAAGACTCATTAGGTGATTCGTTGTGTATCGGTAATTTGAATTTAAGAAGGGAGAAAAGGGTAATTCACTTCTAGACTAGGCAACTCAAACCCAACCTATTTTAGTCACACCTATTTATATTTTAATTCATTTAAATCAAATTTTAGTTTAGGAAGAGTAATCTATTTCTAGACGAGTCAACTCGAACCCAACCTATTTTAATCTCACCTGTTTATAACTTGATTCATCTGAATCGAATGAGTGTAGAAAGGTTAATCTATTTCTAGAGGAGTCACCTTGAGCCCAAACTATTTCAGTCACGCCTGTTTATAACCCAATTCAAACCCGATTTGATAATCCGTTTTCCTACCCCCAACATCCAAGTTTTCAAATTCCAAGGCGGCCTAAGCGATTAGAGGTTTTGGTAACATCTCAAGGTGGCCTAGGAATTATAGATTTTGCTGGTTTTAATGAAGCCCTACTTATGAAACAGGTACGGAGAATTCACACTACACCTGCTACTGCTGCAAGTCTATGGAAGAACCTCTGAAAAGCCACCTATTTCCAACATTCATGTATATATATATATATATATTTATAGGGGATGCGAAATGCCTCATGGGGAGGAAAGGAATATATGCAAGTATGGAATTGGAAATTCTCAGAATCCCCACCCCTGTTTCTCCGTTAGAAGACAAATCAGTTGGGAAATTCATCACTAAATCTGAATTTTTTTTTTAATCTGCAAAACCTGCTTACAGATTCTTTTGCTGCAGGAAGAAGAAAATAATATTGAGAATAAAGATGTATAACACACTCCCAGATGAAAGAGCTGAGACCAGAGTTCTAAGTTGGAAGGTTTTTGAATCTGATTTGGAGAATAGACTGCATTCCAAAGATCAAAGTTTTTTTTAAAAAAAAAATAAATTGGAAATCAGTAAAAATATACTAGCAACAAAAACCAGTTAGCTAAACATCATAAAATTGACACAATATGCAATGTGCCCTTTGCGGGATACATGAGGAGCATGGATCATCTCCTTTTTGTTGAGAATTTCATTTGTGAGTTTGTTTCATATTGGAAAATTAAAGTGGATAATAGGTGCTTATATACATAGATGGACCCAAGACCCAATTGGCTTGAACTTTTGGGTCAAGTTGGTATTCACTCATGTGTATCAAGCCCAGCCATGGACTCCTCCGATAGTAATAAGTAGTATCAGAGCCCAAGGTTCGTAACTCAGGGTGAGTGATATCGTAAAAGTCGATACGGGAATCTAATTCTCCTGACGTGCTAACAATTGGAGGACCAAGTGTGTGGCTGAGGCTAATAAGAATCATCTAGGCTATGGATGGATCCGAATAGGGTCAAGACGTGGGAGGTAAGATTGATTTGGAGGCACGTGGAATGCAATTTAAGACATGTAAGACGCCAATGGTAAGGCCTACTTGAACAACTGTTAGAGAATTATCCCAGAAGGGAGACAATTTCCGTTCAAGGGGGAGCAAGAACTCACCACTTGAGCAACTGTTGGAGAATTGTCCCAAAAGGGAGACGGTTGGGTGCTTATATACATGAATGGACCCAAGACCCAAATGGCTTGAGCTTTTGGGTTAAGTTAGTGTTCACTCATGTGTATCAAGCCCACCCATGGGCTCCTCCAGTCCTAACACTTTTAAAATGTGAAAAAGTGTGACAAAAATGTTTTGCCCTTGTAGAGCTTCATCATGGACAAATGATTGTTCCTAACGAAAACAAAATATTGACCGTTGGTGTTTGATGCATGCGGAGAGGAAGAAATAGTGAGACTCATTCTTCTGAAAACTAATCCTTGTGAGTTATAACTGGCCACCACAGTCTAATTCAAGGGGGAGCAGGAAATCACCACTTAAGCAACTGTTGGAGAATTGTCCTAGAAGGGAGACGGTTGGGTGCTTATATACATGGATGGACCCAAGACCCAATTGGCTTGAGCTTTTGGGTCAAGTTGGTGTTCACTCATGTGTATCAAGTCCACCCATGGCCTCCTCCGGTCCTAACACTTTTAAAATGTGAAAAAGTGTGACAAAGATGTTTTGCCCTTTGTAGTGCTTCATCATGGACAAATGATTGTTCCTAACGAAAAGCTGGAAGGAAAACAAACTATTGACTGTTGGTGTTTGATGCATGTGGAGAGGAAGAAATAGTGAGACTCATTCTTCTGAAAACTAATCCTTGTGAGTTATAACTGGCCACCACAGTCTAATTCAAATCTGAAGATTTGCGTCTCAGCCGATTGATTCTTCGGCCAAACAGCACATTCCCTCAATTCTTGGTTGTCATGTCCAACATACAACAATATTGCGCTGGCAGTTTAATCAGGAAAAAACTATCTTTTGATTTTCGAGTGATGGTCCAATTTAAACGTGCAAGCTTCCTTCAATGCAAATTTACTGAGGTTCCCCTGCGACCTATCCAACTCCGCCTGCGCTTTCCTGCAAATGGATAATTAAGTCTTCTAATGTTATTTCTCATTCTTATCTCTTCTTATATATCTCTGGATCGTTCCTATAAAAAAAATGGGGGGACGTATACTGATACTGAGGGTATTTGATGTGATCTTCTAGTAGAGCTTGGCCAGCTGGGTTATCATCCTATATGCAGTATAAGGGGTACAAATTTCCCTCGAGCTTTTTCAGTTGTTCATTACATTCTTGATAGAATTTGCATATGAGGTCAAAACTTTGATGCTGTAACAATGGAATCAATTTTATCAAATTGAAAGGAGGCAAATATGATCATCCAGTTTGAAATAGCTAACGTGCATATATTCATGCCTTTATTTTCAAGGAAGATTTGAAAAATCAATGACTTGTATGAGAATCTGCACAATTTTTGCATACATTACGACACTGTTTTGAGGTGCGAGTTGTCTACTCTCGTGTTATATTTTGTACAACACAAAAAAATTTAATTTCTTAACAAAACTAGTTGTTAATCCATTTACATAACTTCAGATTGAGACACTGTTTGGAATTCCCCTGCCTGTAAGCCCTCCAGCTCTAGAGTAATCTGAGGTGCTGGGATAGAGCAAGGTGTATGGTATCTTAACGGGTCCATTTCGATTCTTCCATCTCTTGTCATTGTTCATATCCATAATTCTGTTTTCTATTTCCACAAGTTTCTTCCCAAATCTCTCAAAAGCCTCAAGCGGTTCAGCATCTGAAGTCCACTTGGGAGTGTCTCTCTGCCCAAGATAAACCTCATCCGTGGAATGCCTGGACAAAATCTCTATTAGGGACACACCAAGGAGGGTTTGAAGCTGGCTAGTAATTGTTTTCAGGAAGGCCAAATCAGGATTTGACTCGAGCTCAGCATACTCATGAGTTCCCGGCTCAGGCATGAAGCGGCGGCTTATAGTTGGACGGTTTGGGAGGTAGCCAGCATAAGGGTACTGCCCAAAATTGACTGCTGCATGGAGGGCAGAAGCCACCCATATGATGATGGAACAGGTTCGGGTTAGCTCATCTCGTGTCTGCATCTCTGGCCACCATGGCTCATCTTTCTTGTCACCATGGCCCTCATTGCGGAGCTCCATCCACCATGACTGAAGTTCACAGTCACCTTGGACAAAGTCATCAGTGGGGTAGTAGAAAGAGCAATATTCATTGACCCAAGTTTCAATTGCTGACCAAATTTCAAGCCCATCAACAGCAAAAGGGTAGTCCTCTATCACAACTCTCAGGCCATGGGGGTAGTTTGGGTCTGGAACTGCTACTCCTCTGAAAAGGCAAAAGCCAAAAATCAGAATGTATTTCAATGAGCGAAAATGGACACTACTATTTTGATCAAAGCTAACTTACCGCTTGATCAGATCAGTGGGGAGTGCCTGCTCCATGAAATTCCAGCTCTTGTAAACCACTGCAGACATTTCCATAGCAAATTTAGCTGGGAAGACGGTCTTTTCAACAACCCCACCAGCATTGATGAGGATCTGTCGGGCCAAGGCATTAATATTCATTGTGTCGCGGAAGTGGGGATGCAAAAGCTTATATATTGGGTGAAGAATGCTTAGCTGTCTATTTGTTGCAATTACAAATGGCTCTATCACGGCATGCGTGTATAACCTGTGACAAGAATTGGAAGCACATACTAGACCAGATACAAAAATGCTTGGGATTTATAGTTTTGTTTTGTACAGAAGCATACCAGTGGCTAATGAGTTGATGGTAGCCGGAATCATTCACAGAAGCATAAGCTTTGGCCAGCTGCCAGACCGAACCCCCAACGCCCTGTTCTGCTGGAGTGAAAACCTGGCTAACTGCCCCATGCTGCTCCCCTTGTGGATGCAGCAAGCTCAATTCAATTGCCAACGGCTTCAAGGTTCCATCATCTTTCAGAAATAGCAGAGTTCTGGAGGCGTAAGTCTTGGTGGAAGTTGAGTTAATCCGTCTCAGGTACGGCATCAGTGTGTCATGATGGTCTAATATGAACAACCTACTGTTTGCAATCGCCTATCCACAACCAAGAACCAAAAGGAAAAGAAAAGAAAAAAAAAGTTCAATCGTTAATGTGGACAGAGGTATAAAAAATTATAGATGGGATGACTGATTTTTCAATGCAAAAATTGTTTAGATACAGCCAAAGCAGGAATTGTACTTGGTCTACTTTGAGCCCATCCATGTTTTTCTCAATGTGCTGTTCAGTTATATGACTTCCCTGATTTCCATATACTTTAGAGTCTAGCTTGCTAGCTGGGGGAAACTCCTGCAGTGGCAAGCTAGAAAACTATTAAAGCAAAATATCAAAAACCTCCAATAATTAACAATCTATTAGTAGTTCAGGTTTACCTGGAGTCGACAGATGACAACAGGGTTCACTCCAGCGAGCATTTCTCGTGCAAACTCTTCATCTGTTCTCCATGCAGATTTATCCTCTGCAATAGGTCCATAGAAAAAAACCTCCTTATTCATTAAAAGGGAGAAATAAAATTACATGAAGGAAACAAAAGTCCAAATCCATGGAAAGCTAGTTAGATAAGAAAATATTGTGTGCGTATACCTTTGATTACATCAGGAACTGGGAATTTGAGGAATTTCTCACCATCAGTACGAACAAGTTCCTTGAGCATCTCCCATGGAATGCGTTCGCGAAATTTACCAAATGTCGGTCCATTTGGGAGATTAATACCCCCTTCGTATAGGCTGAGCACATCTTCAAGTGTGTCAAATTCATTTATAGTCTTGTCACACAAGGATTTGAGCTCGGGAAGCAGTACTTGAACCAAGGATTTCAATGCATAGGCAAGGAAATCTGACATCTTAAGGTGACCAAACCGCTCATCCCTTGGAACATATATGTCCAAACTCAGAAGCGGCAATCTGCTCTCAGAGTTTGGATCTGTTTAAATGATTATAGAAGAAGAAAATAATTTTAAAAAATATATACATATATCCAGCTGACCATAGCCAACATACATGAATAGAAGTTATTTCATCCCATCCCAAAGTTTCAAACGGTAAAATATTCAGTTTTAACTAGGCAACATTTAGCAATCAAAAAATTTGGTCTCAATACCAGTTTTGGTTGGAGGTCGGCCTGTTCTTCCTCTTCGAGGATATGGGTACTCCTTGGATCCTCCAAGCACTGGGCGTGCATATTCAGGACCCTTGTCTGGACTTCCCAAATCATTGTAGTAAGCATAGTCATAAACTCTGTCCCACTCCTTAAGCGTGCCTGAACCATTTCCCCGGAGATTCGCCAGTTCTTCTTCTCTGTATTGGCGCAACAGCTCCGGCGTGTTACAGGGCAGGTAGGTCTGTGACAAAATTAATGAACTGCCTATAACACATTGTCTTAAAACGTTCCCAACATCATCTTGACCAAACTATAAAAAAATATTTTTCAAAACCAATTCCCTTATCTTAAAATTATCTGTTTCCCCAAACATCACATGCTCCTGTCTTGTTGCAACTTAGTTTTAAAACAAGAAAAAAAAACACTCACTCTATCAAAAAGTAAATGTCTACAAAACTTGAAAACCAACCAGCAAATAAATAGTCATCTGAATGAAGTAATAAGTGAAAAGCTTTCAAAAATAGGAACACTGTTAATATGGGCCAGTCATGATTGAAAAACGCCAATTTTTGAAGCTGTGGCTGCCATATTTGAGCCTCCGTCGGGCTTTGGACCACATTGAAATAGATTGAAAAGCCATTTCATGCCCTTAATTCACCTTATTTGAGAAGAACACGCGATTGTACTTGTAACGATGAGCAGGATAAACCCAAGAATTGCAAACGAAATGGATCTGGCCGTGCCCGGGAACATCTTCTAAGGTGACCGTCTTGAGGAAGAACTGGCTGCGATGATGATTTCTGATAATGAAGGCGCCGGGTTCACCCATGTGCTCACCCCAATCAAAGTTAATGGTGAATGCGGTGTCCCCCGCTGTCAGCGAAGTGATCGTGGTAATCCACTTCTCCAAGAACGCCGCCTTTCCCAGCCTCCCCCGCAACAAATTATCTGAACAAGCACAGAAAATGAAATTCCCAAATTTTTTATCAGTAATTCTTCTAGCACTCCCACCATCCCATTTTTTTATTTTTATTTTTATTTTTATTTTTAAGAAAAGGCAGTTGGGTTAATTTGATTGATGCAGTTCTTAATTCATCCCATTTCCCATTTCAGTTCGAGTTAATTAATTCAAATTCGTAGGTGGTTGGTTACTTCCCTTTTCTGTTTTGCTTTCTGTGATTGCATGATAGACAATGGATAAAGTTCAGCGGGAAGACTGAAGAGCTCAATTAGATGCTTGTTGCCAAAGAAATACTCTTTTTGTCGTTATCTAAGATCCACCATTACAATACACAACCCTCTCTCTCTCTCCCTCTCCCACAAGCATCCTAGAGATAGAGAGACACAGAGGCACAGAGAGAGAGAGAGAGAGAGAGAGAGAGAGAGAGAGAGAGAGAGGGAGGGAGGCTGACCTGGGTCGGCACGGTTGGCGCTAATGAACTGCAGGGAGACGCCCTTTCCCAAGAACTCCTGAACCCGATCGAGAAAAGAAGCTCCCAAATCGTTGAAGTCCAACACATTCTTCTTCATCAAAACAACAGTCCCTTTGATCTTCCTGCTCGCATCCGCCGAGTTCTTCAACTTCTTCCTGTACCTTCCGTAGAACGACTCCATGAGCTTCTGAAACGACTCAGAGGAACAAGGACAGAACCCCATTTCGACTCAACACTCCTTCACAGAAGATGGAGAAGAAGAAGGGAAAAAACCGGGGAAGCGAAGACCCTGTTTCTGAGGTTGAAGGAAGCGACATGTGAGAAGAAGCTAAAGGAACGAAAACGAAATGATGAAATTGAGAGGAAGGTTGGAATCAACGGGGAAGGTGGCAGAGCAGTGGGGCTTCGCTGCTGACCTGCGGGTGCTGGGGAGAAGGCTAAGTGGGATTGGTAGACGAGGCGAGGCGAGACGTGGCGTTAGGATTTTTTGGACTCGCGACGACCTGTGTTTTCATGGGGAATAATTTATATATATGAAATGTTGGTGGGGTCCTAAGAGGAATTTCATTCTTTCTCCCCGTTGAAGGAAAATCAAAGGACCAGATTCCACCATGCCCTCACACGTGTACCATTTTTAACTGGACAAATCTTCCTCTGTAATGGCCAACTTTTGCCCCTTTGGTGTACTTCAAAGTTAAAATTAAAATTCTCTCATATAAATATTTTTATTTAAATAATAATAAGAAGAAGAAGAAGAAGATAATATAACAATATATTGGACATTTTAGGATTGAGTTATAATTATTTTTATTTAGATACAAATGCTTCATAATTTTTTCGGTCTATTTTTTAAAATATTAAAATTTCATATATAAAATTTTAATTTCAATAAGCACCTTCTAAAAAGTGCTTATGACCTTTTTTTTTTTTTTTTTTTTAAAGAAGGGCGGTACCTCCATTTATTTATTAATAACCCCTCACTTTTGGTGGAGAAATACCGTAGTTACAAAACAATCAATGAGAGATAATAAAAGACAAACGTTAAAAATCTTCAAAAGAACAACACCAACATCCAACCAAAACCGGGTTACAAGTTCAAACAAAACGAAACAAATCAAGACCTACAAAACAAATCTCACACAACAAAATAAAACAAAAGATAAACAGCAAAAAGCATAAGCAAAAACCAAAAGAAAATTAGCTAAACATACCTCATATAAGTCATACCCATCTTCTCCAATTTATATAAATCATTGCTAACTCTAGGGAGTTGACTACTATTTGTAAACAAACTATTCCTTCCCATAGCACCTTGTCGAGCCAAGGCATCTGCTACTTTGTTTCCTTTTCTATACGAATGATTTATCGAAAAATCCACTCCCTCCAATAAACCAATAAGCTGCTCCCAAAAATCCCACAAATACCACAATGAGTACTTCCTAACTCTAAATCAATTAACTACTATATTCGAATCACATTCAATATCGATACAGGTATGACCCAACTGTTTGCAAATCTTTATTCCCTCCAACACAACTCTTAATTCAGCTTCATTATTTGAACAAGAACCACAATATTTTGAAAAACCAAATACAAATGAACTTGTATGGTCTCTAATGATGCCACCACCACCCGCCGGCCCTAGGTTCCCCAGGCTGCTCCCATCCAAATTTAGTTTTAACCTCCCTTGCCTCGGTTTTAGCCATCTTACACTTTGCATAGTTTTAATTCTTTTATTCACAATTTGCACTTCCAGATTCTGCAAAACTCGAAAATCAGCATCCTTTAACTGAACCATTTCTGTCATATTCCTACTCAAAACCCCCACCCAATACTTAATGGAGAGTCACACATTAGTACTACTCTCTAATTTTCCTCCCATTCGAGCCACACATCTCCTTCTCCATAGCCTCCAAACTACTAAACAAGGAATCAAACCCATCAATGAACCCAGTTGAGAGAACCTAGAAGTCATATTAAACCACATTTGGACTCTTTCTTTCCAACTTTATTGCCTAAGGAAAGGAACACCTACCTCCACCGAAACTTTCCTCCAAACCTCAGAAGCAAGGTCTCCCTTATTTAACACATGCTCCAAATCTTCTGATTACCTCATCTCACAACAATTACATGACGAAACCAGAGAAATCCCCACCCTTCTCACTTTTTCATCAACACTTAGGCACTCAAAAGCAGCCTTCTACATACAAATAGAAATTTTCTTCGGTAACCATTTGTTCCAAACCCACTTAACCCAATCAAATTTTGGAGCTCTAACTCTGATAACATCCCATGCAGATTTTGTATTAAAGCAGCCATCCTTTTCCGGGAGCCATAACAGAATGTCCGAAGAATTTCTAAGATTTCCCACCTTTTCCATCACTTCATCTGCTTTACTAAACCCTAGAATCCTCTACAAATTTTCCACATCCCACGCATTGTTGATAACCAAATCTTTTAATTTGATATGAGATTGTGCATCATTTGGACAATTTGCAAACAAAGGTCTTGAATCTAGAAAATTATCATATCACGATTTTACATCTCCTTCTCTAACCTTCCACTTAGATTTACTTAACAGATCAGGTATACCCTGTAGAACTTTCCTCCAAAAGGAAGAATCCGATCCATGCGATCTGCAAAGAGCAATATGTTCTTCTTTCACATATTTAGCTTTAAAAAATCTAGCCCATAAAAAATTCTAAGTTAATAAATGTCAACCAAACTTCATGAATAAAGACTGTTGCACTTCCGAAATGTCCCTTACTCCAATGCCCCCCTCCTCCACAGGAACACACAATTTCTTCCAAGCCCTCCATTTCATTTTTTCTTTTCCATCTTAAATCCCCAGAAAAAAGAAGCAAACATACCTTGAATCTTTTTAATCACCAGTTTTGGTACATTTAGAACAGCTAACAGATGCAATGACATACTTGAAAGCACATGTCTCAACAAAACAAGACGACCTTCTTGAGACAACAGTCTACTTTTCCAGCCCTTAACTCTCTTACTGATTTTTTGGATTAGAGGGTCAAAATGACAGCCTTTCAATTTACCATCCACTATTGGCACACCAAAATACGTAAAAGGAAATTTACCCTCAATAAAACCAGTCTCTTGAAGAATTTCTCCTTTTTTCTGAATACCCAACTTGTTTGAGAAAAAAATAGCTGATTTATCTTTATTCACCCTTTGGTCAGTCCAATTTTCATACTTCTTAATCACCACCATTAACTGACTAACAGATTTTTTTTCCAGCATTAACAAAAATAACAACATCATCCGCGTACATTAAATGCGATCTAATAGGTGCACCACACGGGTGTGCAAATGGTAAAATCCGCTCCCAGACAACTTTTTTTGAATTAATTTAGAAAGAATTTCTTCCATAATGATGAAAATATACAGCGACAACGGATCCCCTTGCCTCAAACCCCTTTTTGACTTGAAGAATTCTCTATAAGTGTCGTGCATCATGACAGAAAACCATGGAGTGGAAATACAATTCTGAATCAACTTGCAAAACCTATTTGGAAAACCAAGAGCCTTAAAAATCTGATCTACCACCTGCCACTCCACTCGATCATACGCTTTGCTCATATCAATCTTTAGCATTATATTACCTCCTCTCACCCGCCTATGTGATAATTTTGTCATCTCTTGAGTAAGCGTTATATTTTCAAAAATACTTCTCCCTTTCATAAAAGCACCTTGTTCTAAAGAAATTAAATCACTCATCACCAATGAAAGCTTACCAACAAGGATTTTGGAGAAAATTTTATAGATTACATTATAAAGGCTTATCGGCTGAAATTTATCAAAAGACTGAGGATGCTTTACCTTAGGAATAAGCACTATGTAAGAGGAACAAAAATACTAAGGCAACATATCACATCTGAAGAATTCTTTTACCCCATCCATCACATCATTTTTAATAATCTTCCAACAGGTAATATAAAAAGAATACCCAAACCCATCCGGTCTCGGGCTACTATTCACAGAAATAAACGAAACAGTTTCATAAACCTCCTCTTCGGTCGGTTCTTCCCTTAGCTGACCCATAGACTCCTCAGAAACTACCGACTGGATGATATCTTCCAGGTTTGACCTTTGCTCCGAATTATTTTGCCCTAAGAATTGCTCAAAATACTTCACAGCCTTATCATGTACCATCTGCATATTTTCTAACACCGAACCAGCAGGAAGCGTTATTGAATTTACACAAGAATTTTGCCTCTTTTGCGTCATCACAGCATGGAAAAACTTTGAATTTTGATCCCCGTCTATCAACCATTTCACCTTTTCTTGTTGCGCCAATCGAGCCTCTTCCCTTCTATACCACCAAACCTCCAATTCAGCCTTAGAAACAAGGAACTCTTCTTCAACTGATTCCGAGTATTCTATTTGCAGTAAATTCTCATATTTTTCCACCCTTTCCTCCAACACTAGAATAAAACTACCAACATGACCGAAAATCGATTTATTCCACACACTAAACCTTTGTTTTAGTCTTTTTAATTTACCTGCCAATTTACACAATCCTGAATCCGGCACAATGTGTTCTCTCCAAGATGATTCAACCATTTCCAAAAAATCCCCATGTGACGTCCACATGTTTTTTTTTTTTTCTAAAAAGTGCTTATGACACTTGCCATTTAAAATAATTTTAATATATTATAAAATTATATTGAGTTTCATTTAAATTTATACAAATTTAAATATAAAATTTAAAACTTAAATTGTCAAACACTATCTAAGTATTTATAAACAATGAGTGTTGTTTGGTATGTTAAAAATAATTTTTTTATCGTGCAAAGTATTTTTTTATTTTTTTAAAAAAATTTTATTTTAAGTGAATCTTTATAAGCTAGCAATAATGATTTATGACATTCTTTTATGAATTTTAATACTATTTATATTATGACAAACTCACAACTTTGATCACCTTGTTTAATTTTGGCAAAATTACAAAATCATAAATTATTATTAATATTTTTTTTAATAATTTATAAACTATATTTAATAAATTATATGATCAAATTTTATATATAAATATATTTATTAAATCATAAAAATTATAATAGTTTTTTTAATGTAATTCATATTTTACAATGAATTATCTATATAATTATATAAACATACAAAATTAATGGATTAAATTTTAATGTGCAAATTTATATATTTTAAATTCCAAAATATTACTTTAATACGTAGAATTGTAATTTAATAATAATTTAATATATTATAACAAATATATATCTACTTAATATATTATATAATTAAACTTTTATCGAAATATATCCAATAAATGGTAAAAATTTTCATATTTCAAACAAATTGATTTTACAATAGTAAAAACCAAATGCTATATATATGTACTTCAATCATTAGTTCAACAATATTATTGAAATTTAATGCACTATTTTACACCATTTGTTCGATGAAATTGTCAAATATTAATAAATTCATATGAATAATATAATATTTATAAAAATTACATAAAGTATATAAAATTTTAAAATGTTGCAAACATGTACATATGATATAAATTTATTTATAGTGGATCAATTCAAATGTAAAATTAACGTAGACAAATAAAATACAAATATAGATCATACTGATATTGAATGACGATTTAAAAAGTAAAATTTAAATAATTTATTTTATAAAATATGGAAAGACAAAAACATGTGTTTATGCATTTATACACATAAACATATATTTATATATAATTATAATATTTTTTATTGAAAATTTTTTGTAGAAAGTGGGTGAGAAAAATTGTTGTATTGTATAATATTATATTGAAGAAAAATTGTATTGTAAGAAAATTTGTATTGTATTGTATGTATTGTATAGAATATTTTAAACGTAATTTTAATCATTTATTCTAATTTTAATGTGTATAATGCATATAAATAAAAATGTAACACGATATATATAGTTCAATATTTTTAATAACATAAATTAAAATTAATTTTTATAATATTAATAGATGTAAATATAAACCAAAGATAGAGAAGTAATAATTTAAATTAATTTTATAATGTAAAAGTATTGAGAAAGAAAGTGATAAAAAGTTGCTTTGACCATTTTTTGTTAATAAAAAAATATTTTAGTGTAATTCATTCATGTTGAAATTTTAATTTTTTTCTAACAAAAGAAAGAAATAAGGTTAAAAAAAAATTAATGGTCCCCTCCTTTGCTTTAGATAGTGAGTTAAAAGGATAAAAAGAATAAATAAATAGATAGGAAAAAGTAGTGTCATGTGTCACTATATGAAATGTAGGGCATGTGTGACGCTCTTTGCTCTGTAGCGAGCGAGTGAAACAAGAGAGATAGGAGAAATAAATAAATAAATAAATTTGTTGGGAAAAAAAACCAACACCATGTGTCAGTGCTAAGTTGCTTCTCTGCTTCGGGATAAATAAAGGTATAAATTGTTAAAAAGTCATTTGTAAATTCAAATATTTTCTTGTAACTTTCATTAATGTATTGTAGGCACAAGAGTATCACAATTTATTAAGGGGAAGATATGTGTAAATATTTTACAAATTGTTTACTAAACAAAAAATGCAGATAGTTAATAATACCCTATAGGTCCTAAACGGTTATATTTTTACCTTGATCTATAAATATGAGTTCATTTGTGTGGATTAAAAGTGATTAGCAACATCATTAAGTGAAAAATCTTCTCTACTTCCAAAAGCTCATATTGCACAAATACTCTCAAAATTCATTCCCTTGATACATCCTTATATTGTGAGAGCTTATTAAGTGTGCTCTTGATTACTAGATATTGCTTATACTCTCACTATTCTTGTTTGATTGTTTGAGTTATTCTTGGGAAGTTTTGGTTAAGTTTATCCTATATATTTATTATAAATCTTGTATTGGGATAAATTAACAAGTTTTAGAATATTTGCATTATTATTGCAAGTGTCATAGAGCTTTGTTTTTGTTGTGCAAAAATATTTCCTACAAGCTAAAATATTTTCAAACTACTCTTGTGTATATTTAATTGAAGAAAATCCTTTGAATTAGTTTGAGTATTTGGTTTGCATCTTTGAAACCTTGATTTGTTATTGAGATTTAATATAACTTGTTTCAAAGATATAACTTGTTTAGAACACTCTTGAACATTCTCGTGATAATATCTTATTGCGTGTTGTTTGCACAAATATTCGCATCACTAAACTTACATATTTTATACTATTGATGTGCTTGAATTTGATTACATTTAGTACACATCTGCTTTACTAAAAAGCATAATCAATGTACCTTGTTATATTGTGAAAATACTATTATATTGCATGCGTGGCTTGAGGGGGCGGTAATCCAGTTTGGTAAGGATTGTCTGTAAAGGCTAAGGTCAGCCCTGTGCTAATTAATCTGATTGTTTAGGTGTCACTCCACCCGTTAAGTGAGCCTTATAGTGGTAATCCTTGTACTTGTTAACCAAGGCAGAGAAGTAGTCAGTTCGCTGAACCTCGATAACATTTCTGAGTGTCATCTTTATTTACAGCTTTCTTGTGCATGTTTGGTTAATTTAATTGTGCAATTTAATTTTCGGTGTACATTTAAATTGAGTTAATTTATGTGCACTAAATTGACCTTAAAATTGTGTAATACTACTGTTAGGGCATTGACCTAGGGCATCAATTTTGAAAATACCAATTCACCCCTCCCCTTTTGGGATTACGGTAAAGTTAACAATCACTAATTAGGTGCTAATATTTTCAAATGAGGGGGTATATATAGACTACCACATAATTATAACCGTCTAGGACACATAGGATATTATTAAGATTGTTTTAAAATATTTTAACACAATTAATCTTGTTTAAAAAAATTTAACTGCGATAAAAAAAATTTTCCAACTCGAGAGCACCGATTGACCGTACTTAAGGTTCGGTTGACCAAGTGACAAAGTTCGGTCGACCGTGGAAAAAAATGAATTGAGAGTTCGGTCGATCGGACTAAGGGTCTCAAGGTCGATTTTTCCAATTCCGCGTGGTTCGGTCAATTAGGTGATTTTGAACTAGGTAGTTTAGTCAACCGAACAATTGTTCTCTCACGTGGTGGTTCGGTCGACCAGAGCATTGCTCATATAAATCTGATCGATCGACCAAGGAGTCAAACGTTGACCTAGTGGGAGTTCAGTCAACCAAGTTGTATAAACTTGGCACGGTACGGTCGATCGAGCTATGGTCAAAATGTTGACCTCTGACCAGTTTGGTCGATCAAATGTTTTTATACATTCCGATTCGGTCGACCGAACATGCATTTTTAATGCATTTCGGTTTCAATTCTCTTATACATTCACCCTATTCATATAAGCATATATGTTTATGCATGCATGTGGATCCTAGGGTCATTCGAGGTCTTTTTGAGCTTACCTATCATATCATGCATGTAATGCATTTGATTATTACAAACCATTTTTCTCATACTTACTATTAGAGACCAGCATTACATAAAATGAATTTAAAGTACAACACAAATATGGTCTTCAAGCTTTACTTCATGTATTATCATTTTGATTTTCCAATTATATAGTTGCACATATCCTTAGATAGCCGTCAAATACAACAAGTATTTGTCATTATCAAAATCGGATGTGACCTATAAGGTCAACACTTTTTGTTCTATAGTGAGGAAGTGAAACAAGAGAGATAGGAGAGGAAAATAAATAAATAAACTTGTTGGGAAAAAAAAACCAGCACCATGTGTTAGCGCTAAGTTGTTTCTCTACTTCGAGATAAATAAATGTATAAATTGTTAAAAAGTCATTTATAAATTCAAATATTTTCTTGTAACTTTTATTAATTTATTACAGGCACAAGAGTATGACAATTTATCAAGGGGAAGATATGTAACGTCCGATTTACAAATTAATATGTAGTGGGTGCGAGAGAGGGGCCTGATTTGTTACTTTCGAAATGATTTGCAACCTCGTAGTTAATAAAATGTCAAGTTGATTAATACTTACATTTACACAAGTAAAAAGTAAATATTTATTGAGACTTGGTATTATAGAATGTCTAGTTAGAATTTAGATTTACTCAAGTGAAAATTGAAAGGGATATGCGAATGTAATCAAGTCTTATGCCACTTTAATGACTTCAAATTAATATTAATATAATGCTGAACCTAAGATTTGAAGTTTTTTTTTGAACTTGTATAGGTTTAAACAAAATGAGTTACATAATTGGATTGAATTATGTCAAACTTCTCATAAATCTAAATTTACAACTTGAACTCCATATTCCCAAATGTAGTGCAAACACTTGGAGGAGATTCAAAATTTATTTTATCACTACATATTAATTTGTTAATCTTCAAAATCACATATTGTCAATTTCAAGATTTTAAGGTCTTGCAGTAACGTCCGATTTACAAATCAGGCGATGAACGGTGAAGAAATCGAGGAGAGAGAGAGAGAAAGAACTTCGAATTCTAGAGAGAGAGAGAGAGGATATTTAAGATTTCTTAGCTTAGAAGCAATGGAACTGATATTAATAGCCCTTGACTCCTGTGGATTCGTCGATGAATTGGCATCCTCGTCGACAAGTCCGCCATTAACTTCGTCGACGAGTTGGTGGCCTCATCGACGAGCTGGATATTTCAATTCCTCTAAACCTCTCGGCATTCCCTCGTCGATGAGTCTCTAAATTTCGTCGACGAGGAGCCTTCAACCTTCGTCGACGAACCCTAGCCTCGTCGACGAACCCTGCTCAATTTACCATTTTATCCTTCTTTTACACAATAAATCCATATATCACGGTTTAGGTTCTTACAAATTTTGTAGTAGTGCTCCCATTTCTTCCTTTATTGCCCGAGTCTCCTTAGGATCCGTTAATGCTTCCTGAACTGTAGTGGGAATATGACATATGGAAAGCTCATGTGTGAATGTCTTGAGAGGTCCAGGTAGCTTTTTGGTGGAGACATAGTCAGCAATTGGATACCTTGACCTCCTTTTCTCAATTTTTAGAGAGTATTTTTTTAGTGGCTTGCCACGATTATGCCTAAAAGGTAAGATATACCCAACAGAAGTATCGATGTTTTTTGTAAATGAGAGCATAGTGGAATTGCTTACCTTGGGAATGTTCTCAAGAGATGGGTCTGCAGGAATTTAGAGATGGGGGGATTCTAGTTCGTCTCCTGATGGTGTGGGCTAAATTGTTGAAGGCCCTCTAAATTCAGAGGATATGTCCAGCTCTGAAGATGTATCCGTTGATTCCTTACTAGTTATTGGTATGCCATTCCAATCTTCAAGCCATTCAAAACTTAGTCAATTGAACTCTTCATCCAATGTCTCCCCATGAAGGGAAGAATTGGATGCCTAAGAAGATAGAATAGTTCAGACTCCATAAAGGGAGGTGCACAAATGCCCACCTACCCAAATATGCGAGGAGGGAGCATGAGGGCCATAGGTAAGGAGACTAAGGCTTATAGGGACTGGAATGGGGTCTTAAAATTTATATTTTTTTTATGGTATTCGATTGATTAAATGCACTGTAGTGGTAACAACATTGGCCCAATGTCATGAGGGGACATGAGCGCCTAAGAGGAGAGCCCATGCTAAGGGGTCTAGGGACATGCGGTCTCATGGATAAGACCATGATGTTGAAAATAAGAATGAAAGTGGTCATTAACATATTCATCACCATTGTTTGAGCGGAAAATCCGGATCTTAGTGGAAAATTGAGTCTGAATTATAACATGAAATGACTGAAAAACACAAAACACTTCATCCTTATGTTTCATCAAATATAGGCACGTCATTCAGGTGCAATTATCAACAAATATCACAAACCAACATATACTAGAGACAATGGATATAAGGGAGGGCCCCTATACATCAGAATGAATTAAAGCAAACAATGTATCACTTTTATTCATGCTTAATGGATAAGTAGAATGATGGCTTTTGACTAAAATGCAAGTATCACATTAATTTAAAAAAATCTACATTGAAGAATACATCAGGAAAAAAATGTCATAAGTAACCGAATGACAGATGTCCCAAATGATAGCACCACAACCAATCTTGTCGAGCTTTGGAACCAGGTGAAGAAGACATGTGATGAGCACAACCCAAATTGAAATCTTCTATGCAGTACAATCCCCCTATTTTAGTACAACGCCCAATGATCTCCATGGTGAGAATATCCCAAGCAAGACAAAAATTGGGATAAATTAGTACCACACAATTTAGATCTGTAGTAACTTGGCTAACAAACAATAACTTATGGGATAAATAAGGAACAAGTAGAGTGTTGGATATATGAAGAAAGGGTGTTAAGGTCACATATCCAACCCCTGTGACAAATGAGACCACTCCATTAGAATTCACAATGTTGGTGTGCCTTGGAGATGAGTGGTGGGAGAAATATATGGGATCAAAATTCATATGATTCATGGCCCTAGAGTTGAGGAGCCAAGCACCATTGTTTACATAGCGACAATTACTAAGGGCATGATCAAGGTTACATGGGTCTGCAAGAGAGAAGGTATTGCCACCATCAAAATAGGTGGTAGCAACAAAATCCCAAACCAATTTGGCTATAGGAAATCTAGTGAAATTGCCAATTAACATAGGATCCATGGAGTTGATCAACCAGCCTTTGACAATGGCGTTGTCAGTGCGCCACTTGCAAAAGGACGGGTCGGTTGGAGATGGCAAAGGTAACTCGTCATTGATGTAGCCCAACTTGTCTTTGCTAGAGATGTACATCTCGACAACTTGGGACTATAAAGCATAGTTGGAACCATCCAACTTGATGCCAATCGGGACAACCATAGGTTCAAGAGGCATGGTAAGGGCCTGAGCTTTGGACAAAGCTTCAACCATCTTGGTGGTAAATAATTTTGAGAGGAGCATATAAAGATCAGTGGTAGATTCATCGTACTTCGTTAGACTTTCATCGTCATCTCCCATATGAGAAGGGATCGGGCGGAAGGAGGCTATGGGGTAGGGGTCGACGTGAACCGAGATCCAGATATCATGTGGCTCTAGTTCCATGTCAAATTCTCTATACTTTCTATTTCATCTATTTACAGAGGTATTGTACAAATAAAAATAGAGAGATTAACAATCCTATCATTGGCTATATAGATTTTATGATTATAATCATGCTAAAATTAGAATTTAGGAATCATAAACATGGTCAATCCCTTGATGGAAGGGATTTTGCAGTTATGACTATTCCTATAATCTCTCTAATTGGTTTATTCCTATAGTCTCTCTTATTTGTTTCTTAATTAATAACTCAAGCCAACAAAACATTAGGCAAGCATGTTAACTACATTAACTTGGACCTTTAATGTTATGAATCGGTTCTAATTTATTATTAGATTTTAAATGTTTTGTAAGTTTTCTCTATTACTAGGATTTATTATTTTGAATTTATATTTATAACCATAAATTTAACGTAGGTTTGACTTTAGAAGAATATAAATACCTGTAATGGTTATTGTAAAGGGATCTTCAACTCAACTCAATAAATATCATGTAATAGTCCAACACTAAAGAGACTAGCATTTTTTATCCCTTTATCTGTTTGTCTCTCACTTTGTTCTTCCTTTAGTCTCTTCCTTCTCTATCTCTCCTTACCTCTTCTAATCTAAATCTTTTCATTTGTCTCTTTTCTCCCTCTTATGATTTTTGTGATTTCTCTGATTCCATCACTAGCTTTATATAATAGAAAACTGGAAAAGTTATTTACTAAACACAATAGGCCCAACTTTTACTTTAAAAAAAAAAAAGAAGTTGAGAAAAAATAAAAAAAGGGGGGGCGGGGGGTGTTGGAGAGACTCACCCTAAAAGCTAGGAATTTGAAGCTTTTGAAATAAAAAAGTGAGTTTTTTTGTTGGAAGATAATTCTATTCCATGGATGTCCCTAATAATTTTTTAATATTACAAAATTACCCACTCACACTCTTGCCCTTTCCTGTCTATATTTTTTTTTCCTTCTTCTTTCGTAACTAAAATCAAAATCTTAGGGCACATGTTGGTAATAATATTATTTTAAACAAATGAATTTTTTTAATAAATAATTTAATGACCATTTTAAATCATATTATTCATGTGTTAATTTCTAAAATTTATGTTATTAGTATTAAATTTAAATTTTTGATAAATAATTTAACAAAAATACTCATAATATGGCATACTTATTTTAGTCATTTTAAACAATTTAGTCAACTTATAACTTTTTTACCAAATACTTAACAATAGTTTTTTTCTTTTCAATAGCTCGTTATTCACAAAGGGATAAAAAAAAACTTTTGCAATTATTTGAAAATTTCCTTTTCATGAGCTCCTTTTAAAAAGGTACAAAGGGATCAAACAGGGATCATTTAGAACCACTTATGTAAAAGTGTTTTTTCAAAAAAAAAATGCTAGATTTAATAAGTGTTGATAATAAGTAATTAATTAGATCAACATTGAAAGTTATAAGTACTGTTTGGTTGTATTTAAAATAAGTGGTATTTGATTGATTATTTTTATTATAGGGTATATATGATTAATTTTAAACATACTTTAAATTACATATACTAATATTTTTTAATTAACAATTTCATTAATAATTATTTTAATATTTTATAACTAAAATTTAAATATTTTCTATTGAAAAAATATATATAAGATTATTACTGCAAACACCCCATTTTGTTTGGTGCTTATATAACACAAATTGGGTAAAACCTATTAATGTAATAAAAAGAAGAAAATACAAGAAAAATAAAAAATTTACAGGAAAAATGGAATTTTTTACATTAGAAAAAAATAATAGAAAAAAATATATCAAATTAAAAAAAAAAAAAAGGTGAGCAAGATTCTCCTTGCTTGCACCTACACACATAGAGAGAAGAATGTTGTTGGAATTGGGGTAATCCCAAGAGGGGGGTAAATTGGAAATTTAAAATTCTCCCTAGGTTAAATCCTAATCACAAGCAGTATTTCACAACTAGGGTTTGTCTATGCAAATACCAATCACCCAACAATTTAACACTGAACAAAAGATATAACAGTTATAGCAAACTCAGTATTTCCCAAGTAGATATATATGCAGAAATTCAACCCAAATAAAACATTCACAATAATTTAAGTGCAAGCATACATATGCCGAAAGTAAAGAGATAAGGAAAAGAGAAAGAGACACATAATATGTTATCGGGGTTCGGCCAATATTGCCTACGTCCCCACCTTAAGCTCACAAGTAAGAGGATTCCAATAAATGCCCCATTACGGGTGGAGCAGCACCAATTACAACCTCCCTCTCCTTACTGGGCAAGGGAAACCCTAGGTCACATTAATAGGGCTAACCCCAACCTTTACAATCCACTCCTTCACAAGGCAGAGTACACCCTCTTCAGGCCACGTCTGAAATACAATAATTAGTATAAACTTTGTGTACAATAGATGTACTTCTCCAATAAGCAAATATGTACTAATATGCACAACACAACCAATGTACTCACAAATGATAGTAATTTATGCTCAAATGAGATCAGATCAAGCTATGTGTCAACTCTCAACAAAAGTGTATAGAATGTATATACGAGAAAGTAATACCTTCGATTAGAGATAATATTTTCAATAAGTAAATAATCAAAGGACTTTAAACTTCTAAGTCAATATCTCAACAAATATATTTCAAATATTATGCACAATTGAGATTAGGATTTCAAGCTTGCAAAGATATGTATTATCAAATGGCACAAGCAAGCTTTAGAATCTAGCAATAAGAATGGACTCAGAAGCTAATTTTAAGTTCTTCCCAAATAATATTTATCAATAAAATAGAACGGGAATAACTTTAGCTTACTCTCTAAAAAACAATTTCAGATGATGCAAAATGAGAGAGCTATAAGCTTCAAGAAGATGTATAAAATGCGCACAACAATCAAAAACAAACTCCCTTTTAAGTTGCAATTAGTTTGCAACCAAAGAGTATAACAAATGATTCTCCTCAAAAAATATTTTTTCAAATCAAAGTGGAAGGAGAATGAGTAATATGCTTTTAAAGATTGAAAGAATATGAGCTATATGAGTAGTATGAGTATAAACAATTTTAGAGAAATTTTGCTAATCTCTTCCTAATTAAGACAAATGAGAGAGTATATATAGATATTCATGAAAAGAGAGCCATTGGGGACACGGAAGTCATTTTGGAAAAAGATTAATGATTTTTAATTAAAAATAATCTTGTTTATCTGCAGTAAAAAAATGCCAACCCGAGAGGTTCGGTTGACTAAGGGCAAGGCTCGGTCAACCAACCTATGTAAACTTTGGATCTTCAATTGAAGCTTGGTTGACCAAAGAAGTATGATGGTCGACCATCTCAAGGCGATTCTTAACCCTTCGTGGGTTCGGTCGACCAAGGTAAATGGCTGGTTCACCACTCCAATTAGTTCGATCGACCAAAAAAATTTTGAACTACTAGGTCAATCGACCAAAGAAGATAAGTTCAAAACAGGTCGGTCGACCAAGATAAGTCAAATATTTGACTTTTACTGTTCAGTCGACTGAAGCATTTTACACACTAAGAGGTCAGTCGACCGAACCTTGGTCAACATTTTGACTCCGGGCGAATAGAGTTTCGGTCGACCAATGGATTATAATACAAGATTGGGTGGTCGACCGAGGGCATTAAAAGGTTATGTTAGCTTTGGTGCAATCCCAAGAGGGAAGTGAATTGGATATTTAAAAATTCTTTCCTAAGTTAACCGGTCTAACAATAGTATTACACAACCTAGGGTCAATCTATGCAATCAGAAATAAAACATACATGTGCAGTAATATAAAGTGTGGAAAAGTAAACAACACACGCGATATGTTATCAAGATTTGGCCAAATTGCCTACATCCCTGCCTTGGCTGCACCAGCACAAGGATTCCACTATGGCTCACTTAACGGGTGGAGCGGCACCGATTACAACTAGGTCAATAAACGGGGCCGACCTCAACCTACACCTTACCAGGATAGTGCACCTAACTTTCCTAACCGGGTCTAAACTAATTCGAAACTATTCAACATGACTAATCTCCCTCTTTAGGCTCACGCCTGGTACACAATGAATGTATATAAAATTTTCATACACGGAAATATGCTTCTTCAGTAAGCATATATGTACACCAGTATAGCTCAAGCAATAAAACAAGCATGAATGATATGTAAATATGCTCAGTGCTTTAATGTGTGCTAAACACTCAATTAAGTATGGATAAACAATAAAGACCTAGAGTGTATATCTAAGTAAGATTTGAAACACAGTATTGAATATCACAATATTAGTTTAGGGTTTCAAAAATGCTAGTAAGATGATTCAAACAATCTCAACAATATGTTTTCAATATACTAAGCACAAGGGATGTTTGAATGCAAGCTTGAAAATAATTATTGCACACAAAAATATGGGCTAAGGTAACTTGCAATAACAATGCAAGAACCACAAGCCTCTAAATCTTCCCACCCAAGATTTATCAAATAAAATTGGTGGGACAACTTAATGATTTACTCTCAATAAAATAAATCAATAAACCATAACAATTGAGAGTATGAGCAAATGAGCATTAAACACAAGCACTTTAAGAACACTCACAACACTTGGATAATCAAAGAAATTTGAGTTTTGAAGTGTATGGGAGTAGTATAGGCTAAAATAGAATTTTGGAATGTTGAGAGAATTTGACCTTAATGATTTTTGCTAATCCTTACTAATCTAAACAAATGAACTTGTATATATAGGCAAGGGGCAAATTATGATCGTTGAGAACTTAATTGGTATTATTAGAAAATATTTAAAACAAGTTTAAAGTTTTAACCCATTTTTTAACCCATAATTATTTCAGTAAAAATAAACAACCCGAGAGCTTTCGGGTGCTCGTTCCAAGGTTCGAGTGCCCAAATAGACACAATGCTGAAAAAGTGTTTTTGAGGTTTAGTCGCCTAAAAAGTAGTTCTGTTTTTTGAACCAAGGTGATTCCTCAAAAAGACCGTAGTTTCGGTGCCCAGTTTGAAGTTCAATTGATAGAACTCACAAGTTCAGTCACCTGAGGCTATTTTGAACGCTAAGGTTCGGGCACCTGAGTTGGTGAAAAGTAACCTGACACAGTTTTGGTCGACTGTGGAAGATGTGTACATTTTGGTTTGATCTACCGAATATAGGTCAACATGTTGACCGGTCCATGGTTCGGTCGCCCGACCTCTCTCAAATTTTTCATTAAAGTCCAATTTTGCTTCAGTTAACTCCCCTAATATATTAAGTGATGTTGGGGACTTAGTGAACTATGTGTAGGTACCTAAAGTCCAATTAGGGTCGTTTTGAGCATACCTACCTATCATGCATAATGCAAGTTATTACAAGCCATTGGTGTACAGTCTATAATCAACTTTACATCCCAGAATGAAGAAAAATGAATTAATAATTACAAATACAACACAAATATCTTCATTCTTCTGCTTGATCACCGTACGCCATCATGATATGTCTTTTAGTTCAAATACACGCGTAAGTTGAACCTGTATTCAAGCCTCAGCACAAACATCAGTACCAAGAGTACTTATCATTATCAAAATTGGGTGTGACCTATTAGGTCAACGATCTCCCCCTTTTTGATGATGACAAATACTTTATGCAAAAGTGGGTACAGCCAAGAAAGGCTCTCCCTGACTATATGCATAAAGAGAATTAAAGCTCAATGTACTCAATTTAAATTTAAATTGTTCATTGTTGTACCTAATTTTGCCTTTCCTTCCCTTTTTGGCAACAACAAAAAGGGCTAAGAAATATAGCACGAAGGTAAAAGAAATCATTTAGATACAAAACAATATATTGAGAGGATTTCTGAAAAAATTCGGCAGCATGCCGTTTAAAAATATTTCTCAACATAACTTTGTACCTACGTGACTTGTTTTGATTTTCAACAAACAGTTTATAGCAGATTTCATGCAACAACTCAAATAATACATAAGTCAAAGAGCTAATATAATTATGCAGCATACAAGACTTGGGACATCAACAGATACCAATTATAAGTTGTTACAACTCTGCCTACTTTCCCCCAAGTGATGATTATGCAAGGATGAAGATTAATTTTCATTTGGCTTTCATTCATCATTTCAAAAAGATTTAAATATTTAATCGATCATAATCATCTTTGGTTTTTGCTTGTTAGCAAAAATATGCATTCCCACAAGATATAAAGCAAGAAAAGATATGTGAAGTTGATATCACTTGTTATAACTACTTGTTAAAAATATGATACCACTTGTTAGAAAAAAAATATATGATACCAATTGTTAAGGTTTTCAAATGTACGCATTGATACCAATTGTTAGTGTATTCCAACAAGATATAGAATTATATTACTGAATACATTTCATTTTCTCAAAGCCGTATGTTTTTCAAAGTAAAATGCTCCACCACCACCCCCCCCCCCCCCGCGCGCGTGCGCGCGGTAAGAATGTGCATTTTCTTTAGATTTATACATTGAACACAATGCAAGGATTATTTTAGAAGCACAACTTAGGTTTTAAAACATTCAGCATTTATAAAAGACATAGGATATGTGTAGTGA
This sequence comes from Malania oleifera, assembly GCF_029873635.1. Classification (NCBI taxonomy): domain Eukaryota; kingdom Viridiplantae; phylum Streptophyta; class Magnoliopsida; order Santalales; family Ximeniaceae; genus Malania; species Malania oleifera. The sequence continues at coordinate 12,421,072 of NC_080419.1, forward strand.
TTTTGAAAATTTTCAGTAGCATTTTGTCTAAAAAAGTAATTTATTCCATAAAAACTGCCAATTTCAAAACATTTAAATATGTATGCACAAGCATCTCCAGATGATTCAAATTAAAATGAGCTAAGTGCAGACATTTTAAAATCCAAAAACAGTTTTTTCATGCACGTCCATTTTCATTTTAGAAAACATTTCAATATTGTTGGGAAAATATCTACCAAAAATTCGGCAGCATGCCATCTTTAAACAGGACATTTCTCAAATTAACCTGCATAAGAAGATTCTTAAACAGATAGTATTTCACAAGTTTAGAGCATGCGAGCACCTAATTCTACCAGTGGGCAATTCATAACCACTGCATCCGCCATGCAGGAGGCTTTCATCACAAACATGCATTTTAGTGGTATAATCATGTCAGTATAAAAAGCATGCAAGCCTAAATACCATCAGATATATATAAATATAAACAAAATCACAATCACCACAAGATAGTATCTGTATGCGTCTGTGTATGTGTGTGGTGAGTGTGTACTGCCGAAAAATAAAAATAAAAGGTCGTTTTAGGTATTACAAACCCCAAATATAAATATATGTAAATAAAGCATAAGATAGATCAAATGTAAAATAGCTAAACTCCAAGGACTCCTCTAAGTCTCACCATCATTATGATCATCATCCTCATCACCACTCATCTCCATTTGATCCTCCCTAATATCTTCATCATTCATCTCTCTCAAACGCTCACTGAGGATATGAAAGTTCGCCCATACATCGGACTGGAACTCGGTAAACTCGCCATAGAAAGCATCAAGCCTAGACGAGGAGGAGGATGCTCGCTCTGTCATGGAGATCTTAAAACTCCTGAAATAATGTTGTGAGAGCGGTGATGGCTGCCATGATCTCGGTGTTTGACAGCACATGGGGTTGCTCCTGTGGAACCTCCTGAGCCCCTGGACCTCTCTCAGGAATAGTAGGTAACCACATGTTACCTGTGAGCTCATACCCCATCAATTTCAGAGTGGTGCAGGAGAAGACGTCAGTGCTCTTTATCTTTTTTAATATTGCATATGGAGTCCTCGTGACTCTCTCTCTCAGACAAACAACCTAGTTAGGATGCCTCCTATGGCAGTATGATCCTTTTTCCTACAGTCTTCATTAACATCCACCTAATGATCAACCTAGGGAGATCCAAATTCTTCCTTGTGAATAGACACATCACGAAGCAATCCAAATACGACATGTGATCTCAATATCCCGACTTTGGCAATATATTATACGAAATCAGGTGGTGTACCACCTTTGCCTCCAAAGTCAGTGATCTATAGCTAGGTGTGTGTGTGTGTGTGTGTGTGTGTGTGTGTGTGTGAGAGAGGCCTACAACAGGATGCAACATCACAAGGTTCACGAAAGTGCTCACCGTAAAGTCCTACTCATTAATCTAGGATAAGGTGGAATTAGGACAAATGAAGTCGCCTCGCTGGATGTCAAACGTCTCTTCCAAGTATGCATCGTCGAAATGGATGTCAGTCTCAAAAACCCCGGAGTAGCAGCCCTTGTTGTCTTGCCCAATGTTGGCATAGAATAGCTTGACGATTATGGGGTAGATCCCACTGGGCTGAAAACTTACAAATTCATACCATCCTTGGTATCTGAACATGTCTAACACATTATTAAAATACATCTACATAAATTCAATGTCCAGAACCTTATCGAGGATGGGATCCTTGAGGCAAAAAACCTTATCATACTTGATCCATCTCTCAGGTGTACGGAACCATTGATCAAGTGCAATGCCTACCACAACGCGTCTTTGGTCTCTAAACATGGTGGGAAGAATTTTTTCTAAAAGGAAATAGGCTGGAAATGAAAATGGAGTGGCTGGAAGTGAGAAAAACCGGACGAGCTCTCAAGAGTGGAGTGAAATAGTAATTCGGTTACCTAAATATATGTTCGGTTGCCTAAATGATTTTGAACTGAAAAGTTCAGCAGCCCAAGTAAGGTCAATACTCTAGTCAATATTCTAAGTTCGGTCGCCTTATAAGAATAAGCTGAAATGGTTCAGCCGACAGAACTATGTTGATTTCTCTTCCTTTAACCTTTTCTTAATATATAAGACCCCCTATGATATAAATATGAGACCTAGGATTTGTGGAGTCTCCCTAACCTACCTTATGGACACTAAGGAACATCTTTGGGTCAAGAAGAGTCGGGTTTGGATTTTTCTTTCACTCTCCCCACTTGTTTCATTTTGACCCCTTTCCTTTTAAATGCACAATCAAACTTGGTATATCCCTTCTTTTTACACAACACACAGTAGGTATGGGTATAAGGACCGGAGGAGGTACTAGCATATTTATTGACTTCCCTCACAAAGTACCCCATATACATATTTTTCTTCTTCCTATTTCTAACTCCATTGTATCCTATACCTTCCTTATATAAGGTCATCTTTTGTGATCCTAGCAACTTATCAAAGTTGTCCTTCCCTTTAGTGAACGTGTGGATGATCTTAGTTCGGTCTTCTATTTTCTTTTCTAGCTCTTGCATTTTCAAGTTTTTAAGACCTTTGCAAACATCTTGTAATTTGATAAACTCTTTAGTCATAGTGTTTGCTTTTGGTTCAAGTCTCCAATCATAAGATCTTTATTATTATCATTAGAAATTTTAGATTTCAAAATAGTCATTTCTTTTTCTAATGATTTTTTCTTGCTCACTAATCTTTTGATTTTCAAGTCATTTTCTCTTTTAGCAAGAACTTTAGATTCACATTCTTTCATACATGTTTCATACTTGTTCTCCAAAACAACATATTTCTTATTAGATTTAACAAGTGACTTATGAATTCTAACATATTCAATTTGCAGTTCTTCGTAAGTAGGCATGCTTTCACTATCAGTCCTATCACATGATTCAGAATCAGATATATCATTCAACTCATCACATGAATTATTTCCAGATTTATCTAATAAAATGGAAGGAGTGGAGATTACCTTATCATTAGTTAAAGCAACAAAGCACTGGTTACCTCCTTCAAGATCCATAGAGCTCGAGTCACAAGGAGTGATCGCTTTATTTTGCATGGATGCTCCATATCTCCTCTCAAGTTCATCCCAGATCTCTTTAGCACTATTGTATGCCATAACCTCACATAAAATAACAAAATCTAAAGCATGTAGTAAGGTGTTCATAGCATCAAAATTCACTTGCACTAAGTTCGTATCATTATCATCCAACTCATCTTCATATTTAGGAATGTTAACCAAATCAATGGTTTTTACAGGCACAATATCACCCTAATCAATGACTTTTCAAAACCTCCAATTTAAAGCTTTCACAAATACAGTCATTCTAAATTTTCATACAGCATAATTTTCACTATAGAATACTAGAGGGTGTGTGACTAACCTTCCCTCACACAAAGGGGATGTGCTAACATGAGCCATCATAACTTTTTACTACATTACGTTTAAATCTAAGTTACGAGACTCTGATACCACTTGTTGGCTTTGGTGCAATCCCAAGACGGGGGTGAATTGGGTATTTAAAAATTCTTTCCTAGGTTAACCGGTCTAACAGCAGTATTACACAACCTAGGGTCAGTCTATGCAATCAGAAATAAAACATACACGTGCGATAATATAAAGTGCGGAAAAGTAAACAACACATGCGATATGTTATTGAGGTTCAGCCAAATTGCCTACGTATGTTTTCATTTAAGTCCAACTTTGCTTCAATTAACTCCTCTGGTATATTAAGTGATGTTGGGGACTTAGTGAACTATGTGTAGATACCTAAAGTCTAACTAGGGTTGTTTTGAACATACCTACCTATCATGCATGATGCAAGTTATTACAAGCCATTGGTGTACAGTCCATAATTAACTTTACATCCCAGAATGAAGAAAAATGAATAAATAATTACAAATACAACACAAATATCTTCATTTTTCTACTTGATCACCGTACGCCATCATGATATGTCTTTCAATTCGAATACACGCGTAAGGTGAACCTGCGTGCAAACCTTAGTAAAAACATCAGTACCAAAAGTATTTCTCATTATCAAGACTAGGTGTGACCTATCAAATCAACAAGTTACTATTTTGCTCTTACTTTGACCCAAAAAGTCCAATGTCGATCGACCTCTTCCAAAACCTTTTGTAAGTTATAAGCAATTTTGAAAAAGATTTTAGGTGAAAGGTCTGGTCCCTATGGTTAGTCTATGGCCTTTGATCATTAGAGTCCTATCATGCATGAGATGCAATTATTATAGATAATGTATATATAATTATTACAGACCCAGAAAGCCAAATGCAATTACAATAAAATTAATTGTCTTCTTTTTTCTTCTTTTGCTCATCTGCCATCCTTGGAAAACGCCACACGATATAAGCACTAATATCTGTCTTGGCTTCCATTCCCTATCCCTTATGTGTGATAAAAAATTTGAACCTGTTCACATGCTAAATAGACACATAAGTAGCTTGTGCTTTGTCAGCATCAAAATAGAGATCGAACTCAAAAAGTCAACAATCTCCCCCTTTTTGATAATGACAAACACATATGAGCAAAATGGGCTCTGCCTTAAAAGGTTCCCCTTAAGAATATGCAATCTTAAGAAATATTCAATGCAATTTAGGCATATCAAAGAGAGAAGACAATTCAAATAGATTGCAGTTAGATTTTGCTAATGGGCACAAGCACTTATGCATTTTGCTTAAAAACACCTCTCCCTCTCTTTTGGCAATGAAGATTTTTATCATTTTGCTCCTAAAAATTCTCCCCCTTTTGGCATCAACAAAAAGGGTTAAGCTATAGAATTATTTGAGCAATGAAATTCTCCTCCCCCCCCCCCCCTTTTTTTTAAAAAATTGTTTAGGCATAATAAAAAAAATAACTTTTTTTTTTTTTGAAAAAAAAATATATAGCAATTTGAGCACACAAAAACAACTCTAGTATAGCTGGTCATAAAAATAAAATGACATGTTAAACTTGGTTAGAAAAAAAAAATGTACACAAACCATTTCAGTTCAAATATATCATAAGGCCAGTGAAAATTTTGAGTTTAAAATGCACAGTATATGATAGCAAATGATATGTTTGAGCATATAATTGACATAACTGGTTAGCATGGATTTTTATATATAAATGAATGAACCAGCTATGCAGTTTGAAAACATATATATATGCCCTGAGTTTGTGTGTAGGATCTCTCAATGCATGAAATGGAAAAGGATCATATCACTTGGTGGTGTATGGAGAGGTTCAAGGAAAAATGAAGACAAAGTGTTTACATTGGTATTTTATATTTATTCATTCGAATCTTTAATTAGTATCAAATGTCCGTAATAATTAATGCATTACATGCATGGTTGGAATTATAAGCACAAAGACCTTAGATCGACCCTAGGTCCCTACACATCATTTGCTCAAATCATACCATGTGTATCAAGGGCAAAACTCTAGCAATAATCTGGACCTAAAATAAAATTTAAAAGGGGTTCGGTCGACCGAACCCAGCTGTGTATATTCAGCTCAATCAATCGAACCACTCAGGGGTCAACAGTTTGACCAAGGTTCAGCCGACCGAATGGTTTTTGAAAATATCTTCCACAGTCGACCGAACTGGCTCGTGTCTGACTCCCAACTGTTCAGCCGACCGAACCTTTATTTGATTTATGACTGAGTCGACCGAACTATGTGATTAGCAGATCAAACTTAAGATATAGTCGACCAAACCTCGAACGCCTTCAAAATCGCCTTAATTCAGTTGACTATATCTATAGTTCAAAAGTGCCTCGATCAATCGAACTTGGCAATTGGGTCGACCAAACTTAAAATATAGTCGACTGAAACTCTCAGGTTACCATAATTTTTAACTGCGGTAACTGGGGTTAATTAAGGGTAAATTGGATTAAAAGCTTATTAAACAAATTTAATAATTCCCTCTATGTCCCAACAGTCAATTTTTTGGCATGGCTTATATATAGACCCTCATTTGCAAAAATTAAGGATTGATTAGCACTTTGATTAAGAAAATTTTCTCTGAAATATTTTGAGCTACACATTCCTATACAAGCATATACTCCTCACCTTTTACTCATTCCCTTACAAAATCTGTTGGCCTAACAAGATCTTTCAATCGGTTTTGGTGATAACAAACAAAAGACTATTTAACTTGAAAAGATTGAGTTTTGAGTTTCAACAAATATGGATCAAGTGTGGTTTAAGCAAAGTTCAAGTGTAGCTCAAGTATGGTTCAAGAGAAGATCAAGTATAAATCAAGTATGGGACAACTACTCAAATGATTCAAAGAGAATCTAATATATTTGAAGCTCAAGCAAATTTTTCAAAGAACCTTAAGAGCAAAGCATGAAAGAGAACTCAAGCATGTCTTATGAAAGCTTAGGAAACATATTTGTAAGTATTTCAAAAGTTAAAATATCATTTGATATATATTTTGAAGCTTTTTCAAGAGATTATAAAGATTTAAGTACCTATTTAAGTATATTGAATTAAGTTTTTATAAAAATCATAAGAGAGCAAAACAGTTTTAAAGAAAGATATTTTATAAAACAAGATTTTAATAGCTCAGATGACTGAACTTTTCAATTCAGATGACTGAAGTAGAGACTTTAGATGACTGAACTTTAAGTTTAGACATATGAAGAATTACTTCAGACGTTTGAAGATTAAGTGCAGACGTCTGAAGAATTTATGGAACAAGACAGAAAGTGGCAGTAACAGTTCAGATGTCTGAACTCGCGACTTCAGACATCTGAACCTGGAACTTTAGACGTCTAAACCCAGACTTCAGACATCTGACCCTGTATCTAGTTCTATTTTAAAGGAGTTTCAGGAACTTCATACGTCTGACCTTGAATTCTCAGACGTTTGAACACTATTCAACGGGCAAAATTGTAAAAATCTTATTTTTTAAATTATAGCCGTTTGAACCCCAAATTTTCTAATATCTTCGAAAACTCTTTAAGGAAACTTTTGCAACAAGGAAACTTATTTGGGAGTCTATAAATACATGTGTTTTGAGAATAAAAAACATACCAAGCATTGATAATCTCTCAAAGCTCTCTTACTCTCAAAATCTCTTTTGATCAAATCTCTTGCAAAGCTGAAAGTATTGTTGTTTTGACATTCTTGCTCATCAAATCCTGAAGAATTACTGATTTCTCATCTGGAGAAAAGGAATTTGGTGAAATTTTTGAAAAGCTTCAAAGTTTATTTCATTACCTTGATATTCTTCTTTGAAGTACATATTTTTAATTTGTACTACTCTGCTTTTGTGTGAGCCTCTCTTGTACCCCAGCTTTTGATATTTTCTTGTATATTTTTGGACGATTCCAGGCTTTGGATCGTGACCAAACAAGGGCATATTGTTTGGAGAAGCAGGCTATAGCACAACACTATTTCCTTCACTTGACTGGCTCAGCTCTACACTCCACCGAATAAGTGCGGATATCTCTGGCGTATTTGATTCTCTAATTCCCAAGAAGCCTCCTCAATGGCATGGTTGCGCCACAGAATTTTTACCAGTGGAATCTTCTTCGTGCGCAGCTCCTGTTCCTTCCAGTCAAGAATCTGCACTGACACTTCCTCATAAGATAAAGTATCGCCCAACTCCAGTATTTCATATCTAATTACATGAGAGGGGTCTGGGACGTATTTCCTCAACATAGAAACGTGGAATACGTCATGGATCCTAGATAGGATCGGTGGTAATGCCAAACGATAGGCAACTGGACCCACTCTCTCAAGAATCTCGAATGGTCCAATATACCTAGGGCTCAGCTTACCTTTTCTCCCGAACCTCATAACACCCTTTAGCGGTGCCACCTTCAGGAACACGTGATCTCCTGTGTCAAACTCCAATTCTCGCCGACGAGTATCAGCATAACTCTTCTGCCGGCACTGCGCTGTCCTGATCCTGTCTCTGATGAGTCTGACTTTATCTTGAGTCTACTGTATCAGCTCTGGCCCTAATACCTGTCTCTCACCAACCTCATCCCAGTACAATGGGGATCGACACCTCCTGCCATACAGTGCCTCATATGGTGCCATCCCAATGCTGGCCTGGTAGCTGTTGTTATACGCAAACTCAACTAATGGCAAATACTGCATCTAACGACCTCCAAAATCCAGCACACATGCTGGCAACATATCCTCCAAAATCTGTATCGTCCTCTCTGTCTGTCCATCTGTCTGAGGATGAAAAGCTGTGCTGAACGACAACTGAGAACCCATGGCCCCTTGCAGACTCTTCCAAAAACGAGATGTAAACCGTGGGTCTCTATCTGAAACTATGGACACTGGAACGCCGTGGAGTCTAACTATCTATTGGATGTATAACTCAGCCAATCTGTCCATGGAGTAGCTAACTCTAATCGGCAAAAAGTGGGCAGTCTTCGTCAATCGATCCACCACTACCCAAATAGCGTCCTGTCCATGCAACGCTGGCGGTAATCCTGAGACGAAATCCATCGCTATATGCTCCCACTTCCACTCAAGAATGTGGAGTGACTGCAACGATCCCGCCGGTCTCTGATGCTCAGCCTTCACTTGCTGGCACGTCAAACACTGACCCACAAACTGAGCTATCTCCTTCTTCATGTTGCTCCACCAGAAGGACTCTCGGAGATCCCTTTACATTTTAGTACTACCCGGATGTACAGTATATAGGCATCGATGTGCTTCCTCCAGAATGACTTTCTTGATCTCAAGATCGGCAGGAACACATAACCTGGTATGGAACCTCAGGGCTCCATCATCTGAAATGCTGAACTCTGATTCCTGACCATCCTGTACCTTTCCCATAAGCTAGTTCTGCATCATTCCTCTAAACTACTTTAATTCTCTCCTGTAGAGTGGGTTGCAAAACCAAGTCAGCAATAAACGCCTGGTAATCACCCTCTACCAACTCCACACCAAGCCTCTCTAGATCCATCTGAATCGGATGCTGAATCTCCACTGCAGATACAGATGATTCCACTGATTTCCGACTCAAAGCATCAGCAACCACATTAGCCTTTCCCAGGTGGTAGCTAATAGTGCAGTCATAATCCTTTATTAGCTCCAACCATCTCCTCTGCCTCATATTCAATTCCTTCTGCGTGAAGAAATACTTTAAACTCTTATGGTCAGTAAATATCTCACACCTACCCCCATATAGATAGTGCCTCCAAATCTTCAGCGCGTAAACAACCGCCGCCAACTCCAGATCGTGGGTAGGGTAGTTCTTCTCATATTCTTTCAACTGTCGTGAGGCATAGGCTATCACTCTCCCCTGCTGCATCAACACGCATCCGAGTCCCTTATGGGACGCATCGCTGTAAATTACGAACCCCTCTTCTCCTGAAGGAATCGTCAACACAGGCGCAGTGATGAGTCGTTGCTTCAACTCTTGGAAGCTCTGCTCACATTCATCAGACCACTCAAACTTTGCTCCTTTCCTGGTCAATCTGGTCAATGGGCCCAACAATCGAGAAAAGCCCTCAACAAACCTGCGATAGTACCCAGCTAATCCCAGGAAACTCCTGATCTCATACACGTTCTTTGGTTGTACCCAATCAACTACCGCCTCAATTTTACTCGGATCAACAGAAATACCACCCTTGGATATAACGTGTCCAAGGAAGGTAACCTGTTCCAACCAAAACTCACACTTCTTGAGCTTCGCATATAGCTTCTTCTCTCGCAATACCTGCAACACTATACTCAAATGCTCCTCATGCTCCTCTGGACTCTTCGAATACACCAATATATCATCAATAAATACTACTACAAACCGATCCAAGTACTGGTGAAAAACCCTGTTCATAAGATCCATAAACACCGCAGGAGCATTCGTCAACCCAAACGGCATAACTAGAAATTCATAGTGACCATACCGTGTTCTAAATGCCGTCTTCAGAATATCTTCGACCCTGACTTTCACCTGATGATACCCGGAGCGTAAATCTATCTTCGAAAAGATCTGTGTCCCCTGTAACTGGTCAAACAAATCATCAATACGTGGGAGCGGGTATTTATTCTTAATAGTCACTTTGTTTATTTCTTAATAGTCAATGCACAACCTCATTGAGTCATCCTTCTTTCTCACAAATAAAACCAGTGCTCCCTAGGGTGACACATTGGGACGAACAAAACCCTTATCTAATAGCTCTTGCAACTACTCTTTCAATTCTTTAAGCTCTGCCGGTGTCATTCTATACGGCGCCTTCGAAATCGGTGCTATCTAGAATCAGATCAATAACAAACTCTACCTCACGATCAGAAGGCAGTCTTGGAAAATCCTCGGGAAATACATCAGGAAATTCCCTCACCACTGGGATATCCTCTACCCTCAATTCCCCTTCTGATACAGCTTTCACATAGGCTAAATATCCGTGACAACCTTCTGATAGCAATCTACACGCCTGAATAGCAGATAATAACTGAGGTGGGGTGCGCACACGTGATCCCACGAATCTATACTCCTGTCCCTCTGGAGGTCTAAACACTACCACTCTCTGATGGCAATCAATGCTAGCATAGTGGGCAGCTAGCCAATCCATGCCCAAGATTACCTCAAACCCATGCATGTCTAAAATCACCAGATTAGCTACCAAATACCTCCCTAAAATATCCACTGGACAGTCCCTGAGTACCTTCCTACATACCCCTATGGTCCCAGTTGGCGTAGCAACAGACAAACTAATTTCTAACTGCTGAGGCTCAAACCCACACAATTTAACATAATCCTAGGCGATAAATGAATGCGTCGCCCCAGAATCAAACAAAACAGTAGCTTTAAATGACAGTATTGAAACAGTACCTGTCACCACATCTCCTGCCGCCTCAGCATCGCCCGGTGTCAAAGCAAAAACTCTGGCTGGGGCCGTATTCCTCTGCTGGCCTCCTCGTGGTGCCTGGTAACCTCCTCGTGCAAGTCTAGGAACAGTACCAATCTGTGTCGGACACTCCCTCATCATATGTCCTGGCTCCCCGCACCTGTAACAGACACCTCGCCCAGCACGACACTCTCCCAGGTGTCTCTTCCCGCAAGATGGGCAAGCAGGAGATGGCTGTGCACCCTGGAAACCGCGATTCCCTGTCCTCTGTCTCCGGTCCCTATAATAGCCACCTTTCTTCCACGCGGAACGGTCGGCTCCCTGCTGGAAATCAGAAGGTATGGATCTCTTCTTTTGCCTCTGCTCCTCAGCCTCCAATCGTTCACCAATCTCTGCTATAGTGGCTCGGTCGACCAACTCGGTGAAGTCCTGCAACTTCAATATCGATACCTGCTTGTAAATTTCTCTCCTCAAGCCTCTTTCAAACTATCGTACCTTCTTAGTCTTATCTGGAATAATGTACGGGGCGAAGCGAGATAGCTCGATGAACCTTGCCGCGTACTGTTGTACTGACAGCTGTCCCTGCTTCAGATTCAGGAACTCCGTAATCTTAGCCTCCCTGGAAGAGGCTGAAAAATACCTGTTGAAGAATATCTCTCTAAATCGCTCCCAAGTCATCTCTACAGGTATAGTCCTCTGCTGCTCTAATACTCTCATCGCTGACCACCACCTCTCGGCCTCTCCAGTCAGTCTGTAGGTGGCAAACAGCACCTTCTACTCCTCTGAACACTGCAGTACTGCAAATATTTTCTCCATCGCCTGCACCCAATTCTCAGCAACTACGGGGTCCGTTCCTCTTGGAAAAGCTGGAGGATTCATCTTTATGAACTTCTCAATCATACAACCGTGGCCTACAGATGGACCACCCTGTTCTCTCGAACTCATGGCAATTTCTGCCATAACCTGCTGTGCTACGCTGCGTAAGACTGCATCTAAATCACTACCCGCAGCGCCTGAGGGTCCAGCACCCTCACTCCCACTAGCGTGGGCACTATTTCCACCGTGGTCCATCCTGAAAGAAGAAATAACCTAACTCAAAACCTCATTCTCTATACATATCACTCAGCTCATATGGTATCTTTTCCTAATTAACTCGTCACTCTTGATCTTAATTCAAGGTTCAATCCTAAAATCTAGATACCCAACCCGACGATAGTTTACAATGAATTTCCTGAAATCGTCACCCCAGGAAAATCATACAAACCACCACGGAAGTCCTGCATCTAGACTACAAAACCAAACCTCAAGTTCCCTTATCCTATACTCTGGTATTAATACTGCTGCACTCTAGAGTCTACAGAACCTAGTATCCTAGGCTCTGATACCAAATGTAACGTCCCTCAATTTCTTAACATAAAATATCACATATTAAATAAAAATGGTCAACCCGAACTCGTGGGTAGCGGGGACACCTGTCAAACACAGCGGAAAACCTAGCAGCAGTAAATGTAAAATCTCAAACATCCAATCATAAAACATAATACCAGAGCATTCTATACATCCTCACATACATCCAAATATCTCTAGGGTCAAACACAAAATAACTCTGACGCTATTACAAAATCTTACCCTTCTCACAGGGTAATCTCACTAGCTCAACGGCGGCCCTGACCCGCTAGTCTCTCAGGAGCTCCTAAAAAAAATTAATTAAGTTTGGGGATAAGACACTTCTCAATAAGGGAAAATAAACTAAATACAGCTGTGTGGCAACATGAATATTTAATGCATTTGTACGTATACAGTACATTTCATAATTCTATAAATATAATCATATCATACTGGGTAAACATATATTTTCACATCTGTTAACAAATCATATCATATATAAAGTCATCTTTTATAACTGTAGTACTGAAAACAAACCCAGGATGACTAGCTAGCTGGTGTCATGTATTACCCCCCATGACGGGTTGTGCAACCCGAAGGCGGGACCCGACAATAGCTGGCCGACCACTACCGAATCAAATATGTCTGTAAGTACGATGAGCCCGCCACACTCTGGTCCGGACTGCCAGGTGGACGTCCACACTCTACTGAAAGCCACATCGACTATCCATCTCCCATCCCCTCGTGGGACGGTAGCACTAATAAGGCCTCGTGCCAAAATGAACCCATAGCTACGGTACCGAGCTCCTGGTCTGAACTAAACTGACATCCTGGTTGTGAAAACATATAATACATTATCATACGTAACATCATTACGGTCTCGTGCCGAAAACATAAATACGGCCTCGCGCCAAAAACATAGATACGGTCTCGTGCCGATAACATAAATATATGGCCTCGCGCCAAAATCGTTTCAGGTATATATATACTGAAAATACAACATTTATCACATAATCGTCAAAACCATCACAATATAACTCATATTTTCATAATACCTGAAATCATGCTTTGTTCGTAAAATCTTTCACATCATAATACATTTCATACAAAATAATATTCATGCCACACATATGCTGTTAAAAGTCATACTTCATATTCTAAAATCGTGAATTACTTACATCTCATACATACATACACATTTTAATCATCATAGCAGTATTTTCCCAATCGTACATTTTATTCGTAATACACAATATAACATATGCTTTTCTAAAAAAAAATTTAGAAATAATCAATAATAATTTATATGAAAAATTACTGCTTTAGTTTATTCCCTTACCTGACTATTGAGAAATTCCTTAGGACCCAAAATTTCATGCCCTTGGCGCCCGAAATTTAATTCCTGCAATTTACATTTTCCCCAGATTAATTAATCTATTTCTCCAAAATAATACTCATCTAGCCTTCCTTAGGCTCCATATACCTCAAATTAATATTTAAACTATTATTTAATATCCCTACTTAATTTTCTAAATTTTGCCTGCGGGTCCCAAAATTACACTTGCGGCACTCACCTGAGCCCAAAATTTCAGAAATCCTACTTCAGTCCTAGATGTTAATATTTTAGCATTTCTAAATTAATGCTAATTAATTAAAAATAAGCCGCTTAATAATCACCGCACCCCAAATTTGGAGTTTTGGCCGACACCCCCATGAGAATTCTGTCCCACTAGACTTGTAGAGAATCATCACTAGATTCTCGTGGTGGCGTCCGTTCGTCAATTGGACTTATATTTTGCAAGAAATTAAAGAAAAAGGGGAAAATGACTTACTCCAGGGACTACGCTTACGCCGCTCCTATCACCGATCCGCTTTGGTAGAAATGATGGCAGCAGCGAATGGAGTCCAGTGGTATCTTCGGATTTTCGATCGGGTAAAAATCCGTCACGAAATCGAGGAGAGAGGGAGAGAAAACGTGAGGAGAGAGAGAGAGTTCAGAGAGTTACAGAGAAAGAAAAGAAAAGAAAAGAAAAGAAAAAATGAAGAAGAAGAAAGGTGGGGGGGGGGCGTGAATCAATCTTGAGAAGTCACCTGAAGCTTCTTATATATATTCATATAATAATAATAATAATAATAATAATAATATATTTTATTTAAAAAATAATAAAAATAAAAATAAAATAAAAAAATAATTTTTTTAATTATTATTATTATTTTTAATATCCAATCAATTAATTAATTAATTAATATTTTTTTTTTTAAATCAATTCACTAATTTTTTTATATCTCTATTTTTGGGGTTTTTACACCAGCTTTATATATTCAGCTCAATCAATCGAACCACTCAGAGGTCAACAGTTTGACTAAGGTTCAGCCGACGAATGGTTTTTGAAAATATCTTCCACAGTCGACCGAATTGGCTCGTGTCTGACTCCCAACTGTTCAGCCGACCGAACCTTTATTTGATTTATGACTGAGTCGACCAAACTATGTGATTAGCAGATCGAACTTAAGATATAGTCGACCAAACCTCGAACGCCTTCAAAATCGCCTTAATTCAGTCGACTATATCTATAGTTCAAAAGTGCCTCGATCAGTCGAACTTGGCAATTGGGTCGACCAAACTTAAAATATAGTCGACTGAAACTCTCGGGTTGCCATAAATTTTAACTGCGGTAACTGGGGTTAATTAAGGGTAAATTGGATTAAAAGCTTATTAAACAAATTTAATAATTCCCTCTATGTCCCAACAGTCAATTTTTTGGCATGGTTTATATATAGACCCTCATTTGCAAAGATTAAGGATTGATTAGCACTTTGATTAAGAAAATTTTCTCTGAAATATTTTGAGCTACACATTCCTATACAAGCCTATACTCCTCACCTTTTACTCATTCCCTTACAAAATCTGTTGGCCTAACAAGATCTTTCAATCAGTTTTGGTGATAACAAACAAAGGACTATTTAACTTGAAAAGATTGAGTTTTGAGTTTCAGCAAATATGGATCAAGTGTGGTTTAAGCAAAGTTCAAGTATAGCTCAAGTATAGTTCAAGAGAAGATCAAGTATAAATCAAGTATGGGACAACTACTCAAATGATTCAAAGAGAATCTAATATATTTGAAGCTCAAGCAAATTTTTCAAAGAACCTTAAGAGCAAAGCATGAAAGAGAACTCAAGCATGTCTTATGAAAGCTTAGGAAACATATTGGTAAATATTTCAAAAGTTAAAATATCATTTGAAATATATTTTGAAGCTTTTTCAAGAGATTATAAAGATTTAAGTACCTATTTAAGTATATTGAATTAAGTTTTTATAAAAATCATAAGAGAGCAAAACAGTTTTAAAGAAAGATATTTTATAAAACAAGATTTTAATAGCTCAGATGACTGAACTTTTCAATTCAGATGATTGAACTTTAAGTTCAGACATATGAAGAATTACTTCAGATGTCTAAAGATTAAGTGCAGACGTCTGAAGAATTTATGGAACAAGACAGAAAGTGGCAGTAACAGTTCAGATGTCTGAACTCGCGACTTCAGACATCTGAACCTGGAACTTTAGACGTTTAAACCTAGACTTTAGACATCTGATCCTGTATCTAGTTCTATTTTAAAGGAGTTTCAGGAACTTCAGACGTCTGACCTCGAATTCTCGAACGTTTGAACACTGTTCAACGGGCAAAATTTTAAAAATCTTATTTTTTAAATTATAACCGTTTGAACCCCAAATTTTCTAATATCTTGGGAAACTCTTTAAGGAAACTTTTGCAACAAGGAAACTTACTTGGGAGTCTATAAATATATGTGTTTTGAGAATAAAAAACATACCAAGCATTGATAATCTCTCAAAGCTCTCTTGCTCTCAAAATCTCTTTTGATCAAATCTCTTGCAAAGCTGAAAGTATTGTTGTTCTGACATTCTTGCTCATCAAATCCTGAAGAATTACTGATTTCTCATCTGGAGAAAAGGAATTTGGTGAAATCTTTGAAAAGCTTCAAAAGTTTATTTCATTCTTGATATTTCTCTTTTGAAGTACATAGTTTTAATTTGTACTAATCTGCTTTTTGTGTGAGCCTCTCTTGTACACCAGCTTTTGATATTTTTCTTGTAGATTTTGGACGATTCCAGGCTATTGGATCGTTGACCAAACAAGGGCATATTGTTTGGAGAAAGCGAGCTATAGCCTTGACTAAGGAGTGATTGTACGGAACTATTATAGTGGAACCCTTCAATGTTTTGCCAAGGGCGAGGACGTAGGCTGTGTTGAAGCCAAACCTCATAAAAAATCTTGTGTCTTTCTCTCTACTTTACATACTATACTTGTTGTGTTGTATGATTTAAAAAGTGCAGATCACAGGTTTCAAAGAGAAAGAAACAAAGACTCTTGGTATTTAGAAAGTACGTTTCGATTAACCGTTTGCGGAAACCCAAAAGGGAGTACGTTGGTTAATCTACGGAAATCTTGATCAAGAGAAGTGCATACTAAAAGCTTATTCAAAGAAGGTGATAAACATCCACAGGGAAATCAACAAAAGCAAAAATTTTTTTGATTGAGGGATTGAATTGTTTTAACTTTATTGATTCTCTTGTTCATTTAAATTACAAGTATTCTAAAGTGTGGTTATCAGTTATCAATTGTGCTTTCTTTGGTATCTTAAGCAAAAGATCAAAAATTATCAAAATAAAAAAAAAATATTCCAATTCCCCCCCCCCCCCTCTTAGGAAGCTATCCCGAGAAAGCAAAGATACAAAGAGAGAGATTCGTGCGAGAGGAAGAGAGAGAAGAAAGAGAAAGAACAAAAGTGTAGAAAAAGAAGAAAAAAAAAAGGAAAAAAAAAGGTCTTTATATATACTAGTGGGACACATGTCATCATATGTAACGTGGCGGGATCTTGGCCGTCCAATGTGTATTTTCTATAGATGGATGGATCGCTGTCACGCGGTGCGAATCATGCCAGCGATCTGTGACAAATTCCTGGAATCAATCAAGACCTGTAACATGGTGAATGATGCCACGTTGACATCACCCAACTGCAAAAAGTTCAAAAAAATAATAAATAAAAAAAAGTAATCCCACGTGTTACCACTGTTGACCGACACTTGGCCACCCTTTTCCAACTAGGTCAACCCAATTTGACTTGGGTCAACTTAAGTTGACCCAGTAACTTGATTCAAATTGGTTGAATTAATCAGATCCGTTCAAACTACCGGTTCACTTCTTTTGTAACGTCCCTCAATTTCTGAATATAAAATGTCGCATAATAGATAAAATAGTCAACCTGAACCCGTGGGTAGCGGGACACCTGTCAAACATAGCGGAAAACCTAGCAGCAGTAAACATAAAATATCAAACATCCAATCATAAAACATAATACCAGAGCTTTCTATAACATTATAAAACTGTACTTCTATACATCCTCATATACATCAAAATATCTCTAGGGTCGAACACAAAATAACTCTGACTCTATTACAAAATCTTACCCTTCTCACAGGGTAATCTCACAAGCTCAATGATGGCTTTGACCCGCCGATCTCTTAGGGGCTCCTGAAAAATCATTTAATGTTGGGCGTGAGACACTTCTTAGTAAGGGAAAATAAACTAAATACAGCCGTGTGGCAACATGAACATTTAAAGTGCTTATACATATACAATACATTTCATAACTCTGGAAATAATCATAATATCATACTGGATAATCATGTACTTTCATATTTGTTAATAATTCATAACATACATAAGCATCCGTTATAACTGTAATACTGAAAACATACCCAGGATGAATAGCTAGCTAATGTCCTGTATTACCCCCCATGACGGGTTGTGCAGTCCGAAAGCAGGACCCGACAATGGCTGGCCAACCACTGCTGAATCAAGTATGTCTGTAAGTACGATGAGCCCGCCACACCCTGGTCCGGACTTCCAAGTGGACGTCCACACTCTACTGAAAGTCACATCGACTATCCATCTCCCATCCCCTCGTGGAATGGTTAGTACTAATCTGACGTAAATATCTAATCTACAATATAGATACGGTACTGAGCCCTGAACTGAACTAAACTAACATCCGGGTTCTAATAACATATAATACATGAACATACATAACATCATCACGGCCTCGTGCCGAAAACATAGATATGGCCTCGTGCCAAAATCATAAATACATGGCCTCGAGCCAAAATCGTAAATACGGCCTCGTGCCGATAATATAAATACATGGCCTCGCACCAAAACATAAATACGGTCTCGTGCCGATAACATAAAATACATGGCCTCGTGCTAACATCATTTCAGGTATATACATTCTGAAAATAATTCATTTATCATACATTCGTCAAAATGATCGTAACATAACATATCTTTTTATAATACCTGAAATCATACTTTGTTCATAAAATCTTTCATATCATAATATGTTCACATAACATAATATTCATGCCACACGTGCACTGTATAAAATCTTACTTCTTATTCTAAAATCGTAATTCTTTAACATCTCATACATATATATATATATATATATGTTTCATCATAATAGCAGTATTTCCCAAACGTACATTTCATCTATAATATACACGTATAACATTTGCTTTTCTGAAAATAAATTTACTCATAATTAATAATAAATTGCGTGGAAAATAACTGCTTTAGTTTATTCCCTTACCTGGCTACTGAGAAAACCCCCAAAAATCCTAGGCTAACCCCTATATGATTTCCTGATCAATACCCTAAAACTCAAAATTTCTAGTATTAATCATCAGTATTTTCATGCGTACATCAATTTTTATAACTACCATAAAGTCTAATTTAACTTAAAAAGCCTTACCGCAACTTAGGGATGATTTCCAACTTTGTTTTCCCAACAATCCGCTCCGGCAAACTCGTATAGAACTTCACCAGGAGCGTCGTGGTAGCCTCAAATCTTTGATCCGGCGTAAAACTAGCCCAAAATCGAAGAGAGAGAGTGAGAGCGCCGAAGAGGAGAGAGAGAGAGAGAGAGTGGAAAGGAAGCTTGTAATGAAATAAAAATCGGATTTTTCATATTTATAGACAACAGAATTCGTCGACAAGCCCGACCTTCATTGATGAGTTCTTCACAAATTTCGTCGACAAAATTTAGTTGGCTCAAAACCCCCCTTTTGGTATTTTCTCGTCGACGAGACCCTGTGTTCGTCAACAAAATCCTTAAAGCCTTCGTCGAAGAAACCCTGTGTTCGTCGACGAAGCTTGGCAGCTTCCTTCTTTATTTTTTTTTTCTATTCCCCTTTCTTTTATCATTTAAATTCCATTTTTAATTCGGGTCGTTACATCCTCCCCTCCTTATAAAATTTCGTCCTCAAAATTTACTATTCATGTAATTTATCATCCCTTGTGAGGCAAAAATGGTCTACTTATTTTATTACTCACCCTCACTTGTGGCGGAGGAATACCGTGGTTACAACTCAAGTTCTGGGAGATTACATATATCAAAAGAAAATTCCTCCCAAAACTAAAATATCTCACGCTTTCTAAACATTACATATACCTGTATAAAAACACTACATATTTTACTTACATTTCTAATTACATTTAAGCTTCTGGGAATAGTTGCGGATATTTCTGTCCGATCTGTTCCTCGAGCTCCTAAGAAGCCTCTTCTATTGTATGATTCCTCCACAAAACCTTTACCAGAGGAATCGTCTTACTACGCAGTTCCCTCTCTCTCCTATCCAAAATCTGCACTGGTACCTCCTCATAGGCTAGTGAGTCAGTGAGCTCCAACTCACCATAACTAATAATATGAAAAGGATCTGGGACATATTTTCTCAACATCGATACGTTGAATACGTCGTGAATTCTGGATAATGAAGGTGGTAAAGCTAACCTATAGGCCACCGATCCCACTTTCTATAAAATCTCAAACGGACTGATGAACCTAGGGCTAAGTTTACCCTTCCTACCAAATCTCATAACTCCTTTCAGTGGAACTATCTTCAAAAATACATGATCACCCACGTCAAACTCTAAATTTTTACGGTGATTGTCGGCATAACTCTTCTGTTGACTCTGAGCTGCACTAATTCTTTCCCTGATAAGCCGAACCTTATCATATGCTTGTTGTACTAGCTCTGGCCTCACAACTCGCCGCTCACCCATCTCATCCCAATATAAAGGAGATCGACATCTCCTACCGTACAAGGCCTCAAACGGTGTCATGCCAATACTGGACTGGTAACTGTTATTATATGCAAACTCTACCAGTGGCATGAACTGAGTCTAACTACCCCCAAAGTCCAATACGCATGCACGGAGCATATCCTCTAATATCTGTATCGTCCTCTCAGTATGCCCGTTTGACTGAGGATGGAATGCCATGCTAAATGATAGCTGAGACCCCCAGAGCCTCCTGTAAACTCCTCCAAAATAGTGACGTGAATCGCGGGTCTCAATCTGACACAATAGATACAGGCACTCCATGAGAACGAACTATCTCCTAAATGTAAATCTCTACCAATCGGTTAAGGGAATAACTGATCTTGATAGGAAGAAAATGGGCAGACTTGGTCAATCGATCTACTATCACCCAAATCGCATTCTGGCCATGTGATGTCGATGGCAGCCCTGAAACGAAATCCATGAATATATGATCCCACTTCCACTCTGGGATAAATAGCGGCTGCAACTGACCTGCTGGCCTCTGGTGCTCAACTTTTACTTGCTGGCACGTCAACCACTGGGCTACATACTCAGCAATCTCCCTCTTCATTCCGCTCCACCAGTAAAACTCTCGCAGATCCCTGTACATTTTGTACTACCGAGATGAACCGTATACAAAGATCTATGAGCCTCATCTAGAATAGTCTTCTTGATGTCAACATCAGCAGGAACAAACAGTCTAGAGCGGAACCGCAGAGTTCCGTCATCTGAGATGCAGAATTCCTCTCCCTGACCACTCTGCACTCTGTCTATCACCTCTACTAACTCTGGATCTTCCTTTTGGATAGCTTTAATTCTTTCTTGCAAAGTAGGTTGTACCACTAGGCTGGTGATACATACTAGAGTATTACTCTCTATCAACTCTATGCCGAGTCTCTCCAAATCCATCATGATCGGATGCTGAATCTCCATAGCTACCAACACTAATACTCCAGACTTCCTACTCAGTGCATCAGCTACCACGTTTGCTTTCCCTGGGTGATAACTGATAGTATAATCAAAATCTTTAATTAACTCCAACCACCTTCTTTATCTCATGTTGAATTCCTTCTGGGTGAAGAAATACTTCAAACTTTTGTGGTCAAAGAAAATTTCGCACTGCTCACCGTATAGATAATGCCTCCAAATTTTCAATGCGTGTATTATTGCAGCCAACTCAAGATCGTGGGTAGGGTAGTTCTTTTCGTACTCTTTCAACTGTCTAGTTGCATACGCTACTACCCTGTCATGCTGCATCAACACACAGCCAAGTCCCTTTAGGGATGCATCACTGTAGATGGTATAACCCTCACCCCCAGACGGGATGATCAATACTGGCACTGTGACTAATCTCTACTTTAGGTCCTGAAAACTCTGCTCACAGCTATTGTCCCATTCAAATCTGGCATTCGTCCTCGTCAGTCGTGTCAGAGGCCCTGATAAAGCTGAGAACGCCTCGACGAAACGACGATAATAACCGGCTAACCCCAAGAAACTCCTAATCTCCTGAACATTCCTCGATTTAGCCCAATTCACTACCGCCTCAATCTTACTAGGATCTACAGAAATTTCATCTTCTGAGATGACATGCCCCAAAAATACAACTTTCTCGAGCCAGAACTCACATTTACTGAATTTTGTATACAACTTCTTCTCTCTAAGCATCTGCAAAACCCGCCTCAAATGTATCCCATGCTCCTCATAACTCCTCGAATAGACTAGTACATAATCAATAAAAACAACTACGAACTGGTTTAGGTATTAGTGGAAGACTCTGTTCATTAAGTCCATAAATACAGCAGGAGCATTCGTCAGACCAAACGGCATAACAAGAAACTCATAATGCCTATACCTGGTCCTGAAAGCCGTCTTCGATACATCTTCCGCTCTCACCTTTACCTGATGGTAACCTGATCTAAGATCGATCTTCGAATATACCCGTGTACCTTGGAGCTGGTCAAACAAGTCATCTATACGGGGTAAAGGATATTTTTTCTTGATGGTCACTTTATTAATCTCTCTGTAATCTATGCACGTCCTCATAGACCCGTCTTTCTTCTTCACAAATAAAACTGGAGCTCCCCACGGAGATACACTAGGTCATATGAAACCTTTATCAAGAAAATCCTATAACTGGTCTTTCAGTTCTGCCAACTCTGCCGGCGCCATTCTATACGGTGCTTTAGAGATAGGCATCGTACCTGGAAGTAAATCAATGGAAAAATCTACTTCACAATCAGGCGGCAAACCTAGTAATTCATCCGGGAATATGTTTGTAAATTCTTTCACCACCGGCATATTTATAAGCTTCAATTTATTTTCTGACATTTCTTCCACAAAAGTCACGAATCACAGACAGCCATTCTAAAGCAGCCTCCTTGCCTGAACTGCTGAGACCATCTGAGGTAAGGACTACACTCATAACCCTGTAAATCTAAATTCTGGTTTATCTGGAGGTCTGAATATCACTTCCCTAGCACGACAATCTATAATAGTAGAATTAGCCGTTAGCCAATCCATGCCGAAAATAATGTCAAACCCGTGCATATCTAATACCACCAAATCAACAGATAAAATCTTCCCCTAAACATCAACTGGACAACCACAAAGTACCCTACTACATCTCACTGCTGACCCATTCGGTGTAGCCACTAATAACTCGACATCTAATGATTGCGTCTCTACCCCACATAATTTTACACACTCCAAGGACACAAACGAATTTGTGGCACTAGAATAAAAAAGTGCAATAACTTTAAATGAAAACATACTAACAGTACCTGTCACCACGTCGCCGACCAACTCAGCGTCGCCCGGCATTAAAGCAAAAACTCTAGCTAGGGCCGTATTCCTCTGCTGGCCTCCTCGTGGTGCCTGGTAACCTCCTCGTGCAGGTCTAGGAGCAAGAGCAGTACCAGTCTATGTCGGACACTCCCTCATCATATGCCCTAGCTCCCCACACCTATAGCAGACACCTTGCCTAGCACGAAACTCCCCCAGGTGTCTCTTCCCATAAGATGGGTAAGCTAGAGATGGTTGCGCACCTTGGAAACCGCGATTCCCGGTCTCCTATCTCCGGTTCCTATAATAGCCACCTCTCTTCCATGCAGCACGGCTGACTCCCTACTGGGAACCAGAAGGTGTAGACCTCTTCTTCTGCCTCTGTTCTTCAGCTTCCAACCGATCACCAATCTCCGCTATAGTGGCTCGGTTCACCAACTTAGCAAAATCCTGCAACTTCAATATCGATACCTACTTGTAAATTTCTCTCCTCAAACCTCTTTCAAACTGTCGTACCTTCTTTGCCTCATCTGGAATGATGTACGGGGTGAAGCGAGATAGCTCGATGAACCTCGCCACGTACTGTTGCACTGATAGCTCTCCCTGCTTCAGATTCAGGAACTCCGCAATCTTAGCCTCCCTAGAAGAGGCTGGAAAATACCTGTCGAAGAATATCTTTTTAAATCGCTCTCATGTCATCTCTACAGGTATAGTCCTCTGCTACTCTAACAATCTCACTGCTGACCACCATCTCTTAGCCTCTCCAGTCAGTCTGTAGGTGGCGAACAGCACCTTCTACTCCTCTAAACACTGTAGTACTGCAAATATCTTCTCCATCTTCTGCACCCAATTTTCAGCGACTGCAGGATCTGTCCCTCATGAGAAAGCTGGAGGACTCATCTTTAGGAATTTCTCAATCGTTCTACCGTGGCCTACAAACGGACCACCCTATTCCTTCGAACTTCTGGCAATTTCTGCCATCACTTGCTGTGCTACGCTGCGTAAAACAACATCTAAATCACTACCCACAGCGCCTGAGGGTCCAGCACCCTCACTCCCACTGGTGTGGGCACTATTGCTACCAAGGTCCATCCTGAAAACAAGTAACTTAACTCAAAACCTCCTTCTCTAAACATATCACTACTCTCATATAATATTTTTCTCCTAATTAACTCGTAATTCCTTATCTTTACTCAAGGCTCAATCCTGCAACCTAGATACCCAACCCGATGATAGTTTACAATGACTTTCCTGAAATCATCACCCTAGGAAAACCATACAAACCATCACGGAAGTCCTGCATCTAGCCTACAAAATCAGGCCTCAAATTCACTTATCCTATACTCTGGTATTATTACTACTGCACTCTAGAGTCTACAGAACCTAGTATCCTAGGCTCTTATACCAAATGTAACGTCCCTCAACTTCTCAATATAAAATGTCGCATAATAGATAAAATAATCAACTCGAACCAGTGGGTAGCGGGGACACCTGTCAAACATAACAAAAAACCTAGCAGTAGTAAACATAAAATCTCAAACATCCAATCATAAAACATAATACCAGAGCTTTCTATAACATTATAAAATTGTACTTCTATACATCCTCATATACATCAAAATATCTTCAGGGTCAAACACAAAATAACTCTCATCCTATTACAAAATCTTACCCTTCTCACAAGGTAATCTCACTAGCTCAATGGTGGCCTTGACCCACCGGTCTCTCAGGGGCTCCTAAAAAATCATTTAATGTTGGGGGTGAGACACTTCTCAGTAAGGGAAAATAAATTAAATACAGTTGTGTGACAACATGAACTGTAACACGCCAACCCCGAGGGGCCTGGGATATTAACTTTTTACTACTAATTTACAGCGGAAGCAAATAAACTCAATTTTTATTAAATCAGAGCACTAATTATCCATATTACAATCATTTATTTTAAAAAAAGAAAAATTTCACAACATAAATATCTGGCATCATGCTAATATTTCTAATCAATCTTTATTTTTCTATCCCCACCCGCGTGTTTGTTAAGCCTGATTTCCGACATGTTCTTCAGAGTCATTTGAAATAAAAATATGATTGGAGTGAGACGACGCTCAGTAAGTAAATAAGATTATTATTAATGTGTGGCCAAAATGAGCTTTTAAAAAAAATTTCGTAAATCAATATTTAATACTATAATTTTAAAACTGTTTTTAGAATAAATATAAATTTAAAATTTACTACATAAAACTTTTACCATCAATTACAATAGTAAAATTTTATAATCATATAATATAACTATTAAATTAAACTTTTAACTTTAAAACTGTAAAAATATTTAATGATAAACATACATATACTTTTCCTTATACGTTTTTCTTAGATCGTCATTTAAGTACCAGAATAATCATTTTCATGTAAACTTACACTTTTCCTTCAAATCATCAGTAACTTTGTACACATAATTAACTATGTATAAACATATATTATAAAAACCACCCTTAGGCTTATTTGCCGTAAGTCATGTTTACCCCCATAACTGGGTTGTGCGGTCCGAAGACTAGACTTAGCTAGCTGGCCGACCAAACTAAATCAACATACGTAAACTTTAAGTGAGATTTTCCTTATTAAGTCCTGGTCCGGAACCAGGTGTGCACTCAGGAGAAATCCACTAACATAAATAACTACTATGTAAACAGTGTGAGTGCACTATGATCCGTATAAACTTTAAGCTGCGGTACCGAACATCTGTAATTTTGAACTTTCGTTGCCATAAGGGATTTTAAAATCATCTTATTATAATTTATGCAATTTAAAATAATATCGTAAAAATCTTATCTTTACTCATTTTTTCATAAAAAAAATGTAATGTAAAAATAAACTCATGCTACACAATTTTTGTGTTAAAAATATATATAATTTTATTTTTAAATAGAAAGAAATGCTGAAAATTTATCCGAGGGGATTAGAACATTTCTTAACCCAAAAATAGATGCAAGTATATTAAAGATAGAATTGGTATAATTAAATATGCGTAAAAATAAATTCATGAAAATTTTGTGGAACTAATTAACATAATTGAAATTTACTTATAAAATAAACTCGGGTATGAATTTTAAATAAAAAAAAAACTAACATAACCAAATTTACTTACCTTCTTCCTTACGAACACTGTAACTATCTCTACGAAATGAGATCGGAAAGAGTGGGTGATTGAGAACTTATTCAAAAATTCTCTCTCCACCACAATTTCTTTCATTCACTAATTCTTCTCTTCCTTGGAAAATTGTTGTGAAAAATGAAGGTTGAGAGCTCCCTATTTATAGGAAAATTTTGGGAAAGAAATGAAATTTATAAAAGTGTGGGGAGATTGGTGAAATTATAATTTTTTAAAAAATTAAAGAATGGGCAAGGTATGGGTTGAGTATGGGATGGGGATGGAGGCCATGTGGGAGTGCTTGCCACCATTCCCATTAAATAAATTTTTAATTAATCACTTACCTAATTAATTAATCAATTAGTTAATTAATTATTTTATTATTTTATTATTTTTCTTAATCATTATTATTATCATTGTTTTTAATTTTAAACTATTTTTAGTATTTATTTATTTTATTATTTATTTTTGAATAAGAATTAAATTTAAATTTTGAAAACTCATGTGAACCCCACATGGTCTTGTGGGCCCCACACAACTTCGAGACTCGAATGGATTCTACGTAACTCGAATAATTCTTATACAATTTTATGCATCCTACATAACTTTGAGACTCGTGTAAACCTCCATACGACTTCGGGACTCATGCGGGCCCCACATAGTCTTGTGGGTCCCGCATAGGATACCTATATTATTATTATTTTATTATATATTTCTACAAATTATATTAGTCAAAACATTATTTTATGTACTTATTTACGTATATAAACAGTGTCTTGTGGCTCCAAGACTCATGTGGACCCCACATAGTCTTGTGGGCCCCATATATGATACCTATATTATTATTATCATATTGCGTATTTTTACAAATTATGTCTGTCAAAACATCATTTTATGTATATATACTTATTTATGTGTATAAACAGTGTCTATCCTGTTTATCCTATGAAATTCCATTTTGATCAAGCCGACCTCCAAGGAGCGACTGAGCTGCAATGGTCTCTGAGCACTCGCTTAGATAAGGTCTTTCTTAGGCATCAAATATGGAATCAAGGATCCTACATAAAAACACTTCTGTATTGATATTAACTCAATGACCATTTTTATTATTTTATTATTATTGTACTTTAATCATGTATATATTTTTGGGTCATCACATGAACATTTAAGGTGCTTATACATATACAGTATATTTCATAACTCTGAAAATAATCATAATATCATACTAGATAATCATGTACTTTCATATTTGTTAATAAATTATAACATACATAAGCATCTGTTATAACTATAATACTGAAAATATACCTAGGATGAATAGCTAACTAATGTCATGTATTACCCCCCATGACGGGTTGTGCAACCCGAAGGCAGGACCCGACAATGGCTGACCGACCACTGCCGAATCAAGTATGTCTATAATTACGATGAACCCTCCACACCCTGGTCCGAACTGCCAGGTGGACGTCCACACTCTACTGAAAGTCACATCAACTATCCATCTCTCATCCCCTCATGGAATGGTTAGCACTAATCTGATGTAAATATCTTATCTACAATATAGCTACGGTACCGAGCCATGAATTGAACTAAACTAACATGCGGGTTTTGAAAACATATAATACATGAACATATATAAAATCATCACGACCTCGTGCTGAAAACATAGATACGGCCTTGTGCCAAAATCTTAAATACATGGCTTCGCGCCAAAATCGTAAATACGGCCTTGTGCCGATAATATAAATACATGACCTCGCGCCAAAACATAAATACGGCCTCGTGCCGATAACATAAAATGCATGGTCTCGTGCCAACATCGTTTCAGGTATATACATTCTAAAAATAATTCATTTATCATACATTCGTCAAAATGATCGTAACATAACATATCTTTTCATAATACCTGAAATCATACTTTGTTCATAAAATCTTTCATATCATAATATGTTCACATAACATAATATTCATGCCATACGTGCACTATATAAAATCTTACTTGTTATTCTAAAATCGTAATTCTCTAGCATCTAATACATACATATATGTTTCATCATAATAGCAGTATTTTCCAAACGTACATTTCATCTATAATATACAGGTATAACATTTGCTTTTCTGAAAATAAATTTACTCATAACTAATAATAAATTGCGTGGAAAATAACTGCTTTAGTTTATTCTCTTACTTGACTACTGAGAAAACCCCCAAAAATCCTAGGCTAACCCCTGTATGATTTCCTGATCAATACCCTAAAACTCAAAACTTCTAATATTAATCATCAATATTTTCATGCGAACATCAATTTCTATAACTATCACAAAGTCTAGTTTGACTTAAAAAGCCTTACCTCAACCCGGAGATGATTTCCAACTTCGTTTTCCTAATGATCCGCTCCGGCAAACTCGTACAGAACTTCGCTAAGAGCGTACAAAGTCTAGTTTGACTTAAAAAGCCTTACCTCAACCCGGAGATGATTTCCAACTTCGTTTTCCTAATGATCCGCTCCGGCAAACTCGTACAGAACTTCGCCAAGAGCGTCATGGTAGCCTCAAATCTTCGATTCGGCGTAAAACTAGCCCAAAATTGAAGAGAGAGAGTGAGAGGGCCGAAGAGGAGAGAGAGAGAGTAGAGAGGAAGCTTGGAATGAAATAAAAATCGGATTTTTCATATTTATAGACAGCAGAATTCGTCAACGAGTTCTTCACAAATTTCGTCGACGAAATCCAATTTTTGTCGACGAAATTCAGTCGGCTCAAAACCCCCCTCTCGGTATTTTCTCCTCGACGAGGCCCTGTGTTCATCGACAAAATCCTTAAAGCCTTCGTCGACAAAACCCTGTGTTCGTTGACGAAGCTTGGCAGCTTCCTTCTTTATTTTTGTTTCCATTCCCCTTTCTTTTATCATTTAAATTCCTTTTTTAATTCGGGTCATTACATCTTTAATTTAAAAATTAAATTTTAATTTATTTTTAGGAATTTATTTAATTATTATTTGATTATATTCTATTTTTGTGTATGTGCATTCCAATAATTAAATAAATGATGCCTATATTAGTTTTGATGGGGGTTTATTAAAGATTCCTAAATCACACTTTATTTCATTTTTTTTTAAGGTTTTAATATTTATTTACTTTTTAAGGAATTAATTAAATATTATTATATTCAATTTAGGGATAATTCATAATTATTTAAGTACTATTCGTATAAGGGTGCTAGTACTTTCCCCTTGCATAACTGAACTTTCGATCCCAACTTTGGTAAATGCAAATTGATATTACTAATTTCTTAACTTTAGAATTAGTTGAGAGATCAATCAACGAGTAGTAATTAAGTGAACTAACCGCACCTAAGAAAATAACAAGTTAGTGGTAGCACCATTGAACTTTTAATAATATTATTTGTCACTACTCTGGACTCTTTTTTGGGACGTTGTGACAATTATTTTTAATTAATAATAATTTTCTTATTAATGTATATATATAATATATTACTATAGTATTAAGTTATGATAAATATAATATTTTTAATTAAATTTAAAATTTGAATTTATTTAATATTAATTTAAATTAATAAATAGTTCTTCTTCAATTAAAAACTAAATTATAATAACTAATATATATTTTTAAATATTTTTAAATAAAAATATTAATATTTATAATTAAAATTTTAAATGATAGTTATTCTAATTTTATAATTAAAATTTAAATATTTTCTATTAACTAAAATAATATAACATTATTTATTAATTAACAATAATCTTATTATTAGTTATATTTTTAAAATATGATTATCACATTAATTTATGTTAAAAATAGTACTAATAACTAAATTAAAAATTTTAATTATTTAATGTTAATTTAAATTTATAAATGGTTTTTTTATTCATTCCAAATCTAGTTACATTTTATTAATAATTACTAGTTTTTAATGCTTGATAAAATAATATATGATTAATCTTTGATTAAAAATTTAATTAATACTTATTTTAACTGTTAGTTTTAATTCATATTTAAAAATAATTACCTATAGTAATTAATGCCATAAATTTGATTTAAGTCAACACATATAGAATACTTTGCAATTAAAAAATGCAGTAAAAAAATTCTCTTAAGTTAATTTTCCATGATCACTGATAAGCCATGTTATTGTAATTGAAAATTAACTTTTACTTAAAATCATGTAAAAAATGTTCTTGAAGCGAGTGAAAATAAAAAATTAAGCAAAGCTGAAAAAGAGAAACAACAAAAAATACTAAAATAGAACCTTATCAAAATAGGGATAGGTTGAGCTTCTTCCTTTAATAGTATTAAAAAAAAACAAAACAAACAAACAAAACAAAAAAAAGAGTAATTGACTATACTTGAGTTATAAGTCATATAAAAAAAAATTACTTAACGGTAATTTTATATATGTTGTATGATTACTTAAGGAATGTCCTATATTTTGATTTAAGTGAATTCGTTTAGAGTACTTTTCAATTAAAAATGATTCATGGTAAAAGAAATTCTCTTAAGTCAACTTTCAATAGCTTAAATATCAATAAACCACATTATTGTAATTGAAAATTAATTTATTTTATTTAAAATCATGTCAAAAGGTATTTCAAAGGGTGTGAAAAGAAAAAAAAAAAAAAAGTAAATGGGTAAAAAAGAGGAAATACAAGAGATGCAACTCAAAAAAGAAAAATAAAAAAGAAAAATTAGGCTAATAGTTCTATAAAAAAAAAAAAACTTAAAAATAGAATATTATAAAAATAGGGATAGCTTAAGTTTCTTTCTTTGACACAAATTTTTTTTTAAAAAAAAATGAATTAATAATCCACTTGAGTCATACGATAAATTTACTTAAAAGTAATGTTATACTGTATAATTACTCAAAGTAATGCCCTAGTAAGTAAACACGTTTAGAATATTTTTCAACTAAAAATTATTTGCAGTAAAAGAAAATTCTCTTAAGTTAACTTTCTTTAACTTAATCATCGAAAACCCACACTATAACAATTTAAAACTATTTTTTTTATTTAAAATCATGTCAAAAAGTTCTTGAAGCGAGTGAAAAGAAGAATAAATTAAGCAAAGAGAAACCGCAAAAGATACGAGTCAAAAATTGAAGAAAAAGTAAGTTAATAGTTCTTTGAAAAACTAGAGTAGAACCTTATTTTAGGATTATGAATCTATTCGAGATGATATAGTTGTTTAATTTTAAATTAAAGATCACTTCCAAGGTAAGTTATGGTTATTTAACTTAAAAATAATGTTTCTTAAACATAATTTTATTCGACATAATTACTTTTACTCTAAAATTATAGTTAACACCGACATGATTTACTTAAATAACAATTTGCCTTTTGATTCTCCCCCTACTCCTTACCTACCAAAAAGTAGAAGACACATTGTCATGGTGATTTTTGATCACAAAGAAAGAAGAAATTGAAGAATGAACTTGCTTCTTCTAAAAAAAAAGGGAGAGTGGTCAAGTTGGTCACATCAAGAATGGGGGATTGATTGCATCATGCCAATCTTTCTTTATGCGTTGGCCGCCTTCTTTAATTGGCCGGCTTTTTGGTTGGGGGGAGAAGCTATTGGCCTATTATTTTTTGGGCTTTCACTTAGGAATCATTTATTTTATGTCGGACTCATGAAATTCTAGTAGATGGACAAAAAACATACGGGTAAAATCATTGGATGATTTCACTAGTAAATAAATAGTTTTATTTTTTTTTATTCTTTTAAAAATTATAAAAATATAGTATTATTTTGTAATTAAATATAAATTTATGTAGAAAAGCAAAAATAATGTGATTATATGGAAAAATAAAAATAAAAAACTGAAGAAATCCTTAATTTTTCTTAAGATTTTTTTAAAAAAAATATTGAAAAAAACGCTCATCTGTTACGAATTTTAATATGATACTGTTGAGAATTCAACTTATAAGTTTGTCTTACATTGAAATTAAAAACATATTCGATGATAGATATATATATTCTCAAAATTTAATTGTTTAAACTTTTAGAACAAATTGGGCTCATCTGTATATTAATAATTCTAACAGATGGTATCAGAGCTGATGGTACGAATTGTATTCAAGTATTCATACATGGTATCAGACAATTTTTTTTTTTTTTTATCATTTCGTAAAGAAAAAAAAAAGTCAACTATTGCCCTATCCTTTTTGAAAATTATCATTTAAATTGTAAAAAAAAAAATTACTTAAATAAAAATTCACCTTGTGTTTGGAAGGTCAATGATTAAGCATTAGATAAAGAATCCTCTACAATCTATATGAATTTAAATTTAAAAATCCAAATTTGTGTTCTAAAGAAGATCTCAATGACAAATATTAACTGCATATTTCCATAAATATATATACATATTATTTTCGGATGGTGTTTCACCTTGGATGATGCTAACATTCTTATTAGAACTTACTTAAAAGTAATATGTGAATTTAGCTTTTGGGCATTTAGGGGTCAAATTCATTATTTGAGGTAGACACATCACACCTTGATGAACAAAAAGAAAATAAATCTAAGGGGCTATTTGGTAAAATTAAGTGTTAAGTGTTAAATAATCAATTCCAATATGATTTTGAGAACTAATTCTAAAATTAACTTAAATCGATTACTAAATCTAAAATCCGAAGCATTTTAACTGTTTACTATCTAATATCTGAACATGTATTATTTTTCAATTTTAACGTTTTCAATGCTTAAAAGTATAAATATTTGATAAAAGTAATGAGTAATTACACAACTTAAAGTTTTTAATTGAACATAAATAATATTTTCTTGTCATATATTTAATTAATAATTATAAATAAAAATAATATAATTTATTATTGTATAAAAATAAAATTTATTAATTTATTTTTTTATCAGTTCGATGAGTTTTTTGTCATTTTCATTTTTAATAAGGGATACAATTGAAAAATAGATCTCTAAAGTTGCATTAGAGATATTTTCATATCTAATTCTATTAGAGAAATTTTATGAAAATTCATAACTACTACCAATTCTTTAAGAAAAGAGTGAGTGTAGCAAAGTATAAGGGTCTCTGCCTAACTCCAATGAGATATTATCTATTCTGACCCACTAATTTTACTATTTTATCCTATAAAAGACATTTTACGTAATTAGAGCTTAAATTAATCTTATAAGTTCAAAATCTTCTTAGTACACATTTAATATGGATTTGTGATACAAAACATTCAAGACATGTTTGACATACTCTACTCTAATCTTATTGGCTTGTGATAATTATAGATTGGCGTCCAGTAATACATCACTTGTAAATATTGAAGAAGAGACCGTGGTTCCCCTCTCTCTCGCTCTCTCTCTCTCTCTCTCTCTCTCTCTCTCTCTCTATATATATATATATATATATATATATATATATATTATGCTACTTCTAAAAGCACAAAAAAGTTTTTTTTTTTTTTTCGTAGTAGATTGTGATAATTTTTATATTGACAATACTATCCTTTAAACTACATTCTCTTAAAATTTAATTATTATCATGTCCTACTGGCAAAAGAAAAGTTTCAAACAAGAATTAAGATTATAGATCTTCCATCTCCTTTTATCCTCAAAGGCTTTGAAACTACCAATGATAATTAAAAGATTTAAAAATAAAAAAAAAATATTATAGATCTTCCATCTCCTTTAATCCTTAAAAGCTTTGAATCTAAATTCATTATCTTACTATATTTCCTCTTTAATTTCCTCATTGCTTAAATATTTCTATTGATCGTTATTCACAAAGGACTCCTTTGTTGTTTAACTATACGATAGAGAATGTGACAACTCTAAGAAGCCTTCTATCAAACATGCCCTCCTTCTTTCCTTTGAATCTCCTCTATTTTCCTTTGGTTTGTTGATTGAAAAAATAATATAAAAGAAATGAAATAAATCTCCAATTAATATATATACATAAAAGAAATTCATAGTTGCCCTCTCCTTTCTATTTCTTAGATCCTTTTCTCATGTTTAAAATCATTGTGTGTGTGTGTGTGTGTGTGTGTGTGTGTGTGTGTGTGTAACAGTTAGGGACCACACAGAATATACTATAATTTGGGAGAAAAACAAAAGGAGGAGATACACACTCAACTCAACTCTTCTTACACTTTTCTCTCTCTTACCTTCAGCACTCTCACACTCCTCGCTCACTCACTTCACTTGCACACTTCACACAATACAAATGTTCTTATTTATAGATACATAGGATAGATATAGAAGGAAATGAGTTATTGCATTCTAATGGATAATGAGCACATGGTTTTTAATGGATTATTTGAGCACGTGATACTTGTGTTTTTTTTATGGAATGAATTTGGCCACGCTCAATCTCCTCCGTTGCAGCTCATCCTCTTCAAGGTGTTTCCATTTTCTTTGTTTCCATATTTTCTCCGTTTCCATTTCAGCTTAACAATCTCCCACTTGAAGACGAAGATACTATCTCAACCAGTATATAGAAAATGATGTGCTCAAATTTGTCTTCAAGTATGAAGACGAACTGAAGTTGAGCACAACTTCAGCTTCTCTGTAGTCACCACCTTTGTCGACATATTTGTCGGATTCCTGCTACCTTGGATTTTTTCTAGTGTCAACACTCCATCCTCTAATAGAGATATGATAAAATGATAATGTAATCCAATGTGTTTGGTTTTGGAATGAAATGCAGAGTTCTTTGCCAGATGTATCGCACTTTGAATGTCCCTGTGCAAAACATTTCTTTCCTGCTTTATTTCGAGCTCTCTTAACAAACTTTGAAGCCAAATCATCTCTTTACTGGCTCTGTCACTGCTACATACTCAACTTCTATAGTGGATGAAATAATAATCTTCTATATCTGTGACATCCAACTAACAGTTGTTGTGCCAATAGTAAACATATATCCAGTGGTGCTTCTGTGATGATCAATTTCACCTACAAAATCAACATCAACATATCCTCGAATTTTCAAATCTCCTTTGCTGAAACATAGACGCTTATCAATAGTGTCACGTAGATATCTCAAAATCCACTTCATTACTTCCCAGTGAGTCTTCCCTAGATTTGACATAAACCTGCTGACAGCTCCCACTGCTTAACTAATGTCTGGTCTGGAACTAACCATAACGTACATAAGACTTCCAATGGCTGTAGCGTAAGGTACCTTAGCCATGAAGTCCTTCTCTTCATCTGTTTGGGGAGCCTGATCCTTGGAGAAACAAAAGTGACTTGTTAATGGCGTATTTACTACCTTGGCGCTGCTCATGTTGAATCTCTGTAAAACACGGCTAATATACTCCGACTGAGATAACCGCAACGTTCCCTGTTGCTTATCTCTGGAGATCCACATCCCAAGTATCTACTTGGCTGAACCCAAGTCCTTCATGTCAAACTCCTCTAACATTTGCTGCTTCAATTTTTTTATTTCTCCCATATCAGGTCCTGCAACTAACATGTCATTGACATACAGCAATAGTATGATATAGCTAGAATGATACCTGTTGAAGTAGCAACAGTGGTTGGCATTGCACTTCTGAAAATATTTTCTGCGCATAAAGCTGTCAAATTTTATGTACCATTGCCTGGGAGCTTGTTTGAGACCATACAAGCTCTTCTTCAATCTGCACACAAAATTCCCTTTACCTTTTACTAAGAATCCTTCTGGTTGGTGCATGTAAATCTTCTCATCAAGATCACCATGAAGAAATGCTATCTTCACATCCAACTGCTCAAGATGTAGAGCTTCTGAGGCAACAATGCTCAAGACTGATCTAATGGTTGTTAACTTTACAACCAGTGCAAAAATGTCAATGTGGTCAATTCCTTCCTTCTTCTCGAAGCCTTTGACTATCAATCGGGTTTTGTATCTCTTGGATCCATCATGCTCCTCTTTGATCCTGCATATCCACTTGTTGTGAAGAGTCTTCTTACCTTTGGGCAACTTAGCTAGTTCCCACATTTTATTGGAGTTGAGAGACTTCATCTCATCCTTCATTGCAAGCTCCCACTTACTCGAATCTCCTGCCTAACATGCTTCATCATAGCATTCAGGCTCTCCTCTATTTGTAAGAAGTAAATAATTCATACACCTCTTATTTGTTACATGCTGCCGAGAAGATCTTTTAAGCTTTGGAGCTAGAGTAGGAGACGGTGGTGCGACAATTTGCTCCACAGGTTCCTCTGCCTAAGGAATCTCGGTATTTTACTGTTGTGTCTCCTTTGCCTGAGGATTCTCGGTGTTTCTCTGTTGTGTCTTGACACCTTCTAGGACATCATCCAAGTCTACATAGGTTATTTCATTTTGAACTGATTCTGCGGGTTCTATTGGTTTTATTGTGTGTCTGTCTTTGTGCATCACCTTTTCATTAAAATCACATATCTGCTTCTGATCACCTTCTTGTTTTCATCATCCCAAATGCGATACCCATACTCATCTTCACCGTAACTGATGAAGGTGCATTTCCGGGACTTTGGATCAAGCTTGTTTTTGACATGATCATTAACATGCACATATGTTACACAACCAAAAACTTTCAAATATGAGAGTCTCACCTATTTTCCGCTCCATACCTCTTATGGTAGATTGTTGTCCAATGGTACTGATGGACTCCTGTTAATCAAGTATGCTGTTGTATTGATTGCTTCTACCCAGAACTACTTTGGTAAGCCTAACTGCATACGTATGGTTCTGGCTCTTTTAGTCAATGTTCGGTTCATCCGCTTGGCTACGCTATTGTGCTGAGGCGTACTAGGCACAATTCTTTCCATCCTAATACCATGCTCATAGTAGAATTTCTTGAACCCGGTGTCATCATACTCGCCACCGTTATCAGTTCTCAGCTTCTTGATTTTCAAACCAATTCCATTTTCAACCATTACTTTTCAAATTTTAAAAGCATCAAAGACATCAGATTTGTATTTCAAGAAGCAAACACATACCTTTCGAGAATGATTGTCAATAAACGTCATGAAGTAATTCCTTCCTCATAGGGATGAG
This sequence comes from Malania oleifera, assembly GCF_029873635.1. NCBI lineage: Eukaryota > Viridiplantae > Streptophyta > Magnoliopsida > Santalales > Ximeniaceae > Malania > Malania oleifera. The sequence goes on from NC_080419.1 coordinate 12,458,392, forward strand.
ACGGTCGTCGGTCCCCATACATCTGAGTGAACTAGTTCAAGTCTCTCCTTCTTTTGGGTACTAGTGAATGTATGGAAACTAACCCTCTTTTGTTTCCCAAGTATACAATCCTCGCACATATCAATCTCTACTGATCGTAGATCACTCAACTTTCCCTTTGAGTGCATCACCTTGAGTCCCCTCTCACTGATGTGACCAAGTCGTTGATGCCAAATGTTGTTATCGACATTTCCTGTAGTAACTGAAATAGACATACATGCATTAGAAGTCACATAAAGCATTTCACTTTTCTTACCTCGTGCAATCGTCAATGCACCCTTTGAAATCTTCCATTCATCGCCAATGAATGTTGTGATGTATCCCTTATCTACCATTTGACCAACTGAGATCAAGTTCTTTCTCAGATCTGGAATATATCTGACATCCTTCAGCTTCCATACTGACGCGTTCATCTTGATCTTCACAATTCCCTTGCCAGTTATGTTGTAAGGTTGATCATTGCCAAGGTATACTTTACCGAAGTCACCTGGTATATACTCCCTTAGGCAATCTTTACTGCAAGTGGCATGAAATGAGGCTCCAAAGTCTAAGACCCAAGACTCCTTCTTGCTCTCCAAAAAGCATATCAACATATCACCTTCTTCTAAAGCAACATTTGCTTCTATCTTCGCCTCATATTCCTTTCTTGGACCTTTGCACTGGCTTCTGAAATGATCAAACTTTCCACATTTCTAGCACTCAATGTTCTTTGTGCCCCAGGAACCTTTGGGATTTCTAGATTTGGACCACCTGGACCTAGATCTGCCACAATTGTTTGATAGGCCATGCCCGCTTCCTTTCCATGAATCTCTCCCTCGATTTTCCACATTCAATGTTGAACTTGAAGTGGAAGCAGTGTTTGACATCCTGATCTCTTCCGTCAAAATCATGCTAACGACTTCATCAAAATTCAGCTTTGATTTTCCTTCTAAATTATTGATCGCAGTAACAATACTTTTCCAACTCTCAGGAAACTGACTAAGAATCAATAAGGCACGGATCTCATTATCAAACTTGATTTCAGCTAAGGCGAGTTGATCTGACAGCTCGTTGAAATTATTTAGATGTCTACTAAAACTTTCACCTTCAGACATGTTAATGGTAAATAACTTCTTCATTAAGTGTACCTTATTGGCGGCTGATGGCTACTCATACATGTTGGAGAGTGCATCCACAAGAGACTTGGTGGTTGTTATGTGCTTGATATTAAAGACAACAGACTTTGCTAGCGTCATCCCGATAGCTCCGAGAGCTTTTCAATCAAGAAACTCCCACTCGTCCTCCTTCATGGAATATGGTTTTTCCTTCAATGGTAAGTGCAACTCCTTACCAAACAAGTAGTCTTCGATCTGCATCTTTAAGAAACCAAAGTTGGTGCCATTAAATATCTTAATCTTTGAGCTATTTTCGTTTAACATCTTGATTTGTCAATCTAGAGATGGAATCAACTCAAATGTACAAAACAGTTGGATTCGAAATGACTGAAAACCTTAGAAATGGTTCAAGTCATTCAAAGAAAATCTCGTCAAACTTTCTGGTCAAAATAGGTTAACTTTTCGTTAAACTTAACGAAATATACTGCCACTTAATAGAATATTCTGACGTCGTTACTAACGATGTTAATGAACGCTGTTAACAAATTGCTAACGTGGTAGGTGGGACCCGGTGATGACATGGCAAGTGGGGCCCAATGATGACGTGGCAGTGGGCCTAGTGCTCACGTGCCTATTGACATGGCAGTGAAGCTTAGTGCTGACGTGGCAGTGGAGCCTAGTGCTAACGTGGCGGTGAAGTCTAGTGATGATTGTGTTAAATTACACCAAGTAAATTTTCAGGGAAGTGGGGGGTCACAATGGACCACTTAAGTCCCACTTTTTTAGACAGAATTTTCCTTAGACACGTAATTAGTACAATATAGCTCCTTGGACCTCCAATTTGCTCCGATCTGAAAATTTTGCTCGGATTTGGTGACTTTACTCCAACTTGACTCTGATACCACTTGTTAGGGATTTAGGAACAATAATCACACACACACAAGAAAAATAATCATATAAAATAAGAACACCAGATTTATGTGGTTCGGTCTAATCTGACCTACGTGCACGGAGCACACCGAATAAACTATAATTTGGGAGAAAAACAAGAGGAGACACACACTCAACTCAACTCTTCTCACACTTTTCTCTCTCTCGCCTTCAGCACTCTCACACTCCTCGCTCACTCACTTCACTTGCACACTTCACACAATACAAATGTTCTTATTTATAGATACATAGGATAGATATAGAAAGAAAGGAGTTATTGCATTCTAATGGATAATGAACACATGGTTTTTAATGGATTATTTGAGCACATGATAATTGTGTTATTTGATGGAATGAATTTGGCATGCTCATTCTCCTCCGCTGTAGCTCATCCTCTTCAAGGTGTTTCCATTTTCTTCGTTTCCATATTTTCTCCGTTTCCGTTTTAGCTTAACAATAACGACCCCAAAAGTAATATGTGTGTAAGTGTATTTAAAAATAATAATAATAATAATAATAATAATAATAATAAATAAATAAATAAATAAATAAATAAATAAAATGAACAGTATTATAATGTTAATAAAAACTTATTAGAATAAGATATATATAGTAATGAATCTTCTTCAAGAAAATTCAATTTCAATCCAAATTCATTCCCCACCCCCCATGGTTCTCTCTCTCTCTTCAATTTCTCAGCAGTTCTTCGCCGAATTAAAAAATGAACACCATATGCTGGTCCTAACTCCACACCTGAACATTTTAATCGGAATGGATTCGTCGTTTAGATGTCGTAGGCACTACTCCAGGATTAAGGTAAGGGGAACAAATTATGTCAGGTTTATATTAAAAATATTCTCGATTATATTTGAGTATGTGAATTTAATTAGATTCGTGTTATTTAAAATATGTCTGATTAAAATTGAGGATGTGAAATTAATTATATCTATGTTCAGATTTTATTTTAAAAATATGTCTGAGTTAAACTAAACTGCAAGGACTTGATTATATCAGATTTTTGGAAATATTTTGGAATTAAATTAAACTGTAGGAATTTAAATATATCGAGTTTTTGGAATATAATGGAATTAAATTAAATAGGTGAAATTGATCATACCCATGTTTTTATTTAAATTTACTGAATATATGGTTGTAAAAATTTCTCGAGTACTTTATGAAATTATAATTATTACATAAATTGTGTGGCATGAGAAATGATTATGTTATTGCATAGATAAACCTATTAGAATATTTTTATGGTATTATATGGCCTAAGCGGTGGTATTATACCGGTTTCTATAAATGTTGAGAATAATGTAGAATTATGAAAATGAGATCATACTAATGTCGATGGGGAGGTATACTCAGGATGGAAACTATGTTGTTAAGTTCTTACTTGTAATAACCCGAAAAAAAATAATAATAATTAATTAAAATTATTAATTAATTAAGTGGTTAAACACTATTAAATTAATGTATTAAATAAACAAATAAAAAATAGTATGAAAAAAAAAGAGTAATTATTAATTAATTAATGAATTAATTAAATATTAGTAAAAAAAAATAGAATAAAGATATATATGTAATATTTATGTAAGCTTAAAATATATATATATGTATATATATATATATATATATATATATATATATAAAAGTTATAGTATAAGTTATATATATATATAAGTAATGTTAAGTTAAAGTAAAGTTAAAAAAAAATAAAAAAAAAAAAGGAAAAAGAAACAAAACAAAAGCAGTAAGCCAGAGAGGCTTCCTGTGTGCTTCTTCTTCTCCCAGTTCCCTTCTCTCACCCTCTCTCACTCCTCCGTCTCCGTCTCTCTTTCTTCTTTTATTTCTCGACGAGTTTATGGCGGATCGAAAAACGGAAGGTATCGTTGGATTCCTAACTCCGCCGCCGACATTTTTACTGGAGCGGATTTGTCGTGGGAACGACTTAGGCCCTATTCCTGGGGAAAGATATATTTTCCCTAATTTCTCAATTTCTGGTAAAATTTGCTGTGAAATCGACGATCAGGCGCCACCATCGGGTCCTAATCGTCGTTGTCGTCATTTTGGCATAGGTAATTTTTTAATTGGGGTTTTCTAGGCTCTACTCCAAAGTAAGAGTGAGATTTGAGAAATTTGGCAATTTGGCTAAATTTAAGGGTATATTTATTTATTTAGGAATTATAACTCTAAAAAATATTTAAATAATATTTTATTCAGGAATAATTTATTGGAGTTAGGAATTTTTGATTCAGGGTCCGGGTGAGTGCCGTAGGTATTTTTCAGAGTCCCTATTGGCGTAGTTCAAGAAATCAAGTAAGGGGAAAAATATATATTAAATCAGAATTTTTATGAATTTAATAGAAAAATAAATTGTGTTATATGTACGTGTATATGTTTCAGTATGGGTAAAATGCCAACTGTTTAAATTATATTTTTTTTGAGTTTAGGGCTGTTTATTAAATATGTATATGCAAAAATGAACTGATGAAAGTGGGAAACATTTTCAGGATAATTAAGTAAGAAATGAAATGTATTTTCAGTATATAAACATTAAATATTGGTTGGCTTATTTTACAGGCAGTGTATGAATTTTATTACTAAATTGTGTGGCATGAGATTCTGTGCAAATATATGTTAAATGTATGAGATACAGGCTAAGTAAGTAAAGCAATGAGAATAAAATATGATATGGACAATGTTGCCTGTGTATGTTAAATGCAACCATGTAAATGTAAGACAGCTGAAAGAGAGTCATGTTAGCAAATCTAGCACAGTTTTGTGTAAACTAACTGATGACAGCTAAAAGGAGCTGTGCTAGTAGATTTAGCACGTTTCTACGTAGACTAACTGATGATGGCTAAAGACCAGCTGTAGTACGAAGTGATGAAATGAAATGTTATCCAATGAAATGACAATGAAATAGCAATGAAATGAAATGACAAAGATAAATGATGTAAATGGGAAAGAGTCACTTAAAGTGAAACGAAATGTAAAGTTAAGTTATAAACAGGAATGAATGTGCATGAATGTATAATGACAGAAAAGAATGATGTATTATGATAATAGAATTATGTATGTACGTAGAACATGTTACGATTGGGCGAGGCATACCTTTCGCCTAAGGGCTTGCTGAGTAAGGTGAGTGCACTAGTAGCTACAGATGTGGCAGTAGCCGCATAACGTACTAGGGCAGAGGGAACCTATTTGTATGGGTGGGTAGAATTCCCTATCCTTGGGGCCTTTGCCGGTAAACTATTGTTGAATGCGTGAGTACGGGATTAATTTAACACTAGAGAGCTTACTGAGTAAGGTGAGTGCCCTGGTATGCTTTAGCTGCACCCTTTGGGTTGCCTAGGTATCAGAGCAGAGGGGTGCTACTTGTATGGGCGGGTAATCACCCCTATCCTCAGGTAATCTCGTGGGTTAAACATTTGCATGTGTTTGATTAGGTTCAGGAAATGATTTCAGAAATTATGTTAACGATTTTCAAATGTTAAATAATATGTCATATATAAACTCATGTTTGCCACACACTGTTTTAATATATGGTTTCTTCCCTTATTGAGATGTGTCTCACCCGAATATGAATTCATGTTTTTCAGGATTTCTCAGGATCGAGCTTTGAGAGCTCGAGATTTTATAACATTTTTTGGAAGATATAAGAAAACGGGTATATTTTTATGTTAATTCTGATATGTATATTTTATGTTTTATAATTTATGTTTTAAGTTTTATAAGATATGGATGGTTGTGAAACATATTGGTATTAGTGGATAATGTTTTGGAGATATGTATATATTTGAATACTGGTGGATGATTAATTTATTATGGTTGATAGTTAGAATTAGTAAACTCTGGTATTATGTTATATGAAGATTATGATCATATTTTCCGCTGCGTATGTTATGGAATATGATTTATGAGGATATGATCAGGTATAACGCCCCAGACGTGGGTTTAAGGGTTCGGGGCGTTACACTACTGATGTGAAAACTATGTTGTGAAGTTCCTACTGATGCCGATAGGGAGGTATGCTCAGTATGAAAACTATACTGTGACTAATGTTGATGGAAAGGGATGCTCAGTATGGAAAGTAAGTATGTGTTGAAAATGGAAATTATGTGATCTGGTGTATTATGTAAAATACCTATATGTGGATTTATATAAACAGGGCTATTTATTGAGCCGAAACTTGTTTTGAGAAGGAAATATGTGTTTTCAAATATATAGGTGTGAATACAGTTTTGCATGATTTCTCAGTTAAAGTTAATTAAGTAATGGATGTATTTTTTTTTTTATTTTTTTTTGCTACTCTAAAACTCATTTGACACAAACTAGTAATAATCTATTCCGTCTTACTGAGGGGTGTCTCATCTCATGATTATCCAATATTTTTTAGATTCCATGTGGAGTATAACAGTGACCAGAGTAGCGTAGTGAAGCATGGGTGGGATAGAAGGTCATGTGTAAAATTATATTAATTTATTTATGTTTTTTTTAATGAGGTTAGATCTTCATTGTAATAATGGGATTGATATTATTATATTGAGATAGTTTAGTACTCTGGTAATTTGTATTTAAGGTCTTCCGCTGTCTGTTTCAGTGATTATTATAATTTGAAATATTCAGGTTATTACAAGTTGTATCAGAGAAATTGAGCGAATTTTTTCGGGTCTCCACATTGTGTGTGTGCGTGTGTGTCTATATATATATATAATATTATTTTTCTTAAGTTTTTTCTATCTCATTATATCTAAACTTATTTATCAAGTTAATTTTAACTCTCATAATAGATAAGTAGGTGGAGAAGGTTTAAATGTATTTTTTTCTACAGAATATATAAGTTTCCTATTTTTTAGTATTTAATTTATTCTCCCCTCAAATCTAATTGTAATTAAGTGAATTTTATTGTTATTATTTACTTTTATGTCTTATATTTATTGAAAACAATCTTAATTTGGAACAAAAGTGTAAAGAAGTGGAATTTGATTTTCATAAGGTGAGGATATCAAATTTGAGAAGTGGAGTCTAACAATCAAAACAATGATTTGATGGTCTTCAATGTAACTTACAAACATGGTTTTAAAACCCCAAGTTGATGACTAATCCAATGAAGTTACTAATCAGTTTTATTAGTTGAAAATTGTATGTGTTTATTTTTTTTATTTATGCAAAGTAAAAAATATATTTGAGTAATACTCCAGTAAGGTTATCAAATCTGCCTTATTCCTCTTCAATTTTGCATAATTAGAGTCACGACTATGGATGTGAAAATGATCAGTGTATTAAATATTTAGTTTAATATTTAAAATATTAAGTTTATATGTATGAATCATGTTGAGAACTATGAAGTTAGAGAAAGAAATCACAGTTGGATTTTTTTAGAAAGCATGCGCAACAACTGTTGGTCATTAATTATGTGACTTGTGTTGTTGTACATTGTATGATGTTACAATCTGTGAATAATAGGTTTGTGATATGCACTCTCTTATATGTAATTCTACTTTATATTATGATATATTATGTACAATAAATTATTATACTATATTATATAATGAGACTTTGAATACTATAACATTCAGTAGATAAGCTTAACCAACTAACAACAATTTGTAGTTTTTTGTTATTTTTTTTATTAAACTACTCCTAAAACCATGAAGGAAAAAGATTGATACTTCTCAAAATGATAAAAAGTAAAGTTCCAATCTTACTCTTTATATTCATTCATTCAAAATAGAAATGTTATCTAAATCCTAAATACCTTATTCTAACCACATCTAGTTATACTTCCACAACTCCTCGGATTTTAAGTATTATTACTAAAAAAAAAAAAATTCAATTGATTTCTTAGTGTTTTTGTGCATTATTTGGTGAATTGAATGGACATTCAAGATTTTTTTTCTGCTTTGAATTGTATGAATTTTCATTTAATTTGTGACTTTATATTTCTATTTTTTTTTTGTGAATTATCTTTCCGTGAATGTATGATTTAATTTTTCAGGTTATGATTATGTTTTATATCTTGATTTTTCACGTCTATTTTGTACATGATTTTAACTATTAGTTTCTCACAGCAATTAATTCTTTCTCAATCTAATCTTTCGTTTTTCAACCCTATGAATTCCCCATTAGTCTTATTTTAACCATAGTTTTTCGTAATTCCTTTTAGTTCGGACATTTCTTTTCAACTTCTATCCCTATGGATTCTACACTAAAAAATGTAACCATTGAGTGTATCTAACTTCCCCCTTTTCCTTTATTTATTTGAACCCCCCTCTCCTCCAACTTCCTCCTTCCGAATTCACAAAAACTAAAGCTACCCTTCACCACCATTTAGCAATCATTTTCAAACGACCATGGCTAAATCCCTCCTTTTTCTTCTACTCTCCTCCTATTTTCTAACTTTGGTAACTTTTCTCTTCTCTTTCCATCCTATATTATTCGCCGACAAGAAAGGGAAGGGAAAAACTAAACCTTCTATTTTTCTAGGCAACTGAACAAGAAAATGCAGTTTTAGTTTTTACTTAACCTCCAAATTCTACTTTGATTTGATGATAGCATAAGTACTCCAAATTCTACTTTAATTTCTTGAAAAATATGTACTTTGAGTTTATACTCACATATTTGTTGAGTCATAATTTGGATTTATATTTATTTTTTCAATCTAATAAACTTACAAATCAATTTATCCACATGCAACACATGTGCACCCAACTAGTATATATTTATATATATTACTTGGATGAAATCATTGTCGCCCACTCATCATCACAGACTTGGCACCACTATGCAATGACCAATTTTTTGTGATAAATTATATGAATTCGAGAGGCTAGTTGGTAGAGTAAAATCAATAATCATAAATTAGTTGATGCTTTTCTTTTAGAAATACACATATAATATATAGAATGAATACTCGCATATTATCGTGAATTAGAAAGTTAAGTTCTCCACTAAATGCTCTAATTGTTAAAATTTAAAAGTTTTATATTACAACTTCCTCATTAGAATCTTTAAAAAAAGCATAATAATTTTTTTTTGTATATTTGAGATTCATTGGATTTAATTATATAGTAAGAGATATATTATTTCTCATTTCATACCTCTTCAAATATTAAAAACCGAGACCTACACATGAAAATCTTAACCTCTTGGAAGGTTGCATTGAATTTATCGATATATATTTAAAATAATGGACATAATAGTAAGTATAAGAATTTAATACCTTACAAAATAAAATATGTTATAATTATAAAGCAAACTATATTGGGAAGAAAATTATTAATGCATAATTAACCTGGACTATTAAAACAATTTGTATTACTTTCTTACTCTACTCTTTAAAACAGAATTTTCTGAACCAAACATAACCCAACTATTAAAATGTTTACTTAGAAAATAATTATATTAATGCCAAATTTAACCCCCAAAAAAACAACAAAAAATCTAAATCATTGTCAACCAATCAAAAGTTGGGTGACACTACTGTGTTGAGGTAACTTAGACCTTTGGGTACTCTGTTTATTAGATTGGGTGCAGGCCCACCTTAAGAGGATTTTGTGCACAGGCCCATTTTAAAACCGGGCTTGGACAGATTTCGTAGTGGGCTGGGCCTACAACGGTGAATGAGCTCCCGAGTTGTCCAGCCCATGGAGAGGCTAGGTTTGAGATTAAGAACAATTTATTACAAATTAAAAAGGTTGGTTCCTAAATTCTAACCGTACAAATTAGAGGTTGTGTATTATTGCTGCGTTTGAGAGTATGAATTTTAAACTTTAAATTTGAATTTGAATGGATTTAGACAAATTTCAACAAAATTTTATAAATAAATAAATACATAATTCTTTGCATTTATGATTTTTTATCTAATAATATATTTTTAAATATAAAAAATTAATTTTATTTTTAAGTTGGTAAAATATCTTCATAAATTCCAGTCTTGTCTAAAAAACTAAGAAATTATTTTTAGATATTTACTTTATTTAAATATTATAAAATAAAAAATAGTTTTATATATATTTTTACATTAAAAAAGAATTTCTTTTTCACCACAATTGAAGGCTCATCCAATCATGACCTAAAAATCTTACACATCGTGGATATAATAATTAATTATAAGGAGTTGACAAATATTTGATTAATTTTTGGGAGATATGAGGGCGATGCGAGAGAGGAGAAAATCACATCTGCTTTCTCGTTTGAGCCCATTGGGCCCGTATGTCGGATGGGTACAACAAAGGCAGCTTCATCCACTACTTCACCGTGTGGACCCTTCTTAATTATTATAGTACTTGGAGAAAGGGTCATACTCCCCCAAAATTATTGAAAAATGAAAAAAAAAAAAAAAAAAATTTGAACCGTATTATGAAAAGTATATAAATTAATAGTTGTCACCTCTTCATTTTTTACCATCGTAAATTATGTGCTATCCTTATTGTCCTATAAAAGGATCTTCTCTCCCTCTCATTTTGATTTACACAAAAAAAATTGACGTGTGCATACGAATAGAAATGATGAGAGAAGATGAGAGATAGAAAGAAAGAGAGATATTTTGTATAAGGTCGGTTCCAAATCATTTTATAATTTCTCCCAAGATAGCAAAAATTTTTATTACATCCGCCTGTGGAGTAGGTATAGCCAAACCACGTAAAATTTCTCTCACGCCTCTATTTATTTTTCTGTATCTTTTACAACACGTTGTCAGCATGAGACTCTAACTATCTGCTATTTTTTAAAAAATCCTATTTAATTTATTTTTTGTAAGTTTTACTTCACAAGAGTATAATTGTCTTTTAAAATTTAAAGAGTATCAATCTCTAGAAGAGATGGTAAGATAAACCTCCTGAAGAAGTTGTGTATTTAGTATCTATAAGATATGGTAAATATTTACCTCTTGTAGATGGTATATTTTTAACCTCTCGAAAAAAATGTTAAAATCGACCTCTTGAAGAAGTGAGACGTTTATCTTCCAAATAAGATAGTATATTTAATCTCTGGAATAAGTGGTAATTATTACTCATTTTCATATTGTAGTTGAAATCATACTTTTGAAGAGTACAAATTGAGGAAAAAAAAATATTATTCTTGACGAAACATATTTAAGTACTCTCGAAATGGTAGAAGTAATATAATATCTATTATTATCTCAATTTTATTTCAATTTTTACATTTTATTTTTATAAATTATCTTATTATTGTTAATTTATTCACATATCTAACTTAAGTTGAATTTATCCCTCTTGATATCAAAAGTAACAATTATTTATCATGGATTCTTGATATTAATATCTATCTAAATGTAATGAACTTGGAAAATACTATTTTAGATGTAAATACCACATTCTTGTAGGATCGCATAAAAGTTATGATTTTCCTCCGTCATCATTTAAACTAAATAGCTTACCATCAAAGATCTACTTATCTTATGGAAAAGATTTACTTATCTTATGGAAAAATTTAAATGATAGATTTGACCATTAAAAGACTGTAATTTTACCAAATGCTTGACATGAATAGTTTTACCTGAAATTGCAAAATTTTAAAACAGTCAGTGAATATAACTCAACTCTGCATAAGATTAGTTCGAAACTAAAATTATGTGATGAAATTATGATTGATGAAAACATGTTTGAAAAGACATTTATTACTTTCAATTCAACTAATGTGCTCCTGCAACAGCAATATATGAAGAGAAAATTTACGAAATTTTCTAAACTTATATCATATCTTCTTGTTACTGAGTAAAATAACGAGTTTTTTTAATGAAAAATCACAAATTTGCGCTCTTACATGGTCCCGCTTCAAAGTCAAAATACTTGAGACTTATGAAATCCCAATTATAGCTTTTAAAAATGAAAAAGAAAAGTCTTCTTTACTCTTTGACTAGATATATTTCACAAAATATATATAAAAAATATCATTTTGGGAAAAAATGATTTAATGTTTTAGAATGTAGTTATGTACTTGATTTCAATTATTTTTTTATTGTAAAAGTCATTTTGATAAGAAAGAATAGTTGCTACTCAAGGACCTATAATCTGACCCTCATTATATATTTATATATTTTAAATGATCATTTGATGACTTTTAAATTTTTAAATAAATTTAAAATTTATTATTTAGGAGTATTTTTAAGTCTATTTTATTTTTAAAATTTAATTTTCAAAAGTTATATTACTATTTATCTAAATAATGTTAAATAATTCGAAATAATTTTAGAAGACACCAAAGAAATTTACTTGTTTCATTTTAGGTTATACCTTGTATTTAGTATTTATATATTTATATTTATTTTATTTTTTAATTCAATGGTTTTATAAGGTTCAAATCTTAACCTACTTAAAAATTTTAAATTATAAATTTATGTAACTTTTTCTTGAATTTAATTTTTAGAAATTCTGTATCTTACTTTTAAAATATATTTATTTATATTGTTTACAAAATGATTTACACTATTCATATTTATATATAATATGCATTATACACTGATAGTTTATTTTACTTTTTAGCCAATTTGCGGTTTTTTTTTCTTAGTTTCAAATATTTAACTTATTCAAAATACATTTTATAAAAGGTAATTTTATTTAATTTTGAAACTTTTTTCTTCTATGTTAACCAGTAATTTCTAAATATTCTAAATATAATTTTGTCTAATTTTTGCTAAATTACTTTATAATATAGAAATTTATTTTTAGATAATATTTGATCTTATTTTCAATAGATAAAGAATTTTTAATGCATAATGTTATAACATTTGCATTTCTATATAGAATACAATTGTTTTTTTTTTTTTTCCCTACAAATATTTAGTATAAAAATATCAAGATCCTTAAGATAATGATTTACTTTTCTTAGAAAATTTTATCTTTTTAAAAAATATATATATTTTTTGCATAAAATAATTTATACTATTGATGCATTTATATATAGTATTCATTATGCTTCTAAATAAATATAAATATTTTATTTAATAAGGAAGCATTTCAAGATGCATTGATTTTATTTATTTTCCCAAGGTAATTCTTTCTTTATCCAAAGCAAACCGTATTTTAAGCAATGAATGTTGAATCAATAAAGACTACTAGCAATAGCCCCCGGGCACGTGACCAGGTGGCAAGGGCGAGGCCGAGAGGGCCGCCTGGAGGTATTATATTACCCCAGGTTCAAATCCGGTTGATGCCCTTGAGGAGCCAGCGGATTTTCTGTGGATGGTAAGCCAAGAGGCAAGAGCCTTGGGCTTGGCTTGGAGGGGGGCTACTTGTCGGTATTCCTGCCACTTGTGCTGCATATCCACTGGTGCTGGCGTGTAATAAAAATAAATAAATAAAGACTACTAATGGCTTTAATATATATTAAAAAAATATTAAATGCCCAACAGATGGCTCTACAAAATAATAATAATAATAATAATAATAATTTTAAAACAAAAAGAACCATAGGGATACTATCATCATCCATCATTACCCATTAAAAAAAAAAAAATCTGCCACTATATCTCACTCCGACGTCCATCATCCGACACTTTAAATTTTAAAATATTGAGTAAATTAAAATTTTTAAATTTTTTATTTTTATATTTAATTATGATAAAATAAAATAAAGTATAATAAATAATTTAATAAAGTATAATTTTATACGTCAATATTTTCTAATTCTATTAAAAAATTGAATCATATTTGAACAAATTTTTATTATACTACTATTTAACATAAGAAAATGATGCAATTAAAAACAAAATTATGTATTAAATGATAATTATCGTTTGGATTTTGTTTTATAAGTGAAAAGGAAAATAAAAAAAAATGACAAATTTATCATTTCATCATAAAAATAATGGGTAAAATTGTAAATTAATACATAAAAAATAATATGGAATGCTAATAATATTTTTAAAGCGTCAATAATATTTAATAAAAAATTCTTAATTTATTGCATTAGGTAGACCTCTAAAAGCTTATTTAGAATCTAAAAAACATTTAAAAAAAAACTATTTTTTATATTCAATTATCAAGGAAAGTAAAAAAAATAAAATTAAAACATATCAAATCAATGAAAAATAATTTTACACATTATTAACATTTAAGCTTTTAAAATTTTGTATTGATAATTTTTTTTCTTTTTACTGGTATTTAACATAAAAATATAATAGATTTTTTTAAATAAAACAGAAGATTGGATGTTTGTCATTCTATATGAATTCGTGCGGGGCATGTGACTTTGCATTCGATTAATTCATTTTAAAATTAATCATATGGGAGGTAGGCATGTGGTGCATGTTGGATTGTTCACAATATTGAAACCCCCACCACATGGAATATGCATCTTTAGCGTAGAAAATCAAGCAGAATTTGAAAACGACGTCGCTGAAAGAGAAATAAATTTAAAAGTATACATTTACCTTAAAAAAATGTCAGAAGGTGAAATGGACAGTGAAAAAAAAATATATATATATATATATATATATATATATATATATATATTATCATTGCCCTTTATCAAGACAATTAAAAGAATGTTATGAGAAAATATCAAATAGAATAACATGTTAAAAACATGTGTAACGGGAAAATTTGTACATCTGTCCACTGTGCTCGACTTGTAAATATACTACTAAGAGTTATTTCAATTTCTAAAAAAGAGAACTATAATTTTATGAAGTGTCTTCTAGTCTTTACCTTAGACTTGATGAGATAAATTGATGGAATACACAGACCCTTTTATAGGCAAGACTAGGGACCCTTCACGTAACTCTTATGACTTTTGAGCTCTCACATTAGTTCCATCCATCAAGGAAGTTTATAATTTTATCACTAATAAGATTATTAATTCATGCACTTAATGGATAAATAACCATCAAGTGCACTTAACGTGGAATGTAAACAATCATAACTATCACTTAATGTATTTATTGGAACTATAAAATAAAGGTGAAATGTAAATCACTTTAAGGGAATATTTATAAAATAATATAAATATTTCTTACATTCTCCCACTTAATTCACATAACATAGATTTTTTATCTAAATGAGTCATGATATAACTTTAATTGCATGCACATAATTTTTATTGTGAGTGCTCCCACTCACTTAAGTCATACTACTCAAGGAACCATAGTGGTAGAGCTTTATTTATTAAACATTTCCTTCTATGTGTTACAATGCATAATTATTGACCTCATAAGACTTTGAATCTTGTTTTGATGATAATAAAGTTAAAGGAACTTAACATGTTTTGGTTAAAGTGATGATATTTTAAGAATCAAGCATATGAGGTATTGACCTCACAAGATTTTTTATCTCTAGAGTTATCAATGGGTTATATAAATTTGAGAAGATGGGTACGGCTTATATGAGGTATGTTTAGCTGATTTCATGTTGGTTTTGGTCTATACTTTATGTTGTTTATCTTTTGTTTGTTTTGTTGCGTAATATTTGTTTTGTAGGTCCTTATTTTGTTTTGTTTTGTTTTGATTGAACTTGTAATCCTATTTTGACTGGATGTTGGTGTTGTTATTTGGGAGGCCTTTAAAATTTTGTCTTTTATTTCTCCCTTTGATTATCTTGTAACCACGGTATTTCTCCGCCAAAAGTGAGGAATCAATAATTAAATGGAGGTGTTGCCCTTCTTTAAAAAGAAAAAAAAAAAAAAAACATATGAGTTCAAAATCAAATGATCACAAGTTGAATTCAAAGTTTACATTTCAAAGACAAGTGGTCAAATGAAAGCTTAAACGATCAAAGATAGACCAATTTGATGTAAGCTTAAAGAATATTGAAGCTAAAGGCAAAGATGAACTCAAAGAAAGACATACATGAAGACTTCACATTTAGATTGTTTTTAAGTCTTAAAGTCTAATGTAAGTACTTCAATTAAAAATCAATATGGATGCTTTGAAACTCATTAGGATTAATTATTAACTTAGAGACCAAATTTTGAAAAATCCTGGAAAATATCTTCAAAAGATTTAAAGTAATTTGCCAAGTAAAAACTCACAAAAGTTTTTGGAAACAAATAATATAAAGCATGAATTTTTGTCTGTTTAGACGGCTGACCCATTTTGGTCAGGCGACTAACATTTATGCTAAATTAATTTGAGAAGATAGAATAGGCTTAGTTGATTGACCACTGTGAGTCTAGGTGACTGACCCCATTCTGACTTTGATATTTCGCTGAAATTCAAAGTCTAGGCAACTGACCCCGATAAGTCTTGTCTACTGAATTTCGCAACGACTATTTTAAAACAGCGAAGAAAAGTTTCCAAATAAGATTTCTTGGATCCCAATCTTTGTAAAATCTTAGGAAACACTCAAAGAAACTTGAGGAACATGAAATAGAACCTTATTAACTCTATAAATACATGGAAAATCAAAAGATTTTATACAACTACATACAATCAAGAATTACATTCAACAATCAAGCCTTATTGTCATTACTCTTCAAAAGCTTTCTTGCTTACACTATTTGCTAAGATTTTACTGAATCTTACTTAACTATTCTCACCGATCTTTGTGCACATATATTGAGTTTTTCAATCAAAGAAAGAAAATCCCGATGATAAATTTTCTGAGTTTCAATTCAATTATTTATTGATATTTTAAATTGAAGTGTATTAGTTGTGCTCTAACCTATACTAATCAGCTCTATTTTGAGAGTAATCTTTGTACACAAGAATTATTCTTGCTTATTTTTTTGACAGTTTAGGATTGTTGAATTGTTGGATTACCAAGCATGGGGTATCATTTGGAAAGACGGGCTTCATCCTACTTGAAGCAGTGTGTAAACGGTTTGCTCCGTCTGGTTAAAGGAGTGGTATAGTGAAATCCTTGGGTGGTATACCTAAGACGAGGACGTAGGCGAGCATAGTCGAACCTTGTAAAATCTTGGTGTCTTTCTCTTCCCTAAATCTCTTTAATTTTCTACATATATAAATTGCGTGGATGCTTACTTAATTGTTGGAAATTAATTTGTTATTGGGAATTGCGGAAACCTTAAAGGGAGTACGTTGATTGATAAATATCAAAGTTTGCGAAAACCTTAAAGAAAGTATGTTGATTGATAATATCAAAGCTCATTAACATATTGATTAATTACATACTTAAATCTAAGAAACATATTTGATATTAAAAACTGAATTTTGAAAGGCTGTTGAATTTCTAAGTTTGATCTTTATCAGCATACTATATTGTTTATATATTCAAAAGCAAAACTAAAATCCGATATTGGTTTCTAAATCATCTTGAATTGATTCTTAAATTTGATAAGCTTTGTCTCCACATCAAAGGTTTGAACTTGAAATTGGAATATCATTGGTTACTGAGTTGATTGGATTGAGTTTTATTTTAAAAGCTGAGATTATTGAAATACATAGCGGATATAAAAATTGTGTAATTGTCTTATCTATTCAAATTGATCAATTGGAATTAATCAAGATTATCATTGTTCAATTGATTTTGAAAATTTGGTTATTTACTGAGTTGCTGAGTTTAATCTTATAAAGTAAATTACTCTATTGAAGCAAGTTTACTGAGATCTTGAGTGACTTTCAAATATATTGACTTGATAACATCATATTAATTGTTGGGTAATATAAATAAGGTGGTTGATAATAATTATATTGATATTAGGTTAAATTGAATTGTGAGATAAATTTAAAAATTCAAAAAGGGTTATACTTAACCAAAAGTTTACAAAGAAAAATTTTAAAACCCAATTCACCCCCTCTCTTGGGAATACCCCTTTCATAAGTCAGTACTTTAGGAAAAATTTTATGAATGATCAACGTCATTTGGGTCCAACCTTAATATCCCGATGGATATGATGAATTTATTTTTATACGCATAATATTGAATAATTCATCAAAATAACTCTCTATGTGACAAAATGTCAACAAGTACAAGAAAAAAAAAAACTAACTACCACAAAGGCCCATATTATCCGCATAACTCTTAAACTGCATAACCAGTAAACCTTTGGTCATTGGATCTGCAATCATCAAGTCTGTAGTGGTGTGTTCAACTGTAACCAATTTGTTCTTGATATACTTTCTCACACTAAGATACTTTATGTCGATATGTTTGCTTCTGCTTCCACTTTTATTGTTTTTAGAAAAGAACACTACAACAGAATTATCATAGAGAATATTTATTGGTCTTTCTATGGAATCAACAATTTTGAGATCATTGATAAAATTCTTTAACCATAAGGCATGTGTTGATGCTTCATAGCAGACTATAAATTTTGCCTCCATAGTAGACGTAGCAATATTTTTCTGTTTCACACTCCTCCAAGATATAGCTCCAGCAAGAAGAAAGATATATCCAGAGGTTGACTTTTTGCTGTTTGCACAATCGGCAAAATCTGAATCTGAATACCTGATTACTTCCAAAAAATCAATGTGTCTGTAAGTCAATATGTAATCCTTGGTTCCTTGCAAATATCACATCATCTTCTTTGCAGCTACGCAATGTTGGAATCCTGGGTTACTCTGGTAGCGACCCAACAATCCAACAGCAAAGCTTATGTCAGGCCTAGTACAGGCTTGAGCATACATTAAACTTCCTATAGTAGATGCATAAGGAATGTATTTCATCTGCTCCATTTCCAATACATGTTGGGGTGACTAGCATTTTCAAAGTTTATTCCCTTTGATTATGGGAGCTACTGAGGACTTGTAGTTTTTCATATCAAACCTCTCTAAAACCTTTTCAATGTAAGTCTTTTGAGACAAACCCAAAATTATTTGTTGTCTATCTCTGTGAATCTCTATGCCAATAACATAAGAGGCTTCATCCAAATCCTTTATTTCAAAATTTTGAGAGAGAAACTGCTTAGTCTCATATAACAAACCCAAATCATTACTCGCAAGTAGAATGTCATCTACATACACAACCAAGAAAATTAGTTTACTCCCACTCTCCTTAAGGTATATACATTGATCCACAATGTTCTCATCAAAACCACATGAAATGATAACCTCTTGAAACTTTAAATACCATTGGCGGGAAGCCTGTTTAAAAAATAGATTGACTTCTTTAGTTTGCAAACTTTATGACTATCATCACTAAAACCCTCAGCCTGCCTCATGTATACTTCTTCATCTAGATCCTCATTAAGGAATGTTGTTTTCACATCCATTTAATGTAACTCTAAATCAAAATAAGCTACCAAAGCCATGATTATCCTAAATGAATCCTTCTGCGAGACCGGAGAGAAGGTTTCATGATAATCAATGCCTTCCTTTTGAGTGAAACTCTTAGCAACCAATTTAGCCTTATATCGTTCGACATTACAAGAAGCATCGTGCTTGGTCTTAAAAACCCATTTACAACCGATAGTTGCCTTCCCTTGATTTGGTAATTCGACGAGATCCCAAACTTGGTTCTTATGCATGAATTCCAACTCTTCGTTCATGGCATCTAGCCACACTGTAGATTTATTTGCACTCATGGCTTGTGAAAACGTGATTGGATCTTTTTTAGGTCCAACATAAAAATTAGACTCCGTCAAGTATACAACATAGTCATCTGAAATTGCAGATTCCCTTATTCTTAAGGATTGGAACATGTTGTGCACTATTAACTAAAGAAAAAACTACAAAACCAAGAAATGACTTTAATGCTATGAAATAAAATATTAAAACTTTATATAGTAAACTCCACCTTCTTATGGTCCAAGGTTGCAAAACGCATGAATTTACTAGTAAGACAAATAAATTTAATCAATATGACAAAGAGTTACCCATTATCCTAAGGGTGTTAGGGCAACCTCCCCCTATTGATAAATTTACATTCTCATGCTAACTAAATTATAAAATCAACAACTTCCCTATAGGGCCGGGTCACTGACTTCATAACTTAATTACAATTTTAATATCAATAACCATATTGTGGCACAAATTTTTAAATTGATTTGCTTTATTGGGATGCTACGGCTACTCCCGAAATTTTAAATCAAGCAACATGACATTTATATTGACTTCCAAGATTGATTAGGAATTCTTGAGTGAAATACCTTTACGCTCAAAATAACTCCAAATAGAGTCAATATTGCTAATCAAGCATAGGCTAAGAGGCTTGGCTTTGATATCAAATGAAAGAATATCAAACAGGATAACATGTTAAAAATACGAACAACGGAAAAATTTGTACCTCCGTCCATTGTGCTTGACTTGTAAATATACTACTAAGAGCTACTTCAATCTTTAGAAAAGAGAACTATAATTTTATGAAGTATCTTCTAGTTTTTACCTTAAACTTGATGGGATAGATTGATGAAATACACATGCCCTTTTATAGTTAAGATTAGAGACCCTTCACATAACTCTTACGACTTTTGAGCTCGCTCATTAATTCCATCTATCAAGGAACAAATATGAAAAGTTTGCAACTTTATCACTAATAAGATTATTAATTCATGCACTCATTGGATAAATAACCACCAAGTGCACTTAATGTAGAATGTAAACAATCAC
Organism: Malania oleifera; assembly: GCF_029873635.1. Classification (NCBI taxonomy): domain Eukaryota; kingdom Viridiplantae; phylum Streptophyta; class Magnoliopsida; order Santalales; family Ximeniaceae; genus Malania; species Malania oleifera. The sequence continues at coordinate 12,478,930 of NC_080419.1, forward strand.
AACTATCACTTAATGTGGTTTTTGGAACCATAAAATAAAAATGAAATGTGAATCACTTTAAGGGAATATTTATAATATAAATATAAATATTTCTTACATGCTATTCTTACAATCTTAAATAATAATAATAATAAAGATAATAATAGTAATAAGTAAAATTATATGCTAGATTCCCTTTATGTAAATATTTTATTTTATTTATTTTCATTTAACACACCCGTCAAATGAAAAGAAACCTTTTTTTTTTTTTTTTTTGCCTCCCCTAACTTCATGTGTTTGAAAAAAATCATTTAATATTTTCATGTCTCAAATACACACAAATACTATTAATTTGAGAAGACACAACAGCTTCTAATTATTATTTATTTTAAAAAAAATCTGTCCCAAAAAGGTCATTTTATTTTAATATATTTTAATTAAAATATACATTTTATGCAACGAATATTATTATAGCAGCAAAATTCAAGAACAAATCAACCAAACAAATTGCGCTTTAGGGTTAATAAAAATGAAGACCCAAATTTATATGAATTTAAATTTAATTAAAAAAATTTCACAAATTTATTCCTCGTGGAGGGCCTGGGCCGTAAGGCCCACCATTAGATGGGCTTTCTTCCAATAATGGTTGAGAATTGACATCCTCTCACTGCTCTCACTTCTATTTCCCAGACTGTTTGGTTGGGAGTGCCGTCTACGCTTGTTTGCTTCAAGAAGCCCCAAAAGTAAAACGCATTCTAGACTTTCAGTTTAATAGTGAACTGCTTGCTTATCATTAAAGGCATACACATATTTACTAATATTTATTTTAATAATGTTGTAGGACATTATTAGCATCGAATGGTTGTAGTTAAAAATATAAATTATTTTATTACTCTATTTATAATTATCAATCGCTTTCTTGGAAAAAGACTTGCAAAGGTCGGTCCCTTCACATAGTATTTGGAGATATTACTTGTTGCAGGTCTCACACCACTTTAATGAGTCCAAACATTCAAATAGCTCGTGGGTAGGCTCAACTCACTTACACTCATAATTGTAATTGAGGACCATGATCTATGGTGCAGATATCAAATTTTGATTTTACACGTCTCCTAATTCGATTTGAATCGATTATACTCAAGTTTGAGTTGAGTTCAAACTTCTTGAATATTCTAACAAGTCGAGTTCGAGCTTGATAAAAGTACTCCAGCACTCGAGCAAAGTTTCAAGTTTAATCCAACTTTTTAAATTTTATTATATTATTTAATTCATATAATATATATTTTATAAATATGTTTAACATTATATGCACATTATATATATTTATCCATGTATTCAATTTATATCGAGTCGAGCTTGAGCTTAATTTTTAAGAACTTATAGTCAAGTCGAATTCAAGTTTAACAATTTTAAGATCGATCGAGTTTGAGTCAAGTTTCAAACTTAACATTTTTAAGGCAAGTTAAGTTTGAATCTCTTATTTTGTCAATTCAACTCGATTCCTATTGTGAATGAACTCGGGATTGCACAACAGAAATTAAATGTAGCAATAATGAAGAAAAAATATTAAACACACACACAGTATATATGAAAGCAACAACAACGCAAATATTTATGTGGTTCAGCGATGCTTGCATCCACGAGAGCAATCGGCAAAGGTTTTCACTATGAGAATGTCAAAGAACACAAGACAATATAATTCACAATGATCTTCCACACTCAAAATACACCCAGAATCGTATATTTATAAATACTTTAGAGATTTCCCTCCAAATACCCAACCAACTTAACGTTCACATTCAAAATTTTAAAATCTGTCTTGGGTTTCCAAGTCAAACCGTCGACTGATTAGGCCAAATAGTCAACTATTTCAGACAGAATGTAAATTATATGAATTCTGAAGCAAACCGTCGACTATTTCAAAGTCGTCTATTTGCCGCTGCTCCTCAACACAAATGATTTTCAAGTATGTTTTCTTCCTTATTTTTGCAATCCATCAAGTATATGAGTCATAAAAATACAACAACTCCAATATAACTCTAATTGCAACAAAGAGAAAAGAAAGAAGTTGGGGAGATCCCTAGTAGCTTCTTAGAGACTAGGACACTTCTTTAAAGCTTAAAATAGTATAGGAATGAAGTATATGCAGGTAATGTAATTATAATCATCTTATATATAATTTTAGAGCATGTCACATATGTCCTTCTTATGGGATTCTTCTGTGGGATCAAATGTCTCAAATTACGTGGAGTGACCCATAATACAATTCATAATGTCAAACATTGATTAGTAGGTTACTTTTCCATGATGACTACTAGATGACATTGGTGGGACTTTGGAATCCTTTTCCAACTCATAAGATGAAAAATTTTGTCCCCATCAAAAAAATTAGTAAACTTTACTTATCATTAAAGGCATTTAATTGTGGGATTAGCATCAAGTCACTAAAGGCAAGCACACACTCCCACACACATACACATATTTACTAATATTTATTTTAATAATGTTTTAGTACATTATTAGCATCATATAATTGTAGTTAGCAATATTATGTGACGTGTACTTATAAAAATATTAATTATGTTATTGCTCTATTCATAATTATTAATCGCAAAATTATTTTTCTTGGAGAAAGACCTGTAAAGATCAGTCCCTTCACGTAGTGTTTGAAGATATTACTTGTTGTGGGTCTCACATCACTTTAAGGAGTCCAAACATTACTACAATTTCTTTTAATCGAAGAGTTCCAAATCTTCAATTATATGACTACATTTGTTTAAAGTAGATTTTTTCACATGGACTTATCGTGTGTCGGGTAAAATTACAATTGTTCATTGCTTGGAAAAACAGTTCCTTTCTTGAAGTTTCCACATTCAGTTTACTATGCTTCGTAAATGCTAGTGGTCATCCTTGCTATAACGCCCCGAACCCTTAAACCTGATCTGGTGCGTTATACCTAATAAAATCTTGATAATCCATAAATCAATACATACGCAGCAGAAAACATAAACATAATCTCCATAAATACAATACCAGAGTCTACTATTTCCTATCTACAATACATATTATCCATTCATTACCTGCATTTCCATATATACACATATCTCCAAAACATTTCAGCATTAACAATCATTCCTTTCTCAGTAGACTTCAAACATAAAAATATAAACTTAAATTTTATAAAACCCAACAGTACTGTAAAAAATATACCCTTTCTCTTTATAATTTTCAAAAAAATGCTATAAACCCTCGAGCTCTCTAAGCCTGACCTCAAGGATGTCTTGAAAAGAAATATTCATATTCAGGTGAGACACATCTTAGTAAGGGAAGAAACAATATATTAAAAATAGCGTGTGGTTAACATAAGGTTTATAAATATCATTTTAATAACATTTTCAAAACATTATCATAAACACTGAAACCATTTTCTGAACTTAATCAATCATATGCAAAAGATTTAACCCACGAAATTACCTGAAGATAGGGGTGATTACCCGCCTATACAAGTAACATCCCTTTGCTCTGATACTTAGGTAACCTTATGGTTGCTGCTGAAGCATGCCAAGACACTCACCTTACTCAGTAAGCCCTCAAGTATTAAATTGATCTTGTACTCACACAGTTCAAACAAAGGTTTACCAGTGAATGTGTAAGAACCCAAGAAATTAATCAGGGCCTCCTCGACGAACACAAGGAATTCGTTGACGAGGGTACATGAGGATTTCGTCGATGAGGACACGATTCGTCGACAAGAAGATACCGAAAGGGGGGGTTTGTGCTAGTATGAAATTTGTCGACAAGGAGTGCAGGTTCGTCGATGAAATTCTTTAGGGACTCGTCGACGAGATGACGTGTCTCGTCGATGAATCCAGGGCTATAAATAGCCAAAACCCGAATTTTTGGCAGAATTTTGGAGCAGGAAATTCTCTCTCTCTCTCTCTAAAACATTTCCCTCCCTTTCTCTCTTCAATCTCGGCTCCATTTCTCGTCGGATCGACGATCTGAGGCCACCACGACGCTCTTGGGAAAGTTCTCTTCAAGTCTGCCAGAGCGGATCGTTGGTGGGGCTGGGTTGAATTTCATCCCAATTTTAGGGTAAGACATTTTATTCAGTATTTGCCTCTTCCACAGTTATAAGAAACGCAATATACGAAGAAATAATGATATTTTATTCTGGGAAATGTTATTTTCTGGGTGTTGAGTGGGGAACCCTGCGGGTGTAGGATCAGTCACAGTAGGATATTTTAGTAGAAATCAGGTAAGGGGAAATATGCTATGTTAGTTAAAATAGAGATTTTTACCAGTATACTATAGTATATGTTTATGGGTTTTCAGAGCAGGAATTTATAAAGCTTATAAATTATGTATAATGAATTCTAATTGTGTGGCATGAGAATATGGATATAGTATAGAATCATGTTTTACAGTATGTATACAGAAACATGTTTTACAATATTTTCAGGATCATGTTTTATAGAATATACAGACAAGGAAATGCTTTTACAATTTGTCATAATACCATAATTATACAGTTTTACAATACCATGACATACAGATTTACAGTTTATTTCAGAAATACAGTTGATACAGATACAGTTTATTACAGCGTCATGGTTAATACAGTTAATACAGAATCATGGTAAAATAGATAGATTGTATATAGACATGTATTATATAGTATCAGACCTTGATGGACCATTATAGATCAGTTTACAGAGCACGGTACCATAGCTATATTCAGTTCAGAGTGCAACCACATTACTCAGATAGTATGTGGTATTCAGAAGTCAATCATGCCTATGTTGTGGATAGGCTCCCCTTCAGATAAGGGTTGAGAAGGTCGATTTGACTGTTGGAGTTCAGTTGACTTACCCTGGTCAGCTAACTAGGTTAGGTCCTGCTTACGGGCGCACAACCTTATTATGAGGGGTTAAATCATGACATACAACCATCTAGGGAAATTTTCTCAATTATTATATGTATATACAGATTTACAGGAACAGTGGATGTATCTACGTAAATTAGAAGTATTATGAAAATAAATTTATAAAGACAGATATGTTAAGCAATGTAGATAGAAGCTATATTGTATGTATCTATACCTGTATTCTCAGATTCAGTTATTCATGATATATTTAAATCAGATATTTACAAAAATATAACTCATTTGCCACACACTAGTGATAGCATATTTCGTCTTACCGAGCGTCGTCTCATCCCAGTAATTTAATATTTTTCAGATGATCCGATTAGCGAGTAAATCAGGCTCGCAGGTAGAGGGGCTACAGTACTGCCCTTTTCTGAGGGTGAGTATTCTGGGAGATTATTTTTAAATAGTTCCAGTCTCAGTTGAGGGTATTTTGGGAATAGTTGTGTATGTACAGTTTGGAGAATATTCCGACTCTCTAGTATTGTAAATAAATATATATATATATATATATATGTGGATATGTTTTTATATATTTAGCTTCCCGCTGCTTAAGTTCATAGTTTGATTTAAATTAAATGGTATCAAAGCAGTGTAAATTTTAGTATATTATATATATATATATATATATATATATATATAAGTATAGTAGGTCAGTACAGTTTGGTATCAGAGCTTAGGTTGCTAGGTTCTGTAAACTTTAAAGTGCAACGGAAGCAATACCAGAGTATAGGAAAAGATTTGAGGTTTGTTTTGTAATCTAGGTATAGGATTTCCGTGGTAGTTTCTGTGTCTTTCCTAGGGTGACGATTTCAGGAAAGTCATAGTAAACTATTTTCGGGTCGTGTGTCTGGGTTATAGGATTTGATTTTGAAATCTAGTATAAGGGGAGATAGTTAGGTGTGAATATGGGATTTTAGTTAAATGGAATAGTATAGATTTGCATGGGAGATAAGGTCTTTAAAGGGTGTTCTTTGTTTTTCAAGATGGACCCTGGAAGTAGTGGCACGAACGCTGGGGAAGACAGGCCAGGACCCTCTAGTATCTCTAAGAATGATGACATTTTAATAATAAGAGGGAGAGAAAATAGATACAGAAACAGAAGGAGGCCATAGACTTTGTCGACGACATTGCATTTTGGAGATAATATTAAATAATCATAATTTTAGAAAATTGCCAAGCTTCGTCGATGAACACAGGGTCTCGTCGACGAAGGTCTTCAGAATTTCATCGATGAACACAGGGTTTCGTCGACGAGAAAATATCGAGAGGGGTTTTGAGGCAGCCTGAATTTCGTCGACGAATACAGGGTCTCGTCGACAAAATTTGTGAAGGACTCATCGATGAAGAACGAGATCGTCAACGAAATCCCATGTTTTATATATACGAGAATTCGGGAATTATTTCATTTTTAAGAAATCTCTCTCTCTCTCCTCTCTCTCTATCTCTCTCTCTCTCTCTGTCTCTAACTCTCTCTCCCTTCCGTCTTCATTTCCGGCCCCACCAATCGTCAGATCGACGATCCGAACCTACCACGACTCTCCTGGTGGAATTCTCTACAAGTTTGTTAGAGCGGATCGTTGAGAAAACGAAGTTGTATTTCATCCCAAATTCAGGGTAAGGTCTTTTATTGAGTTTTTGACTGTCTGGCAGTTATAGGAAATGATGTAGACTAAGAAATATTGATGTTTTGTTCTGGGGGATTGTGTTTTCAGAATGTTGAATTAGGAATCCTGTGGGTATAGAGCCAGATTTTTATAGGGTTTTTCAAAGTTGAGGTAAGGGAAATATGCTATGCTAGGAGTTTTATAGAGTTAATAGAGTTTTCATGAACATATTTTCATGCCAGTTTATTATACAACTTTTATAGAAAATGAGCATAAATGTTTGTGTGGCCTAAGTAGACTTTTATGTGAGGAAGGAATTTATACAGTTTTATGAAATATCATACTATACTGAATACAAAGATATAGATCGTATATACATTTGATATAGTTTTCCAGCATATGAGATTATACAGATATAGATTTATATTCACAGAGAAACGTACATGCATATATAGTTTTTATATGAATAGTTCATGAAAAGATATATACATATATACAGATACATGTATACAGTTACTCAGATCAGTATTTATATCACAGTTTTATACAGATACATGTATACAGTTACTCAGATAAGTATTCATATTATAGCTTTATATAGAACAGTAATACAGAGTTATAGAATGTCATGTTTTCCTATTACTATAACGTACAGAGTATACAGACAGATATATATATATATATATATATATATATATATATAGATGTAGCATCGAGATGCTACGGAATACAGTATACAGAGATTTTAGTATATACAGTATAGAAAAATAGAGTTATGGTAATTTTGGAAACATGACGAAAACAGTAAAAGAGTATATATGTATATATGTATATATATATATATATATATATATATATGTATATATGTATATAGTATCAGATCCCTGAGGAAAGATACACAGACAGATACAGATTATAGAGTACGGTACCATTGCTAGATACAGATAGAGTGCAACCACATATCTCAGATAGTATGTGGGTACTGTCAGCCGTGCTCGGAGAGTTTGCAGCTCCCCAGTTCACTGGGTTGAGGGGGCTGGTTTGACGAGGTAGCAGCCAGTCCTGCGCCTAGGAGAGTATGCAATTAAGCCGGGCTGGGGTAGTGTAGAGTATATTGATTCATCTGGAGGGCCGACCAGATGGAGTCCCGTCTACGAGCCGCACAACCCTGTCATGAGGGGTCAAATCATGACGTACAGAGTCCCAGGGAATAAGTACAAATATGTATATGTATACAGTATTATAGTATATGATGAGTATAGTATGATATTATCCGTATGAAAAGTAGAAAATACAAACATTACAGTATATTTTAAATTAAGAAAGATAGATATGCATGAAAGATATGTGTTACAGATTGTTGCATTACAATTCAGTTGCTATATTTTAAAGTACTTATAACTTAGTTGCCACACACTAGTAATAGCATATTTTCACTTACTGATCGTTGACTCACCCCATTATTTTATCATTTTAGGTGAATTAGTTAGGCGAGCAGATCAGGCTCACGAATAGAGTGTAGCTCAGATCACCTTAGTTATAGGGTGAGTTTTTGACAGAGTTGTGTATGTTTTGGGATAGATGATACTGGAGGGGCATTTTTGCATGGTCTGTATATTCTGGATTCTGGTATTGTACAATTTATGTATAAATGGTTTTATGATTTGTGTTTTCACTGCGTAGAAATGTTATTGTATATATATAAAAAAAATGATAAGGATTTTGAGGTCGCTACATGAGAGGTGGAGATACTAATGCAGTACTACGCAGTGTCACCCAGCAGGTGATGGCTGAGATGGCCAGGAGTTAGGGGAGTGTAGCTGCACAATCGAGTAGTTTATGCGGATAAAGTCTCCATCTTTTGCTGGAGGAGATGACTCGATTATAGCTAAAAATTGGGTCCAGGACATTGAGGAGATGTTGGCAGTGCTTCCATGTATGGATGAACAAAAGGTGGTATTTGCGGCATTTAAACTGATAGGAGAGGTGAAGTGCTGGTGGAGGTCAACGCGATTGATTGAGGAGCAGAGGCCGGTTCTAGTGCCGGTGACATGAGATCGATTCAAGGAGCTATTCTTTGGGCGATATTTCCCTACTATCGTTCGGAGCGCGAAGGCAGCAGAGTTTATACACCTAATACAGGGGCAGATAACAGTATCTTAATACGCAGCTCGATTTATTGAGTTGTCACGATTTGCCCCACATTTAGCACCAGATGAAGAGAAAAAGGTAAGAAAGTTTGAAGAGGGTCTAAGGTAGAAATTGATCGAGCAGGTGATTAGTTTTAGGGCTCAGAAATTTGCGGATGTCATAGATAGGGCTGCGATTATCAAGAGTGGTATACAGAGAGGTATAGTAGCTCAGAGTCAGAGGAAAAGGCCCATGCCTCAGGGTTTTCAAGCTAGTTCCAGTTAGGGCCTATGGAGAGGAGGCTGTGATAGGAGAGATCAGAGACAGACGACAGGACCTCGTGAGAATCAAGGTATGCAGACCTTCTCGGTATGTTAAACAAGCGGGAGACGACATTTGGGAGAGTGTTGGGCAGGGAGAGATGTTTGCTATTGTTGTGGGAGACCCGACCACATGGCACGTGCATGCTTAGGAGCGCTAGATCAGGTTCCGGCACCCAAGCCCTATCGAGGAGGATATCAGGCACCTTGTGGAGGTCAGCAGAGGATTGTAGCCCTGGTGAGGGTTTACACTTTAATGCCGGGTGATGCTGAGGCTGCCCCGGATGTGGTGGCAGGTACTTTTACTGTTCTATCATATCCAGTTATTATTTTATTTGATTTAGGTGCTACTCATTCCTGTGTTTCTGCATCCTATGTCAAATTATCTAGAAGTGAGACCCAGTCATTAGGTATAGAATTGTCAGTAGCTACACTGTCTAGGTTATTGATGAGGCGTCAAAGGGTACTCAGAGGCTATCCAATAGAAAATCAGGGGTGTGTGCTACCAGCTGACCTGATCGTGTTAGATATGTGTGAGTTTGATGTAATACTAGGTATGGACTGACTGGCTACAAATCGCGCAGTATTGATTGTCATCAGAAATAAGTTATTTTTAGACCCTCTGGGGAGCAGGAATTCAGATTTGTTGGTTCACATGTACGTGCTCTGTCGCAGCTAGTGTCAACCATGTAGGCGAGCAGATGGCTCCTAGACGGAAGTCAGGGGTTTGTGGCTTTTGTTAAGGAAGTGTTAGAAAATGAATCGAAACTTGACAGTACACTAGCAGTACGAGAATTTCCAAATGTTTTTCTAGACAAGCTACCTGGGTTGCCTCCTGAACGCGAGGTGGATTTTGCTATAGATTTACCTCTAGGGAAAACACCGATATCTAAGATTCCTTACCATATGGCTTCAGCTAAATTGGGGGAATTAAAGGATCAATCGTAAGACTTACTGGATGAGGGATTTATACGACTCAGTGTATCACCGTGGGGAGCTCCAGTGTTATTCGTAAAGAAGAAAGACGGGTCTATAAGGATGTGTATTGATTACAGGGAGATAACAAAGGTTACTATTAAGAACAAATATCCTCTACCCTGTATAAACGATCTGTTTGATCAGCTCTAGGGTACATGGGTGTATTCCAAGATTGACTTCAGATAAGGTTATCATCAAGTAAAGGTAAAAGCAAAGGATGTTTTGAAGACAGCCTTTAGTACCAAGTATGAGCACTATGAATTCCTTGTTATGCTTTTTGGTCTAACGAATGCCCCAGTTGTGTTCATAGACTTGATGAATATATTCGTTCACCAGTATCTAGACCACTTTGTAGTGGTTTTTATTGATGATATACTGGTTTATTCGAAGAGTTTTGAGGATCATGAGGCGCACTTAAAAGAGATACTGCAAACACTCAGAGAGGAAAAGCTATATGCCAAGTTTAGTAAATGTGAATTTTGGCTAGAGAAAGTGTTGTTTTTGGGTCATGTAATCTCAAGGGATGGTCTTTCTGTGGATCCTAATAAAATTGATGCAATGGTGAATTGGGTTAGACTGAATAACGTTTAGGAAATTAGAAGTTTCTTAGGACTGACAGGATATTACCATCGATTTGTTGAGGGGTTTTCAGCCTTATCAGGGCCTCTCACGATGCTAGATTTGTGTGGGATGAAAAATGCGAGTAGAATTTTCAGGAATTAAAGAAACGGCTCGTCACTGCACCAGTACAGACGATTCCATCAAGAGGTGATGGTTATGTAATTTACAGTGACGCATCTTTGAAAGGGCTTAATTGTGTATTGATGCAGCATGATAGGGTGATAGCGTATGCGCCTAGGCAGTCGAAAGAATATGAAAAGAACTACCCTACCTATGATCTGGAATTGGCTGCAGTGGTGCACGCACTGAAGATTTAGAGGCATTACTTATATGGTGAGAGATGTGAAATATTTTTTTGATCATAAGAGTCTAAAATATTTCTTTACACAAAAAGAGTTAAATTTGAGGCAAAGCAGGTGGTTAGAACTCATCAAGAATTACGATTGTACCATCAACTACCACTCAGGTAAAACAAATATGGTGGCTGATGCACTAAGCCGTAAATCAGAGGATACATCACAGTTAGTAGTAGAAATTCAACACCCAATTCAGATGGACTTGGAAAAGCTTGACATGGAGTTAGTGGAAGATGATCCTCAAGCGTTTATTGCCAGTCTGGTTATACAACCTACACTATATGAAAGGATTAAAGCTGCTCAGGGGGATGATTCAGAATTAGCAGAAGTGATAGCCTGAATACAGGAAGGTCAAGGAGAGGAATTCAAAATTTCAGATGGCGGTGCTTTGAGATTTCGCACTAGATTGTGCGTACCTACAGATGATAACATTAGGAGAATAATTCTAGAAAAGGATCACATATCTCTATACACTATTCATCTTGGCAGTATGAAAATGTATAGGGATCTGCGAGAGTATTTTGGGTGGAGCGGCATGAAAAGAGAGGTTGTAGAATTTGTGCAGCAGTGCTTGACGTACCAACAGGTTAAGGTTGAGCACCAGAGGCCGGCAGAATAGTTGCAACCACTTTTCATTCCCGAGTAGAAGTGGGACCATATATCCATGGATTTTGTTACTAGCCTACCACCGACACCGTGTGGTCCGAATGCCATTTAGGTAATTGTTGATAGGTTGACGAAAACAGCTCATTTTCTGCCTATTAAAGTTAGCTACCCTATGAACAGATTAGCAGAGATTTATATATAGGATATTGTTCGACCCCATGGAGTGCTGGTATCTATAGTCTTAGACCGTGATCCATGCTTTACATCACAATTTTGGAAGAGCTTGCATGAGGTTTTGGGGTCTCAGTTAGCATTCAACACCGCTTTCCATCCTCAGACAGACGGTCAGACAGAGAGAACGATCCAAGCACTTGAGAATATGCTGCGAGCATGTGTGTTAGATTTTGGGGGTAACTAGACCCAATATATGCCACTGGTGGAATTTGCCTACAACAACAGTTATCAGGCTAGCATGGGCATGACATTTTATGAAGCGCTTTATTGTAGAAGGTATCATTCTCTTTTATATTGGAGTGAGCCTGGTGAGACCCGAGTTTTGGGGCCAGAAATAGTACAGTAAGCATACGATAAAGTCCGACTTATTCAAGATAGAATTAGGGTAGCACAGAGTTGGCAGAAAAAAACTGCGGCTGTTAAGTTCATAGTTTTGCGATTTAAATTAAATGGTATCAAGCATCCCCCGTAAATTTCAGTATATTATATAGTATATATATATATATATATATAAATATATATATATATATATATCTCTATATATGTATAAAAAGTATAGCAGGTCGTTACAGAAGGCTTCAAGAATAGGGAAATGTACTCGCCCATATAAGTAGGTTCCCTCCACTCTAGTATGTTATGCAGCTATTGCCCCATCTGAAGTTATTAGCGCACTTGCCTTTCTCAGCAAGCCCTCAGGCGAAGAGTACGCCCTGCCCAATCATAACATGTTCTACGTGCATAGATACTTATAATATCATAATACATTATTCTTACTGTTATTATTCAATCATTCTATTAGAATTGGTGTATTCCCAAGAGGGGGGGGGGGGCGAATTGGAATTTTAAACTTCTCTCCAAGGTTGAACTAGATGTTAGCTGAATATTACAACCTAGGGTCTTTCTATGTAGTTCCAAATATGCCGATAAATATAATATACGGAAATTTAAATCAAGCGCATCATTCACATAATAACATACACGTGCGGTAAATATAAAGTGCGAAAATATAAATAAACAAACGATATGTTATCGGGGTTCGACCAACTATGCCTACATCCCCACCTCTAGCTCGCAAACCCGAAGATTCCACTAATAGCTCACTTAAGGGTGGAGCGACACTGATTACAACCAGGTCAATTATCACAGGGCTGACCTCAACCTTAACCAGGTCAATTAGCGGGGCTGACCTCAACCTACACGCCTTAACAAGATGACGCACCTAACTTTCCTAACCAGGTCTAAGTCAATCCGGGACTATTCTAGGGCTAGTCTCCTTCTTCAAGCCTGTGCCTGGAAATACAACAGATTTTGCAATCAAATGATATCAGTACAGTGATTATGCTTTCAAGTAAAGCAGATATGTACCCAACTACGCGTAATTACATACACCACAATATGATTTAATATGTAAGCTCAGTGTGGTCCAATATTTCAGCTCTCAAATATATTTTCTATCTGTGTAATGCGTATGTGAGAGTGTCAACAGGAAATCTTTGTATCTCAAGATATTCAATCAATAAGTTCACACAAAGATATCAAGTCTCAAATATTTCAATCAACAGGATGTCTCAAGCATGTAAATATCAAATAATGTATATGTTTGGTTTGCAAAAGATATTTAATCTTTGTATCAGCAAATAATGTGTAAGTTAATGAATATTGCAATAAAGATTTTTATCTCATAAACAAATATCTATTCAAATATATTTTTTAATATAAAACACACTAGATATTTGAAAATGATTTTAAAAGGATTTTGCAAACAAAACAAATACAATCTTCTCAACATGTTGCAATGAAGGTGCAATCTTAGAAGATCTAACAAAGTCTCCTTAGGATAAACTTATTAACAAGGTCCCCTTAGAATCCTTAAGGTTTTGCTCTCAATAAAAAATAATATCAATTAAGTAGAGCAATGAGAGCAAACCTATAGAACAACCACACTTAAACACACTTACAAAGAAGTTTGAGTAGTAAGATCAGGTAAGAATAAGTGTATGAGGCTCAAAAATTAGTATTATAGGTTTTGGGATTTTTAGGGAATTTATCCTAGTCAAGATTACTAATCCTTTCCTAATCTTTGTAAATGATGGGCTATTTATAGAGAATGGAAGAATTATAGTCGTTGGGGACCTATTGGGCATTATAAGGAAGGTTTTAAATCATTTTAAAATAATTAACCTGTTTAAGATATTTTAACCGCGGTAAAAAAATTAGGTCAACCCGAGAGGTCCGGTCGACTAGAAACCTTTTCGGTCAACCGAAGTTCATATGATTCGGTCGACCGAGCGAAATTTGAACTGCCTAGGTCGGTCGACCAGATCTTTAAATCCGAAGCCTTTTTGCATGGTTCAGTCGACTGGGACGGAAATGAACTAACTTTTCGATCGACCAAATGAGGCAATTTTTCGTATGTCCGAGGTTTGGTTGACCAGACTGATTTGAACTAGGCCTGTTGGTCGATTAGACCGTTGAGACAACTCCCGAGGACCCTCGGTTAATCAGGTTGGTGCAATCCAAAAACGTCTCGGTTGACTAAGAAGTCAAATTATTGACTTCATAAGGGTTCGGTCGACCGAGGCCAAATGAACTATATAGTTCGGTCGACCGAGCTGTAGTCAACATGTTAACCTAGACCTGGTTTGGTCAACCAGGGCCAAAAGGAACTTCCTAGGTCGATCGACCGAAAGTGCACATTTTGTGTATTTCGGTCCTTTTTCATTCAACAATCACCCTATTTCAAATAATCAAACATGTTTATGCATGAGTGAGTGTCCTAAGGTCATTTTTGTCCAATTAAAGACATCAAAAAAATCCGGTGTCGGTCGATCAAAGGGTAATCCCTAAGGTCTTTCTAAGATCATTTCATTTCGAACTTACACATTACATCATGCAGGTGATGCATGCAATTATTACAATCAAAGCCCTATTTACTATTACAGACCCTTTAAATGATAATGAAATAGAGTACAACATATATTGGGTCTTCCAATTTTAAGTTTTCACATGTCATCAATATATCTGCTAATATAGACCTACACATGATCTAGATATCCATTAAATACATGAGTATTTGTCATTATCAAAACTAGGATATGACCCATGGGGTCAACAAATTCACATCTGTTCATGTTCTTAACTTAAACATTACATTGCATTTCACTTTAAGTGATTCTTTCCCATTTACATCGTTTACATTTCACATTTCATTCCATTTTCATTTCATTCATTCGTACTACAGCCGCTTTTTAGCCGTCATCAGTTAGTCCACATAGAAATGCGTTAAAATCTGCTAACACAGCTTTCAGGTGTCATACATTTACATGGTTGCGTTAACATATACAAGTAATATGGTTCATATCATATTTTATTCTTAATGCTTTACTTACTTAGCCTGCATCTCATACATTTTAACATATATTTGCATAGAACTTACATGTACTCATGCCACATAATTTAGTAATAAAATTCATACATATTCCTGTAAAATAGGCCAATCAACTTTCAATGTTCATATACTGAATATATACCTTTCATTTCTTATATAATTATCCTGAAAATATTATTCACTTTCATTGTTTCATTTTCACATATACATATCTAAATAAGCAACCCTAAGCTCAGAAAACATAATTTACATGATTGACATTTTATACCCACATGAAAACTCATATACATATATAACATAGTCCATTTTTATTTAATTCATAAAAACCTGATTTAATATATAATTTCCCCTTACCTTGACTTCTGAATTACGCCGGCAGGATCCCCGAACCGATACCCGTGGCATTCACTTGAACCCTAAATAAAAAATCCTAGTTTAATTAAATATTCCTCAATTGACTCAAATCTTAGAAAAAATACTTATTTAATACTTCATTGGCTCCAAATAACAATATTCGTTAAGAAAATTCCCAAAATAACTCATTTACCCTGGTTTTGGGATGTTTCCCAAACCTCTCAAACCAACGATCAGCTCCTGCAGCCTTGCAGAGAACGATCCTAGGAACATTGTGGTGGTTCCGGATGGTCAAACCGGGTCAAATCCAGCCCGAAATCGAAGAGAGAAGGCTGGAGGTCCATTTTTTAGAGAGAGAGAAAGAAGAATTCCGAATTTTCTCATTGGAATGAAAGAAACCCCTATTTATAGGTAGGCCTTCATCGATGAGACACGTGGGTTTGTCGACGAACCACTAAAGAAACTTCGTTGATGAAAAGATACATTCGTCGACGAAATTCAGAGTTTGAAATTACTCTCCCGGGATTCCTTCGTCGACGAGGAATTAGAGTTCGTCCATGATCTCTAGAAGGACACTCGTTGACGAAGACAGAGTATTCGTAGACGAGGCCTGCTACTTCTTCTTCTAAAATATTTCCTTTTTCCTTATTATCCGTTAATCCATTTCGTTTATTATATTTCCTAATTATTTAATAGTTTTTTAATTTTCAGGTCATTACACTTGCAATGTACTTTTAATAAACACAAATGCTTATTTATGAATATTCACTTAAAAATTGTCACTTATATACCCGAGTAGACTCAAACTTTCAAGATTTTGGGAGGTTAATATGTTATTCTCCTCCCTACTACCTAGAATGACCTTCTTTATATAGACATTTTAATGGTGTAGACTCATGGAGAGATTTATGCTAGAGATAAGACTTGTGTTAGAGTTTTCTTTGAGAAAATAAAGGTTACAAATAGAGCATGTTGATGCGTTGTGTGGTTGCTTTTGTTTAAAGCCGGTTACTTCACATGGACTCATTATATGTTGAATAAAATTGTAATTGTCTATTACATTACTTGAAATGATCCATCCCTTTATCATGTAACTTTCATATTTAGTCTATTGCACTTTGAATGATATCAATCATCCTTTGAACGTAGTTTTGGGGGCTCCAAACATTTCAAAATTTAGCGTTAGCTTCAACATTCATATCATTTGATGCTAATCTTCAATTAGATTATTAGTAATAATTACATGAGTTACTTTTATTTAACTGTTCTTGTGATCGATCAAGTTTGAGTCAGGGTTGAAACTTAACATTTTCAAGACAAGTCAAGTTCGAATATCTTATTTTGCCAATTCAACTCAACTCGAATACGGATCTAATTACAATTAAGAGGAAAAAAAGAACTCGGGAGATCCTCATGGCCTCTAGGATGAGGGTGAATTTTGTCCCCAACAATAATTAGTAACCTACTTGCTTAACATTAATGGTGTTTAATTGTGGGATTGACATCAAGTTGATGAAGGCAAGCACATTATTAGCATCATACAATTATAGTTAGCAATATTTTGTGATGTATTACTTATCGAGGGTCTTTCTAACATTGTATTGCATCACTTTAATGAGTTCAAATATTAATACAATATCTTATAATTGGAGAGTTTAAGATCTTACGTTACGAGATTGCCTCGAACGATTTTTTTCCCCTTATCTTGTGATCCGAAGGACATTCGAATGGTTCAAATTTGGAATTTTCAAATTGAAGGTCTTAGTTTTCGAATAGAAAATGGGTTATCTCCCATTATATAGTTCAAATCTATATAGGCTTCCCATTTTATTTTATTTTTTTAAACTCATGTACATTGTATATGATCAAAATTTCAAAGTAAAGTATATTAATATAAAAACAATATATGAAACTTATTAACTAAAATTTATAAAAATTGAATAAAATAAATATACTGATGGAAATCATACATTGAGACTTTTAAAAAATAATAAAATACATGTATTTATTAACTTTATAAGTATATAATGTAATATTTCAAATAATTTTAATTAGCGTATTTCAATTATATCATATCCTATATTTTTAAAGATTTTTCTTATTTCTTTATTCAGTTTCTTAATAGTATCTCATATCTATGTTGGTATTTTATAGTTAGAAAAAAATTATAATTTTATAAAAAAAACTATGAATACTTATATTTTAATATTTAAAAATTTAATTATGAGAGCATATTAGTATATTATTTTAAAAATATATCTAAAACTTATTAAAATTATAAATATTATTCCCATACAATGCACTTGATGTATTTATTAGTATGTATGTGTGCATTATATATAATTAAGTAATTACAAAATATTTTTAACTTTGATGATATGTTTAAATTTTCCTTCTTGAATTGAAAAACTACAAAAAAAAAGAAAAGAAATCTTACTAAGAATGCATTTGCAAACTCATTTTTTAAAAATTTTTGGCCAAGTTGAATAATTCATAAAAGGATTTTATTTTTTCATAATAGCAATAAAAAAAACATGCTTAATTAAAGCTACACACAATACAAATTAAAATAGCAAGGTACTTATAAATATGTATCTTTCTTACAATCTCTTTGGGTTGATATCAAATGAAATCATTGCCAAAAATAGGATTATATTAATATTTATTTAAAACACATTAGCTTATTTAAGAATGTTTACTTAGAAATAATCACTTCGACTCTCGACATTATTAAGAGTTTGATCAATTCTTACCGTTTGTGACACTTATAATGACCTTCCTCATATTGACATTTTAGTGTGCAGGTTTTTAAAGTGATTTATGCTACGAATAAGACTAGTGAGAAGATTTTCTATAGGAAAATAAAGGTTACAAATAAGGTAGTGTTAGGACTCTATGAGCAACCAGAAAATTAGAACACCAGAAATTTACGTGGTTCGGTCAAGATCGACTTACGTACACGGAGCACACCACAAATTCACTAAAACCGCTGGAAAAATACAACTCTCTTTTTCCTCTCACTCTCTTTCTCCTCTCTTTCTTCTCTCTGCTCTTTGTGTTCTGTGCATCTTACAACTCTCTTCAGCTCCTTTATTTATATGGCTGATAATCAATTACAATTTATTAAAATAAATCAAAAAATTGAGAGGTTACCATCATGGAGATAAATGACACAGCTTGCAAACCGCGTTTCCAACTCAACATCTCCAGCTCCTGGCTCTAGCTACAACAATCTTCCACTTGGAGACGAAGACGCCTTCTCAACTAGTATCATGAATAAATGATGTGCTCAAAATATGTCTTCGGGCATGAAGACCAACTGAAGTTGAACACTACTTCAACTTCTCTATAGTCACCACCTTAGTTAACATATTTTCCGGATTTCTGCTACCTTGAATTTTTTCAAGTGTCAACACACCGTCTTCTATCAGAGATTTGACGAAGTGATAACGCAATCTAATATGCTTAGTTTTGGAATGAAATGCTGAGTTCTTTGCCAGATGTATTGCACTTTGACTATTACTGTAAAAACATTCCTCTCCTACTTTAATCCAAGTTCTGTTAACAAACCCTGAAGCCAAATAATCTCTTTACTGACTTCTATCACTACTACATACTCAGCTTCTGTAGTGGATAGAACAACAATCTTTTGTATCTGTGACATCCAACTAACAACTGTTGTGCCAACAATGAATATATATCCGGTGGTGTTTCTGCGATGATCAATTTCACCTGCAAAATCAGCATCTACAAATCCTTGGATTTTCAAACTGCTTTTGCCGAAACATAGGCACTTATCAATAGTTCCACGTAGATATCTAAAAATCCACTTCACTGCTTCTTAGTGTGTCTTCCTTGGATTTGACATATACCTGCTGATAGTTCCCACTATTTGACCAATATCCGGTCTGGTACCAACCACATCATACATTAGACTTCCAACGGCTAAGGCATATGGTACCTTAGCCATGAAATCTTTTTCTTCATCTGTCTAGAGAGATTGATCCTTAAGAGACGGAAGTGACCTGTCAATGGTGTATTTACTGCCTTGGCATTGCTCATGTTGAACCTCTGTAAAACACAGCTGATGTACTCTGACTGAGATAATTGCAATGTTCCTTGTTGCTTATCTCTAGAGATCTACATCCCAAGAATCTGCTTTGCAGAACCCAAGTCTTTCATATCAAATTCCTCTAACAATTGCAGCTTTAATTTTCTGATTTCACAATTGCAGCTTTAATTTTCTGATTTCTTCTATATCTGATCTTGCAACTAGCATATCATTAACATATAACAGTAGGATAATATAGTTAGTATGATACCTTTTGAAGTAGCAACAATGGTCGGCATTGCACTTTTGAAAATTGTTCCTTTGCATACAACTGTCAAATTTCTTGTACCACTGTCTAGGAGCTTGTTTGAGACCATACAAATTCTTCTTCAATTTGCACATAAGATTCTCTTTACCTTTAACTGAGAAACCTTTTGGCCGTTGCATATAAATTTCCTCATCAAGATCACCGTGAAGAAATGTCGTCTTCACGTCCAACTGTTCAAGATGTAAACCCTCTGAGGCAACAATACTCAAAACAGGTCTGATGGTTATCAGCTTGACAATTGGTGCAAAAATATCAGCATAGTCAATTCCTTCCTTCTGTTCGAAACCTTTGACTACTAAGCGAGCTTTATACATCTTGGATCCATCATGCTCTTCTTTGATCCTGTACACCCATTTGTTGTGAAGAACCTTCTTACTATTGGGCAATTTAGCTAGTTCCCATGTTTTGTTGGAGCTAAGAGACTTCATTTCCTATTTCATTGCAAGCTCCCACTTGCTCAAATCTCCTGCCTAAGATGCTTCAACATAACATTCAGGTTCTCCTCCATCTGTAAGAAGTAAATGATTCACATACCTCCTGTTTGGTACATGTTGTCGAGAAGATCTCCTAAGCTCCAATGCTGGAGTAGGAGGTGGTGGTGCAACAATTTGCTCCACATGTTCCTCTACCTAAGGAATCTTGGTATTCTGCTGAGGATTCTTAGTGTTCAGCTGACGTGTCCTTACACCTTCTAAAACATCATCCATATCTACAAAGATTGTTTTAGACTCTGTAGATTCTGTTATGTGTTTATCTTTGTACATCACATTTTCATCAAAAATCACATCTCTGTTTCTGATCACCTTTTTTGTTTTCATCATCCCAAATGTGATATCCATATTCATCTCCACCATAACTGATGAAAGTGCATTTTACGGGATTTTAGATCTAACTTATTCCTGACATGATCATTGATATGTACATATACAATACAACCAAAAACTTTCAAATGTGAAAGTCTTACCTCTTTGTTACTCCAAACTTCTTCTAGTAGACTATAGTCCAATGGTACTGATGGACTCTTGTTAATCAAATAAGTTGCTGTGTTGATTGCTTCTGCCCAAAACATCTTTGGTAAGCCTAACTGTATACGCATGCTTCTAGATTTTTTTTTCAACGTTCTGTTCATCTACTCGGCTACACCGTTGTGTTGAGGCATACCTGGCACAGTTCTTTCCATTTTGATACCATGCTCATAGCAGAATTTCTTGAACATGGTGTCAACATACTCACCACCATTATCTATTCTCAGCTTCTTGATTTTCAAACTAGTTTTGTTTTCTACCATTGCTTTCCAAATTTTAAAAGCATAAAAAATATGAGATTTATACTTCAGGAAGTAAACCCATACCTTTCGTGAATGATCATCGATAAATGTGACGAAATAATACTTCCCACCTGCGGATGAAATGGTTGTTGGTCCCCATACATCTGAATGGACTAGCTCAAGTCTCTCCTTTTTTGGGGTACTGATGTTTGTCTAGAAACTAACTCTCTTCTGTCTCTCAAAAATGCAATTCTCACATGTGTCAATCTTCTTCGACTATAAATCACTCAACCTACTCTTTGAGTGCATCACCCTGAGTCCCTTCTCACTTAGGTGTCCGAGTCGTTGATGCTATAAGTTGCTATCATCATTTTCTGTAGTAATTATAATAGACATGCATGCATCATGAGTTACATAAAAAGTACCACTTTTTTTACCTCGAGCAATTGTCAATGCACCCTTCAAAATCTTCCATTCATCACCAATGAAAGATTTGTTATATCCTTCATCTTCCAGTTGACCGACTGAGATCAAATTTTTCCTCAAGACTGGAATATACTTGACATCTCTCAGTTTCCATATCGACCCATTCATTTTCATCTTCACTGTCCCCTTACCGGCAATGTCACAAGGTTGATCGTTGCCTACATATACTTTATCGAAATTACCCGATGTATATTCCTCTAGGCAATCTCTACTGCAAGTGGCATGGAATGAAGCTTCAGAGTCTAACACCTAAGACTCTTTTTTGCTCTCCAAAGAGCAGATCAAAAAATCATAATTTTCTAAAGCAACATTGACTTTTGTCTTTGCCTTCGTCTCGTATTCTTTCTTCAGACTTCTGCACTGGTTCTTGTAATGACTAATTTTTCCACAGTTCCAGCACTCAATAATTTTTGTGCCCTGGAAACCTGTGTCCTAAGAACCTATGAGATTTCTAGATTTAGACTGCTTGGGCTTAGATATGCTGCTATTGTTTGATCATCTATGCCTGTTTCCTCTGCCTCACCTTTCCATGTTTAAGGCTGAACTCGAAGTGGAGCCATGATTTGACTGCATTCTGATTTCTTCCGACAAAATCATGTTGATGACCTCATCATATACAAGCTTTGATTTCTCTGCGGAGCTACTGATTGCAGTAACAACACCATTCCAACTTTCGAGAAACTGACTGAGAATTAGTAGGGCACAAATCTCATTATCAAATGTTATTCCGACTGAGAAGAGTTGATTCGAAAAATCGTTGAAATTATTCAAATGCCTGCTAAAACTTTCACCTACAGACATGCTCATAGTAAATAATCTTTTCATAAGATGTACCTTGTTAGTAGTTGACGACTGCTCGTACATATTAGAAAACGCATCCATCAGAGACTTGGTAGATGATAAATGCTTGATATTGAATGCCATAGACTTTATCAACGTCATTCTGATGGCTCTGAGAGCTTTTCGATCAAGCAACTCCCACTCTTCCTCATTCATAGATGTTGGCTTACCTTTCAATGGTAAGTGCAACTTCTTCCCAAACAAATAATCTTTAATCTGCATTTTCCATAAACCGAAATTGTTGCCATTAAACATTTCAATTTTTGAGTTCTTTTCATTCGATATCTCGATTCACTGATCTAGAGATGGAATTGGCTCAAATTAATAGCATGGTTGGATCTAGAACGGTCAAAAACCTTTAAAATGGTTCAAGTCGTTCAAAAAACGGACCTAAAACGACTTCGAAAAGCTTAGTCAAAGATAAGGTCAAATTGGTCAAACCTGGTCAATGCTGATGTGGCAGGAATGTTGACGTGGCATTGGGCTGCTGATGTGTCATTGGGGCCCACTTGTTGACGTGGTAGGTGTCATGCGTTGACTCAGCGCTGACGCGTCGCTACTGATGTCGTCGAGTCTGGAGCAGGTCAGGCCGAATACAGATTATGGGTCGGGTGCAGACTGGGTCTCGAGTTAATCTGGTTTGTGTAAGTCATCGGGTTGGGTCTCCAGGTCAGAGTTAGTTTTTCGGGTCGGGCTGAGGTGGTCTGGGCAAGGAAGACACGTGGCGTGCATGGGGTATGTAAGCGGTAGGTCACTAGCGCGTGACGAGGCGTCCTACTCTGGCGAAGCGCTTGTGTCTCCATCTAAACTCCTTTTGAGCTCTGGTTTGCACCGTTGGCTTCGTCTCGGGGAGGTGAACGTGATGGTGACCTCAAAATTCAATTTCGAGCCACTGGACAGAGCTCTGATTTCAGCGTATAACTCCAATTTGGTATTCTACTCCAACCGGGCTTTGATACCACTTGTTAGGACCCTGTGAGCAACCAGAAAATTAGAGCACTTGAAATTTACGTGGTTCGGTCAAGATCGACCTACGTCCACGGAGCACACCACAAATTGCCTGAAAAATACAACTCTCTTCTTCCTCTCATTCTCTTCCTCCTCTCTTTCTTCTCTCTGCTCTCTGTGCTCTGTGCACCTTACAACTCTCCTAAGCTCCTCTATTTATAGGGCTGATAATCAATTACAATTTATTACAATAAATCAAAAAATTTAGAGGTTACAATCATGGAGATAAATGACGCAGCTTGTATAGCTTGCAAACCGTGTTTCCAACTCAGCATCTCCAGCTCCTGGCTCCAGCTATGTCTCCTGGTTCCAGCTACAACAGGTAGTTCAATAATGGTGCCTATAAGATTAATGCATTAAATGATTACTTTTGTTCAAAGCAGATTCTTTCATATGGACTTATCTTGTGTGCTGGGTAAAATTATAATTGTTCATTACTTGAAAATGTAGATCCTATTGTTTTGTAGTTTTCATATTTAGTTTACCATGCTTTGTAAATGCTAGCCATCATCCTTACAATGTATTTTCAATAAACACAAATGATTATTTACGAATAGCCACTTAAAAATAACCACTTAGATACTGATGTAGAATTAAACCATCAAAATTCTTGGGAGGTTGAGTTATTATTCTTGTCCCTATTACTTTCAATGACCTTCTTTATATAGACATTTTGAAGGTGCAAAATTATAAAGTGATTTACACTTCAATAGGACTTATGGTAGGGTTTTCTATGAGAAAATAAAGGTTACAGATAAAGTATGTTGATGCATTGTAAGCCTAGTTTTGATTAAAGTCGATTCATTCATGTGTTGGATAAATTTATAATTATTTATTGCTTTAACCTTTTATCCTTAATTTTCATATTTAGTTTATTGCAATAGCTATCTTCCTTTCAATGCAGTTTTAATACTATGCTATGTAGGAGAACTCAAACATTTCAAAATTTGATACTCTAAACAATCATCTATTAAGAATAATCTTCAATTAGACCATTATTAAAATAATAAATAAGACTTTTTAGCATGCCAATGACTAATTAATATTCTTTCATTTTTTTTATCATTCACTTCTAGTTATATTTTTAGGATCACTTATGAAAGTGCGGTGGTATGCTCAGATACCACTTGTCAGCTCGGGAGTATATAGAGTCAGAGGGGGGGGTGAATGGACTCTTTCGCGTATTATGAGCTTTCTCTACAAAATAAAATTCTTGATAAGATTCAAACAATTATATCACAATATATCAAGTGTAAATCATGCACAAGACAAATAATAAAGAGTAGAAAGAGAGAAAACTTAGCATCGGTACTTTAACGTGGTTTGACACCAAGCCTACGTCCACGCCTTGAGACCAACTCAAGGATTTCATAATCCTCTAAGGAACTCTTTCACTAGTGGAGAAACCTTACAACTTAGGAACAAATCCCTACCGTGCTCACCAAGAGCCACAAGGATCACCAAGATGCCTTGCAAGTCGGTTCACCAAGAACCTTCACCAAATGGTTCACAATGAACCTTTACAACAAGAAAATGATTTACAAAATGATGCTCCTCAAATGAGCTGATTGCAAATACATCAGGCCCGTTAGTTGTACGCACTGAGGATATTTCAAACAAAAAACTATATATTAAGGATTGCTGGCTGAATAACAACTGGAACTCTGATTTATTAATGGAATTGGTTAGGGCCAACAGAACAAAGGAAATCTTGCATAATGTTCCAGTTGATAAAAGTGGTTAGGATATATTCATTTGGAAGCCTGCCTTTGACGGCAAGTTCTTTACAAAAATGGCATGGGAGGTAGTGAGGAGCAGAAATGATAATTTTGAGTGGAATGACTGGTTTTGACATTCTTTATTGCATAGAAGAATCTCAATGTGTTTATGGAAAACCTGCTTTAGATGCTTAGTAGTAGATGATAGAATTTAGGCCAAATAAATATCGATGGTTTCGGCTTGTGATTGTTGCATGCAGAGAAGTCAGAAAAACATTGATCACATTCTTTCTTTAGGCGAGGTGACTTTAGAGGTTTGGCATCAGGTAAGTGTGGTGTTGGGGATTCCTTTCCAACGATTCTTTCCCTAGAAAAACAGAATTGCAAACTAGTTCCACTATATTCGAAAATCATCTATTAAAGGTATTTTAATCGGTATGATTCCGTGTTTGATTATGTGGTGCCTCTAAAATCGAAGATGCAAAGCAAGAATGGAAGGAGTTTATCAAAGTGCGGATCAGACGTGGAGAAGTGTTCAATATTAGGTTAGTTCTTTAGCTGAGAGTTCTAATTCTTTTCTAAAATTGAAGATATTAGACATTACGGTTTTGAAAGAGTTTCAAATTCAGCATTAAGGAGTTTGCACCACGCTTGAAAAAAATTTTTCATGGGTTAACCAACAAGGTGGATAAAACTTAATTGGGATGAGAGCTGTAGGAGTAATCCAAGTACTTCAGGAGGTGGAGGAATTATTCGAAACTGTCATGGCATGGTGAAAGCGATTTTTTCAAGTTATTTTGGCAATGATACGAACAATAGTGCTGAATTATAAGTAATTATGGAAGAAATTCGTTTATGTAAACAACTTCATTATTTTAATATGATTATTGAAAGTGACTCGCGAATTGTTGTTGATTGGCTTCAGAAAGGTAGATGTACCTTGTGGTATCTTTGAGATTTTTGGGAAGACCTCGTGGCGGAGTTAGAAGGAGTGGACTTCATGGTGATCCATCAATATAGGGAAGGCAATAGGGCAGCTGATTTTCTCGCTAGAGAAGGAGAAATGAGAAACAATGTCATCTATGAACAACAACATCTTTTATCACGTTCTCTGAAAGGTATCCTTTGGATGGATAGATTGGGTCTCACTTTCTTTCGTCATTAGTTCAACCTCTCGATTTTTGTTTGGTAGGTTAGATTTTTTGATTTGATTTGATTTGATTATTTTTGTTTTTGACAGGTCTGTTTAGATTTGTTTCTTATTTAATTTTGTTTAGATTTGTAGTCCTATTTTGGTTGGTTGTTGGTGTTGTTTTTGGGAGGCCTTTAATTTTTTCATTTGTAATCTCCAAATGTTTGTCTTGTAACCACGGTATTCCTCCACCAAAAGTGAGGACATATCAATAAATAAGTGGAGGTGCCACCCTCCTTATTTTTTTTTTTAAAAAAAAAACCTCACACTTAATCTCTCAAGTAATGATTTACACAAGATTAAAAGTAAGAGAGAATTTAAGCACTTGTGAATATGAACTAAAATGTAAAGTGCTTAAGTTTTGTATAAAAAGTTGTTTATCACTAAAATGATCAAAAACCCATGCTAAACAAGTCTAAGAACTTGTATTTATGGCCAAAATACCAAGCTAGCCGTTTAGGTCCTAATACAAATGTTTGACGAGTCTATCCCAATCGTCGATGAGTGACCTTCAGTCGTCGACGAGTAATGCCTTTTAATCAACGAGTCACCTGGGCTGAAAAACATATTTTGGCTATTGGAAAAATTCGTCAACGAGTCCTTGCCATTTGTCGACGATTCAATGCCATTCGTTGACGATTGACCTGGGTAGAAACTCAATAAGGCTATTGGTTTTATTAGTTGACGAATGGACTATATTAGTCGACGATTGCTTTGTTTTTCCATGCCAATATGCCTTTTTATGACTTAGACAAATCTTGGACAAAAGTATATTAAAGATATTTAGTCTAATAAAGGTTAATACTTGTCCAAATGAGTTTCCCCTTGAATATAAGATATCTTGTTTATGAAAACACATTTGAAAGCTTATTTAGATATCTTATATGCTTCCATGTCCTTTATAAAAATATACTTTTGACTTTCTTGAGGCTTTAGGACAAAAAGCTCATTTTAACAAAACTGGGACTAAGTATGTAAGAGTTTAAATACTAAGATGTTTGAAAACTTGTCCCTTATGAAAAACTTATTTGAGTATAAGATATTTTTGACAAACTCTTGTTTTAACTTTGAAAACCATGTATGTTGAGTTTGTGATTTTATGAAATCCTATAAGCTCGTGTGTCCTAGTATGATCATGCATTTTGCTTAACTCTTGCTAAAAAAATCATGCGTGAAACAAAACCGCAAGAGTTACAGAATATATTACCTCAAACACACCTCATTACATAAAATTATACAGTAAGCTTCCTTTGGTTGTGCTTGGGTCCTTTCCGAGTGAGTGTTCATCTGATCTTTCCTACTTGACGTCTACTCGATTCGATTTTTACCTTTGATCCAATACTTCTTGATATGTCACTTGTATCTGTACTTAACATGATCTACAAAGATAGAAAAACACTAGAAACAATATACATGTTAATATCATCAAAACACATTAAACATGATTATGTAGCCACCCAAGCTAACAACTTAACATAATTCACATTTTAAACATCATAAGTTTTTTTATGACTTTTTGACAGCTTATAAATGATTGATTTGATTAATCATAGGAAATCTTTATATGTCGAGACATCAAGTGAATGAAAGAATAAATGCCCATACTAGACCCCATTCCGTTACTTCCAAATTCCATTTATCAAACTATAAATTATTGAACCTAAACTTTTTAATGTATTTTATAGACTAATTTTATAGGAAATTCCTCAAGGATTTGTTTAAATATTCTTCTATACCTTTTTTTTTTTTTATTTTTAAAATTAGTATATTATGGTATATCCCAAAGCTTCAGATTTATGATGTACAAGTGCCTTGGAGGTGGAGGTTTGCTATTGGTTGGGAGCAAAAATGGTATTGTAGTATGAGATTATACTAAATCTACTTTTAATCACTTAAAATTTTTAAAAATTATCTTGATAATTATAATTTTTTTTTATAACAATCAATGTACATCTAATTCTCAAATAAATAGATATTTATTTGATTATAAACTATACGCTCACATTGCATATTTAAAAATTATTCTTATCCAAAAAATGATATCACATTGGAGGAGAATTTATCTGATTCTCAATTTAAAATTTAAAATTTAAAATTTAAAATAATACTCAGTTAGAATAATCAAAATATAAAAACAAAAAATTGAATGATAAAAAGGGCATTTTAGGGTTTATATCTTTAATTTGGAGGCATCTCCAACATGGTCCGTGAGGTCTACTACTAATCACGCCATGTGTTGGAAGCTCTTTTAAAGGCGGGCGCACACAAACGAAATCAACGAAAGTGAACCAACGAATTGGGTCGTCTCGCCTACGCCCTGCCCCTCTGCGAGGCCTGCATATGTGAGCGACGAGAGGGATCTCCGAGGGATACTCGTTCCCTGCATCCTTTGGATCTGAGATTGAATCGTTTCGCTTTGAAACTATTTTTGATATTCTGTTTTTGACATCGAATCTAAGGGCGTTGATTTCTTCGTGTTCGTCTCGTGTGATGTCTTTTTTGTGGAATCATCATCGAATCGCATCATAGAAATCGCATTTCCGCGTTTAGAAGAGAGTTTTTGGACTCGTCGAATGGTGTAATAGCATTCTAATTTTATAGTATGGGAGCGTAACGGGGCGGAGGAAAGCTGGGACTTCGTCTTCACGAGATATTGACATGTCGATCTCAGGCAAGTGCTTCGATTTTTTACTTGGTATTTGTTATTTTTATGTGATGTTTGTGGGATTTGCTTTCTGCAATTTGGAAACCTGATGTTGGATTTAATAGGAAGCCTTTTCTTTAAATTTCAGTGGTTCTGGTTGGTTTTGTAGAATAGAATCTGGGTGGGGGAACTTGGGACGAAAAATTTGACCTTCTGTTTGGTTGCTGAGAAAAGCGGGACAAATAAGCAGGAAAAATCGTGATGTACGTTTTCTCCGATATGGAATTATGAGCTAGTCACAGCTCAACAGTTCTAAGTTGACTTCAGCTATTTTGAGGGTTACTGCGGTCTTGAATAAAAAATTTAAGTATATTAAAAATATTAAATTTGTTCAATTCCCTCCATTTTCTGACCAACCAATCGCACCATACTCAGGTTTACTGAGCTCTTTAAGAGGTTTCATTTCTCCTTGGGCACTTAGGTCCCCAGGAAAAACAAACGCATTAAGAATTTGTGAGAAATAGAATTATTAGATGGCTACTTGATTGGGGGAGTGGATTTTCATGTATTTTCCTTTTCCTGGATAAAGATTAGAGAATGTAGATGGCAAGGGGTTCCAATTGATGAAATGTGCAAGACTACATAATGGATATTGTTTAGCTTAAGGTTTATATCATTCTACAGCTAGAGCCCCTTTATAACATTTAACATGAACACTTCTCTTTGCTTATTAGAAAAAATTCTGACAGTAGGTGAGTGTTTTGTTAGGTTTGGTGTTAAGAGTTGTGGTGTTATGTTTATCCTGAGTGTTAATTGAATAGGGTATTTGCTGAAATTGTGCTTGCAAATATTCTATAACTAGATACTGCTGCTATTGTGTGCTATTCATAAGTTCACCTGTGGATGATGTTTTAAGAGTAGGTAACAATCTAGATGTTAGTGTAGTATTTTCATTGCACTGAAAATTTATATCTATAACACAAAATTAGCATTCCATTGATCCTCATGCTTACAAATATTGTTTATAACTGGAGTCTGTTGTTATGTGTTAATGGTAAGTTCACAAATGGATGAAATTTTAAAAGTATGTAGTTTATTCATTGTACTTTATTGTGGTGGTTTTGACTACTATTTTTATCTATCTATAGTGCAAAATTGACCATTGGGGTGTAGAAGATGTTATGTGGGCTTGTTTGCTTTGCAAGGGTGTGGCAACACTTTGTCAACAAAATCAGTAGATAAAGCAATGCTGTGGCAGTTCCTTGTGAAATTTTAATCATGGAAAATTTATCTCTAATAATTGTTCTAGCCTTCATAGGCGCGTACTTTTCTATGTGAAGGTGGCTAGGAGTTGATTCATCAACTGCTTTCTGATGCCATTTTAATTCTGGTTGGATTTGGTCTTTGATGGGCGAATGTTAGCAAATAAAAAGTAGTTTTTGCGATAGTCTTTTCTGTCATGGCAAAGCCTTTTACAATTTAGATGGCCTGTGGCATAAGAAAGTGAAAGGGACATGTGAGTTTTTATCCGTGATTTTTGCTTTCTTTTGTATTTGAGTGTAGAATATTTTAATGCCAGTCATTTGCATAAGTATTATGCTTTTCTGTATTTTTTTTGTTAAATTATTTTTAATATAGCTTACCTTGATAGCAATGCTTGCGATGCTCTTGCTTTACTTCTAAGTGAAAATGAAAAAAACTGGCATCAAGCCCTTAAGGAAAGATTGTTATGGCTGAATCAAATTTTATCTACTGATGGAATTGATATTTCTTGCAGGACTCCGTGAAAAGCATCAACGGGATCTAGAAAATTTGACATTAACAACACAGCCATTCAGAACTATGAAATTTTTTACTTTGGCTGTTATTCAATATCTTAAGCGATCAATATTATATCTTTTGGCTAAAGGTGGATGGATTTTGCTTTTGAGTACTGTGATAGTCGCTGTTGGAATTTTTTTTATGACCGATGATGGTCCTCATGAAAAGGTATTTTCCTTAATCTCTAGCATGCTTGTGGACAGATGGTGATCTCAGTGTCATGAGTGCATTAATGTGAACAAGTTAAGTTGTTCATCGCCATTTTGCTGAAACCTTTGCATTCATAACATTTTGAATTGATCCTTACCATCAATTTACAATGTTGTGAAAGTTTTTTTGTGATTTGCAATCTTCATTAGTTCATTCTGCTTTTGGTATTAATCTTGTCATTTCTAGTTAGATGGTTCATGTGAATAATGAAAACATTGCTGACATCTGCAGCATTTTGAGGAGATCCTTCAATATTTCCAGTTTGGATTGTGGTGGACAGCTCTCGGTGTTGCATCTTCTATTGGTCTTGGTAAGAAAAATTTAGTTGGATTTTTTTGGGAGTAGAAGAAATTTATTAAGCACAGATAAAAGGAATTACAAAGAGAAGGACAATACATCCACTGACAATCACATCATAAGAAATAAAAAAAAAAAAAAAAAGCTTCCAACCAACAAAGATTTCCGATCATGGTGAAACATCATAAAAGCACATCCATTCAAGGGGCCAGAAGCACAAAGCCACTAGGAAGTAAGGAAAACAATCCTCTTCCACAGCAATTGTTGAGTCATGAGCTGCCCCTTGAAAATTCTCTCATTCCTCTCCTGTCAAATACCTGATAATAGAAAAAAAATGCACTAAATCAAACGAAGTGCATAATTCAGATACTTCATTATTGTGCCTTAGAAAATTTGTTGATGTCTGTTATTTTGACGGTGAAGATACTTTCTGAAATTGCCATATCTGTCATGGTTTTAATCTGGAATTTTTTCTTTAAGAGTCATGATAGGTTAATATTATGCTGATTTTGGATCAAAATAATATTTCCTGCATCAACATGTTAACATAGTTGTTGAACCTAGTCTGACTACTGGAGCTGTTTAAGGAAATTGGTTCGTTGTCATGTTGATCGTTTAACAACTGAAAATTTTCTTAGAAGGTGTTTGTTTGCACTTAGGGGTGTTCATGTCAGTGGCCAATACAGGACTAAATTGGACTAATTATGATAGCTACATTGTTCCATGTTTGGATTTTCCATCTTTAAAGGACAAGCTAATCATTCAAAAGGCCAAAATACTCTCAATAAAACAATGAGCTTTAAAAAATAAAAAAACAAAAAAACAAAGAGCAAACCAGTCCTTTTGGTTACTGAGTTTGCTTAGTCAAGGCTGGCTGGTGGAGGGGGGCAGGCCATGTTTATGGGCCATTGTTTTTTGCTCTTTTATCCTCTATTTGTTCAAACACGTGCTTTACTTTGGGTGTTGAGATGATGAAGAGTTAGATGTCCTGAAGTTTGTTCCTAATTTAAGAAAATCTAGTGGTAAGTTTCTAGTGGCTACTATTGCTTTTTCTTATTTTAAATCTAGTGGCTACTACTGTTGTATTCTTATGTTGAAGGCATATTTTTCATTCAGGATTTGATCAAGCATTACTTTATAGGAAATGAACTATGGAACAATGATTTTGAGTTGTGCCATGTAAATGTTTGCCTTGCACATAATGTGTCTTACCTGTCAAAAAAAAAAGAAAAAAAAAAAAAAACACCTGTAATGTAACCATGAAGACAAACATAAATGTCAGTGCTTGATACAAATGACAGAGAAATCTTGTGCAGCTGCCAATAGTGCTTATGTTGAATTGATAGCATAGAGAAGGCCATCAACCGGGGCACCTTGTTTTAAACAAGACACTCCTTTTCTCGAGCAAAGGATCAAAATCCAGCCAAAAAACCCCCCCCCTCCCCCCCCAAGAAATCACCATTTATTGGAGAGAACTAAACATGATTCATCACATTATGCAAGGGATGATATTTTCCTTCCCAATTCCTTATTTGGGAGGATTGATCTCGTCTATAAACTAGGGTGTTGTCCACATCAGAAGCCTGCTTAAATTCTGAGATAAATGGTGGTCTCAATTTCTTTGCCTTTAAGAATTGTGGCTCTTGTCATATGAGCATTTCTCAAAGCACAGAGAGGGTCCACATTTTTTGGATGTATTTCTCTTACGTGCTTCGTCCATGATTATTGGTATCGAAGGAATGCTTCATGATAAGAAAGTAGTGGTGAAGAACTACAATGAGGGAAGAAAGTGAGAGGAGAGAAAAATAAAAGAAGATATGAGATAAGATAGAAGGCGGGGAAAGGGGGAACTGTAGGAGACAGATACTGGGAAAAAAGAGGTTGGTCCATTGGAATTAATATGAACAAACTCACTCAGTTGCAGTCTAAAGCTCCATATCTAACTGCAGTAAGGCATTTATTATTGTGGTTTTGTTTCCTTTTCCCTTAAAAATGGAATGAGGGAAGAAAATGGGAGTGAGCATAATAAAAGAAGATATAGGATAAAGGCAATAACATTGTGCTTAGTTGTCTGTTTTATGCAGGGGAAGGGGAAACTGGACGAGAAAGTAACAGGGAAAAAAGAGGTAGGAGCTACAAATGCAATAATCAATTGCAGTCTAAACTCCACATCTAATTGCCGAAGGCATTTATATACGCAACCCAAAGTAAACCTAATTCTGGAAGGAAAAATAACTCCCAAATAATCCGAATTCTACTAGGACAAGAAGCTCTAGATTAAAAGAAAAAGGAAACAAAACCATGATAATGAAACCCTGAAAAATAACAACTTATTAACATAAAAAACTCTAAATAGAATTTCCTAAAGCTATTTAATCTTGAGTTAATATCACATATTGAAATCCTATATTAATAAAATTAAAATTACATTGAATTCTCTTTTTCCCATGACTCAAGAAAATGGAAGGACTATGACCACAAACACACATACACATGTATATGTATATGCATTTATATGGATGAAATATTTTCTTGAGGTTCTTACTATCACAGAAAAATGTTTGGTGCATACAAAATTTCCATTCTACTTATTGGAAACATAAATAAATGGAAATTGGTTGGTTCTTTTAAGGTTACATTTGGTTCATGGAATGTTTATAGTTAAGAATAGCAGGGAATGGCATAGGAATGTATAAAAATTGTATAGGAATATAATAATTTAGAAAAATGTTACTCATGCAAAAACCTGTACTATTCCATCCAACATGAAGTAAGATATGAAATGACAATTAGACCTACCTAGGAAAATTTGGGAATAATCATTTGTCTATTTCATGTTACCAATTCTTCAAAAAAATTACATTATCATTTGCTATAAAAAAAAAATGGCAGCCCGGTGCACAAAGCTCCCACGTATGCGGGGTTTTGGGAAGGCATTTCGTTAACTGTCATTGAAGTCCATTATGCTGCCTCCACCTGTGAAGTTTGGCAGAGACTTGGAGATCATAATGTTACATGACATTATTAATCTATTTTGGGAGCTTTATTCATCTCATAAGATATTTTAAATTAATTATCATTTGGAAAGCATGTATTTGTTATCCATCTAGTGCCTAGTGGTAATGTGATTGAATATATACACTGAATACCTGATTTCTGTTTTGCCTTTCTGGTAGTGTTTTAAATTTTATAGAATGTTTATAGAACTTTTCAATTTTTTTTCTTGGGAAATACTCCTATATGCATTCACCATTTGTCATGATGCTTTTCAGGATCTGGTTTGCACACTTTTGTCCTTTATCTGGGCCCTCATATCGCCCTTTTCACAATAAAAGCAATGCAATGTGGACGAATTGATTTAAAAAGTGCTCCATATGATACAATCCAATTGAAAAGAGGTCCATCGTGGCTTGACAAGGATTGTTCTGAATTTGGTCCGCCTTTGTTTCCATCAGCACATGGTTTGCAGGTCCCACTTAGCAGCATATTGCCACAGGTCCAGGTAGAGGCTATCCTGTGGGGTGTTGGGACTGCCCTTGGAGAGCTGCCTCCATATTTTATATCCAGAGCAGGTACTTGTTTTGAAGAAATGCTGATATATTGTGAGGTGCATAAAATTGTGATTCAAAAAATTTTCTAATAGTAGAGACATCTGAAAAGAAATCTTGGATTTTTGGGGACTAATTTTTTTTTTGTGTCAAGATTGCAGTAATTTGTGAAGTAGATTTGTGAGTACTGCAGCTACTGCCATATTAATAAATGTTTATTTTGGTGTCTGAACCTAGTTTGCATCATGGAGTTTATTCATAAGTAGCTTGGTCAACTCACTGATGTTTGACTTTATATATGGAAATCAATCGCAAAAGTTGATGCAGCATCTTGTGGTTTGTGGAAAGTGTTCTTGTTGTGTATCTGAATGCAATGATCTTACTGTATCAGCAACCTTGTGTCCTATCTTCATGTGCTTGTATTGGCTTTTTTTTGAGGGCTGGAAAACTTTTCATTTGGATAATTTTGCAAATGGCAGTTCTATTGGAAATTATGCCATTTGGAATAGAGGACTAGCTTAGAGATTGGGATGCATGGTCAAGAGTGTTTAATGCATTAGAGCTGTTTTAAACTAGTGTTTCTTCTTAAGCAATGCTGGTGAATTCAATTTGTGAATGTTACGCATTTTAGTAGTTATCTTAAACATAAAATAGCTATATTGATGGATTTGATGACTCAGCAGTTTTTTCACTCTCTATTAATGTTATGATTACTATTGTATAATGTTTTCATACATCAAAAGATCTTATGATTCATAAATTACTCCATACAGCGCACATATCTGGTAGCAAAGTAGATGCAATGGAAGAATTGGATGTTTCTTCAAACGAAGATAATGGGATCATAGCTACAAGACTTAAACAAATCAAACGCTGGTTCTTATCCCATGCACAATATTTGAACTTCTTTACAATTTTAGTGCTTGCTTCGGTTAGTATTGATTATTCTTACTCCATTTCTTGCATAACTTAGGCAGGGAGTACTTGTGTCTTTTTTTGGCTATGATTAATATTTGTTGAACGTGACTTCTCCCATGCTTCTTTTGGAGTGAAGAAAAGTTTTAGAGATTTTCTTAGGAGATAATTTATGCTAATTCATCATTACTGGTTTATGGCATGAAAGACAGAAATAGAAGTGCTGCCTAAGCACAAACAGGAGAAAATGGGGCTAAAAAATAGAAAAAGTGAGGAATGTAGGTTAAGCAACAATCTCTATTAGTTTATGACTTACTGGATGTAATGTTGTGCCAAAGTGCATAGTCTGTTCTGTGGTTAAGCAACAATCCCTATTTGTGTGGACTTACAGCCTGAATGGCATGTTGCGCCAATTTTATGGGCTGTGATAGGGAGCATATAACAATTGAGCTTCATGAGGCCTACCTTGAGACAGGGCATGTGTGAAATGCCCCGAGGCATTATTTGAATTACTTGACAAATGCCCCGAGGCATTATTTGAATTACTTGACTTGTCAAAGGTATACACAAATTGTAGCAAGACATGCACTTCAGAAAGAGGTATGCCTTTTGTTCTTTTTGGTTGAGGCTTGAACATTCTGGGTTTGTGAATTTTGAAGTTTGGTTAGTAAATTAGGACTAGCAAAATTAAATGAGACGTATATATGGAAGGATTAATGGACTGATATGAATGAATCTCTAAAACTCCTCACTTCATTAGGGTTAAATTGCCCCCCATTATGCCTTTGCTGAAACGTTTTGTAGAAGCATTGATTGAAAACTATGATAAAACTATCAAGAAACATAAAATTAGCTTGAGATGTAACTTTGTTGTCATATCAACAGTTGCAATGCGGTTACGTTTTTCATCAGAAATTGAGGATGCCAGACAATTCTTTTACTCACAGAAGGCAATTCTGATTGTCCCTTGTTTCTAAGAGAAAAGGGGGAATATAGACCTTCTTGAGAAGTTGTGTGAGATGACTAGGCAGGAAACATATGGGGCTGAATATATCCTTGTATGAAAATTTATGTTGACACAAATTTGGTGGCTGTTGGCCCTTTTTAGGGGAAATTGGGAACTAGAGTAGTTGTTTATTATCATTCTGTTTCTTATTCTTATTAAGTAGTTCCTTTCTATTTTATAATAATATCTTTTAGGACAAAAGATACTAACCTCTCCTGAGGTTTGACAAAAAGATAGGGATCTCTCTTGAGGTTTAAAAAATCTCGTACCTCTCCCGAGGTTTCAAAAATGCCACAGACTTTTCCTGAGATTTACCAAAAAGATATAAACCTCCTTTCAAAAGACTCGTCTTTTTGCAAAATACAAGGGGAGGTTTGTGTCTTTTTGACAAACCTCAAGGGAGGTCCGTGCCTTTTTGTCAAACTTTAGGGAAGGTCAGTGTTTTTTATCAAATCCTTTTAATTTATATTTTTTGGCGCAATTTTTTATCATCCTAATCATATTTTAGTCATTCCATGGTTTAAATTTATTTCTAATGTTTGTTCATGTAGAGGTACAACTTTTTTACCACAGCATTTCCTTTTACTCTGCTGGCTAATTGAAGTGTTTTCTAGGTGCCAAATCCTCTTTTTGACCTTGCTGGCATCATGTGTGGGCAATTTGGTATTCCGTTTTGGAAGTTTTTTATTGCAACATTGCTTGGAAAGGCAATTATCAAGACTCACATACAGGTTTGTGAAGTTCTTATTCTCGTAAATGTTTAGCACATTTTAATAAGTGTGCTTTAATCAAAGTCCTTTTCTAGTTTTTGTGATTTGACCCTGGTTTGGTGCTTGGCATTACCAGGTGCTTTATTTCCTAATTGACAGTGTACAAACGATCAAACTCACCATCAAGGTTCATTTGTTTTGTAGGCTAAGATTTTGCAGGATTTGATTGGCTGAATGTATCATATTTGGAGTGGATTGGCTGTGATATTATGCTATCCTGTGTTTGACTAGATACGAGGGATTGGATTAGACATTGATTTTTCTTCTTTTTTTTTGGTTTGAATTTTTTATGCCTTTTTGTCTATTTAGCCTAAACTGGCCAGTTGAGGGGATAGTCAACAGATAAAATGAGGGACTGGCCAACTCTAGCACATATTGGCTATGAAGCCCTCCCTCCCCCTCAACCTATCTGTACTTTTACAGCATCAAATGTGGGCTGAGAGTGGCTTAGCCAAACCTAGCTCTTAGCCATGATATAGATGCACCCGTAAAGCCTGTTTGGAACATGGAAAATATAAGGGAAAGCAAAATAAAATATATACGAATCCACTTTTTTATATTTGATTATTGATGAAAGTAAGAAGGAAAATAAAATATATTTATAAACCAATGGATAAAATTTTGATTTTACACAAATAACATTTCATTTTTCTTAATTAATCATATTAAGTTCTAATTTTCATTTTTAATACTATTTGATGTAGACATAAAATACAATGGAGAACACATTTCCTTTTTATTTCCTTTCTTTTTCCTTTCCCTTTCCCTAAAGAAAACCCTTGATTCAAACAGGGCCTAAGGAATATAGAGCAAGTAAAGTTTCTGCTGTCTTTGTGAAATAAAAAAAAAAAAACTGACCTCCGGTTCCCTTAAAAGCACTGTATTTACTTGCTTCTGATTAGAGTCTTTCAACTGTCCTGCAGACTGTTTTCATAATATCAGTTTGCAATAATCAACTTCTTGATTGGGTGGAAAATAAATTGATCCGTATACTTGGTCTTATACCTGGTTTGGCTTCTGTCCTGCCCAATCTTATTGCCAAACTGCACACCATCAAAGACAAGTATATGGCTACAACGCCCCCTATGCCCTCAAATGCCAAGGTACTCCCTTGTACATCATTGTAGATGGCTCTATTCTGAAAGACTTAAATTTAAGTTTATTTTTCTGTTGATTTTTCTACTACCGTAACTCGTTTCATTTCCTTGCTTCTCCCACATCCTTCTCTGATAAAGAAGTGGGATTTCTCATTTGCTTCCATCTGGAATACTGTCGTGTGGCTCATGCTCATGAACTTCTTCGTCAAGATTGTGACTGCTGCTGCTCAGAGGTTTCTTAAGAAACAGCAGGAAATGGAGTTAGCTGCATTGACAAACGAACTTGCAGCAACGAAAGGCTCAAACAATGAGTCTGATTCTGTTTCTTGATAAATTTCACAGAACCATTTAATACCCATTTTTTGTTTTGCCTAAATCATCACTTCCTGTTACAAGTAGGACTAATGAAAATTTATCAGCCCTTTTTTACAAGCTGCCGTTGAAGACACCACCCGTAAGTCACTGCATCAGAAGTTCCTGTTATTGCTTGTATAAAGACACACACAGAGGACAGGAGAAGTTGCAGGGTTTATTTATCCAGTGTAACGTTTGGAAAGCATTGTATTGGGTGGTATTTAGTGCCATTATCATTTACTGTTAAAATTGGATTATGGGGATTTTAACTATTCTTTGGCAATGCATGACATTTGCTTAATTCCATCTTTGGCTTTGCGTTCTGATTCTACTGCAGTGATGATGTTGATTGCTATTATCATTTTACTATATGTGTGGTTGCAGAGTTTCATTCATTGAACAAAAGAGATGTAATTAAGCATTTTTTTGTTTTGAAAAAAAAAAAAAACCCTGAGACATGATTCAAAAGACTAATTCCCATTTTAGTCACGTGGATCGTAAAACGGACACGTGGAAATTCGGTGCGTAATTCAAAAGATAAAAATAAAAGTAAGAGACTAATTCTCATTGCCCAATGCGAAGCAGAGAGAGAATTAAAAAAGGGCAAAAATTTAAGACAAAACTATCCCATGCTTACAGCCAACGTTTCTACTTAGATTTTTTCATTCATTTGCATATCCAAGAAATTAAACAAAATGAAATTTAAAACTATGCTGAGTTTTGTTTAAAAGGGAAAAGACATTCCCCTCTTTTATTTGACGAAAAATAAGATCTTTTCTTCAAAAATCCTAAGATCACTTCTAAGATTTCTAAATTCTCAGGCTTTGCTTAGATTTTCAAAACATTAGGTCAATCATTGCACCATAAATCTCTTTTTTTCCTTCTCTCAATACAAAAATGATGTTGCTGCAATATTTTATGATAAACATTATTCTATTCCTTTTCAATTTTTATATGTTATGTTCCTTTTGAACTTTTATATGTTATGTGTTGTGATCTTAATGACTTGATAGAATGATCAAAATCATGTATTCTAAATGATTAAAGTCTTTTAAAATATATTAAATTATTAATCTATTTAATTAATATATTAATATTAAAGAATGCACTAAATTAAATTAAAGAAATTATACATTCACCGGAGGCCGAGGAAGCAAAAGGTATTATACATACTTTTGACTCTTTGATAGATTGAGTCATTAATGTAACCATATAAAGTGGCATGCTCTCTCGAAATGGGAGTAAGCATCAATCCACCGAATAAGAGGCAATAAAAATGATTTAAGATGGCCAATTAAACATAATTGGTCTCTTTCCATTATGTGAACCAGTTTTATTTAGGGCTCATTTAGTGCAAACAAACACCCTCTTAGCCAAACAAAAGAGTTAGTGAAGGAAGAAAAAGATCAAGTAAATTTTCAATAATTGAAACTTGATAATAAGTAATGAAAGGAAAGAAGAGATATTTGCATCAAAGCTTAATTGTTTTGATGGAAATGGTGTTAGGTATATAGCTATGTTTGGTTTAAGGAATGTTTGTTCCTAGAAATATGATAAAATAGAGTATGAATGTTAACAAGAATTGTACAAAGGTATAATAACTCAGGAAAGGATACTTATACAAAAGTTTGTGTTATTCCATTCAAGGGCAGGAATAGACAATCCCATATGGTGAAATTTGAGAATAAATATTTCCTATTTACTCCGTTTCATGAATTCATAATTATTTTAGGATTGCAATATATATATATATATATATATATATATATATATAATGTTACGATTCAGTTCTATTTTTTGTCTATTTCACGAACCAAATGTAATTTAAAGATGACATATAATCAAGTATTTTTTTTAATACACTCAATTAAAGACAGACAAAAATGAAATTAAACAAAAGATATGGGCAAATAAAAAAAGAAGAAAACTACGAAAAAAAAAAAGAAGAAGAAGAAGAAGAAGAAGAAGAAAAAGAAATGAAAGTAAAGGGGAGATGGAGTACATTTTTGTGATAAAATAAAACATGGGTTTTTGATACAATGAATCAAGCATAATTTAATGCAAACCATTGGGTAGGAATCTGCAGAGATTTGAAATAGAAAATGGCTCACAACGTCCTCATTAGAGCCATTCTTTAATTCCTTTCTTTATTAATTAAATGATTTTCATAATATTTATGAACTTTTAATCTTTATTTAAATATCTTAAAAACATTATTAGATAATCAAAAGCCATAGAACGTGCAAGCGAACAGTCTAAGCAACGAATGAAAATTCCTTGTCCACTGATAACTGTTGCACCAAAGATGGAGAAGCATGACAAAAATAGATGGTATGGCCATTGCTGGGACTAGCTAGAATGTCACCGACAGCAGAACAAAAGTAAATCCATCCCATGCAAGAGCAAACGCTGGAAAGGAAACACACGAAAATCACATCCTCAAAGGCATGGATCACACCTTCACTACCCCCCTTAATAGGCTTATTATCTCTAGTGATAAACCCTAATAATTGGTATCCAATCCTGCATTGAATATTCACCTCTATTCAAACACAACCATCCGTCATCTTAGTTTCAATCCATTCTCTTCTTTATTTAAGCCTTTTATTAACTTAAAATATCAGAAAGTTTTCGTAGAGTCTTGCCTACACCACTCTTCTTTCTTATATTTTGTAAGCTTTAACCTTTAAATTAACATTACCTTGTTCAAAAACCAGACCAGAAACTACGTTGGTAGATAAAATTGTCTGCGGGACTGCACGCAAATGAAATTTGT
Organism: Malania oleifera; assembly: GCF_029873635.1. Classification (NCBI taxonomy): domain Eukaryota; kingdom Viridiplantae; phylum Streptophyta; class Magnoliopsida; order Santalales; family Ximeniaceae; genus Malania; species Malania oleifera. The sequence goes on from NC_080419.1 coordinate 12,520,758, forward strand.
GGTTTGTTTGCACCAACATGACACTCACAATGGTCAAGCTCTTTTACGTGGTAAGCGTGACTGCAATTCGATCTTCTCTCACCTAACAGAGCCTCACAATCCACCACCAAACTTAGTTACTACTTAGATCTGTTGGTCCTCCCTCTTGGATATGTATTGTTCTAACAAAAAGGTTCTAGGTTGTGTAGGAGGCCTAGAATGCTGAAATACATTGGCTCTCATTTTCCTAGGTTGAGAGCCATTATTAAAAAAGGGGGAGGGGAGGGGGTAGGCCAGCTCAATCTCCCCTTGAGATGCCCATCCAAAAGTTAGCGTAGGAAAGAACTTGAGATCAAGCCAACCATCAATAAGAAAATGTTTCAAGTAGGAAAGACAAGTAGAAAGATTTTTCTAAAAAATGACTTCAACCATCTCAAGGGTGGATCACCATTTAGATCATTGAGACGCAATTATTGCTTAGCTTTGGAATGTCTTTAATAGTCTTATTATAGTAACACTCATCGCAAGACTACCAAGAGACATTCAAGGTTCAAGGCACTTGTTGGGTTTGTGGCTGATATTTTGAGTGGAATGCATGCATCGGGAAAGTATTGTGAAGCAAACAAGGGAGAAGTTTGTAGGAAGAAACCTTCGTCGGTTTGCTTAGCGGTTTCAACATTTACGGATAACAGTTGATGGTTTCATTGTAACCGTCAACGAATTTAGATAGTCTACAGAAGGAATGCTCTTGGCTTCAAACTGTCGACGGTTTGGCTGAAATTATCAACGGTTTCATTTGGCACAGGTTGCGAAATTTGAATCGGGAGATGAGTAGATTGGAGGTTTTGGAGGACTTTCCTCTAGGGATTGCTACAAGGATGATTTAGATAGGTTCTAAGATTCTTGTACACTTAGGGTTTGTATTTAATCAATATTTGTAACCCTAATTGTAGGTTTGACATTGATGAGGGTGAAAATTCAGTTGCTGCTCTTGTGGATGTAGGCAAATTGCCAACCCACGCAAATCTTGCGCCTTTGATCATTGCTTTCATTTATTCTCATTATTGAGTGATTACTTGTTTCGTATTGTTCATCATTGAGTGCATGCATTACTTGTTTCCGTGATTGATTTGAGTTTGCGTGAGGTTTCCGCTGCGCATTCACATCAACAATTGGTATTAGAGCTATTGATTCACAATGGCTGGGATATCTTTGGTGAAGTTTGATGTTAACAAGTTCGATGGAATGAGAAATTTTGGGCTTTGGTAGAGAAGGGTGAAGGACTTGCTAGTGTAGCAAGGTATGGTGAAGACCCTATACGAAAATAAGTCGAAAGACATGGATGACATGAGTTGGAAGAAGCTGGAAGCAAAAGCTGTGTCTACTATGTGGCATTGTTTGGACGATGACGTGATGTATCACGTCATGGATAAGGAATCACCGGCAGTGGTTTGGTTGAAACTGGAAAGCCGGTACATGTCTAAGTCATTGACGAACAAGTTGTATCTTAAGAAAAAACTATATTGGCTTAAGATGATAAATCGAGGCTTTAGACCCGATTCAACACATCAACACATTCAATCAGATCATTAGTGATATGAAGTGAGTTGATGTGAAGTTTTGGGGCCGGTGAGAGTGGCATCACGAGGGGAACATGTGTATTTCGTGAGTTTCATCGATGATTACTCACGGAAGATGAGGGTTTACTTCATGCGACACAAGTCAAAGACATTTTCCAAGTTTAAACTGTGGAAAGCTAAGGTGGAAAATCAGACCGGGAGAAAGATCAAGTTTCTTGGGACAGATAATGGAACTGAGTACACAAACTTGAGTTTTAGAGAGTACTGTGAGCAACATGGCATAAGGAGACATTTTATAGTCTGTCGAACAACACAAAAAAATGGTGTGGTGGAAAGGATGAACTGAACCCTAATTGATAGGGCTCGGTGTCTCAAGTTGAATGCTGGGCTCGCTATGAATTGTGGTTAGCATGACTTATTTATTGGTAAATAAATCACCAAGGACATCACAAGATGAGAAAGTTTCTAAGGAGGTGTGGACTGGTAACGAGGTAGACTACTACGGATTGAGATTATTTGGATGTCTAGCCTATGTGCACATTCCTGGTGAGGAGAGATTAAAGCTTGAAGTGAAGTCTAGATGGTGCATCTTTCTCAGATATCCTAAAGATGTGAAAGAGTTCAAACTGTGGGATCTAGTGGCAAACAAGGTGGTGATCAGTAGAGACATGGTTTTTGATGAGAAATCCATGGTGCGGCATACTCCAGAAGAAGAAGAGAAACATGGGCTAGAAAATCGTAGCAGCAATGAGCATGCAATTCAGGTGGAGTTGGAGACTTATGACAAAAATGCTGGGAGTTCTAGCTCAAGAGATCAGCCAGTGGTTCAACTGGAGTCAGAAACTCAGGGTGGAGATGGCGATGTTCAGAACACAGAGAGTTCTAGCTTAAATGACCAGAAGCCGCATCGTAGTATAGTTGTAGACAGACCTAGATGCATCGTCAGGCCACCCCCAGGTACAGTTTTGACAATCTGGTGTCTTATGCACTTATCACTAGCAGTAGGGATCCTACTACCTTTCAAGAGGCAGTGCATGGCTAGGAGAAGGGTAGTTGGATAGTAACTATGGTGGAGGAGATGGAATCATTGCATAAGAACCAGACGTGGGACTTGGTGAAGCTTCTAGCTATGAAGTGGGCGATTGGATGCAAGTGGATATACAGGAAGAAAAAAAATAGTTTCAGAAAATGAAAGAGAGAAGTACAAGGCTCGCTTGGTAGCAAAGGGAAACTCACAGAGGAATGGAGTTGATTATGATGAAATCTTCTCCTCTGTGGTCAGATACACTTCCATTAGGGTAGTGTTGGGACTGTTGGCGCAACATGATATGCATCTAGAGCAGATGAACGTAAAGATGAAGTTCTTCCATGGTGATTCAGAGGAGCTGATTTATATGACACATTCAGAAGGGTTTTTCCAATATGAGTAGGAGCTCTTAGTCTAAAAAACTGAAGAAGCCACTTTATGGATTGAAGCAGTCTTTGAGGCAGTGGTACAAAAGGTTTGACACCTATATGATCCGTATTGGCTACAAGAGGTGTGAGTACAATTGCTGTGTCTATGTGAGGAGTCTTGAGGACTAGTCTCTCATATTTTTGTTGTTGTATGTTAATGATATGCTGATTGTTACTAAAGATATGACTGAGGTAAATCAGTTGAAGACTCTGTTGGGAGCCTCAAATGCCATTATGTGCAATTTCCTTAATGAAAATTTTTTTCAAGATTGGGTACTCTAGTTAAAAGCCATCTATTGTCTGTTCCTTTAGTCAATTTATGGTTTGTTTGGCTAATAAATTTGTTAGATATTGGAAGTTGCATAAGATATTCACTAGCCTAATGGAAATAAGGCAAAGAATCCCTAAGGAAAAATGTTAAGTGTATGAAGGTCAAATCCCTAGAAGTCAAAAACCTAGACCAAAAAGTAGTTGTTGCAACTCTACTACCTCTAGTTATAGTTTCTTGCTCCCTCTCCAAGAAGCTTCCAACGTTGTTAGTGAAGCTCTTGGAGGACACGAAGAAGTACCTAGAAGGACACAAATAGAAGGAGGTTATAAACATAGGTTATGCCAGCACATGCCCAATGTAGTAACCCGATCCCAGAAAATAAAAGAAAAATAAATAAAATAAAAGGGAAATAAATAAAGGAAAGGAAAAATAATAAAAAGGAAGGAAAAGGGTTTGGACAGGACCAAACCGTTGACGGTTTCGTGTGACTTAGAAAAAATGTCGACAGTTTTCCTACAAGGCAAACTACCGAGAGCCTTTAGGGGCCAAACCGTCTATGGTTTTCTACGGGGCTAAGAACCTATAAATAGGCATTAGGTCATTTTTTTTAGAAAATTCACTCCTCTCTCTCTCTCTCTCTCTCTCTCTCTCTCTCTCTCTCTCTCTCTCTCTCATCCAGCACGTGATTTTATCTCACTTCTACACTCACCCAAAGCTACTTTCGTTCTCTGGGTCATCTGTCTCTCATCTCACTAGTTGCCAGATCAGTTTTGGCAGTGCTTTTGTAAAGCTAGGGTTTTCATCTCCCATTCATTTTGGGTCGTTTTCAGAAAAAAAACAAGTAAGAGGAATAAATTGTACCAGTTTTTTATTAATTTTAAATCAGTTAAATTCGAGTATAAGAGCCTGTGTATATATGTATGATTTTCTGAATGGGTTAGGCATTTGAAAATGATGGTTTTTGATTATAATTCATATTTGGGGAAAAATCAATGTGAGTGGGGTATAGTATTTATTTACAGTATATAAAAATATGATATGATATGACATTCAAACCGTGTGGCATGAGAATAACTCTTCATAATAAACTGGTCATGAGTCATTGTGGTATTTAAGTTTGTGTATATGGGTGATTGTGTGGTTATTCATGTAATTCTCAATATAATGTTGGTAGGCAATGAGGAGGTCGTTATATTGCCCACGATATAAATCACAATATAACCTTGGCAGGACTTAAGGAGGTCGTTATATTGTCATTTATATAAATAGGGTAAAACGTGGCAAGACAGGAGGTCGTTTTATTGATTTGCCATGAATAGGTCATTGTGAAAGTGTAGCATGTTTGAAGTGAAGTACGTGCTGAGAACGATGGGGATGGATGCTCAGTATGTAGAGGGAACGATGGGGAGGGATGCCCTGAGAACCATTGAAAGTGAAATGCAGACGTGAAGTACTTGTGTATACTCTGGGGGTGAGTATGCGTATGTGAATTGAATGTGTTGTGAATATTGATGTGTTCTGGTATGATATATGATACGTGTATATGTGGATCTTTAGTGGTATGATTGATGTTGAATGTGTATGAGTACCTGTATGTGAATTAAATTGCATGAATATTTATGGCAAAGTAAAACTCTCTGCCTGAGGGCTTATTGAGTAAGGTGAGTGCCCTGATAAGTATCAGTTGTAGCTACACACAAGTTAAAAAGGGCAAAGTTACAGATGGTATCAGAGCAAAGGGGCGTTACATATATGGGCATGTAATCTCCCCAATCCTTGGGAACTTTTGCTATAAATATTGGTTATGTATATGTGAGTACAGTCTGTTTGTGTCTTGTCAGTTGATGTTGATTAACAAATAGCTATATTTTGTATACACTAAAACTCATTTGCCACACACTGTTATAATGTATTCCATCCTTACTGAGAAGTGTCTCACCTCAGCGAATTATTAATTTTTCAGGTCCTTCAGGTGATCGAGCTTAGCAAGCTCCACGGCAGGGTTTAGTTTTTAGGTAATTATAGGTGGGTTAAGGTATGACGTATTTAAAAGTTGTGTTTAAATTCCTTGTTATGTAATATGAAGTGAATGGATACACTTTTTGGGATGTATAATATAGAACTCTAGTATTTTATTTGAGAATGTTTAATTATTTTCGTTGCGTGTATGTTAAGTGTGGTAACATAGATGTATGGATGGAGCACATAACACCCCGGGCCCCACTTGACGGGTCCGAGGTGTTACAAGTGGTATTAGAGTTTTAGGTTGTTAGGTTGTACATACTCTAGGGCGGATTAATACCCAGAGTATAGTTTCGAGTTTGGATGAGGATAGGAATGGGTAAATTAAGATACTATAGGAATTTTGAGTTGTGTTTCGTAGCTTGGAGGCAAAAATCCCTTGATGGACTTTTGTGACTTTCTGAATTAGTTGACGATTTCAGAAAATCATAGCAAATCCATTGACGATGATGTTTCCGAGCAGAGAGAGACTGGAACTTGAAATTAGAACTTGAAGGTTAGGATGGTTGATTTATGGGGATAAGCCTCTGAAAGAGAATTTTGGTAATTTAGGTGTTGTGATTTGATGATTGAGGTCAAATGGGTGTTTGATGTTTAAAATGAGGATTTAAATGTTAAATTGGTTTATTTTCTTTGTAACTGTACCAGTTATGTTATGATATGGGAATTCTAAACTCGCCTCTATCTTATCTTCAGTATGGATCTCAGAAGTAAAGACGTGGACGCTAGGGAGGATAATGATTTAAGGAATTCCAGTGAGGATGAGATTGAAATCTCCAGACTGTTGCGAGGTTTAGCTCGGTAGGTCAAGGAAGAGATTAGGTGGGACCCCAAGGGACCGAACTGCCCACCTATGAACCAGGGTTGTTCGATTGACCAATTCACTTGCCTAAAACCCTTTACTTTTTCGGGAGGCACTAACCCAATTATGGCTGAAAGTTGGGTGCAGGAGATGAAGAAAATACTGACAGTGCTGAGTTGCATTGAGGAGTAAAAGGTTCTTTTCGTCACCTTCAAGTTGGCAGAAGAGGCCGAGCAGTGGTGGCTAGCGGTGAAGCTATTGGAGAAGAAGCAGGCAGTACCTACGGTTATGACTTGGAGTCATTTCAAAGAGGTCTTCTATGACCGGTACTTCCCCGCCACCACCAGAGATGCGAAGGCGGAGGAATTTTTCAACCTGACTTAGGGGCACCTCACCATTCAGCAGTACGCTACTAGGTTCGTGGAGCTTTCTCGCTTCGCCCCCTTTATGGTCCCAAATGATTACCAGAAGATGAGAAGGTTTGAAAGAGGCCTGAAACAGAGGATCTGCGAGCAGGTGGTAGTCTTGCAAGTACATAAATTCTCAGAGCTGGTGGATAAAGCCACCGTAGTAGAGATAAGCCTACAAAGAGGTGCAGAGATGTCAGAGCAGAGGAAAAACCCCATGCCTCCCAGCTTCCATGTAGATGCCAGATAGGGTCCATGGAGAGGAGATGGAGATACTGTGGGCTCGAGGCCAACTAGGGACGATCGAGGTTACTGAGGTAATTCGTCACACCCCTATTGTGTTTGATGTAATCAGAGGCATTGGGGAGAATGTTAGGGCAAGGGTGTTGTGTGCTATAGGTGCAGTAAGTACAACCATATAGCCCGAGATTGTCGGGGGCCACCGAACAACGCACCCACTTCTGATCAGAACTGGAGGAACAATCCGGTGCCTCGCGGCGGCCCAGCGCATGCCTACACACTTATCCCGAATGAGGCGGATATTTCTAAAGGCGCAGGTAATGTGTTTATGTTTGGGATAAGTGATAGTTTCATTTGATTTTAAGTGATGCAATTGTTCATATGTTAGGGAATATTGAAATGTGTGAAATGTGGTTAATTAATAACTCATAAGTTCGTAAAAAATGATGGGTTAGCAAAATTTTGAGGACAAAATTTTTGTAAAGAGGGGAGAAAGTAGTAACCCAAACCCAGAAAAAAAAAAGAAAAATAAATAAAAGAAAAGGGAAATAAATAAAGGAAAGGAAAAATAAGAAAAATGAAAGAAAAGGATTTGGCCAGGACCAAACCATCGATAGTTTCGCGGGACTCAGAAAAACCGTCGACGGTTTTCCTACAGGGCAAACTATCGAGAGTGTTTAAGGGCCAAAGCGTCAATGGTTTTTTCAAGCACAAAAAAATCGTTGACAGTTTTATGCGGGGCTGAGAAGCTATAAATAGGCATTAGGTCATTTTTCTTTAGAAAATTCACTCCTCTCTCTCTCTCTCTCTCATCCCTCAGGCAATTTTCTTTCACTTATACGCTCACCTAAAGCTACTCTCGTTCTCCGGATCATCTCTCTCTCATCTCACGGGTTGCCGGATCAATTTCGAGGGCGGTTTCGTAAAGTTAGAATTTTCATCTCCCGTTCATTTTGGGTCGTTTTTTTGGAAAAAAAGAAAGTAAGGGGAATAAAGTATACCAGTTTTTTATTAATTTTAAACCAGTTAAATTCGATTATAAGAGCCTGTGTATATATGTATGATTTTCTGAACGAGTTAGGCATTTGAAAATGACGATTTTTGAATTATAATTCATATTTGGGGAAAAACCAATGTGAGTGGGGTATAGTATTTATTTACAGTATATAAAAATATGATATCAAATAACCTTCAAACCATGTGGCATGAGAATAACTCTTCATAATAAACTGGTTGTGAGTCACTGTGGTATCTAAGCTTGTGCATATGGGTGATTGTGTGGTTATTCGTATAATTCACAATATCATGTTGGTAGGCAATAAGGAGGTCGTTATATTGCCTATGATATAAATCACAATATAACCTTGGCAGGACTTGAGGAGGACGTTATATTGTTATTCATATAAATGGGGTAAAATGTGGCAAGGCAGGAGGTTGTTTTACTGATTTGCCATGAATAGGTCATTGTGAAAGTGTAACATGTTTAAAGTGAAGTACGTGCTGAGAACGATGGGGAGGGATGCTCAGTACATAGAGGGAACGATGGGGAGGGATGCCTTGAGAACCACCGAAAATGAAATGCAGAAGTGAAGTATTTGTGTATTGTTTGCTGTGGGCATGCGTACGCGCATAGGAATTGAATGTGTTGTGAATATTGAGGTGTTCCGGTATGATGTATGATATGTGTATATGTGGATCTTCAGTGGTATGATTGATGTTGAATGTGTATGAGTACCTGTATGTGAATTAAATTGCATGGATATTTATGGCAAAGTAAAACTCTCCGCCCGAGGGCTTATTGAGTAAGGTGAGTGCCCTGATAAGTATCAGTTGTAGCCACATCCAACTTAAAAAAGGCAAAGTTACAAACGGTATCAGAGTAAATGGGCGTTACATGTATGAGCGTGTAATCTCCCAAATCCTCGGGAACTTTCGCTATAAATATTGGTTATGTATATGTGAGTACAGTCCGCATGTGTCTTGTCAATTGATGTTGATTAACAAATAGCTATATTTTGTATACACTAAAACTCATTTGCCACACACCGTTATAATTTATTCCATCCTTATGGAGAAGTGTCTCACCCCAACGAATTATTAATTTTTCAGGTCCTTCAGGTGATCGAGCTTAGCAAGCTCCAGGCTAGGGTTTAGTTTTTGGGTAATTATAAGTGGTTGTAAGATATGACGTATTTAAAAGTTATGTTTAAATTCATGGTTACGTAATATGAAGTGAATGGATACACTTTTTGGGATGTATAGTATAAAACTCTAGTATTTTATTTGAGAATGTTTAATTATTTCTGATGTGTGCATGCTAAGTGTGGTATCAGAGACGTTTAGAAGGAGCACATAACACCCCAGGCCCCACTTGGCGGGTCCGGGGTGTTACATCCAAGCCTTAGGAAGGAAAGTAGAATGACGAGAAGAAAGTGATAGAAAAACATTTTCTATCTTTCAACTCTTGCACTAATGCCCATTACTATCTTATGGTTGTTATCTTATTATGGGGCTTCTAAATGTCAATTGGGCAAAAGAAGTTTGTGGCAGTGGTGATTGATTATTTCATTAGCTAGATTGGTGGAGGTAGTGTTGTTAACCTAAATCATGAAGCCACCTACTAGCTTTTCATTTGGACGTTAATGATTTTCCCTTTTGTCCTTTCTTTAGCAACCCTAATATAATGGAAACCCACAAACATTTTGATTACCCCTACAATAAAGAAATTTTGCTTAGAGGAGTTTTGTACATTAAAATTGATAATACCTTAGTAAACTACATACCCATAATTGAATGTGTTAGTTGAGAACAGAGGTAACCGATATAATGATCTTATACAAACTAAAAACCAAACATAAAGATGCAATAAATTGATAAGTAAAGAATAGTTAATGATATTGTGGTCTTATTTGATTCAACCACAATCGAGGATGCACCATTTTAACATAGCCTCTAAAACAAAAGTAGGATTGCTATAGAGATTGGCCTACCATCTTATAAATTTGTATGCATAATCTAAAGAAGATAAAGATGACAACTTTCTTGCCAATATAAAGATATTGGACGAGACAAGGAAGCGTTCAATAATATGTACTATCGTAGATTGCTAGTGAATAAAGGTCAGTAAAAAATTTTCTTGGGTGGGGGCTTAAGCAAAGGAGGGACCTTATGAATATCAAGAATTTGTCTAACCAAAAATGTATTGACTTCAAGAACTATGGAGCAGAGCCATCCCTTATACTTGAAAATTGAAAAAAAAAAAAAAAACCTATTATTGTTACCAATAGTTATAGTTCATGCATATGTGATTAGTGCATGTAGGTAATTTAGGGCATAACTTTCAATTCAATTACATAAATTACAATTGATTAGTTGTTTGATTCCTACTTAAGGAGTTGCAAGGAAGAGAAGAATCAACAATAATGGTAGTCTTTGCACTTAACAAGGACTTTAGTAGACTATGGAAGCTAAATGTCAAATGAAGGAATAGCCTTAGTAGTGCATACTTTGACGAATTGATGACATTGCTAGAATCTTCGAGCAGTATAAACTAGAGCTCAAAATCTCCTAACTCCTAGCCTCTAAACCAAATAAGGAATTATGGGACATCACTATAGGAAATTTCAACTAGCAAGTAGAAATTGCGTGACTCAATGAAAGTTGGGAGTTGTAACCCCAACAACCTAGACATAGGGAAACTACACCCTCAATTGTAGAGAGTGGTCCACTCCAAAGGCATGACTCACACCTCCATGCCCCCTCAATAGGCCTACTTTATATCTCTTGCGATTAATCCTATTAACTCGTAATTTTTCCATGGCATCACCTTTGTTTAATAAAACAATGACCATAAGGAAAAGTAGGTCATCTTGGACCTAATTTTTTCATTCCTTTTTCTTGGGCCCTTATAGATAGCTCAAACCCTTTAACATCAAAGAATACTCGCGTGTCATCTTTGTTTATTCTTCCTTATTCTATTTTTTAGATTCATAAACCCTCAAATCCCCTTGGCTTCGTTTAGCAAGAAACATCAAAATCCATGCTAACACAAACATTTGTACATATTCTATTTGGTTATTTCTTCAATTTCATCCATATATAGTTTTATCAACTTAGAGTGAATGGTGGATAATGAACTTATTGTTGACTTTATGAGTCCTATCTCGTTTTGATTATGACAAATCCAAGTTATCTCACTTGTGCATATAGTGCTTGAATAGATATCTCTTTTAGATGACAAGAAAAGACGAGGTACTTTCAATACCACGAGGAGCCCAAAGATTACGCCACCAAGGTCATGGATTGGAATCAAGAGAAGCAAAGCATGAAGACAATTCATTTTTGTTTGTAATTGCATCTATTTTTGGGTCTATAATAATTAATGCATTCATACATGATGAGAATGACAACTCAACAATGACATTAGACTGAGCTTAGGTCCCCTACACTAAAAAGTCATACTTATACAAATAGGGATATGTCTTTTTAAGGTCAAAATTTAGGTCATACCCTGTTTTTTTAAAGGACCTCGGTTGGTCGACCATAGGGCATTATAAATGCCTCAATCGATCGACTATTCATAACTAGGCTGTTTGCAAAGCCTCGGCCGACTGACCAAAAATGAACACATCTTCCTCAATCGACCGACCACTAGACTTTTCCTTTTCAGTGTACTTGGCCGACCGGCCAAAATGACCTAAAGATAGCCCCGGTCAACCTAACCTTCGTAAGTTTGGAAATCGCTCTTAACACAACAGACCGGCACTGTGCTCAGCCAATCGAGCCTCGAATATTTTTGAAAAACATAGAGAGCTTAGCTAACTGGCATTATGCTCGGCTAATCGAACCCCTAGATGAATTCAAATTCTTTGTGTGAGGTCAGCCGACCGGCGCTGGCACTACTCAACAGAACCTCTCAGGTTCTCAAATTTGTACTATGCTAATTTGGGTTAATTTTTTAATTAAACAATTTCTAAAATTTCCACCGTGTCCCTAATAGTCATAATTCTTAGGAATTCTGTAGCGACCTGCTTAATTTCTATTTTTTTTTACTATGACATTTAATATGCTCTGATACCATACTGGATTAAACCCAACCATCAACCTAAGTAGCGAGAAGTAGAAATCAAATAAACATAACCACATATAATTAGATTCAATACTAGAGTGCTAAATTGTTTCCCTATAATATACATGTACAACTGTATTCCCAAAATACCCTTATCTGGTGAGGGCTATACAAAAATATTCCCAAAAATATACTCACTCTCTACTGACAGGGCAGTATTATGGCCCCTTTATCTGCGAGCCTGGTCTGCTCGCCTACCTGGATCACCTGAAAAATGATTCAACACTAGGGTGAGCCAATGCTCAGTAAGACGAAATATGCTTTTGCTAGTGTGTGGAAAATGAGCTACAATATTATGAAAATCTATTTCTATATAATCATGTATAACTGGATACATAAGTACAGTACAAGTAATGAAATACACCACCCTTTCCATGTTGTTTAACATAACAATATTGTAGGTTACTATTCAAAATACTTCTACTGTACATAAGTATGTTCCCTGTTTCTGTAAAGCTGTACATACGTAATAATAACTGAAAACTTTCCCTATGGATAACTGTGTGTCATGATTTAACCCCTCATGATAGGGTTGTGCGGCCCGTAGGCAAGATTTACCCTGACTGGTCAACCAGGGTAAATCACTATACTCCATCGGTCTGATCTGTCCACCTAAACCCATATCTGATGGGGAGTCTGTCCACATCAAGGGCATAAGTGATCGACCTACTACCACATATTATCTAAATAGGTGGTTGCACTCATAACATAAATATCTGTATCAACGGTACCGTGCTTTGTAACTGCATAGTCCAACAGGGTCTAATACCATATAATATATCTCTATATACCACTATCTGATTTACCATGATTCTGAAATAACTGTAATAACCATGATACTGAATAATTGTAACTATTATACATACGTCATGGTACTGATAACTATATAATCATAACACTGATAACTGCATAATCATAGTACTGAAATTCGTATAATCATGGTACTGAGATTCATATAAGCATGGTACTAGAATTCGTATAACCATGAAACTGAAATTCGTAAAATCATGGTACTGAAATTCGTAAAACATATCTTCGTACTATATTTATATTCTCAAGCCACACCATACTTTAATACATAATATTCATAATTTAATAAACTGTATAATATTTTAAAATTACCCAATGTAGTATATTTCCCTTACCTGACTACTGAAAAGCCCCTATGGTATATTGGCCTAACACCCACAGGGCCTCCTACATAGCACCCTGAAAACAACATTTTTCAGAATAAAATATCAGTATTTCTTTGCCTACATCATTTCCTATAACTGTTAGAAGACCAAAAATGGACTAAAAGGCCTTATCCTGAATTTGGGATAAAATCCAACTTCGTTTCACCAACGATCTGCTCCGGCAGACTTGCAGAGAACTTCGTCAGGAATGTCATGGTGGCTTCAGATCATCGATTCGGCGACTAGCAAGGCCGAAATCGAAGAGAGAAGTGAGAGGGGCTGTAGAAGAGAGAGAGGAGCACTGAAAGTGAATAAAAATCCGAATTTTCATTATTTATAGGGCCAGATTCGTCGATGAGACATGTCACCTCGTCGGCGAGTCTTTCAGTAAATTCATCGATGAACCTTACCCTTCGTCGACGAAATTCAGAGTAGCCTAAATCCTTCTCTTGGTATTTTCTCATCGAGAAGACGTAGCTTCGTCGACGAATTTCCTTATGCACTCATCGACGAACCCTTGTATTCGTCGACGAGTCCTGGAAATTCCTTGAAATTATTATTATTATTATTATTATCTCCAAAATGCGATGTTGTCTACGAACACTCCGCGTTCATCGATGAAGTCTACTGCCTCCTTCTATTCCTGTTTCCATTTTCCTCCCTATTTATTATTAAAATAATATTATTCTTCGGGTCACTACAAATTCTATATACCCCATCATAACTCTTGATAGTAGTGGATCAGCAAAAATTCTCTCTAGAATTTTTTTGTGCTATTATTGCATATACACTTTCAAAACCCAGCATACTCTCTCTCTCTCTCTCTCTCTCTCTCTCTCTCTCTCTCTCTCTCTCTCTCTCTCTCTCTCTCTCTCATTATCCATACAATAATCATTCTAAGAGGAGAGCTTTAACTTCATACGTTTCATTTGCAAAATCATTGCAACTTGAAGGGTGTTTAATTTTCATTCTCGTGGGCTTCTCATTATATCATTTTAAAGCTAATACTCTCTTATACTCATTTGTATTTGAAAAATATTTTAGAGAGTTTGCTTTGAGTGTTTCCATTGTATTTCATACATAAATATTTCTTGGGAAAAACTCTCCATTACTTGTGAATCTTTGCATCCTTATTGCAAGATTCAAAAACTTGTTTTGTACTTCTGATAAATATTTTTGGCAAGCTTAAGCCCTAATATCTCCTCTACTTCATATTTGAAAAACATCTTTTGAGATATTAGCTCAAAGTTTTTGTTAAAGATCTTTTGATAATACTTTAAGAAAATACTTTATCTTGAATCAAAGATCTTACTCTCATATATTTTTATACACACACATTTTTGAGAGTTGACATATAGATTAACAAAATCTCCATTGAGCCTAATTTCACATCATTTGTGAGTGTATTTGTACTTATTGTTGTACATCATCTGCTAAGTATAGAAGCATTCTCTTTGTACACAAAATCTTTATTATTATATTCCCGGCGTGTGGTGGGAAAATGATTGTATTGGCCAGTAACGTGCATTGGACTAGTTCAGAACCGGTTAGGAGAATTATGAGCACCATTTTGTAAGGTATAGTTGTTGGTTGTGGCTCAACCCCGAAATTTGAGCTGTGGTTTTTCTCGCCCCGTAAGGAGAGGTTGTAACGATGTCGCTCCACCCAGTAAGTAAGCAAAGGTAGTGGAATCCTGTAAGGAGGTTTGGCTTGAGGCAGAGACATAGGCACTATTAACCAAACCTCAATAACAAACCTTGTGTCACTCTTCCCTTATACTTTTTATATTCCTGCACTTGCATGCTTATTTTACATGTTGATTATTTCTACTTGTGTATTGAACTGTTTAATTGCATTTGATTGGAATATACTAATACTGGCATATTTGCTTAGATTATTTTGTGCATTCATATAACTACTAGTTTTGTAATTGAATTAGAAAGACTCTAGGTTGGAAAATACTGATCTTGATTTTAATTTGACCTAGAATTTATAAAATTTTCAATTCACCCCCCTTGGAATTATACTAAAAATTACATCCATAACTTTGATCCTCCCCTAAAAGTAACAATTTTAGGGTCATCGATCATAAACATGGCATGTACCCATAACCTTTTTTATTTTGTGTGTGTGTGTGTGTGTGGCATATATACATAAAAGATTGAAAAAGTAAAAATAAAAATTGAAGAGAAAAAGCTAGAAAATGCCCAATAAGAAAATAGTATATGCATAAAGATGCTCACTGACTCTAAATATTTTGAGTGAACAATCTTCTTTTATTATATCCATGTCCTCAAATTTTTTTATTTACTCATTTGGGTAGGGAGGGGTGGATGGTGGTGGTTAAGGAGGGCCTTTTTTGTGTATGTGTGCATGTCCCTTTCTTTAAATTTTTAGTTTCTTGTGCCGTGTTTGGTGAGGCCCTTTGACTTCTCATCTTTCTGGTTTCACTGTTTCAGTGGGCATTTGGTCAAATGAGAATTGAGAAATCAACTACTACCCTCAACCTGAAATCCCCAGTTGACCTCATGCCATCCTGCTGCACTATGCTTTTTGTCTTCTCTTATTTCCATCTACATCTTCTCTGTTAAATCTTTTCCCATCTTTTCTTTTAAAGACAAGGGCATAAAAACTAAAAGGAAGACTTGGGAATTCTTCATTGTGAGAAAAAAATAGTTAAAAGAAAATTGTGTGGTATGAGAGATGTGAATTTTGAAATAGTGGCTTTTGAGAATGGGCTTGGTCAAGGATTCCCCCACTTGTTAGTGGATGCATAATGGGCATATACATACAGATGAACAATTGGAGCTTATCACTACCCAAATCCTATCTTCTTTCATTTAAAAAGTGTTATTCTGATTATTTGGTCTCTGTTTGATTTTGGATTATGTGTCAGTTATTAGTCATGCATGTATATCCTCATTAGTAAGATATTTAACTAGGAGTAATGCAAGTTTAACTAGGAGTTTCGAAAATAATTTTTTTTTCTTTTTTGTCTTGTTTGCGAGTTTGAAATTTGGATCTTAAAATTATATATAATTGTATTTAGTTTCATTCAAATTCACCTAAATTCAAACTTAATGCCTGAAAATTACGCTTACAAATTCATTCTTTCCTTGTACTTATGGGTATGAATTTTAGAATTTAGATTTGTGTTTGTATGGATTTAGACAAAACGTAATATAAATTTTATCAAGTTCTCTTTTGAATTCACACAAATTTAAGTTTAAGGCATGAAGTTCATACTTGACACACTATATTGTATGCTTTAAAAAAAAAAAAAATTATATAAAAATATTAAATTTATACTACAGAGTGAGAGAAAAACATTTTCTATTTTATTACTCTTTTTACCCAATTTTTTTTTTATATTATTATTAAGGGGTAAATTGTATTGATCAAAATGTGTTTATATACAAAGTATACTGGGCATGCCTAGTAGGGGAATCAAACCCCATCACAATTGCATAGCAATGAATCTACAAAATAACAATCCCTCATAATCTATACTCATTTTAATGGTTTAACAACACTATTACATCAGAATAGAGTATAGGTCAAATCTGTCAAAAACAACTCTTAAAATGTGCCTTTGGATTACCACAATCAGCTCCTCGGGAGTAATAGCCTTTCCATCAAACCTTCTCTTGTTCCTAAAGTGTCATAAGAAATAAACTGTAGTGGTAAGATCAACTCGCTTTCCAACTACAGGAAGATCAGTCCCTCTAACCTCTTTGTGGATCCACTTCAGCGCAGATTTCATTATATTCATAGCCCTTCGAATTCCCAACCAACTCCTAGTACGATCCCAAACTTGTGAGGAGAACCTACATTTGAAAAAGAGGTGATCCACATTTTCTTCCTCTTCTATGCAATAAAGACATCTATGGTCCCCATCATCCCAGCATAACTTGTCACTCATTAGTATCTTTCCTTTGATTCCAAGCCAAAGCATAAAAGCATGCTTTGGAGTACATCCATTTTTCCACACTTCTTTGAAACTTTGCCTTCCTTATATCTCCAAAATTCATAGCATTGTGAGGAGGTTTTATGGTCCAAATCCCACCCATTCAATAGACTCACTGCAGCTTCTATTTGATTGTCACATCTCTAAAGTATCTGGTTCTTTATATCAATCATATTCTTAAAAAGTGGGGAGTCCTTATGTTTTGAGGTCGGCTCCCAAAGATTTGAGCCTTTAAAATAATATTTGTGAACCCATTTCGACCATAATGAGTCCTTCTTTGCTTGGATACTCCATAATGCTTTGGTGAGGGGAGTGTTGTTCCACACTTTTAGATCAAAGACACCTAAATCTCCTTTAGACTTTGGGAAACAAACTTCCCTCTAGACCACAAGAGGCTTCTTTTCTTCACCCATTCTTGAAGAGATGTAAGATGAAAGTTTCAGGTTATGACCATTCAAAGTGATGTCCTATAACAAAATGAACTTTTTGGATGTTTAAATATTGAATTGATGCGAATTAATAATGGGGAATGGGGATGGGCAGGGTGTAGGTCCCTTATAGGGTAGGGTAGGCCGTAGGTGTGGATTATATTTTAGGGCAAATATTTGTGGTATTATATTTGGCACAAAGAGCAAACAAGATTGCTCCTTTTCCATATAAAAAAAGAAGAAGATGATGATGAAAGAGGCAAATGGGGGTGTTCCCCATTTTCATTTAAAAGATTAGCCTTTGATTCTCAACTTGTCGGTATATTTTATTGGTTGAGCACTTTCAAATTTCCTTTCTAAACGTGTGCCCTTTTTAATAATCAATATATATATATATATATATATATATATTAGAGAGAGAGGGAGAGAGAGTATATCATATTATATAAGCACATTTACCCTTTTTTTTATTTATAAATTAATGAACTGTTTTGACATGAAAGTGTTTGTCTTAAGTTCATTAATTTATATATATAAAAAATGTGAATGCGCTAGTATAATATGATATACATGGTCTCTCTCTCTCTCTCTCTCTCTCTCTCTCTCTCTCTCTCACACACACACACACACACACACAAATAAAAAATATTTTAAAATAATAAACCAAGAACGTGGGGTATTATTAATAATTTTTATACTATGCATCAATGGAATAAAGAAAAATGTAGGATAATTTCTTAATATATACTTAATTTTTATATCTATGGTATGTAGGAATTTGAATTAATAACTCTTAGGAATTAAAATGCAAGAAAAGCATAATAGATTTAAAGGTGTATGACTTGTTTGATTGCCATCTGGGATCTTTGGACTTGGAGGTAATTAGAAAATTGCTTGCTTTTAACTCAACAAAAGTTGTTAGATAGAGTGGGGGAGAGAATTTGTCTCAAAGAATGAAAAGAGCTAATAATGATAATGAATGAAAATTATTTAGTTTAATTTGTTAACTTGAATGCATTTGGTAGCGTTTGAAACCATAAATTTCAAATCCACCCAACTTCAAATATTAAACTCGAAACGCATTCTTTCAAATGTAGAAGAAGAGTATTTTACCTATATAAAAAAGAAAGTGGTTAGAACCCTTAAAATTGAAAGTTTAAATATACTACAAAAGCCATTGAAACTCGAACAAAGACCCTTTATTCTTCCACCACAAAGACCAAAAAATGATAAATAGGATTTCGCTCCCTCTCTAGCATGATGGCCTATCAATGGGGTTTAATTTTTTGTCTCTATAGAATTATATACAAGAGTGAAAGAGAAAAATAGACTTTTATAGTGCTAGTGTCATACCTCTGTAAATAGTTATTTTTTTTACCAAACACATAATAACTAAGCTTAAGTAATTGAAGTTTTCAAGATAAATAGGAGAAATGAAAATATTCCACGAGTAGTTGACCAACCCCTTTTTCACATGTTCGTAGTTGATCAGTTTGAGTGTTTCATATATTTCCCACTATCCATTTGTGTAATTAGCTGCAGATCAGTCCTATATCATTATCATTTAAGTTTCATGTATTTTCATTTAAACTTTGTTATGAACATGCTTGTTATATTTGAATTGTGTGTATGTGCATCTTTCTTGTATGTTAAATTAATAAAATGATGTGTCGGCATGAAGAGTTTTAGGTGTTACAGCACACATTTGCATAATTTAGAGTACATTTTGAAAAGGAATGTGTATTCCCAAGAGAGGGAAGACGTGAATTGGGATTTGAAAAATTGTTTTTACCCTCTTTAATTAATTCTTTCTTAACTCTTTTTTATTTTAGCAAACACACATACAAAGTTGGTTTACAATCACAAGTTCGGCGAAAACTTGATTTAGTTATAAACCTTTATGAATTACAGTTCTAATTTGATTACTTCTTTCAGCAATTTAATTCAACCAACCAAAATATCCAAGACAAGATTCTTAATATAGAATAATTTCAGCAAAACTTGATTTCTCAATATGAAGCACTATATAAATTTCCAATCACTTTTCCAGAACTCAGAATTTAAACAAACTTTCAATTAATGAGTCTTGGATATTAATCAATCAACGTACTCCCTTATGGTTTCCGCATTAAACATTGATCAATCAACGTATTCCCTTTTGGTTTCCTCATTCCTAAAGTCAAATTAATTTTTACTTTATTTAATATCCAATCCACATAGTTTATATGAGCAGAAAATTAAATATCTAATCACGCAATTTATATGAGTAGAAAATTAAATGAGAATAAGGAAGAGAGTGACACCGTGAGTTTTACGAGGTTTGGCTATCCCCGCCTACGTCCTTGCCTTAGGCAACACACCTAAGGATTCTACTATACCACTCCTTTACGGGTAGGAGCAACCTTTTGCAATTCCTCCTTCAATAGGCTAGAGTTCGCCTCTCCAAACCCACACGCTTGGTCCAACAACGATTCAAAAACCTGAACCGTCTACAATAACAAGAACAAATTTGGTGTACCTTATACTCTCTACAAAAGCTAATTCGTACAACTATATACTTCAATTCAAAATAATAATAGAGAGAATTTGAAGCTTTAGAAGTATATCACCGTGAGCTTTCTTTCTTGATGGAAAAAATTCAGTATACGCTCAGAAATTTGTGAGAGTTTCACAGCACTACTCAGTAGAGAATTTCAGAAAGTATGTGAGCAAGAGAGCTTTTGAGAGTATTGTACGCAAGGAAGCTTTGATTGCTGTGTATTGCTTGGTGTCCTGAATCCTTTGTCTGGTGGGGTATTTATAGATGTTTAGAAAAGAGTATTTTGTGTTCCCCAAGTGACTTGGAGTGTTTCCCAAACTTTCGTAACGTTTAAAATTCAAAAACTCAATTTTGGAAACTTCTTGTTATATTTAAAATTTGAATTTTCGAAAATTCAGTCGACTGGATCACGAAGGGTCGGTCACCTAGATCATTAAAAATACTGAAAATTCAAAGGCAGTAAGGTGTCAGTCGACTGGGTTCTTACAAGTCAGTCGCCTGGGTCCTCTCGGGTTTTCCCAAATTCCTTCTGTCTACTTGTCAGGCACTTGGGCCAACCTTGTCAGTCGCCTAGACAATCAGTTTTTCTGATTTTCAAGTTTTTTTCCAAAATCTGTTTGCTCTTTTGTATTCCCCAAAGTAATTTAAGACTTTTTTAAAATATTTTTTGGGATTTTTCAAAATATGGTCTCTAAGTCAATGATTTTCTTGATAAGCTTCAAATCCATTCATATTTTCATTTGAATGAAGTACTTTACATAGAGACTCTCTTAAGACTTAAACATATTCTAAGCTTGGAGTCTTCATGTTTGTCATTTGCTGAGTCCATCTTGCCTTTGAGTTTCAATTCTCTAAGCTTTCATCAATTTATCTTTGGAATTTATGCTTTCATTTCCTTTCCATGTAGTCTTGCAAGGAGCATCATGACTACTTGAACTTGAGTTAAAAACCTGATTCCTATCATCACTTTCACCAAAACATGTTGAATTACCTTTGATTTGTTACTATCAAAATAAGATTAGTAAGCTATGTTAGGCCAACACATTTGTGTATTGCAAATGACTTAGCATGCTTTATAAAATAAAGTTGGCATGTTTTTCAAAGCATTTTTATGTTTGCATGTCTATATTTCTTATTTTCATGTCATCTAGGAGTGTATAAGAGTGTGTGCATTCTAGAGTCCAAGTTTACATGCAATTTTTTTTATTTTAACAAAGTTCACTGAAGGTGGTCTACTGTACATGAGGTGGCCAAATGATATAAATTGAAAAGTTTTCTAAGACACTTTTAAGATTTTAAGTTTGTTTTTTCAGTGATTTTTATATGATTGAATCGAGTCCTCTGAATCCTATGTTGTGCTAGTTTTATGATTTTTATTCCTAAAAGATCAAATCATTTTCTTTTTTTTATTAGAAAACATAATTTTTAAACACTATTTATGATGTGGCTTTTAAATAAATTCCTTCAATAGCTTTATATATATAAATCAAAATTTCCAAGGAAATTGAATTTTGCTGGTTTTGTGATTTTTATTCCCAAAAAAATGGATAATTTCTTTTCAGAAAAAACTGATTTTAAAATACTATTTATCATGTGACTTTTAAATAGGTTCGTATAATTACTTTTTTCAAAATCAGAGTTTTCAATAAAATTGAATTTTGTTAGTTTTGTGATTTTTATTCCTAAAAAATCAAACTATTTTGTGGGACTGTTTGGAACCACCTATAGAAAAGTATTTTTTTTGAAAAAAAATACTTATCTAGAAGCAGTCTGAATTACTTATTATGAGTATTTTTTTTAGAAAGAATATTTTTATAAAAATACTTATTTGATTTTTGTTTCCTAGAAAAAAAACCAAAATCTTTTTTTAGAAAATTTATTTTTTTTCAAAACACAATATATGAAGCGGCTCTTTAATGGGTTTTTCAAAATCAATTTTTTCTATTTCTATGGATTTTTCTTTCTTTAAAAATCAAAAGTCAAGAGAGCTTTCCTAAAATTTGGTTTTCTAAAATTTAAGGTTTTTATTTAAAAGAATTCCAAATAAAGTTTTTGTCTACTAAAAATATTTTTTTACAACTACATAAAGCACGATTCTTATCAGGGTATTAAGGCAGCCTATGGCTTGAGAAAAGTATAATTTCAGCCTAATTTTTAAAATAGAAAAAATTTTCCATTGTTTGTGTGTTTTTTATTTGTTTTTTTGTGATTGTGTTTGTTTTAATAAAGAAAATGAAAAGATAACTGAGTAGTGGGGTGTGAGGTTTACACCTTAGTATAGATCCCAAGAAATATCCTTAATGGGTTGGTAGATTTTTTGAAAAGATAATAAATTATGCAAATTTGCTATAGACGGTCGACCGCGCTTTATGGGCTAGTCGATTGGGTTTTCCTTACAACATTAACGGTTAATCAGATCTTGTAGGTGATCAATCGCTTCTTATTTCTCCTTCATTTTTGCACACTTTCCAAAGAAATTACTTTTGAAAAAATATTTTCTTGAAGAGGCATATGCACATACAAGCATAATTGCGGTTAGAGTTCATGGAACAGGAGCTAGAAGGGTGCATAATTGGTTAGTTCTCTACTTTAGGGAATTAACTTATTACCTTTCCTATTCACAAACATACTCCCAACTCAAAATTTTTAAAGAATATATATTTTTTTTATCTTCTAGAAAAGTAAATAAAGTGACAACTTCATTTTAAATAAAATAGGTGGGCGAGTAAACTAGTTGATTGGTTTTCCTTGCTCAGCTTCTTTGTTCAAATCTAGTTATCAAAACTACTGGCTAATTGGCTGCTAGGATCCGATGCTGATAACCTCAATTAGGGAGCATTTGTTTGCGCTTACCTTTAAATAGTGGTTGAATTCTTAATTGTTCAAAATTCAGTGACCCGAATTGTTTATGTTAGCTTTGCTATAATCCTAAGAGAGGGGGTAAATTTGTATTTTAAAAAACAATCCCCTAGGTCAGATATCTAGCAGCAGTATTATTTAACCCTAGAGTCAATCTAGTGTAGATAAAATAAATCAATATATTTAGCGAAAATTACACTTCACAAGTAAACTAATAAGCCATGCACAATAAAGCAGTAAAGAGAGATAACGTCAGATATGTTATCGAGGTTTGGCAACAGTGTCTACGTCCCCAACTTGGCTCATAAGCATAAGGATTACACTAGGGCTCACTTCACGGGTGGAGTGACACCATAATACAACTATGTCAATTAATAGGGCTGATCTCAACTTATACAATCATTCCGGGCTAGATTATCACCCCTTCAGGCCACGCCTGAAATACAACAGATTCACAATACAATTTGTGTACAAAGTATATGCTTCTTAAGCAAGAAAATTTGTACCTAGATAGTCAACACACTACAGTATGATAGGATATGTTAAGCTCAATGTAGTCTTAATATCTACTCTCAAATATAATGCAAATACACCAATCAAAATGTGAGAGTGTATATGTTAGGATCTTTGTGTCAAAATAATAATATCAAACATAAGATGTAGCAACAAAGATCTTCAGTACTTATGCAAATGTCTCAAAAATATTTTTTCTCAAAAATAAGTACAAGAGATATTTGAAATCGATTTGTAAAAATTTATTTCACAAAAAAAATGCAATACAAGCTCTTGAGTATTGTAATGATGATGAAAAACTCACAAGCTCTAAGGAGTTTTTCTAAGGAAGACTTATTGATAAAGTCTCCAAGTTAAACTCTAAGTTTAATCTCAAATGAAAATAAATCCCAATCAAGTGGAGCAAAGAGAGTGTAAGCTTAATGAGACAATCACAAGACCACTATTACTAAATGATTTTTGCAATATTAGTGAGTAAGAATGTGAGTAGGAAGCTTGAATATGAGAAATAGGGTTTTTGAAGCTCAGTGAGAATTTGTTAATTGTATTTGTTAATTCGTTGCTAATCCATGCAAATGAGGGGATATATATAGACACCCCAAGAATTTTAACCATTTAGGACCTATCTGGTATTTTTGGAAAAGTTAAAATAGGGTTAATAAAAATTAACCTCTTTTTAACCTCGGTAAAATTCGAGCAACCCGAGAGGACCGATCAACCATTTTTAGGGTTCGGTCGACCGAGTTGCTTAGTTCGGTCGACTAGGGTGTATTTGAACTGAGAATATGGCTGACCAAGCTTGAGGCTATTTCAGAACCTCCGAGGTTCGGTTGACTAGGCTAAGCTCGGTTGACCGAAGTTTGAACGTTCGGTCGATCGGGCCATTTTACAACTTGGAGTTCGATTGACCAGGGCGTTGGGATTTTCCACGTGCCAATTCGGTCAACCAGGGCATTGCAGTTCATTTTATAAATGGTCGACCAACTGGTCAAACCATTGACCCTAGGGAGGTTTGGTTGACCGAAGTGCTTTGTGTGTTGGGGTTCGGTTGACCGAACACACCAACTTTGTGCAATTCAGTCCTATTCTTCTTATGAAATCACCCCTATTTCCATGATAATTAATTCTAAGATTGTAGGGGACTTTTCATGTAATATTTTGGGTCCTATGGTCAGTCTAAGGTCTTTGAACTTATCTACCCTACCATGCATGCAATGCATTAATTATTACATCTCTTTCCTATTTTACTATTACAGACCTAAATTGAACATAATATAAATTACAATGAATGAATCTTCTGGGTCTTTATCCTTTAAGTCTTCATATGCCATCAAATGATCATACTAATATAAACCTGCACACAAGCTTAATAGACATTAAATATCCGAGTATTTTTCATAATCAAAACCGGGTATGACCTGTTAGGTCAACATTCTTGTCCTTTTTTATGATGTCAAATACATCTTGAAAAAGTAGGTACAACCTTAAAAGGCTCCCCCTTTCAATATGCATAATAAGAAGTTTAAAGAGTTAAAGTTCAAACATTTTTCAAAAAGGTACCCAATTACCCAATTTTGCCACTTTCTCTCCTTTTTGGCAATAGCAAAAAGGGCTACTGTAAATATAAGACAAGTATGCAAGGCATTGAGTATGAATCATTTATATGCAAGATATGATTGGGAAAATTTTTGGAAATTTTGGCAGCATGCCATTTAAAATTAGAGCATTTTTCCAAAAATACCTGTATAGAAATGACCTAATTGGGTTTGAAATTAACAATTTATCCACGACTACCAACTCAAACAGTTCAGTATGATCAAGAAGGAAAACATAAATATAACTATTAACATGCCACAGATATGACAGTCATGCATTCCAAAAATACATACAAACTTATAAAGTATAAAGCAATTATAGAATTACAATTTAGAGTCGTATGTTTCTATGTTTAAGTAGCTCCCCCTAAGTTTGTGCATTCTATCAAATTTTTCGGAGGCATCTCTACTATGCATTAAACCTAGCTCACATCTAATATGCATGAACCTATCTTCTCGAAAGGGTTTGGTAAAAATATCATCCCACTACTCATTTGTGCACACAAACTCAAGTGCCACATCCCTTTTCTATACATAATCATGAATGAAATGATGTCTAATCTCAATATGTTTGGTTCGTGAATGTGAGATAGGATTTTTAGATATGTTGATTACACTAGTATTATTACATTTAATTGGAATCGTATCATAGTGCAATCCAAAATCCATAAGTTGTTATTTCATATAGAGTATTTGAGCACAACAAATCCCAGTCATAATATATTCTGCTTCGGCTGTGGATAAGGCAACCGAGTTCTATTTCTTGGAAAATCAAGAAATCAGAGATTGTCCTGAATAGTGACAAGTGCAGCTAGTACTCTTCCTATCAACCTTACTACTGGCAAAGTCAACATCAGTATAACTTACAATCTCAAATGTCGTATGCTTAGGGTACCATAAGCCAAATTCTATAGTTCCAACTAGGTACCTAAGAATTCTTTTGACTGCTAATAGATGAGACTCCTTAGGAGCAGGCTGAAACCTAGCACACATACATACACTAAACATGATATCAGGACAACTAGCTGTAAGGTGTAGGAGGCTACCAATCATGCCATGATATAGTTTCACATTAACAGGGATGTCTTGCTCATCTTTATCAAGTTTTGTGGAAGAACTCATAGAAGTACTAAAAATTTTACTATCTTCCATATTAAGTTTCTTGAGCAAGTCCCTAACATATTTAGATTGACATATAAATATTTCATGTTTAGTCTATTTAATTTGAAGTCCTAAGAAAAAACTCAGTTCGCCCATCATGCTCATTTCAAATTCACTTTGCATGCATTTGGCGAACTTATTACTCAAATCATCATTAGTTGCTCCAAAAATAATATCATCAACATAAATTTGAATAAAGAGCATATCATCATTTTTAAATTTGATGAAAAGTTTAGTGTCAATATTGCCCCGGGTAAACCCATTTGCAAATGGAAAATCATTAAACCTCTCATATCAAGCTCTAGGAGCTTATTTCAATCTGTACAAGGTTTTGGACAACCGGTACACATGATCAAGATATTTATGATTTTAAAAATCAGGAGGTATTTCTATATACACTTCTTCATTTATATAGTCATTTAAAAACCAGGAGGTATTTATATCGCTGCTCTTGCTATTTTCCTTCTTAGTGCATCAGCCACCACGTTTACTTTCCCTGGATGGTAGCTGATAGTACAATCATAATCCTTGATGAGCTCCAACCATCTTCTCTGCCGCATAATCAAATCATTCTGAGTGAAGAAATACTTTAAGCTTTTATGATCAGTGAAAATCTCGCATTTCCCACCATAAAGATAGTGCCTCCATATTTTCAAAGCATACACCATTGCAGCTAACTCTAAATCATGCACAGGGTAGTGCTTTTCATACTCCATAAGCTGTCATGGTGCATAAGCAATAACTCTTCCATGTTGCATTAACATACATCTGAGTCCCTTCTAGGACGCGTTATTGTATATCACAAAATCGTCTTCCCCTGATGGGATAGACAATACCTGTGCAGTGACCAACCACTGCTTCAACTCCTAGAAGCTCTGCTCACACTCATCAGTCCAATCAAATTTCATGTTCTTTCTCCTAAGTTGAATCAATGGACCTGATATTATGGAAAAAACCATCTACAAAGCGTCAGTAATAACCTTTTAGACCCAGCAAACTTTTGACCTCTTGAACATTTCCTAGTCTAACCCAATTCACTACTACCTTTATTTTACTAGGATTAACTGATATACTGTTCCCGGAGATCAAATGACTGAGGAAAGTAACCAGCCTCAACCATAATTCACATTTCTTGAATTTAGCATACTATTTCTTTTCTCTCATCACCTGAAAAACTAGTCTCAATTGACCCTCATGCTCCTCAAGACTCTTCGAGTAGACCAGTATATCATCAATGGACACCACAACAAACTAGTCTAAGTACTGATGGAACACCTGATTCATTAAATCTATGAACACTGCCGGTGTGTTTTTCAATCTAAACGGCATTAACAGGAACTCGTAGTGCCCGTACCCAGTTCGAAATGCTGTCTTTGATGCATCCTCTACCTTAACTTTCACCTAGTGATAGCCTAACCGAAGGTCAATTTTAGAGTAGACTTGGGTGCCCTAGAGTTGGTCAAATAAATCTTTAATTATGGGAAGAGGATATTTATTCTTAACTGTCAGTTTATTTATTTCCCTATAATCTATGCACATCCTCATGGTCCTATCTTTCTGTTTCACAAATAGAACTGGGGCTCCCCAAGGTGACACACTGGGCTTGATAAATCATATATCCAACAACTCCTGCAATTGATCTTTCAATTCCTTTAGTTCGGCTGGAGCCATTCTGTACGGAGCTTTAGATATTAGTGCCGACCCTGGTAACAGATCCACAGTGAATTCAATCTCTCGATCTGGTGGTAAATCAGGTAATTCTTTTGAAAAAATATCTGGAAATTCTCTGACCACTAGAATATTAACTTGTTTCAATTTTTCTTTCAGCAGCTCTTTTATGTAAGTCACATATCCCTAGCATCCACCCTAAATAAGTCTCCTCGCCTATATAGCCAACACTAGCTATGGCGAGGCACGCACACATGAACCCACAAATGTGTATTCTTGCTCACTTGAGGGTCTGAAAATCACTTCTTTTTTATAGTAATTTATGCTGGCGTGATTGGCTGTCAGCCAATCCATACCTAATATTACATCAAACCCCTGCATATTTAATATCTTGAGATAAGATGGTAGTACTTTCTCCTGAATGCCTACTGGAAAGTTCCTAAGTACCCAAGGTTGGTCTAACAATTAGGCGGCTGAGGTGTTCGCCTTTTGGGGCCCCCAAATTTTTTTTAATATAATAATATATTTTTGAAGCCCCAATTTTTTTTAATTAAATAATGTTAACATTATTTATTATCCTTTCTTCCCATATATCGACCTCCCAACTAACAAATAAATGAAAATTTATTTTAAAATGTAAAATAAATGCAATTTAATTCCTTTTTCTTTTTCAAGTCTCATTGACTTCCCAACTAACAACTTTATTATATTTCTAACTATCTATTACTCTCATCTCTTTCTTTTAGTCTCTCTAAAAAAATCTTTTCATATTTCAAACTCTCTCACTCTCATCTCTCGGTCTCTATATGATTTTTGCTCTGGCTCTTGTGTTTATCATCTTCGGGCCTCCAATTCTCTGTAATTTTCATCAACCCTAATTTTGATTTCAATGTTTGTGCATAATTTTTCTATTATTTTCACTCTGAATTTTTTTTTTCTTTCTATTTTTTCTTAGAATTTGGAAGCTTTGAGGTTAGAGTGTTGTATTCGACAAGAATCCGATATCTCTAAAGCCTCGCTCGCCGATCGATTTGCAATAATAATAATAATAATCAGGTTATATTTTTTCAATCTATTATTTTTATAAATTTATTAAATTTATTTTTATTTGTTTACATAATTTGTCAATTTATAGTTAGTGTTAATTTTAAAATTTAATTATGGCTCTTGATAAATTTATTTTTAGTTCTAAACAAAATATAAATGAGCAAGATGAAAATCCTTCAAGAAACGAGCAATCAATTCTAGAGATGGAATTAGAATATAATAATAATAATAATAATAATAATAATAATAATAATAATAATAATAATAATAATAATAGTGATAAAGATAACATTGATCAGTGATTTTGCATCTCAAAAAGTTAGAAAAATTAATTTTAAATAAAAATAAAAACTAAACAAAATATTAAGGATCCTTGTTTAAATCATTCGCCTAGGGCCCCATATTGTGAAGAGCCGGCCCTATAAATACCTTCCTACACCTCACAGTAGATTCTGTCAGCGTGGCTACAGACAACTCAACATCTAACAACTGTGCATCTACCCTAGTTACTTTAACATACCCCGTTGATACAAAGGAATGAGTGGCACCTGTATCAAATAAAACAACAACTTTATATGGTAAAATAGTAAGGATACCTGTCGCGACGTCTCCAATAGTCTCAGTATCTCTCGGCATCAATGCATAAACCCCCGCCGGTGTTGTGTTCCTCTTATGGCTCCCACGGGGCACTTGATAACCACTGCGAAGTGGTTTATGAGTTGGTGCATGGATCGACAGTCCCCGACATGATTGTGCCATATGGCCAAATCTCCCACACCGATAGTAGATATTCTCTCCTAATCAACATTCACATGGGTGCCTTCGGCCACATCTAGGACAGATAGGAATAATCTGCCCACCTTGGACACCACTATGCCCCATCATCTGTCTCTGACATCCTCCATATCGGTCTCCTTTCCATGGGCCCCGGTTGGGACCTACCAGGAAACCCGGTGGCGTGGACCTCTTCCTTTGGCTCGGTACTCCTATATCTATCTACTCACTCTTCTCTGCTACTATAGCTTTGTCAACTAGCTCAGAGAAATCCTACATCTTCAGTACTGTCACCTGCTTATATATATATCTCATTTCAAACCCCGCTTGAATATTATAGCTTTCTTAATTTCATCTGGTACTATATATGGAGCAAATTGTGACAGTTCGATGAATTTCGCCGCATACTACTAAACTGTCAACGATCCCTGGGTCAAACTCAGAAACTCCTGGACTTTAGCCTCTCTGACCGTGGCAGTATAGTTTATGTCAAAGAATATGTCTCTAAATTGGGCCCAGGTCATCGACACAGGAATGGGTCTCTCCTCCTCTAGCAATTTTGTGGTTGTTGGCCTTACAAGGTTTAAAATTTTGTTATCTTGTTTTGATGCTAACAAACAAGTGAAATTTAATGTATTTGTATGAGTAATGATATTTCAGGGTTCATATATGTGAAAGTAAGGTCAAAGTGTTCACAAGGATCAAATGAAGCTTAAATGAGCCAAGGCATGAATTACTTGTTGAAGAATATGAGGACATGAATGAGTTGTTGAAAGCCAAGGCATATTAAAGTCAAAAGAGCCAAAGAAAGGCAAAGTAAGAAAGCTCAAAGAATATGGAAGCTTGAAGAAAAGATGGATTCAATCCAAGGACAAAGTATGAAGACTCAAGAACTTAGAATGTTAATATTTTAGAAGTCTCATGTAAGTGCTTTAATGTTTAAAATATCGTTTGAAATATTTTGAAACTCTTAGGTTAACTTCTTAGACCTAGATACTTTTTAAAATACCTAAATAATATTTTTATAAGGTCAAAAATTATTTTAAAAAGGTTAGAATCATTTGTGAAATAAAGAGCACCAAAAAAGAATTTTTCCCAAATGCTGTCAGTTTTTATACAGCAGCATTGAGGTGAATTTTTATCTATCCAAAACTCATTATTTTAAATAGTGTAAACATGAAAGTTGTAGGATTTTATCTTAGCTTTCTTTTGACACAAATAACACCTAATTTGGAGTTATACAGAAAAATTTATGATCAAAACACTGAAACGGGGTCACTGCTGTCAGACATTTAAAAATTGTTCAATGGACAAATTTTTAAAATTCTAATATTTTAAATTATAGCTGTTTGAACCTTAAATATTCTAATAAATATGGAAATTCTTTAAGGAAACTTTTGCAAGTTTGAAAGCCTATAAATACATGGTTTTGCAAAACAACAAAAAAAAAAATCCAAGAATTGAAAAATCTGTTTTGAGAAGCTAAAAGTACTCTTATTCTTCCTAAGTTCTCTTGCTCACTCATTGAAAAATTATTTTGCTGAGATTGTTGAAGTGCTGATCCTTCTTCCTTTGAATTCCTACTGCTAATCCTCTTCTAAGAAGGATATTGGTGAATTCTATACTTAAGAGAGTATACTTGTACGCAGATTTTATCTTGTATTTCTTATAGTTCATTGACGTTTCAAGGTGTTTGGATCGTTGGCTAAGCAAGGGGATATTGCTTAGAGAGGAGGACTCTAGCCTATGTAAGGAGTGACCAAACGAGGGAATATCGTTTGGAGAAGGTAGGCTCTAGCCTTAACCAAGGAATGTTGTAATCGATTTTGTTCCACCCGTCAACGGAACAGGTTTAGTGAATCCTTTGGTGGTTTGCCAAAGGCGAAGACATAGGATGGGTATAGGCCGAACCTCGTAAAAATCTCCGTCTCACTCTCTCTTTCTTTATTTTTATTTTCAGTACATATTTAAAATTGCGTGGATGATTTAAATTGAAAATCAAATATACTATGCATATTTGGAAATCAAGTAAACTTAAAGATTAATTTTGATTTGGGTTGCGGAAACCGAAAGGGAGTACGTTGGTGAAACCATATCTTGCGGAAACCATACGGGAATACGTTTCTTGGTTAAACATTCAAAGATAAATTAACTGAAAGTTTATTTGAGTTTTGAATATTTGGAAAGAGTGATTGAATGTTGTATTGAACATCATATTAAGCAAATCCATATATACAGGGCTTGATTAAAATTTATATCTAGGGCTGACTACAAAAGCTTTATTGTGTTTGTGAGAAGATTGTTGAATATTAAATTACATTGTTCACAAGGTTTTTAAATTCATAATCACGGGGCTTATATAAACAAACAAACAATCTCAAGATCTTATATTACCAAAGTGTTGAATACCTTATATCTTGGTTTGGTTGTTTGATGTTTAACTTGTACTTGGAAAATAAATTGATTGTTTGGTTTGAAGATTGTGTTTAATTGATTGGATAAAAGAACTAAGTTCTTGATTGATTAAGGAATTAAAAAAACAAGTCAAGAATTGGTTAAAAGAAATAAAAGAAGTTTAAGGTATTTTAAAAGGAATCAAAAGAAATTTTTAGAATCAAATTCACCCCCCCTCTTGGGAACCTATTCCTAATTTCAGTGGTCGTCCACCATCTTTTGGTCTCTCCTTCAACTTATACTTGCATAAAGGACCCTTTGATCGTCGATGTAGTGGAACATCGTTAGTATCTTTTCTATCTCCTGCATCCAATTCTCAGCAATTGCAGGATCAACTGCTCCTGAAAATGTTGGAGGATTCATTTTTGTGAACTTCTTTATCGTGCACCCATGCACTGTAGATGGACCTCCCTGCTCCCTAAAGCTCCGTGCAATGTCAGTCATGACCTGTTGAGCTACATTGCGTAATACCACATCTAAGTCCCCGCCTCCTGCACCAAAAGGCCCTGCTCCATCGTCACCACTAGCATGTGCGCTACTTCCTCTAGGGTCCATCCTATAAGACACCAAATTATTTTGAGATTCCAAACCTCGTAATTCTATTCTAACTAAAATATTCCCCATACATCCTATCACTAATATAAGGTCTAGTCCTACCTTATAGAAAAAGAAACTGACAATAGTTTACTATGGTTTTCGTGAAATCGTCACCCAAGGAAAAACACAGAAATCACCCCAAAGTTCCTGCTTCCAGACTGTAGAATAGAACCCCAAATTCTCATCCTAATTTCCAACATTAACTCACTGATATTCTGTTGTATCCTAATTCTTATCCTTCCTCAAAATTCATTCCTATATTTTAGTATTGTTTTCCGTTGTACTCTAGAGTCTGCAGAACCTAACAACTTAGGCTTTGATACCAAACTGTAATGACCCAAAAATCTATACCATTTTTTTTTCAAATAAATAAACTTTACTATATACTTTATTTTACTCTAATACCCTTGGATTATCTACTATAATATCTCAAGCCCCAAATGAGCACTAAGGAAACCCTGTTCATTTTTTACAGCTACACAGCGGAAAACATAAAACTGTACATCTATATTTACAATACCAGAATTCCATAATTCCTTAAAATATACATACACAAAAACACTTCTCCTAATAACATCCACCAAGACACTAGAAAACTACCCAATAACACATCTCACTAATTACCCCTCAACCAAGGTAGTGCAATAACCGCTTTATCAGCAAGCCTGATTTGCTCGTCTAACAAGATCACCTGAAAAATGTTAAATCATCAGGATGAGACAATGCTCAGTAGAGGAAGTATGCTATTACTAGTGTGTGGCGACTGAATTCCATAAACACTATACTGATAAATACCTCAAACTGTATAAGTTGGTAATACAACATACAGTACAACTTGCATCTATCATAATTTAAAATACAACTGTCATATATGAGTTTTTTACTTTTTCATACTTCTAGTATTATACTATATCTGCTGATATTTTATAAAAATGTATACATATACATAACTGTGATATTTACCCTAAAAAACTGTACGTCATGATTTAATCCCTCATAACAGGATTGTGTGGCTCGTAGGCGGGACTTAACTTTGGTTGGCCTACTAGGATAAGTCAACTGTAACTCTACCAATCCTCAGCTCGACCATCTACAATCCCTCCAATGCACGGTATTGGTATCTACCTCATCAAACTAGCCACCTCAACCCAGTCTTTGGGGAGTCTGCAATCTCTCTAGGCACGGTTGACGAAAATCTTCCACACTCTATCTAAGATATGTGGTTTCACTTTGATCTATAATAGCAACAGTACATGCTCTGCTGATATTTGAATTGATTCATCAAGGTCTGATACTACATAATACTATTTTCTATATATACAACATACTGTTTTATCATGATTCCAAAATAACCATAACACCATAAATTATTCTGTAAATACTATAATATTTTAACTGTGATAACTGTAATAACTGATCTGTAATATTTGAATTGTATAAACTATATATCATAGTGTTATGGCTTTAACATTTTCGAAAACATGGTAATCTGTAAATGCTATAAAATATCTGTCTGTAAAATATATCTGTCTGTATATATCTGTTTGTAACATATATCTGTCTGTATAAACACTGTAATTCATAATTCTATATAATCTGATATAACATATCTCTACATGAATACTGTAAATCATAGTAATATGAAAACTATAGAATTTATGTACTAATCTGATAATATCTCATGCCACACAACTAAATAAATAAATATTTTATATTCTGAAAACTGTAACTTCTAATATACAAATAATTTGCATACTGGATAATAATATGTAAAAACATGTAATTTACTAATAAACATTCTAAAATTCCTAGCATAACATATTTCCCTTACCTATCTGACTAGGAGGCTTGCCCCCAATTCAACCCTCACGCCCTCAGCGTTTCAACTTCAAAATCCTGTAATTACATATATACAAATCCCTAGTAAAACACCAAATTTCCCATAAGATCATCATATTCACATTTCCTAAATTATAATTTACCTGGGTTTCTGAAAAAATAACCATTGAGATCCTCAACCCATGCTTGTAGGGTTCCAAAAACACCATAACCTTGAAATCATAACACCTTAATTTTACTCAACAAAACACCAATATATTCTCATACAACACAAAATTTGGGCTCAGATGAACCTGATAATACTGGAAATACCAAAATAATCTACTTACTTTGAAATTGGGATCGTGCCCAAACTTCTTAAATCAACATTCTATTTTAGTTAGGCTGTAGAGAATCACCATGATAGCTTCTGATAATCAAACTGAGGAGAAACAGAGTCGAAAATCTAGAGAGAAGGCAGAGAAATCGAGTTCTAGAGAGAGAAAAAAGAGAAACTGATTTTTCCGTCAAAAATCTGATTTTTGTGCTTATATAGATGGCTGACCATGTGGCTTCGTCGATGAGTCACGTCATCTCATCTACGAGACTAAGAAGGGAGTTCGTCAACAAACACATAACTCTCGTCAACTAATTTCAGGTCCTAAAATCAGCCCTCTCGATAAGTTTTCATTGACGAGACACGTGTCCGCATCGATGAGCCTAAGAAGATTGTTCATCGACGAATGCAGAGACCCTATTGAGTCCCCATTTGAAATTTCTTTCTCTTTCCTTCCCTTTTATTATTTAATTACTATAATTCCCCTGGTCTCTACAATGGTTGTGAGAGATGTTGTCAAATTGGCATCAAACTAGGCCCTTGCTGACCTAAACCCAAATTGTGCTAACTTTTTAGTAACCAGACCCATAATTGGCCTTTTAAACAATTAAAATAAGCCCAAGGGCTACCATTTTTAAAATTAGGCCTAAGGTGGATCCACACTAAATTTAAAACACAAAATTGGCTCGAAAAGGGCCCAATTGGCTTTGATTGTGATACTAACATTGGAATTCTTTTGTGCACGCAAGTGGTGAATATGGTCGAATGCAAACAGCCCAAGAATGAAGACCCGATTCCAACCTGTATTTTCCTTTTAAAAAATTGTACTTGTCGAGAGAATTAATTAGGTAAATAACTTAAATGATACACCCAATTAAATGGCTAAAAAAAGGTCAAAATTAAAACGCCCGCGAGTTTTACTATATAGTGATTGGATAAAATGGGAAGTCCACAGCTAATCATAAACATAGGGTTTAATGAATATACATCGACAAATATGCTCTTTTTTTTTTTTGTAGAATTTTTCAAATGATGAAGATGATTTGGACTAATCACTTCTTTTGTTTAATACCTTTAATTAAGTTGTTAGGCTTTTAACTTGATGTTAGAGGAATATATCATAGATAACTAGTGTGGTCCCTACTCCTAATTAAGTAATCATTTTATACTATGATGTTTAATTCCTCCAATAATATAAATATTACAAAGTTACCCAACATGGTATAAACATATAAAGAAGAGTGGAGCCTATAACAATATAATATAATTGTATATGTGTATATATAGATTTATATACACATGATTACACTTGGTTTTATATAAACAAAAACCTTGTTTGACTTTTCACAACATACATAGAATGTGGCTGTTATTTTTATTTAATTAGAAATTCATGTTAGTGCTTGAGCGAAAAAGTATCGAAATTTGAACATGAGATTTACAACGTTAAAGTTTTAAAGTTTAACCACTAGAATCTTATTTATGGGTATGAGTTTCACTTATCTTATAGTAAGAATAATCAAAGCTACTTATAAAATTTTTAATATTATATTTTTATTATTTTTAAAACAAATTACCTTCACTTGATTTTAACATTTTTTTCTCATCTAAGAATCACCGGAAGCTACAAGAAATAAAGATATAAAATTGTAAATTTATTTAATGCTTATAATATAAACTTTGCAATTGTTTATGCATTTGAATTTTTAATAACTTTTTAATTATTCATAAAATTTATGTTGAAGCAAAATTCATAAATTAAAAATATTAAATATTTATAAAAGTTTTAATTAATAAATATAAAATAGGTATCCTATGCATTTTAGGGTTCTCTATTTGTAGTATTTAAAAATTGTAAGCATCCCGTAGGGAACAAGCCCAATTAAGGTTTCTTGTTCCCCACCCAAGTCTAAAATTAAGGAAAAGAAAAAGACAAACTAAAATAAAATAAAAAACAAGTCTAAAATTAAGGAAAAGAAAAAGACAAAATAAAATAAAATAAAAAACATACACATTGAATGACGATAAATTTGCACACCGAACTCCAGCGACAAGTGGTCGGTCAAAGACTGGTCAAGTGACGGGCAGTGAGAATAGCTCGGCCCCGCGACGGGAACCCAACCCCTGGGAGAATGTAAGCAAGTAAATTACGAAGCGTGGAGCCCACCACCGAAATCTCTCTCCCCTGCGTTGTCGACAGGTGGCGGGCCCCGCACCTTAAAAATGGTGGGGGCGGCGCAGCATTGAATACCGGCCCTCGGTAGATTTTTATAGAAACCGAGGGAAGGACCACGCGCGCAGGTGGGCACGCGCGCAGATCCGACCCGTGCGATATGGCTCGTGGAATTTTGGACTGGCTGACAAGTGTGTCAGAGAGTGGGGCCCACGATTTTCCCCGGATTTTGTGGTCGTTATCTAATTCGTGACATTGCCGACTTTGCTCCGCTGACAGCAGAGCGCACGGTTCGAGGGTCCAACTATCCCTGCCCCACTGGGCCCCACGCCGCACCTTCCTTTCCTTTTCTGCCGTTCTACACGTGGGGCCCACCCGACTTTGTCCCTCACTCACAAACTATGGCGTTGCTGCGGCATCCACCTTCAATTTGGCTTTCGCACTTGGGAATGTTCCTTCTCACAAATTTGGAGTATTTCTTTCGAATTTTAT
Source organism: Malania oleifera (assembly GCF_029873635.1). Taxonomy (NCBI): domain Eukaryota; kingdom Viridiplantae; phylum Streptophyta; class Magnoliopsida; order Santalales; family Ximeniaceae; genus Malania; species Malania oleifera. The sequence continues at coordinate 12,558,239 of NC_080419.1, forward strand.
ATTTTAATTTAAAATTTTAAAAAATTAAAATATATTTATTAAAAAAAAAAAAAACATCACTATCAAAAATGGCCATCTTATGATTTATTTTAAAAATTGCCTATGAAGTTGGTGATTTATTTTTCATACTGTTGTTGTTGGAAGATGATAAATTTACTAAATAATTATTGGGACAAATATTTTCGAATAGATGGAATATTCATTTGAAGCTTTTGGGCGGGATTAAGGATATTGTTTGAATACAATGATACGAATATTATATTTTTTTTATATTAAGTGCTATCGAAAATTTTTTGTTATGCTATAATTAAATATTAATAAAAATAAATTTTTAAAATTAGATGTTCTTTTATTGATCTATGATGCATTAAAAGTGAATATTTCATTGTTTTCTTATTAAAAATTTTTTTTAAAAAATTTTTAAGAGGGTATCGGTATTTGGTTTCAAAAATAATAATGAAGTTCCCACAATTATGCTCAATTCAGCTAATAATCAAATTCGGAAAGTAGCATACCCCTATATTTGGGGATGATTTAAATTTGAATTTGAACAAAATATAACACAAAATTATAATAAAATTTGATCAAATCCTCCCACTTTCAAATCCAAAATTCAATATCTATACTCTCAAACGTAGCGTATATGTCTATAAAAGTTTCCTGACAAAGCAATAATTTATTTTCTAATATTAAGTATTACATTTTAGTTTTTCGAGAAAGTAATAATTTATTTTCTAATATTAAGTATTACATTTTTTTAATAAAAAAATTTGCAACTTCACCAAGAGATTTCTTGGTAATACTTTTGACATAATTATAGCATTTTGAAGACTATTATAGTCTTGGACCTAAGCACCTAACTCTCTAAGGCCATGTTTGGAAAATTTTGGAACTTGTGGCGAATACAATGAGCCTTAGTAACACATACCATATAAGGTTCTATAACTTATTTATTTTGTTAAGAATAATTAATACATTTATGTTGTATTTAGGTAAATTGAGTCTATTTAATTTTCATAAAAATTCTAAAATATTAAATTTTGTAAAATTATATATATATTTTCATTAGATTTGATCTATAATTATATGGTCGTGGAGCAAGAAACATATTATAAGTTCTTAAGAGTTCTCTCTCCACATAGGATGAAAAGTCATTTAAAAGCGTAGTTTGTGCAACATAAAGAATTGGTCAATTTGGGTGTGCTTCCATTTTTATTTTTTATTTTTTTTGCCCCAAAAGGAATAAAATAGGCCAAAAAGGAGTCTTTACTCATGTCAATAAATTTGGCCACCAAATTATTTAGTCAACCAGCTAATAATCATTTATAGGCTTATGCAATATATGAAAATTTAATTTTTTTTAAAAAAAAAAAAAAAAACAAGATCAGCGTTTAACTAGTATTGGTGAGAAAAGTGGTATATTAAAATCAAAATATAAATAACATGAAAGGAAAAAAATACAATAAGAGAAAAATATTACAATTTTTTTATTCTTCTTACAAACAAATAGCTGCAAATATGGTTTGATAAGCTTGCCCTTCACTCTAATTCTTTAAATATACATATATTATCATAACTATTGACTTCATATTGTGTTAACACGTTGATTCGTAGCATTTGCACACAAAATTGTGATTGTTCTATTAAGTGTTTTTATTCTTTCTTACCTTTTTTTCTTTTCTAGACAATAATTATACCATTTAGGTACTTAAAATATTTTATAAAATTAATATTTTTTATTTTAAAAACTAAAAAAGGTATATTAAAGGTGGGTGCAAGATTTATACCTTATACGGATGAAGTATATATCATGTACACAAAGATAAATATAAGTTATTATAAATAATCACTACAAAAAAACTGATTTTTAGTGATGAATTTATTAGTGACAGATTCAATTTCGTCACTAAAAGTGGGTATGTAACGACCTACTTATCTTATCATACATCAAACATAATCAATAACAAAGTCAACCTGAACCCGTGAGTAATGTGGACACACCTGATATTCACAGCGGAAACCTAAGCAATAGTAAATATAAATCACATTCTCAAACCATAAAATACAAAATACCAGAGTCAACTAAATCCCAAAATACTATGTTTATATACAATCTCCCAAAAATACAAAAAAAAAAAAAAAATATCTCTAGAATCCCACATCAAAATCTCCTAATCCTAGTTCAGACTTACCCTCTTAGCAGAGTAGTACCACACTATCTCAACGGCAGCCTCGATCCACCGATCTTTCTGGGTTTCCTAAAAATTATTTAAGTTCGGGGGTGAGACACTTCTCAGTAAGGGAAATAAACTAAATACAACTGTATGACAACATGAATATTTCGTACTATAATACATATACAGTACATTTCATAAGTTAAAAAACATTCATCATATCATACTGAATAATTATATACTTTCATTTTTTCTAATAAATCTTACAGTTCATAAAATGTCTGATATAACTAATAATATTGAAAATTCACTCAGGATGTATAGTTAGCTGATGTTATGCATTATCCCCTATGATGGGTTGTGCAGTGCGAAGGTGGGACCCAACAATGGCTGGCCGACCACTGTCAAGTAAAAAATGTCTGTAAGTGTGATGGACTTGCCACACCCTAGTCTAGACTACCAGGTGGACGTCTACAACTCTACATTGAAAGTCGCATCGACTATCCATCTCCTACACCCTTGTAGGGTGCTTAGCACAAGTCCAAACATAGATATCTGATATGTATAGCAACGGTACCGTACTCCTGTAACTGAACTAAACTATCAAACGAGTTCTGATAATACATAATACATGATAATATACAGTTTAATGTAAATAGATTGATAGCATATTCTGTAATAATGTAAAACATACGACCTTGCGCCGTTTACTTTTGTATCTATGGTATTGCGCCAAAATCATACATACAGCCTTACACCGAAATCATATATCATATACGGCCTTGCGCCAAAAATTTCATACATATCATTCTGAATAAATAATTCATTTATCATGTATTTTGAAACCATAATGTACTGCATTATTTCACAATTCCTGAAAACATGTTTAATTCATAAAATTGTCATATCATAATACTTTTCACGTAGAATAATATTCATACCACACATTGCTGTATAAAATCATACATTATATTCTAAAATCATAATTTCTGACATCTCATACATACATATACATTTCAACATAATAGCAGTTTTCCCTAAATATGCATTTTCTCCATAATATGCAAATATAATACATGCTTTCCTGAAAATTAATTTACTGATAAATAATAATAGTTTGCATGAAAAATAACTGTTATTCCCTTACCTGACATTGAGAAGAAACCCCCTAAAAATGTACTCGTCCTGCACCTGTAGGGTTCCCCGTTCAACACCCTAAATTCAAAAACTCTCACAACTAAATTTCAGCATTTTTTCCGTGAGTAACATTTCCTATAACTACGGTAAGACCAAATTTTGCTTAAAAAACTTTATCTAAAACTAGGGATGAATTTCAACTCTGCCCCACCAACAATCCGCTTCGGTAGATTTGGAGAGAACTTCCTTAGAAGCGTCATGGTGGTCTCAAATCATCGATCGGACGAACGATCGAGCCAAAATCAAAAAGAGAGGAGAGAGAGAGAGTATTTTTTTTTTCCTATGTAGAAATTCGGGTTTTTACTATTTATAGGGTCAGATTCGTCGATGAGTCCTTGAAGGAATTTGTCGACGATTTCAGATTACCATAAACCTCCTCGCAGTATTTTCTCGTCGATGAGCCTAGTATGCAACGTTGTCGACGAATGTTTTCTACTGCCTCCTTCTATTGCTGTTTCCATTTTCCCCTTTCTCTATTATTTAAATACCATTATTTTTCGAGTCATTACATTCTCTCCTCATAAAATTTCATCCTTGAAATTTATTATTCATATACTCATCCCTTAAGGCAAATGGTCTACTTATTTTATTACTTACCCTCACTTATGGCGGAGGAATATCGTGGTTACATTCTAAGCCCTGGGAGATTACATAACTAAAATAAAAATTCCCCCAAAACTAAAATATCATTTACTAACTAAAGTATTACATGTACCTGCAAAAGAAACATTATACAATTACTTACATTTCCTAATTACATCTGAACTTCTTGGAACAATTGCAGGTACTTCTGTCTGATCTGTTCCTCGAGCTTTCAAGAAGCCTCTTCCACTACATGATTCCTCCATAGAACCTTTACCAGAGGAATCTTCTTATTACGTAATTCCCGTTCTCTTCTATCCAGAATCTGTACCGGTACCTCCTCATAAACTAGTGAATCACTGATCTTTAATTCATCATAACTGATAATATGAGAAGGGTCTGGGACATATTTCCTCAGTATGGAAACATGGAATATGTTATGCATCCTGGATAACGCAGGTGGTAAAGCTAACCTGTAGGCAATCGGTCTCACTTTTTCTAAAATATCAAATGGACTAATAAACCTAAGGCTAAGTTTACCCTTCTTTCCAATTCGCATAACCCCTTTCAACGGAGCTATCTTCAGAAATACATGATCACCAATGTCAAACTCCAATTCCTACGGCAGGTATTAGAGTAACTTTTATGTCGGCTCTGAGCTGCACTGATTCTATCCCTGATGAGCCAAACCTTATCGTATGCCTGCTGCACAAGCTCTGGTCCCACAACTCGCCACTCACCCATCTCGTCCCAGTATAACGGAGAACAGCATCTCTAACCATATAGAGCCTCAAATGGTGTCGTGCTAATGCTGACCTGATAACCGTTATTATACGTGAACTCTACCAGCGGTATGAACTAAGTCCAACTACCCCCAAAGTCCACTACACATGCTCAAAACATATCTTATAATATTTGTATTTTCCTCTTAGTTTGTCCATCTGAATAAGGATGGAATGTCGTGCTAAACGATAGTTGAGACCTTAAAGTTTCCTGCAAGCTTTTCCAGAACTGTGACGTGAAACGTGGGTCTCGATCTGACACTATGGACACAGGCACTCCGTGAGAACGGACTATCTCCTGGATGTAAATCTCCGCCAAACGACTAATGGAGTAGTTGATCTTGATAAGAAGGAAATGGGCGGTCTTGGTCAATCGATCTACAATTACCCAAATCGCATTCTAGCCATGTAGTGCCGATGGTATCCCTGAGACAAAATCCGTAGATATATGATCTCACTTCCACTCAGGGATAAATAGCGACTACAACTGACTAGCTGGCCTCTAGTGCTCAGCTTTTACCTACTGGCATGTTAGACACTGCGTTACATACTTGACAATTTCCTTCTTTATACCACTCCACCAATAGAACTCTCGTAGATCCCAATACGTTTTCGTACTACTGGGATGAACTGCATACAAAGATCTGTGAGCCTCCTCTAAAATAGTCTTTCTGATGTAAGCATTAGAAGGAACACACAATCTAGAACGAAACCATAAAGCTCCATCATCTAAAATTCATAATTCCTCTCCCTGACCACTCTGCACTCTGTCCATCACCTTTGTTAATTCTGGGTCTTCCTTCTGAGCGGTTTTAATTCTTTCCTACCACTAAACTGGCAATACACACTGTAGGATCACCGTTTACCAACTCTATGCCAAGTCTCTCCAGATCCATCATAATTGGACATTGGATTTCCATAGCCTCTAACACTGGTTTGGCCGACTTCCTGCTCAACGCATCAGCTATCACATTTGCCTTTTTTGGGTGATAATTGATGGTACAATCAAAATCCTTAACTAACTCTAATCACCTTCTCTGTTTCATATTCAGTTCCTTATGAGTGAAGAAATATTTAAAACTCTTGTGGTCGAAGAAAATCTCACACCGCTCGCCATACAGGTAATGCCTCTAAATCTTCAATGTGTGTACCACTGCGGCCAATTCAAGATCATGGGTAGGGTAGTTCTTTTCATATTCTTTCAACTTCCTGGAAGCATACGCCACCACCTTGTCATACTGCATCAATACACAGCCAAGTCCTTTCAAGGACGCATCACTGTAAATAACGTAACCCTCACCCCTTGACGGGATGATCAGTACTGGTGTTGTGACTAGCCTCTACTTCAATTCTTGAAAACTCTGCTCACAGCTGTCATCCCATTAAAATCTGACATTCTTCCTAGTTATTCGTGTCAAAGGCCTTGATAAAGTTGAGAACCCCTTGACAAAATTACGGTAATAACCAGCTAACCCCATGAAACTCCTTATCTCCTGGACGTTCCTCGGTCTAGCCCAATTCACTACCGCATCAATTTTACTGAAATCCATAGAAATTCCGTCTCCTGAGATAACATGCCCCAAAAACACAACTTCCTCGAACTATAAGTCGCATTTACTAAACTTAGCGTACAACTTCTTCTCCTTGAGTGTCTGTAAAACCTGCCTCAAATGTATCTCATGCTCCTTATAACTCCTCGAATAGACCAGTACATCGTCAATAAAAATAACAACAAACTGATCTAAATATGGATGAAAAATCCTATTCATCAAGTCCATAAATATTTCAGGAGCATATGTAAGACCAAACGGCATAACAAAGAACACGTAATGCCCACATGTAGTCCTGAAAGCCATCTTCGATACATCTTCTGCTCTTACCTTTACTTGATGGTAGCCTGATTTGAGGTCGATCTTAGAATATACCCGTGTATCCTAGAGTTGGTCAAACAGATTATCGATACGAGGTAGAGGATATTTGTTCTTGATTGTTACTTTATTAATCTTTCTATAATCTATGCACATCCTCGTAGACCCATCACTCCTCTTCACAAATAATACTGGAGCTCCCCATGGAGATACACTAGGTCGTATAAAACCCTTATCAAGTAAATACTGCAACTGATCTTTTGATTCTGCCAAATCTGTCGGCGCCATTCGATATGATGCTTTAAAGATCGGCGTTATACCTGGAAGTAGATCAATAGGAAAATCTACCTCATGATCAGGTGGTAGACCTGGTAATTCATCTGGAAACACATCTATAAATTCTTTCACTACTGGCGTATTAATAAGCTTCACTTTATTCTCTGACATTTCTTTCACAAAAGCCACAATTCCCTGACAGCCACTTTGAAGTAGTTTCTTTGCCTGAATAGCTGAGACCATCTGGGGTAGAGATTGCACTCGCAACCATGTAAATCTGAATTCTGGTGTTTCTAGAGGTCTGAAAATCACTTCCCTCGCACAACAGTCTATAATGGCAGAGTTAGTTGCTAGCTAATCCATGTAGAAGATGATATCAAACACATGCATGTCCAGCACTACCAAATCAGCAGACAAAATCCTCCTTTGAATATTAACTGGACAACCTTGGAGCATTCTACTACACCTCACCGATAACCTGGTCGGTGTAGTCACTAATAATTCAATATCTAATAATTGTGTGTCCACCCCACATAATTTAATACATTCCACAGATACAAACAAGTGTGTGGCCCCTGAATCAAATAATGCAATAAATTTAAATGAAAACATATTAATCGTACCTTTCACCACGTCCCTAGCCGCCTTAGCATCACCCGGCGTCTGAGCAAAAACCCTGGCTGGAGCCATATTCCTCTGCTGGCCTCCACATGGTGCCTGATAACCTCCTCGAGTAGGTCTAGGAGCAGGAGCAGCACCATTCTGAGCCTAGTAATCCCTTATCATATGCCCTGGCTCCCCACACCGGTAGCAGATATCTCGCCCGGCATGAAACTCCCTCGGGTGTCTCTTCCCACAAGTCGGGCAAGCTGGAAGTGGCTGCATACCCTGAAAACCTCGAGTCCCTATCTCCTGCCTCCGATCTCTGTAATAGCCACCTCTCTTCCACAAACCATGGCCGACTCCCTATTGGGAACCAGAAGGTGTGGATTTCTTCTTCTGTCTCTGCTCCTTAGCCTCCAACTGCTCCCCAACCTTTACTATAATGGCCCTATCAACTAGCTCAGTAAAATCCTCCAATTTCATTATTGACACCTGCTTATATATTTCTCTCCTAGGCCTCTTTCAAACTGTCGTACATTTCTCGCCTCATCTGGAATAATGTACAAGGCGAAGCGAGATAGTTCGATGAACCTTGCCGCATACTACTGCACGGTTTGCTATCCCTACTTCAAATTTAGGAACTCCTCAATCTTAACTTCTTTGGACGAGGCTGGAAAATACCTGTCAAAAAATGTCTCCTTAAACCGCTCCCACATCATCTCCACAGGTACTTTCCTCTGCTGCTCTAGAAGTTTCACCGCCATCCACCATCTCTTGGCCTCTCCTGTCAATTTGTAGGTAGCAAACAGCACACTCTGCTCCTTTGAACACTGTAGCACTGCAAATACTTTTTCAATCTCCTACACCTAATTTTCAGCGACCGCAGGATCAGTTCCTCTTAAAAAAGTTGGAGGATTCATCTTAATGAATTTCTCAATCGATCTACCATGGCCTGCCGACGGACCACCCTGTTCGCTCGAGCTCCTAGCAATTTCGGCCATGACTTGCTGTGCCACGCTACGTAAAACTGCATCTGAATCACCACCCGCAGTGCTTGAGGGCCCAGCACCCTCATTTCCACTAGCATGGGCACTACTGCCTCTAGAGTCCATCCTGAAAAATAAATAACTTAACTTAGAACCCCTTCACTATATATATCATCTACCTAATATAGTATATTCCCAATTAATTCATCTCTTCTAATCTTAATTCAAGGTTCAATCCTGCAACCTAGATACCCAACCCGATGATAGTTTACCATGACTTTCCTGAAATATCACCCCAGGAAAATCACACAAACCACTACGGAAGTCCTACATCTAGACTACAAAATCAGACCTCAAATTCCCTTATCCTATACTTTGGTATTATTACTGCTGCATTCTAGAGTCTACAGATGCTCCTTCTGTTACTATTTCCATTTTCCCATTTCTCTATTATTTAAATACCATTATTCTTCGGATCATTACAAGGTATTAGTGATGGTTTTTAATAGTCTTCACTAATAGTGCTAGTAGTGACGGTTTTGAAAATCGTCACTACTAATCTAGTATTAGTGACGGTTTCAAAACCGTCACTAATGCTTTACTATTAGTGACGATTTTGAGCTGAGCCAACGTAGAATTTATAGTGATGGTGTTAGGGTTTAGTGACAGTTATAATCTGTCACTAATACTCTATTATTAGTGAAACTTTTAAAATTTGTCACTAATAATTATTAGTAACCACAGTTATGACGACTATTTTAAAACTGTCAATAATACTTGTAAAACCATCACTAATACTATTAGTGACAGTTTTGATCCTTCACTAATAACCTTATATTTTGTAGTGACTATTAAATGAAATCTATTTAGTACCTATAGTCTTAATTAGTGCGATAAAAGATTTTTATTTATTTATTTCCTATAAGTATATTTGCCATACTAAATAATTAAGCATAGTAATATTTGTGAATCTTGTAATACATTCATAACATTTTTTCTTCTCAAAGCATTTATAATTCTTTTAGCATCATACACAACTTGAAGCTCTCTCTAATCATGAGAAATAGCTTCCTTTATACCTTCCTTAATTGCCCATAATTCAATTTGGGTAGTCGAAGCTTTCACACCCAATGAATTTACATGATTTTTGTAATGTGTGTAAGTGTATGAAGTCTCTGTGCAATTTTCACTATCATCAAATAAAAATTATCTTAAGATTTCCTCCCTCGATTACAATATGTATATATAGCCCTATATGAAAATACCGAAATATTCTCATGCAATAATAAAATTAAATTGTGCTCTGGTTCAAGTGTACTATATTGTAGTGTACCATCAGGGGAGTGGGGGTTATGACATATGATACCCCGTGGAAGAAAGGCTTAAAAGGATTAGATGTTTCGACCTATATCAACCAGGTGCACCTTTTTTTTCAAGAGCCTTCCCATAAGAACTCCACAGTTAAGTGTGCTTGACTTGGAGTAATCTTGGGATGGGTGACATTCTGGAAAGTTTTCTCACGAAATGTGTGAGGACAAAACACACTGAAAATGACACATGTTGGTCTGTGGGGCCAGTCATTAGTCTGATAAGGCCCACCCCCTGTTGTCTAATCCAGGTGGAGGAGGAGAGACGAAGTGCTCCCTGACAGACCCAGGTTGGGGCGTTACAAAATAGTATTAGAGCAATTACCCAGCTGGAAGTGTGATGAGATTCACATCGCCTGGGTTTGAAAATGTGAGTTCGCAACGAGGACGTTGCATTCTATAAATGAGGTAGAATGTGATACCTCGTGGAAGAAAGGCTTAAAAGGATTAGATGTTACTACTCATATCAACAAGGTGCACCTTTCTTTTCAAGAGTCTTCCCAAAAGAATTCCATGGTTAAGCGTACTTGACTTAGAGTAATCTTGGAATTGGTGACTTTTCGAAAAGTTTTCTCAGGAAGTGTGTAAGTGAGGAAAAAACACACTAAAAATGACACATGTTGGTCTGCGGGGCCAATTAGTCCAATAAGGCCCACCCCCTTATTGTCTAATCCAGGTGGAGAAGGAGAGACAAAGTGCTTCCTGGCAAACCCAGGTTGGGCCATTACATGACACCTCGATTGGACTTAGTTTAAGTAAACAGGGAAGTTTCACACATGAAAGGCTTAGGGACCCACATTGAACCCTGCTATTTATAACAGATTTCAAGTGGATAATCCATCTGTATATGGGTTATAACTCAACACTTAATTGGTTTATAGGTAGGACTTCTCTGAACGATACCTACAAATTTTTTTGTGAATTGTTTGGCACATAAAAATGAATAGAGTAGAATGAAATTGGTGTTTATAAGTTTTCGTATTAACTATATATTTTTTCATTTCATTCTACTCTCATTCTATTTTAGTCTAATACTGTAGGAAGTCGAACCATGAAAAAGGAAAAGGAAATAAATAAAAGAAAAGAAAAGAAAAGGGAAAGATGTATAAACTGTCATGTTCATAAATTATATCTATGGTTGATGGACCCTGAGGGACTAGCTCTTATGGAAGTTCGGTACCGCAGCTAGTGAAATATGTTAGTGCAGCCACACTGTAGTGGAAGTGTAAGTCATGGGATAGTCGATTTAGTTGCAAAGAGTTGTTATACCCTCTTGGAGTCCGGATCAGGCTAAATAGGCAAATCGAATTATAGACGAGTACGTTTGACTTAACCTGGTGGTAGGCCAGCCATGGTTAAGTCCAGTCATCAAACCGTACAACCCGATCATGGGGGTTATTATGATATTATATGATGGTCCAATAAGGAAGGTTCTCTATTCATATATGTAATTTATGAAAAATGGGCTATAATGAGTCGAAAGTATGTTATCAGGGAAATTATATATTTTCAATTATATAGGTGTGAGTACAGTTTTCAAATGTTATTTCACCTACAGTTAAATATATGAATGTATTACGATCACACTAAAACTCATGTTAACCACACACTGATGATAATCTAATCTATCTTACTAAAAAGTGTCTCACCTCAATATCCAATTTATTTTTCAGGACCTACAGGGAATCGAACCTAGTGTGCTACAGGGTTAGGTTTAGATTTTGTAGTTATTGTAAGTGTAAGTGATACACTTGTTTATCATGTTTTAGTTTATTTGGGATGTAATATATATATATATATATATATAAGTAATTAGCATGGTTTAGAACTCTCGTAAAGTGTTTGAGGTTTAAATATCTTCTGTTGCATGTTTTATATGGAGTTTGTGAACAGGGACACCTAGGACCCCTGTTTGAGTTCGGGTTGTTAGAATTATGGTATTAGAGATATATGTATATGTATGGAAAGAATAGCACTCTGGGCCCCACTGGTTTCGGAGCGCTACAAATATACCAAGAAAATCCTAAATTGAGGACTTCAAATTCTTGTAAACCTGTGAAGAATAACTAGTTGGAGGTGGAAAACGGCTCGAAACCCGATGTGTGACCCATGACTCACCTGTTTAAATTGGGTTTGAGTTTCATACAAGCTGATCCGTTTATAAATGCATCAACCCAGACTTGACCCGTTTATTATGCGGGTTCAGGTCAAGCCACCCACCATGTGACCCATTTATGACGTGTTTAAAAATAAAATGAATGAGTGTTTTTTTTTTTTTTTTAAGTAACATTTTATATGAAATGTTTAAAAAATTTTAAAATAAATAAATTATATTTTTTAAACGGATGACACATTTATGACCTATTTATTAAATAAGCGGCTTTGAATTTATATAATAGTCACCCGTTAATAAATGGGTCAATCCGAACCTGAACCCGTTTAACCCCGACCCGTTTATGACCCATCTGAATCCAGCTCATTAACTTGTTTTACCACCCCTAAGAATAATCCATAATAAAATTCTTATAGTAGTAAAAGCCTTCATCAATAATTTTGTGTTCATTCCACTCCCAAATTTTAGAAATCAATTTGTTCCTAAATTTCTAAAGTGAATTCAGAAAAAGTTACATGTTGTATCACTATACATGTTAGGAGACTAGTTTTGAAAAAGAAAAAAACACACACACATATATTGGCCAAAAAGTGAGTATGGCTTCTCGTGATTATCCTTTTAAGTTTCAAAGTCATGCATATCTAGTATAAAATAATTTTAAAAATATTTTTTAGGCAATATATGACATTCAAGTCGTTTTTGTGATTCAACTAATCATTGAGTTTTCCCTTAATTTTAAACCCTCTAATTCATAAATATTGTTAAATTATTTCAAATAAAATTTTAATAAAATTTAATGTTATGTTTGGGAGCATGAATTTCAAACTTTGAATTTAAATTTGAGTTGATTTGTATATATTTAAATACAATTTTATATTACATCTCATCCAAATCTAATACAAATTTAAATTCAAAACCTGTTCAAATATAAAGTAAGTGAATTTAATTAGTAAGTTTATATCTTTAATTATACTAATTAAAAATCTAAGAATTAAATGTGATTTCAGTTAATAATCGAAGACTAACTTATTATTTTACTTCAAAAGTAAAAAATAGGTGCGATGGTGTCAAGTTATAATTTTATTTTATTAAAAATGAAATTAAATTAAAGAGATTGAAGAAAAACATTAATGTTTTAATATAATATAAAACATAATTTACAAAGCTTGTAGGGCGGACTGCCCCTAACTCGCCCTTCATCTGTCCTTGGATTATATAATATTTTTAAGTATACTGAACGAGCTCGTTGGTAAGTTTAGTTTATATATTAAACATTCGAAATCAGTATATCGATATTCAAATCTTTCTATTTGAGAATCATTGTGAACCAAATGATGTCAATAATGATTTGTGATAATAACAATTGAGAAGATTGCATAGTTTATGCCAATCTTGCCTAATTGAGATATGTTGGTTGAAGTAATATCTAATAATAAGAATAGAATAAAATACATTGTTGCAAAAGTTTGAGTTGTTACATTCAACGAGATATATAATAAAAATAGACATTCTCACATTAAATTTTGGGAATACCTAATATCCTTTTTCTATTCCTTTTTGTTCTATATCAAATATTTTTATAGTAAACTCTTTATTTCAAGGAATAAACAATTCATGAACAAAAAATAAAAAAATAAAACTTACTTTCCATTTGGGAACTAAAAAATTTTGACCTTAAATTTATAGTTAAAAAACATAGTAGAAAATTGTATTAAATTTCTTTTAAATTCACGCAATTCTAAATTGAAGTCCTGAAATCTATATTTCTAGACAGTATATTATTTCTTTTCTAAATTTAACATTTACATTTTGTAGTTTATTATGCAATTCTACAACTCAACTCCATTACTATCTCAAAATGCCACTAATCTACTTGATGGTACCCTCACCTCTCCCAAAAATAGAAAGAAAAATTAAATGAAAAAGTTATTCAATGACTCTTAGGAAAACTTGGTGATTGTATTTGAGAGCATAAAGTCCAAAAATTAAATCTAAAATTTATAGAAATTTAGATGAAATTTAATACAATTTTATAATATTTTTATCTAAATTTGGTCGAGTCAAAGCCCAAGGTTCAAACCTCGAGTTCCCGAACATAGGGTAAGAAAAGCATTGGAATTACATGAAAAAACAATAAGAAGTATGGCTCTATTCATTTGTAGAAAATAAATTTTTTTTCTCTTTTCTAGTTTTTCAAATAATTAAAATTTTTCATATTATTTTAAAATATTTTTATTTTCCTACAAAAGTTACAAAATATCTTTTATTGCTTTTTAGATTTTTTTTTAGATAAATTTTTAATTGAACGGAATTTTTTGTAATTATATTTTGGAACTTTGGAAATAGAAGATGAAAAGTATTTTTACAACTAAACAAGAGCTATGTCTTTATTACACATGCAAATGCATGCTTTTCCCTACAAGAGTTGTACTTTCTAAAGACACAGTTCCTATTCAGTTGTGAAGAGCAGCTTCATTTTCTATTCTCAATTTTCTATGTAATTACATAATTTCAATTTTTGTCATTTTTTATAATAATTTTTCAATAAGAAAAGTGAAAATTAATTTTAAAAATGGAAAACAAGGTGGCATGTTCATAACTATTCAAAAAACTTTGAAAGTGAAAGGTAGAAGTTCTTTTGCATGACTAAATACCATTTCAATATTAGAAGATATTAGTCCTCTATTTTTCATTCTCCTAAACACGCAAAACACAATAGCTAAGAACTTACCTAAGACTTTTGGTTCAACCTTTGAATTAATGTTTAAACGGTTTGTGCATGCCTTTTCTCATAGGTCAAACAATTCACACCATGTGAAGAGTTGTGCAACATTAATTTTAATACACAAACTTAGTTAGTCAATCAAGTTAACTGCAGATAGATCAAGCACTTTCATAACTATTGAATATAAATGATACGGTAAGGGTAAATGATAAGCAAACGAGAACTACACATTAGAGTCATGGTAAAAACAACCAAGCAACATAAGTCATCTTATTACACCTTCATAGGCGACATGTATTTAATAAGGGATACTAACTAGTATGCTATATATGTACATAGATACCTGGAGACTTCTAATGATTAATGAATACTTACCCTTCCCTAAAACAACTTCTTCAATTTCTCCTATTCCAACTCAAGCCGAAGTCATTATGTCCAAGGAGTCAAACTCTCTTTTTTTCCCTAATGTGACAGACAACTTAGTGATTAAGCATCCAATGAGCAAAAGAAAAGTTGTTATGGGCAAGCATAATGCCATAAACAAGCTTGACTCATGATGTTTGCCCCCACTTATGTGGTTGATGTCCTCATAGGCTTTTACACCAAATAGTGTTTAACTCAAGTTTTAGAAAGTTTTGTGAGCAACATAGCATAAGAAGGCATTTCACAATACGTAGGACCCCGCAACAAAATGTTGTGATGAAAACGATGAACTGAACCCTAACTGGAAGGGCTCGGTTCCTCAGGTTGAATGTTGGGCTCGCCATGAATTTCTGGGCCAAGGTGGTTAGTATGACTTGTTTCTTGGTAAATAGATCACCAAGGGCATCACAGAATGAGAAAGTTGCTGAGAAGGTATGGACAGGTAACGAGGTAGACTTGTAAGAACCCAACCCGAGGTATGTACATTGAATAAATGAAAAAGGGTAAAAAGGTAAATTATGTAGGCTTCATCGACAAAGTCATTGTTCTCATCGACGAAGGCCCTCATACTCTTTGTCTCTGAAATTCAAAGTCTTGTCGACGAAGAGATACCGAACGTGTTGTAAAACATCAGAATAGGGTTCGTCGCCGAAAGAGCCGGTTCATCAACAAAATGTATGGATGATTCGTCGACGAAGGCGCCATCTCGTCGACGAGGTTGGCCGGGTCAAAGGGGCTATAAATATCCTATTGCTTTTGTAACGACCTGCTTATCTTACCATATTAAATATCAATAACTTAAAACATAATAAAGTCAACCCGAACTCATAGGTAACAGGGACACACATGTCATACACAGCGGAAACGTAAGCAGCAATAAACATAAATTCAACCACTCAACTATATAATACAATATACCATATTTTCTACGTTCCACCATATACTGTACAAATGTACAATCCTCAAGGTCACCAAAAGATAAAACTAGGATCTAATACCAAAAATCCAGCCGATCCTAACTCAAAACTTACCCTCCTAGCTGGGTAATAACACTGCCTCAATGGTAGCCTTGATTCGCCGGTATTTCTGGGTTCCCTGAAATGGTTTAAGCTGGGGTGAGACACCTCTGAATAAGGGAAATAAACTAAATACAGTTGTTTGGCAGCATGAATATTTAGGTGCTATTATAAACATATAGTACATTTTACATATTTAGAAATTGATAATATCATAACCGATTAGACATATCATTTCATAAATATACTAATTCACACTACATATCACTGTTCATAAATCATCTGATATAACTAGTAATTCTAAAATTTACCCAGGATGAATAGCTAGCCAATGTTATGTATTCCCCATGACAGGTTGTGCAGCCCGAAGGCGGGACCCGACAATGGCTGGTCGACTACTGTCGAGTCAAAAATGTCTGTAAGTACGAAGGGCCCGCCACACCATGGTCCGGACTGTCAGGTGAACGTCTACAACTTTACACTGAAAGTCACATTGACTATCCATCTCTCATCCCCTCTACTAGCAGGGACGGTTAGCACAAGTCTGAACTAAACTGATCTGTTTAGCTATGGTACCGTGCTCCTGAAACTAAACTGAACTACCATCTGGGTTCTGATAACATATAATACATGATAATATATTATTTGCACATAAATGGATTGATAGCGTTTTTTGATTTCTATAATAACATAAATAAATACGGTCTTGCGCCGATTACATTCATAACTGCAGCCTTACGCCGAACACATACATAATCCACGGCCTTGCACCGGCTATCAATCACAGCCTTGTTTCGAACATAGCATACATACTGATTTATATAAATGTATTATTTATCATGCATTCTGAAATCATAATTATTTCTGAAATTCACTGAAACATGTTTTATCTGTAAAATTAACTTAACATAACACAATTTGCGTAAAATAATATTCATGCCACACATTATTAAATAAAATCATAAATTCTATTCTGAAATCATATTTCTTGGCCTTTCATACTAGAAATGCACATTCCTGTATAATAATAGTATTTTCCAAATATATATATTTTTCCCAATAATACTCAGATGTAATATATGCTTTCTGAACATAAATCTACTAATAAATAATAATAATAATTTTCATGGAAACATTCCTACTTTAGTTTATCCCGTTACCTGACTATTGAAAAGACCTTGCAGTGCTTAGTCTTACACCTGTAGGGTTTCCTATTCAATACTCTAAAAACAATATTTCTCATAACAAAATTTTAGTATTCCTTCGAGTACTACATTTTCTACAGTTGTAGGAAAGGCAAATATTGAGTAAAAAACCTTACCTTGAAGTTGGGATGAAATCCAAGTTAATCCCACTAGCAATCCACTCCAGCAGATTTGAAGATAACTCTCCCAAGAGTGTCGTGGTGGCCTCAGATCGTTAAACAAGTGAGAATCCGGCCCGAGAGAGAGAGAGGAGGGTTTGCACGTGAAAATTTTGCAGAAAATTCGAGTTTAGGCTATTTATACACTGGCCTTCGTCGACGAGGTCATGAAGGAAATCAGTCGACGAACACTTATTCCCCGTTGACAAAATTCAGAGCTGAAAAATAGCCTTTTGGCATCTTCTCATCGACGAGACACATCCCCGTCGATGATCCCCTTAAGCGTGCTCGTTGACGAACGCACGTGTTCGTCGATAAGACCCCTGTTGAAATTGTAAGAACCCGAACCGTGATAATGGGTTTATATATATATAAATAGAGGGATATTTTGGTAAAAGAACAAGTTCATCGACGAAGCCGGATTTTGTCGACGAAACCTTTGTTCTTCTCGTCGATGAAATTCAAAGCCTCATCAACAAGGAGAAGCCGAGGAGTTTTGGAAATCAGGAAATATCAGGATTCGTCGACGAGGCCATCGATTCGTCGATGAATTCAGTGAAAGATTCGTCGACGAAGGTACCATTTCATTGATGAAATTGGCCAGGTCAAAGGGCTATAAAAGGAAATTCTCATTACTTCACCATTACGAAATCTCAATTTTATTTATATATATATATATATATATATATATATATATATCTAAACCTCTCCCTATACCTTCTCTCTAGGTTTCTTTGCCGATCATTGTTAGAATCGGGAAACAGAAGTTACCACGAAGATCGTGGAAGGACTCTCTACAACTTCTACGGATCGAAATCTCGTTTCGAGCATTTTTGGGTTTCGGGCTAAAATCGAGGTAAGGCTCGGTTGTTGTTTCTGATTCAATAGATGTGTAGAAGTATGGATTTTAAGTAGTATTGTACTATGGTTTGTAGGTTTTGGAGTCTCGGTTTGTAGTTTTGAGGACTATAAAGTTCGTAGTTGGAATTCGGGTTAAGGTAAGGGGATCCTATTTATATCAGTTCATTTTTTAAATCGGGATCGGTAAGCTTGTAGGCTACGATCGTATGTATGTTTTGACTACTTATTTGGGAAAATCGATCGGGTAAAAATGTGGAATTTTTGGGTTACAGTTTTTAAGAAAATTGAGGATTTCGGGTATCATCTCTACTTTGATTGGAAAACTGTTTATTACGTTGAAGTTGTATTATTGAGGTGACCGTAATCCATATTTGCATAAACTGTATACTTGAAATTATAAATGATATGATTTTTCGTAAACCAAATAAGTGTGGTATGTATGGTTGTATGTATTTGTTCCAGGTATTTGTAAAACAGTTATGTGGCAGCTAATTACCGTACGCTGAAATGTATAGGGACGTGAGTTTCAAAATGATTCCAAGGGTTTGTAAAACAGCCATGTATCGGTTAACTACCGTGGGCGAGAGTAGCCGGCTCTATATCCGGGCTGTGAAATATCACTAGTATGATCAGCTGGTCACCGAAGGGTGTGTTCTACACCGTATGTAACAATGTAATCATTGTGGGCCTAGGTCGTCGCAGCGTAGCTATGCATGTGGCAATGTAATCGTGGTGAGACTAGGTGACCTTGTGTAGTTGCGTATGTGGCAATGAAATCACTGTGGGCCTGAGTCGTTGCTTCATAGATGCGTGTGTAGCAATGTAATCACTGTGAGACTAAGTGACCTTGTGTAGTTGCGTATGTAACAATGTAATCGCTGTAAGACGAGGTGACCTTGTGTAGTTGCGAACTAGTGTGACGACACTGACCGTATGTATGTATGTATGTTTTGGTATCGTATGAACTGGAATGGTTTTTTCTGAAAATATTGGAACTGTATGGAATTGTACGAAACTGTACGAATTGTTTCAAACTGTATCATATGTATAGTGTTATGAAGTATGTAAAAATACACTGGTATGCCTCACACTGATATAAACTATTTTCTTCCTTACTGAGAGGTGTCTCACCTTGTATGTACGTACAATGTTTTTCAGGTCCTTCAAGTAGCGGTAAGTAGCATTGTAGTGTCCGGAAGCAAAGGGTGTCGTAGCTACTACTAGTACCTTTTAGGTACGAGTTTTCGTATCCAGGTTGTCAGGATAGTTTGTAGACACCTGGGGTACGTGTTATAATTATGGGAATATATGTCCTAGTTTGTATAAACTCTGGTATGATCTTGTTTTTGTATAAAAGACTGTATTCTGCTACGTATCTGATGAGTATGGATTGGTATGAGTATGTATATAGGGCAACGGTGTACCCCATGGGGTCGGACCCTCTTATTTGTATTGTATCATGTATGTTTAAATTGATACAGAGACAGGTTAGGTTACTTAAATTCACCCTCGGGTCCCATTTTCGGGTTCTGGGCATGACAGCTTGGTATCAAAGCTAACCAAGTTGTTAGGTTTTGTAGACTTGGTTAGGAGTATTGATGTGTACATACCAGAGTATAGGATGTAGGAAATGGGTAGTATTTGTTGAGGGTTGTTCTGTTGCTAGACCAAGATTTGTCGGCGGTATTCTGTGTTTTTCCTGGGATGACGATTCCAGTAAAGGCAGGGCAGACCATTGACAACTTTCGTGTCGGTGTGACGGGACAGGCTTAAACCTAGGAGAGTAATAGTTGACATGACTAGATTTATGATTGTGTTAACTGTGTACGATATAGGAATTCTAACCGATTCCTATTCTTTTTTCAGAATGAAGCCCAAGGATAATAACTTGGAGAGTGGCTCCGAGGAGTAAGCGATGAGTCTCCTTCTGTGTCTCGCGGTTTGGCGAGACAGGCGATCCGAGAGATTGGGCGGAGTGTTAGGAGACGCGAGAGCTCTCCTATTGATGCTGGGTGTACCATCGAGAGGTTTACAAGCATGTACCCTCCGACATTTACGGAAGGACCGGTTCCGATAGTGGCAAAGGACTGGGTCGTAAAGACCGAGAGGATTTTGGAAGTCCTCCATTGCACTGAGAAGCAGAAGGTCTTGTATGCTACCTTCTAGTTGACTGGGGAGGTAGGGTAATAGTGGACGATAGTGAGCTTGCTTAAGAGGCAGATAGCTGTTCCATCTGATATGATGTGGGGCCGCTTCAAGGAGGTATTTTTCGAGAGATACTTTTTGGTCTCCACACGGGATGCAAAGGCCGATGAGTTTTCGGGCGTGATACAGGGAACTTTGACGATGCAGAGGTATGCTGCCAGGTTTATTGAGTTGTCTCGTTTTACGCCGAACTTGGTTCTGAATGAGCATGAGAAGTATCGAAGGTTCGAGAGGGGTTTAAGGAAAGACGTCCGCCGTCTTGTGAGGATGCTGCAGATTCGTGAGTTCTCTGTCCCGATGGATAAAGCCACCATAGTTGAGACCGACCTTTGAGGAGAAGAGGTAGTGCAGGTTCAAGGGAAGAGGCCAGTATCTTATGGTCCTCAGAGTGGTCATCGGCAGAGTCAATGGAAGAAGAAGAAGAAGAATTACAGCTTTAGTTATTGGCAGAACACCGAGCGGCTGAGTTCTCAGGGGGATCCATCCTCCGTACCATGTGCTAAGTGTCGTAAATGGCACGAGGGCGAGTGTTAGCCATTCTAGGGTGTTTGCTACAACTGTGCCAAGTTGGGCCACATGGCGAAGAGCTGCCAAGAACCGAGGAAGGATATGCCTGCACAGAGCCAAATCATGGGAGTAGTCAGATGCCTCGAGGGAACTACCGGGAAACCACGGCTCCGGCGAGAGTATATTCACTTACTCTAGCAGATGCGGGACATGCTGGGAATGTGGTGATAGGTACCGTGTTATTGCTTTCGAATAGAGCTGTTGTTTTATTTGATTCGGGGCAACCCATTCGTTCATATCTTCTAGTTTTGTGAAATTGTGTGGGGTTGAAACCAGCGTGATGAATGAGATGTTGTTTGTAACTACGTCGACTGAGAGTGTAACGATTTGCAGTAAGATGTTAGGAAATTGCCCAGTTGTGATTCAGGAGAGACTGCTACCAGTGAATCTTGTAGTATACGACATGTCGAGTTTTGACATTATACTATAATAGATTGGTTGTTCTCCAATTATGCGGTGATTGACTGTCGGAAGAAGGTAGTAGTGTTCAAACCTTGACTCACTCAAAAAATGAGCAGCTCGAAAGCTATCCCAAGTATAGGAGTTACGTCATGTAATATTAAGCCCAAGAGCTAGATTGTCTCCTCAGGGAATGCGTTTTAATCTCAGATTTTACGTTCTTCCAATCGAAATTAAAAAGGTACTGAACTCAGTTCAGATTCGGGGATTTTCAACATTGTGGAGACTTAAATGAAAACACAAATTAAAGTCCTAAAACTAGCACGCACGGAATTAAATAACAATAAAGGAAACCTTAAGCTACTCAAGGAAATACCTAAACACACATTATTAAAGATGGCAACTACAAATAAGGAATTAAAATACGCAGGAATGGAAACTCAATCAGATTCAAACACAGATTAAAAACTGAACTTTTAACACGAATCAAGAACTTAAACCAAAATTTAGTACATTAAACACTTAAACAATATTGAGACAATATAAAGAAAACAAACTATAGCAAGAAACAACGTAAACTAAATCAAACCGCAATTAAAAATTAAGTTTTTAAGAAAAGAATGCAACTAGTTTAATAAAAACTACTTTTTTTATTTTTTATTTTTTTATTCCAAAGGCTAGACCAAATACTATTAGAAATAATTAAATAACATGGAAAGATTCACTACTAAAATTGCCCCGCAAATCAAATAACTAGTTGACACATTCGAATATTAAAACAACTCAATCAACATCCAAAGGCTATTCTTTTCAATAATAGAAGTACTTTACTTAATAGAAGATGAAAGCAAAGGGAAAAAAAACAATAAAGAAAAGAAACAAAGGAGAGAGAGATCCAAATCCACGGAGGATCTTTGGGTGAAGCAGGTTGGAGAAACTGGCCGTGGAGCTGCTGTCGTGTTGTGTTGCTGGCAGAGAAGTCTCGGACTGGTGGTTGTTTGTTGTGGCTTCAAGTCTCGATTGCAGTAGGGGATTGTGGAGGCTGGTCTGAGATGGAGAATTGCAGCAAATTGCAGAGGACCTGCTGCTGCGCTCTGCTGTGTTGCTGCTCATGCGTTGCTGTGGAGGAACAGGGCTGTTGTTTATGGTGGAGATCTGCTGGAGTAGCCGTGGAGGAGGAGCTCTGCTGGTGTTGGCTGAGAGGATTGGAGGTTGGGCTGGAGTAGTTGAGAAATCAGAAGACAGGAAAGAAGAAAAAAAAACAGAGAAAGAAAAAAGAAGAAGGAGAAGAGAGGATGGATTAGAAAAGCTTAAGGAAAAAAAAATAGAGAAAGAAGAAGGGGAAGAGAGGATGGCTGTTCCTCCCCACAGGGAAGAAAAGAATTTAAAGGAGAAGGGCAGTGCCCTAGGACCCAGAGAAGAAACCCCCGACCTGGCCATGCATGGCCGGGTCACATCAATAACCCATTCAAATATATATATATATATTTATTTTATTTGTTCTCGGTTCGTCGCAAATTCTGCTCTTCTGGAGCCCGTATCTAACAAAACTCAAAACACAAAAGTTGTATATAATCCTTTCTTCTTTCTCTAGAAATTTGAATCGTCTCGATCGGAGACCGGACGGAAAAGTTATGTATAAAATACAAACAGGTGTTGGTTTTGATTCCCGAGAATTTTTCCTGCGACAAAAAATTACCAAAACTTCATAAATAGTGCAATAAAGTTCAAGAATAATAATTTTGGCACTTTGTTAAAATATTGAACAAATTTGGATATTTAATTAAAAATATAAACCGTAAAGCCTAGGTTAAACGCCCAATTACGCAGTTTTGACGCGTAATCAGACCTCCTAGAAAAAAGGAGTATGAGTTCGTGGGATTGTGTGTGTGTTCGACGCTATAGATTCTATCGGCTTTGTAGGTGAGGAGGTTACTCTTGGATGGTTGTCAAGGGTACCTAACTTGTATGAAGGAACCGCCACAGGATGAGTTAAGACTCGAGGACATTCGAGTAGTCAGCGAGTTCCCGGATGTGTTTCTAGATGATTTACTCGGGTTACCTCCAAATCGTGAGGTGGATTTTGCGATAGAGTTGCTTCCTGGTAAGGCACCAATCTCTAAAGCTCCATACCGAATGGCTCCAGCAGAACTTCGAGAGTTGAAGGAGCAGTTACAGGAATTACTGGACCAGGGCTTTATTAGACCGAGTGTTTCGCCCTAAGGAGCTCCAGTATTATTTGTGAAAAAGAAGGATGGGTCGATGCGGATGTGCATTAATTATCGTGAGATCAACAAAGTGACGGTGAAGAACCGTTACCCTTTATCTCGTATAGATTATCTCTTTGACCAGTTGGAGGGAACGCATGTCTTTTCGAATATCAACCTACGGTCATGGTATCATCAGATGAGGGTTAGGTCTGAGGATATAGCGAAGACTGCTTTCTGAACCAGATATGGTCACTATGAAGGTCATGCTTTTTGGATTGACAAATGCTCCAGCGGTGTTCATGGATCTGATGAACAAGGTTTTTCATGAGTACCTATATCGATTCGTAGTGGTATTTATCGACGACATTCTGGTATACTCGAGGAGTACGGAAAAGCATGTAGAACATTTGAGATTAGTGTTACAGATTCTGTAGGAGAAGAAGTTGTATGCTAAGCTGAAGAAGTATGAGTTCTGGTTGAATCAGGTCACGTTCTTAGGCCATGTGGTGTCTGAGGGTAGTATCTCAGTTGATCCTAGCAAGATCAGAGTTGTGGTCAACTGGGTTAGACCGAAGAATGTGCAGGAGGTTCAAAGTTTTCTAAGACTAGCGGGTTACTATCGTCGGTTCGTAGAGGGTTTCTATAAATTTTCTGGACCTCTTACACGATTGACTAAAAAGGGGGTGAAGTTTGACTGGACTAGTGATTACGAGCGATGTTTTCTCGAGTTGAAGCACCGGCTAGTTACTGCTCCGGTATTGACCATTCCTTCGGGAAATGGGGAATTTGTGATTTATAGCGACGCGTCTCTAAAAGGTTTGAGATGTGTGCTTATGCAACAGGGTAAGGTGGTAGCTTATGCTTCTCGATAACTTAAGGAGTATGAGAAGAATTACCTTACGCATGATTTAGAGTTAGCTGCTGTTGTTTATGCCTTGAAAATCTAGCGACACTACCTGTACAGTGTTCAGTGTAAGATTTTCACTTACCACAAAAGCCTCAGGTACTTTTTCATGCAAAAGAAGTTGAATATGAGGAAAAGAAGGTGGCTAGAATTGATTAAGGACTACAATTGCACGATCATTTATCACCCGGGAAAGGCTAATGTAGTAGTAGATGCGTTGAGTCGGAAGTTAGAGCATAAAGCAAGCATCATGTCAGACGAGATCTGGAAAGCCATGGCGTAAAGTTGGTGTCTGGTGATCATCAGGCTTTCATCGCTAGCTTGATGATCCAACCAACCTTGTATGAGCGTATTAAAGCCACGCAAGCTAATGATGCAGTTAGCTGAGATTGTGGAGAAAGTACAGCAGGGTTTGGCTGTGGATTTTAACATCTCTGACAGAGGTGTGTTGAGGTTTGGGACCAGGCTGTGTGTTCCAAAATACGAGGAGATCAGAAAGACGATTCTAGAAGAAGCGCATCGTTCTTGGTATACGGTACATTCGGGTAGTACGAAGATGTATCGGGATTTGCGCGAGTCCTTCTGGTGGAGTGGTATGAAGAGGGATATTGCTCAGTTTATGGAGTAGTGTCTAATTTCTCAGCAGGTGAAAGTTGAGCATCAGAGGCTAGCAGCGCCATTGCAGCCTTTGCCTATTTCGGTGTGGAAATGGGAGCATATTTCTATGGACTTTGTTACCGAGTTACCGACAACACTTCATGGGCAGAATGTTACTTGGGTAATTGTGGACAGGTTGACAAAATGTGCTCACTTTGTACCGATGAAGGTCAGCTACCCTTTGAGTAGAATAGTGAACCTATACGTGCAGGAGATAGTTAGACTACACGGAGTGCAGGTGTCCATTTTTTTCGATCAGGATCTGAGGTTTACTTCCCGATTTTGGAAGAGCTTGCAGGAAGCGTTAGGGACGAAACTTACTTTTAGTACAACATTCCACCCCCAGACTAATGGACAGTCAGAGATGACGATACAGATCTTGGAAGATATGTTACGGGCTTGTGTATTGAACTTCGGTGGTAGTTGGATTCAGTTTCTGCCACTAGTAGAGGGATGGCACCGTTCAAGGCTTTATAACAATAGTTTACAGGCTAGTATAGGGATGGCACCGTTCAAGGCTTTATATAGTCAGAGGTGTTGATCTCCTTTGTATTGGGATGAGTTCGGTGAATGTCAGGTTTTAGGACCTGAACTCGTGCAGCAGGCGTCTGAAAAGGTAGGTTTGATCTGGGAGAGGATTAGATCGGTTCAAAGTCAGCAAAAGAGTTAAGTGGATGTTCGCCGCCGTGAGTTAGAGTTCGAGGTAGAGGGTAAGGTATTCCTTAGAATCACTTCGATGAAAGGAGTGATGAGATTCGGAAGGAAGGGCAAGTTGAGCTCAAGGTATATCGGACCATTTAAGATACTTGAGTGGGTGGATCCGGTAGCTTACAGAGTTGCATTACCTCCAGCACTTTCAAGGGTCCATGATGTGTTTCACGTATCCATGTTGAGGAGGTACGTGTTGGATCCTTCACATGTTATTAGTTATGATGAGCTGGAAATTGGGAATACTTTAGCGTATGAGGAGATACCTATTCAAGTTCTGGACCGTAAAGTTCAAAAGCTTCGTACCAAAGAAATACCGTTGGTAAAGGTATTGTGGTGAAATCACGAGGTTGAGGAAGCTTCTTGGGAACTGGAAGCGGAAATACGCTAGAAGTATCCGCAATTGTTCTGAGTAGTACTGGGATAGTAGGGTGGTATGACTATGTATGTATGTAAACCTCTGTTATCGTCTTGTATTTAGTGGTTAGTTTCTAGGAGGTTCCTATGGTATTGTAAGCTCCCGAGACCGTGTATGTATGTGACCACGGTATTCCTCCGCCATAAGTAAGGGAATGTATGTATGTATCATAACGGGGCTACGTATAAAAGGTCATCGTATGCTCTAGAGTATGTATGTATGTATCGTAACGAGGTTGCGTATAAATGACCGTCGTATTCTCTAGAGTATATATGTGTGTATCGTGACGAGGCCACGTATAAATGGCCACCATTTCACCTCAAAGTATGTATGTATGGATTGTGATGGGGCTATGTTGTAATGGGCGCCAGTTTCGCTCTATAGTGGTACGTATGTGTGATGGTATGTATGAGTATGTGAATGAGAGATGGCAAATTTTGAGGAAGAAATTTTTGCAAGGAACGAAGGTTGTAAGAACCCGAACCGTGATAATGGGTTTATATATATAAAAAGAGGAATATTTTGGTAAAAGAGCAGGTTCTTCGACGAAGCCGGATTTCATCGACGAAGCCTTTGTTCGACAAGGCTCTGAATTTCGTCGACGAGGAGAAGACAAGGAGTTTCGAAAATCGGGAAATATCAGGATTCGTCGACGAGGCCATCAATTCATCGACGAATTCAGTGAAAGATTCGTCAACGAAGGTACCATTTTGTCGACAAAATTGGCTAGGTCAAAGGGCTATAAAAGGAAATTCTCATTACTTCACCATTAAGAAATCTCAATTATATATATCTCTCTCTCTCTAAACCTCTCCCTACTCCTTCTCTCTAAGTTTCTTCACCGATCGTTGCTAGAATCGGGAAATGGAAGTTACCATGAGGATCGTGGAAGGATTCTCTACAACTTCTACAGATCGGAATCTCGTTTCGAGCGTTTTCGGGTTTCGGGCTAAAATTGAGGTAAGGCTCAGTTGTTGTTTCTGATTCAGTATATGTGTAGAAGTACGGATTGTAAGATTGTACTGTGGTTTGTAGGTTTTGGAGTCTCAGTTCATAGTTTTGAGGACCGTAAAGTTCATAGTTGGAATTCAGGTTAAGGTAAAGGGATCCTATTTATATCAGTTCATTTTTTAAATTGGGATCGGTAAGCTTGTAGGTTACGATTGTATGTATGTTTTGACTACTTATTTGGGGAAATCTATTGGGTAAAAATGCGGGATTTTTGAATTACAGTTTTCAGGAAAATTGAGGATTTCGGGTATCATCTCTACTTTGATTGGAAAACTGTTTGTTATGTTGAAAATGTATTATTGAGGTGACCGTAATCCATATTTGCATAAAATGTATACTTGAAATTGTAAATGATATGATTTTCTGTAAACCAAATAAGTGTGGTATGTATGGTTGTATGTATTTGTTCTAGGTATTTGTAAAACAGTTATGTGACGGCTAATTACCGTACACTAAAATGTATAGGGACGTGAGTTCCAAAATGATTCTAAGGGTTTGTAAAATAGCCATGTATCGGTTAACTACCATGGGCGAGAGTGGCCGACTCTATATCCGAGGTGTGAAATACCACCAGTATGATCCGACTGGTCACCGAAGGGTGTGTTCTACACCGTATGCAGCAATGTAATCACTGTGGGCCTAGGTCGTCGTAGCGTAGTTGTGCATGTGGCAATGTAATCGTGGTGAAACTAGGTGACCTTGTGTAGTTGCGTATGTGGCAATGTAATCACTGTGGGCCTGAGTCGTCGCTTCGTAGTTGTGTGTGTAGCAATGTAATTGTTGTGAGACTAGGTAACCTTATGTAGTTGCATATGTAGCAATGTAATCACTATTGGGCCTGAGTCATCCCATCGTAGTTGCGTATGTAGCAATGTAATCGATGTGAGACTAGGTGACCTTGTGTAGTTGCGTATGGAGCAATGTAATCACTGTTGGACCTTGGTCGTCGCAGCGTAGTTGCGTATATAGCAATGTAATCGCCGTAAGACGAGATGACCTTGTGTAGTTGCGAACTAGTGTGACGACACTGACCGTATGTATGTATGTATGTATGTTCTGGTATCGTATGAACTGGAATGGTTTTTTCTGAAAATACTGGAACTGTATGGAATTGTATGAAACTGTACGAATTGTTTCAAACTGTATCGTATGTATAGTGTTTTGAAGTATGTAAAATGACACTAGTATGTCACACACTGATATAAACTGTTTTCTTCCTTACTGAGAGGTGTCTCACCCCAAATGTACGTACAATATTTTTCAGGTCTTTCAGGTAGTGGTAAGTAGCATCCTAGCGTCCGAAAGCAAGGGGTGTCGTAGCTACTGCTAGTACCTTTTAGGTACGAATTTTGGTATCTAGGTTGTCAGGATAGTTTGTAGACATCTAGGGTACGTGTTATAATTATGGGAATGCATGTCCTAGTTTGTATAGACTCTGGTATGATCTTGTTTTTTGTATAAAAGACCGTATTTCGCTGTGTATCTGATGAGTATGGATTGGTATGAGTATGTATATAGGGCAACTGTGTATCCCACGAGGTCGAACCCTCTTATTTGTATTGTATCATGTATGTTTAAATTGATACAGAGACAGGTTAGGTTACTTAAATTCACCCTCGAGTCCCATTTCCGGGTTCGGGATGTGACAGAAACTCCAATTACAATTTCCTTCTCTCTAATTTCCCTTATTATTTAAATTACATTAATTATTCAGGTCTCTACTACTTTGCTTAGTTGCTAAGAAACCTCACACACACACACACACACACACACACACACACACACACACACACACACACTCTCTCTCTCTCTCTCTCTCTCTCTCTCTCTCTCTCTCGCTCTCTCTCTCTCTCTCTCTCTCTCTCTCTCTCTTCTCTTCGATTCTTCGTTGTTCATCGCCTAATTCGACGATTCGACATTACTGCATAGATCAGGGGAGGAATCTCTTCGAGCATAGTGGATCGAAAAGTCGTTTAAAGGATTTTTGGGTTTTGACCCAAAAACGAGGTAAGGGTCCAATTTCAATTTCGTTTCGTTAAATATGTAGTAGTAAGAATTGTAAGGAAGTATTGTTCTTCGTTGTTTAGGTTTTGGTGTCTCGATTCATAGTTTTGGAGCCGTAGAGTTCGTAGTTTGGTATTCAAGAAAAGGTAAGGGGATTCTGTTTATATCAGTTTATTTTTGAAATCGGGATCAGTAAATCTATAGTTTATGATCGTATGTATGTTTTGGTTACTTATTTGGGAAAATCTATCAGGTAAAAATATGGGATTTTTGGGTTATAGTTTTCGAGAAAATTAGGGGTTTTGGGTATCATCTCTATTTTGTTGGAGAAATCGTATGTTTTATTAAAATTGTAGTATTGAGATGACCGTACCCATATTTGTATTAACTTCTTGAACTGAAAAATGATATGATTTTTTGTATACTCAAATAAGTGTGGAATGAAATGTTGTATGTAAAATGTTTCAAGTTTTGTAAAAACAGCTAGGGGCGGCTAATTACCGTACGCTGATGAGTATAAGGACATGAGTTCCAAAATTGTTCCAGGTTTTGTAAATCAGTTAGAGGCGGCTAATTACCGTATGCTGAATCAACTAAGGGCGGCTAATTTCTGTACGTTGACGTCATATCTCAGCTAATTACCGAGGGCGAGAGTGTCCGGCTCTATATCTGAGGATGTGAAATATCGCCTGTTCTTTTCGATTGGTCACCGATGGGTGTGTACTACACCGTAGTGGCAACGATATCGCTGTGAGACTTCAGTTATCACAGGTTATCGGGTGCTCGTATTGGCAATGATATCGCTGTGAGGCTTTGATTATCGCAGGGTAATTGGGTGCTTAGTGTGACGACATTGACCGTATATTTGGGTATCGTATGTACTGGAACTGGATTGTGAAAAATACTAGAACTGTATTGAAATGTATTATACTGTATTGTATTGTGTTATGTTTTACGTTGAAATAACACTCATATGTCACACACTGATAACACTAGCTTTCTTCTTTACTAAGAGGTGTCTCACCCCGAATATACAAATATTTTTCAGGTCCTTCCGGTAGCCGAAACTAGCATCCTAGTGTCCGAAAGTGGGGTTTTCGGTTAGCTACATTTAGTACCTATGTAAGTACGAGTTTTGTAACCGAGTTGTCATTGTTGGGTTTTGTAGACACCCAAAGTATGTACTGAAACTTTGGGAACGTATATTCTAGTTTTGTATAGACTCTGGTGTGGTATTGTGTATGTATAGAAAGAACATTTTTCGCTGCATATTTGATGAGTATGGATATCTATGTGAATGTGTATAGGGTTTACATGTACCCCACGGGGTCGTACCCTCATTCAATATTGTATCATGTATATTTAATTGATACAGAGACAGGTTAAGTTACTATAGTCACACCTGGGACCCACCTGCGGGTTCGGAGCATGACAAGACTACTCCATATTGAGAGTATTTAGGTTTCCATCCTATGCACACATTCCTAGTGAGAAGAGATCTAAGCTCGAGGTGAAGTTTAGACGATGCACCTTTCTGGGATTGCAAAAAGGCATGAAAGGGTTCAAGCTCTGGGATCCAGTGGCAAACAAGGTGGTGATCAGTAGGGACGTGATTTTCGATGAGAAAGTTATGTTGCGGCATACTAAGGAGGAAATAGAGAAACAGGTGCCAGAAAATTGAAGCAGCAACAAGCATGTGATTCAGGTGGATTTGGAGAATCAAAACAGATATACAAGGATTCCTAGTCTGAGAGATCAGTCGGCGATGTAGGTGGAGTCAAAAACTTAGGTTGGAGATGACGATGTTCAGAACACATGGAGTTTTAGCTCGGATGACTAGCAGACGCGACGTAGCATAGCAGTAGACAGACCCAGACACATCGTCAAGCCACCCCAAGCACGATTTTGACAATCTTATGTCTTAAGAACTTATCACTAGCAGCGGGGATCCTACTACCTTTCAGGAGGCCGTACACAGCCAAGAGAAGGGTAGTTGGATAGGCGCTATGGTGGAGGAGATGGAGTTGTTGCATGAGAACCAGACATGGGACTTGATGGAGGTTCAAGCTGGGAAGCAGACAATTGGATGCAAGTGGGTATACAGAAAGAAGGAAGTAGTTTCAAATAAGGAAAAAAGGAAGCACAAGGCTCGCTTGGCAGTAAAAGGATACTCGCAGAGGAAGGAAGTAGATTATGATGAAATCTTCACCCCTATGGTCAGGCACACTTCCATCAGGATAGTTTTAGGACTGGTGGTGCAACATGATATGCATCTAGAGTAGATGGATGTAAAGACGACATTCCTCCATAGTGATCTAAAGGAGCTGATTTACACGACATAACAAGAAAGGTTTAGCCAACCTAGATAGAAGCACTTATTCTGCAAGTTGAAGAAGTAATTATACGGGATAAAGCAGTCTCTGAGACAGTGGTATAAGAGGTTTGACACCTATATAACTCGTATTGGCTACAAAAGGTGTGAGTACAATTGCTGCATCTATGTGAGAAGTATTGAGGACAAGCCTCTCATATTTGTGTTGATGTTTGTTGCCGATATGATGATTGCTGCTAAAGATATGATTAAGAGAATACTTGGCATGGAGATTTGCAAGGATAGAGCTGCAAGGAGACTTTGGTTATCTCAGGGTGGCTATGTGGAGAAGGTGCTGGAAAGGCATTAGCATGGCTAATGCTAAGCTGGTGGGCACACCTTTGGTGAGTCATTTCAATCTGTCTACCGCCCACAGACGATGAGGTTTGTGATATGTCGAAGGTCTCCTATGTTAGTGTAGTGGAGCGTCTAATGTATGTCATGGTGTGTACGAGGTCAGACCTAGCACATGCTATCAGCGCGGTGAGCAAGTCCTTCTCGAATCCGGGTTGACAACACTAGGATGCTTTCAAGTGGATTCTCAAGTGCTTGAGGGGTACGACCAGATATGACATTATGTTCAGTGGACAACAGAGTGATCCATTAATGGTAGGGTATGTGGATGTTGACTATGCAAAAGACTTGGATGACAGGAGGTCTACCACATGGTACCTATTTACCCTTATGCGAGAACCTATTTTTTGGAGATCTATGGTGGAGTCGCTCATAGTTTTATCTACTACTGAGTTGGAGTACATGGAAGTGGTTGAGACTGCCAAGGAAGTGTTGTGGCTTACGGGATTGGTCGGAGAGTTGGGTGTCCAATAAGGTGGAGTTTGGCTGCAATGTGATAGTCAGAGTGTCATCGACTTGGTGAATAATCAGGTGTACCATGCGAGGACAAAGCACATTGATATGTGGTATCACAAGGTTAGGGAATTGATTGCTTTAGGAGAACTTCTAGTTGAGAAGGTTTATACGTCTGACAATTCGGCTGATATGCTGATGAAACTGGATATAATGAACAAGTTCAAGCATTGCTTGGACTTGATCAACATCTCTAGGTGCTAGACGGGAGACGGTTCCCAATTTAGTGTCCTGGGTGGAACAACGATTATGCTTTCAGATTTCTTAAGTGGTGAATATTCGCCAAGGTAAAGATTGTTGGGGATGTGGCTCATATTTTGAGTGGAACGCATGCACCAGGAAAGTTACGTGAAGCAAGGAACAAGAGGAAGAGAGAAGGTTGTAGGAAGAGGGATAACCATCAACGGTTTTAGGTCGAATGCAGAGGACTCCTTCTTAACTTTATACAGTCGACAGTTTGGGCTCCTTGGCTTCAAACCGTTGACAGTTTGGCCTAAATCGTCGATGGTTCTAGTTGGCGCACGTCACAAAATTCAAATTGGGAGATCAATAGATTGGGTAGATTGGAGGATTTTCCTCCGAGGATTGCTACAGGTATAGTTTAATTAGGATCTAAGGTTCTTGTACGCTTAGGATCCATATATAATCAATATTTTGTAACCCTAATGTAAGCTTGACATTGTTCATAGTGAAAATCAGAGTTGTTGCTGCCATGGACGTAGGCAAATTGTTGAACCACATAAATCTTGTGCCTTTGATTGTACTTTCATTTTTCTCAATACTGAGTGATTGTTTCTTTAGTATAGTTTATCATTGAGTGATTGCACTACTTGTTTGTTGATTAATTCGTAAGTGTGTGAAAGGCTTCCGCTGCGCATCTGTGAACAACACTTTAAATCCTTGTTGACTCAAGTATTAAAATTGCAAAGCTTGGATTTAAAATCTTAAATTTAGATTTGTATAGATTTATATAGAATTCTAACATAATTTAACCTCTAAATCCATACCACCAACATGGAATAATGGTTTTTTAGAAGTTCACTTCTAATCACTCTTTTTATTTTATTTTGCGTAAAATATGTTAAAACCGTGTCAATCTCACCACAACGACTAAAACCTATAATGATATATAAATTTTGTCCTACAATTAATCATGTACAACAACAAAACTACTAAAATCAACCTTTTGTTATCACCTTTCCTGAATAAAATAAATTAAATTTATTTTGTTAGCCACTGGGAATGAAGTTTGACAAAATAAAAAATAAAATAAAAAGAGCTAATAGATTCAACGTTTAAATCTTACCAATAAAATAAACTCTCTTTCGTACAATCTTTGCCCTGCATGTGGCGGTGATGGGCCCATAAACATTTACAATTAAATAATAATAATAATAATAATAATCTATAATGGGAGTGCATTGATGAAGAAGTGGGGTGGCAGTAACAATGCCTTGCGCTTTGTTCATCAAAATTTGGCACATTCCCATGCCCATAAAAAGCGATTTTGTTTTATGCCCTACGCCCCAACAAAATTAAAAAAAACAAAAAAGCAAAAGACAAAAAAGTGAATTTGTAATCCGAAAAGAAAGCCATAAATCCTTGGCCAATCAACGGCTGACACGTCACCCTTCTATATCTCTCTTCAGAGGGCATGGGGTGGCCCTTCCCATTAATTGATTCCCTTCGTAGGGTCCCCTGCCCTGAAGGAAAATGTATAAAAATATAGATGAAAATATTATGACCTTTTTATTTGTGGAAAAAGAAAGTAAAAAAGAAGAACTTGTAACCGCCCAACATTTTAAGGGCACTCAGCATGGGTCCTCTTTTCTTTATTTTTTATTTCCTTTTCAAATATTTTATAAATTTTTTTTATAAAAAAAAAAAAAAACAATTTAACTTTTTTAGAGTGGGGTATGGTGGGGGTGGGAGTGATCCCACAATCTTTATTACTGCCACCGCCCCACCCTCCCATCACCTAACAGGACCCCCCAAAGTCACATGCTCTCTCTCTCTCTCTCTCTCTCTCTCTCTCCTTTTTTCTTAATCTGCACCAAATATGAAGTGACTTTTTTCGTTAATCAGAAAGAAAAAAATGAATTCTTTTTTTGGAAAAAAATTATATAGGCATTGAAATAAGATGACTCAATAGCTTAAATAATGTCATTTTCATTACAACTTTAAAAAGCAATTTAGAAAAAATGACTAATATATAACCTAATAAGTCTTTTTACCGGACATCTTAATTATTAAAATTTTAAAGAAATTATATCCGAGATTTTAAATTCAAATTTTGAATAGAATAAAAGGAGATATGGCATAAAAAATAAGTTACTTTCTCTTACATACTCTAATTTCAATTTAAACTTTTTATTGACTAAAAAGTCTAGGCTATATCTTAAATGATTAATTGAATTATATAAGATTATAATTAGTATAGTGTCATAAATGTAAAAGTGTTGACAATCTCTTTTCCCAACTGTAAACATTTTTATTAAATGAATAAATAACATAAATTTTTACTAGAGCATAAAAATCTTAAATGCATTTTACTTTTTATCATTTATTTCTTTAGCGTGGAGATGGATGTATGGATGGATGCAGTTATTTTTTTAAAGTGCATTTATTTATTTTTTTCCAAGATATATCGATTATTAACTCGGTTCCATAAGCAAAAAATTAATGTAACACATATTTAATGTGCATTTAATATAACAATATGGACTCATGTACTTAAATAACATTTAATATTGATAACATTGAATACTTTGACCTAAAAATTAAATAGCATTTAATATAATTAGTCTTAATTTTAATATATGAGTTGTGCATCATTTATTTTTTTTTTAAGAAGGATTTAGATTTTTTTTTTCTTTTTTTTATTACATAGGAACTTCAGTCACCAATGAATCCTTCGGACCCTCTGATGCAACACCAAATTTATGAATTAGCGTCCTCTGCCCCTAGGTTTCGCTGATCAAGGTGAAGTTCGGAATGCGAACACGGCTTCTGTGTATCAAGTGGACGTTCGGCCAACCTGACCCCCGAGACACATCTCCATTACCAACTAACGGTTCCCGTTGGCTCACAGAGAGCTCTCACCGTCCACGGCCTCCGCTGGCTCACAGAGCGAACTCTCACCATCCACTGTCTTCTGGCTCACAGAGTAATTATTATATTTTTAATGTTTGAAGAAATTGTAAAAAAAAAATAGGAAAGTAATAAGAACTAGTATTTAACATAGATGTGAGAAGAGACTAGGCTTGAGACTATATGGTTCACCTCTTGGCTCTCTATTGAGGGAGACTAGGTCCGATTCCTCTTAAAAGAAAGGGTTTTTCCTTAGTTTTGAAGGAGGCGATTGTATTGGGTAGATGCTGCGGTGGCCCTTATGGGGGCGCATTTGTAGGATGCCATAGTCCGTTTAAAAAAAAATAGACACGAGGAAAAAAAATATTAGCACTATTAACATCTGCCAGTGTCTTTATCATTACTTTTCTTTAATAATTTTTAAAAATTATCTTAACACACACACACACACACGAAATAAATAAACAACTCTTTTTTTCAATTTTTTTTTTTTTTTTTTTTGCCCATCGATGACAAACTTTCCCCCACTTTTGAAAAGCATACGTCTTCTACCCCTTTGCATCTTTAAGTAAAATCTCAATTTGACTCTCAAGATTAAACATATTTATGTTGTTTCTCATAAAAAAAATTATATTTACTATTTTGTTAAAACATATAATGATTATATTTTATCCCTTATCTTCCCTAAGAGTAATTTTAGTGACCATATGATGTACATTCATCGTGGAAATTTTGAGAAAAATATATGTTCATTCCATGTAACTATATTTTAATGATGGATTTACTTGAAGTACTAAAATTAATATCATATAGAAAAATATTAGCCACTCAACTAATCGGAACTAGTCCATAAATACATAAATACATTACAAGTAATTGATGCCTAATTCATGAGTACTAATTTTTACTTTGGCATGATTGGGGATGCTTTTCAATATCTTAAAATTATTTCAATGAGTGTTTATTGGGCTATGTCCATAAATTTACAATAATTAATATTGAAACAAGGAATCAATGTTGGAGACAATAACATTATTGCCCGTTTCCAGTGGAGACACCCATATAATAATAATAATAATAATAATAATAATAAGAAAAGGTGAAAATTATAGTATTTTTTATTATTTAAAGGTTAATAATAATAGTAATAAATAATAGATAAATGATGAGAGGAAAAAAGGAGTAAATTGAGATGAGACGCGTGTAAGATACGGGGGGAATACAATAAAGAGTCCCGCCCTTTTCAACAACCTGCTTTTGTCAAACCCCATCCTGACCCCACGCCCCCCTCGCCCTAGGCAGAGGCTCTAATAGGCTTTACAAGACATTGGCCCCCACCCTTCATAACCATACAAAACCTCTCTCTCTCTCTCGGTCTAAAAAAAGCTATCATCATTGTTTCATAGTTGATGGAAAATTATCAATTAAAAAACATACATAACAAGGTCCCCCACACCATCTCTCTCTCCCCATGTTCAAAAGTTCTGAACTCAACCAAAACAGAAGGAATGGGCATACATCAACATCAACCACGGCTATTCATTTGAAGCTAGGGGACAAAAACAAAAACAAAAACAATTAAATGAAAAAATTTGGGAGGGGTGCCCTCATCCCTACATAGATATAATTATGTCTGTGCCATCCATTTACATACATACATACAAACCACAACCCCCTCCCCTCTCCCCCCCCCACGTTCTTCTTGCAGTAAGGTACTGTTTCACAGTTTCACCGCTGCTCTTTGCTCAAATTAACCAACCCACGCCTCCCAAATAGAAGGTCAAAAAAACCAAAAAACAAAAAACGATTTGGAAAGGAAAAGACGCAAAGTGAACACGAACATCATTATAATCAAAAACAGAGGTGTAAGGTGTAGGTCTTTTCTCTTCCTCCCCCACCCCCCTTCTTCGTCGTCTAAAGTCCCTCTCACTTCTCCCCCTTCTGCCTGCTTCCTCTGCCCATCTATATTAATTTTCGCCCCCCACCACCGGGGGGGAAAAAAAACACACAAAAAAAACTTCAATTCTCATTTAACTTTTTCTTCCGGCATTTGCCATCCGTCCGTCTTCTACCACCACCACCACCACCCCAAAAACAATCAAAATTTTAATTTAAGAGACTTCACCATCAGCCCTGTCTGTCAGATTTTTATAAACACAAGTGTGCATAAATACACACCGCTTTTGGGATTCCAATCACATTTCGCCCCCCAGAGGACGCATCTTCTTTCCACTCACCTCCCCACCCACTGGAGATAGATAGATATTCCAGTTTCCTACTCAAAATTGTGAGGAGAAGAGGGGGGGGGGGGGGGTGTTCATTCATTCCAAAAAGTCTGGTCGAATGCCTCTCCTTCGGAGCGTTTACCCTTCTGTGCCACGGCTCACCTTCCCCCCCCTTCTAATGAATGCTCTCTTCCAGCCTCTGCTCTTTCACTTCTTTCTCTCAGGCTGCCAGAAGGGCATGCAAATTGTCATTCCCTGAGCAACAAATCCAAACCCCCCCGGGGTGTTTTACTTGCCAATCCTCTTCAACCCAAAATTTTGTAACCCTCCTTCCGCAAATGGCGGATGGCAAAAATAAAGCAAGCATTGGATATGAATCTACTCACCAGCCGGTTGTTTCTGCTCTGCTGGTTTCAGCTGAACTGCAGTGGGAACAGGATGAACATAAGGAAACCCAGCCGGTACAATCTGATGTGGGGTCCCAGAGGATTGAGCAGCAGCATATTGCGCTGCATGGAGAAGCCCCTGCGAGGGCAGTCCACCTCCTTTCATGTTACCCGCAGCAGCAGCAGCTGCTGCTGCTGCTGCGGCAGCGGCAACTGCTTTTGCAGGATCAGAAGTGCTCGCACTTGCAAGTGTGACAGGAGGACACAGCGACAGCATCCCAGTTGAAGATGATGTAGCTGATGAGCCTTGCGGCTGCTGACCCTGTTGTTCCGGCCGCCGTCTTTGGATGTAATATGCACTAGTAGCTGAAGCTGTGGAACTTGTATTGTTTGTAGAATGCGTGACCTGAGATTGGGCTTGCACATAAGGATTGCTGAATAAGAGCTGAGCTTGCGCAAAGCCTGATCGATCATCTGCTGGTTGTGGTTCCCTGTGCTGCAATGGCGGCTTAGCTCCCATGCTCAAGGATGAGGTCATATGTGGATTTCCGAGTATTGATGGAACATTTCTTCCTCCTACAGGAGACGACTTCCTACTGGGCACTGACGGCGAGTTCTTGCCTTGCTGTGATGACAATGTAGAAGCTTGGCCCACTTTGTTGCCTGTGGAAGTTGAAGTGGTTGTCCTTGGGCTTCCACCAGCACCTTTGGATATTGAAGTAGTGGGAGATCCAACCACCATTGGCGGAGATGGGGACTGGTTGCTATTAGGAGCCTGTTGACCTTGGGGTGTGGTAGATGATTTTGGATTAGCCCCAAATGAGATCTGGGTATGGCTCTGCTGGGCTCGACCTGCCTGCTGGGGAACAACTTTTAAGGTTGATGCAGCTGATGAGGACAGAGATGGGGAGGCAACTTGGGAGCTGTTTGCCCTTGTAACATTCTTCCATTGGGGGGACTGAGATGGACTACCACTGCTTTGAACAAGGTTTTGTGGAAAAGAGGAAAGCGCATTTGGAAACTTGGCAGCCATGGAAGATGATGAAGGGAGGTGGTCAGCATACACAGTTCCAACTAGCCTGGTGTTTTGATCAGAGTGCCGCAGCACATAAGGCGTGCCTTGATGACGCTGATGCTGCTCTGAAGCTGCTGCAGCACAAAACAAAAACAATTAAATGAACAAATTTGGGAGGGGTTGCTCATAAGTCCCTACATAGATATAATTATGGCGTGCATCCCATTACCTACATCCATACAAACCCAAACCCCTACCTCTCCCCCCCCACGTTCCTTATTGCAGTAAGGTACGGGTTTCACAGTTTCACCGCTGACTCTTGCTCAAATTAACCAACCCACGCCTCCCAAATAGAAGGTCAAAAAAAACCAAAAAACAAACACTGATTTGGAAGGAAAAGACGCAAAGGAACACGAACATCATTATAATCAAAAAAACAGGGTGTACGGTGGAGGTCTTTTTCTCTCCCCACCCCCCTTCTTCGTCGTCTAAGTCCCCTCCATTCTCCCCCTTCGATGATTCCTGCCCATCATATAGTTAATTTCGCCCCCACCACAGGGGGGAACAAAAACAACCACAAAAAAACAAGAAAAAACAAAAAAAAAAAAAACAAAAAAAAAAAACTTCAATTCTCATTTAACTTTTTCTTCCGGCATTTGCCATCCGTCCGTCTTCTACCACCACCACCACCACCCAAAAACAATCAAACTTTAATTAAGAGACTTCACCATCAACTGTCGTCAGAGTTATCAAACAAGTGTGCATAAATACACACCGCTTTTGGGATTCCAATCACATTTCGCCCCCCAGAGGACGCATCTTCTTTCCACTCACCTCCCCACCCACTGGAGATAGATAGATATTCCAGTTTCCTACTCAAAATTGTGAGGAGAAGAGGGGGGGGGGGGGGGTGTTCATTCATTCAAAGTCTGGTCTGAATGGCCTCTCCTTTTCGGAGGTCGTACCCTTCTGTGCCACGGCTCACCTTCCCCCCCCTTCTAATGAATGCTCTCTTCCAGCCTCTGCTCTTTCACTTCTTTCTCTCAGGCTGCCAGAAGGGCATGCAAATTGTCATTCCCTGAGCAACAAATCCAAACCCCCGGGGTTGTTTTATTGCCAATCTCTTCAACCCAAAATTTTGTACCCTCTCCGCCCCACCTGGCGGATGGCAAAAATAAAGCAAGCATTGGATATGAATCTACTCACCAGCCGGTTGTTTCTGCTCTGCTGGTTTCAGCTGAACTGCAGTGGGAACAGGATGAACATAAGGAAACCCAGCCGGTACAATCTGATGTGGGGTCCCAGAGGATTGAGCAGCAGCATATTGCGCTGCATGGAGAAGATCCCTGCGGAGGGCAGTCCCACCTCCTCATTTACCCGAGCGCAGCAGCTGTGATGCTTGCTGCGGCAGCGGGCAATGCTTTGCAGATCAGAATGTGCTCCGCACGGCAAGTGTGAAGGAGTCCACAGCGACAGATACCAGTTGAAGAGGATTGTGTAGCTGATGAGCCTTGCGGCTGCTGACCCTGTTGTTCCGGCCGCCGTCTTTGGATGTAATATGCACTAGTAGCTGAAGCTGTGGAACTTGTATTGTTTGTAGAATGCGTGACCTGAGATTGGGCTTGCACATAAGGATTGCTGAATAAGAGCTGAGCTTGCTGCAATGCCTGCTTCGATATCTGCTGCTGTGGTTGCTGTTGCTGCAATGGCGGCTTAGCTCCCATGCTCAAGGATGAGGTCATATGTGGATTTCCGAGTATTGATGGAACATTTCTTCCTCCTACAGGAGACGACTTCCTACTGGGCACTGACGGGAGGTCTGCCGTGCTGTGAGACAATGTTAGAAGCTTGGCCCACTTTGTGACTGGGTGACGTTGAAGTGGTTGTCCTTGGGCTTCCACCAGCACCTTTGGATAGTGAAGTAGTGGGAGATCCAACCACCATTGGCGGAGATGGGGACTGGTTGCTATTAGGAGCCTGTTGACCTTGGGGTGTGGTAGATGATTTTGGATTAGCCCCAAATGAGATCTGGGTATGGCTCTGCTGGGCTCGACCTGCCTGCTGGGGAACAACTTTTAAGGTTGATGCAGCTGATGAGGACAGAGATGGGGCAGGACTTGGGAAGATGTTTGCCCTGAACATTTTCATTGGGGGGACTGAGATGGACTACCACTGCTTTGAACAAGGTTTTGTGGAAAAGAGGAAAGCGCATTTGGAAACTTGGCAGCCATGGAAGATGATGAAGGGAGGTGGTCAGCATACACAGTTCCATTACTAGTCACTGGTGTTTTGCT
Organism: Malania oleifera; assembly: GCF_029873635.1. Taxonomy (NCBI): domain Eukaryota; kingdom Viridiplantae; phylum Streptophyta; class Magnoliopsida; order Santalales; family Ximeniaceae; genus Malania; species Malania oleifera. Next base: position 12,599,906 of record NC_080419.1, read on the forward strand.
CCGAGCTGCTGCAGCTACATAAGGCTGTGCCTGCTGCTGCTGCTGCTGCTTCTGAAGCTGCTGCAGCATCTGTTGTTGTTGTTGTTGTTGCTGTTGCTGTTGCTGTTGCAGGATCGGAAGTGGGTGTTGCTGCCGTGACTGCTGAGAGTTGGGAACACTGATGGTGCCAATAGCAGCTGGCATAACAGAACCAGAACCACGGGAAGTAGCAGAGCCAAGGTTGAGAGTTCGAGCTGAGCTATCAATGACACTGTTGCCTGGAATTGCAGTAACAGATGCATCTGCAAAATCTGGTCTTGAGAAAGCAATGGACTGTCCAATAGTTACCGAAGCCTTTCCTGCCGTGGCCTTTCTTTCTTCTTCTGCATTAGTAGAAGAATCCGCACCCCCTGCTTTCCCTCTCAGAATTCGGTAGTAGCTCTTCTTTGCTTGGGCTGCTTGTGACAGCAGCTGCGCGGCCATTAATTGTAATTATGTCCTAGCATTGCTCAGGGAGGTCTGAGGACTGGCATCATGGTTTTGTGCCATTGATGTTATGTCGAGGCCAGAAGCAGTAGAAGCACCATTAATGGATGCAAATGACATGGCAAAAGCTTGAGACGGAAGAGGCTCAACACCAGCCTTCAAGCCCTGCTGTTGTGGATGCGCTTGCTGCTGCCTTTTGTCACCATGATTACCACTAGAAGCACCAGCACTGCTCAATGACGCTGGTGGTGTCATCAAAGCAAAATTTGGTGGGTGAATGGGCATTGGAAAACTCTGACCATAGACACTGACATTGGCACGTGAGATTCGGCTATCTGCCGTTGATGGACTATCTTCACCACCAATCTCAGCATCAAGCTGGCGGGCTTGAAGAGGTGATGCCATGTGCTGTGTTTGCTGCTGATGCTGCTGCTGCTGGTGGTGGTGGTGGTGATGATGATTATGATGCTGCTGTGTTGGCTGTGATGGGCGGCCTTTTGGGGCAGGAAAGCCTTGCAAGGTTCCACTCCCACTGTTGATGCCATTGCCATGTGGCCTCTGCTGTTGATGCTGATTCTGCAAATGCTTCTGCGAAGATGAGGAACTACTGGAAATACTTGTGTTCTGATGCCCCTGTTGGATTTGCTGCGTTTGAGGGGGTGGCTGCTGCTGCGGCTGCTGCTGCTGCTGAAGCTGTGATGGATGTAGCATTTGAGAAGAATAAAAAGAACCGCTAAAGAAAGGCATTGCCTGAGCATGACCCCCCCTATAAGGTGGGGGTGCTCCAACATGGGCCGGAATAGGGAAGGGGTACGCATTGTTCTGTAATATTGCCAAGTACTGGGTTTCATTTGCAGGCATATTTGGATAGCTGAAGCTCATCGCTGCAGCTGCAGCTGTAGCTGTTGCTGTTGTTGAGGAACTACTTGCTGGGGCAGAGTTGTGTGCACTTGATGAAGCTACACTGCTGGCAGTGGCAGGGGACTTTACTGATCCAGTTCGTGCAGAAGCAGCTGCTGCTGCTGCCACAGCTTGTTGCTGGTTTAATGGGAAGATGAATGCAGGGCCATGCTGAAATGCAAACAAACAAGCATTCGCTGGCCACACCACTTCTCAACCCCATATCACCTGCCACGCCCCCCTTGCCAACAAAACACAAAAAACACACCCACTATATTGCTTGAGCTGCATGGGGGTGGGTAAAGCTTGCTGAAGCAAAATCGGCTGCTTCCTCTGTGCAGCATCTGCTATATTGGCAGATTGAGAACCTTTGTCCTTCCCACCATGACCAGGAAAAATTGCAAGACCCTGCCCCTTATCCTGCACAGAGCTCACATTCCTTCCAGGAACATTTCCATGCAATTCTGTAGGGCCTACAACATTAAGATTGCACGGCTTTGCCCCGTAGAGAGATGCAGAACCAGCAGCTGTGGGCCAGAAAGGGTTCATCCTCGTAAATTGCTGGTGATAACAAATATTCCGAGCAATGTAGCAATGGGTTGCACATCTCTTTGGCCTCGGCTGAGAGAAAAGTGAAGGCGGAGGCTGCACATGCTCAAATTTTGATCCGAAAACATATTAGAGTTGCCCATCAACTCCGAAGAAAAAACTGGAGATACTGGGCACAACGAAGAAAAGGAAAATGGAGATGTACCTGAATCGCCATTGAAGAAACAGCACTCCCATCCATGGACACTACTCCTTGTAAAGGCCCCATGTATCTGCTCATAAGAATAGAGTTACTTCCCTTTAGGATACAAATCATTGCAAAATTGCCATTAACAAAATGAGCATGGAGACTACATATTAATCCAGGCATACCCCATCGGAGAAATCCCACCAGGCCAGCTTGCTACAGACATTGGCAAAGGTAAAGAATTGGTGGATGGAGCTGAAAAAAACCAAAAAAAGAAGGGAGAGGAAACAGATTATTCAATAGCCAAACCAACTAGATTTAAACACCAACCCACCCCACCCCACACCTCCCCAAAAGGGGGAAAAAGAAACTAATAAATAAAATAGAGAACAAACAAATTAAACTGAAACTCCGGCCCCCAAAAAAATAAAAATAAAATGAGATTTGACTTGGATTACCAGTTTTCTCTGTGTTGGGCTCGTCCTTCGTAGGTTTTAACAGCTGCTGCTGCTGCTGCTGCTGTTTAGCAACATGCTGGTTTAGCTTGTTGCCACTTGCACTGCCTGCGCCATTATCTCTATCATGCTTCTCCAAATCAAACTGCAGGTCAATAATCCTTTCCCGATTGACATGTGGCTTCTCTGATTCGGTTTCTTCCGCCATTGTTTTTGCTTTCTTCTCCTCAGGTTCCACAACCGCCCCATCATCTTTACCCAATTTCGCAGCCTTTTCTTCTTCCTTTGCCGGAGATTTCGTTTCCTGCAAAATTATTGATCCTTAATTTCACACACTTCAGAAAATCACACATGGTGGGTTAATGAAACAAACAGAGAAGGGTTCATCACTACTAACAGTTCTGACATCTAAACCAGCAGGTTTTGGATCTGCTGTAACAAAATCCATCTCGCCTTCCCTTTCTGGGGATGATCTCAACTGAGGAGGAGAAGCCTGAAAAAGGATGTGAAAATAAATCCCCTAAATTCCAGGTTGACTAGCTAAACGAAAAAGTGGTCTTTGTTACAAGGCCAGATCCTCACCATGAGATCTATCTGGAATTTCTCCTCTCGCTGAGACTCGATCTCAGACTACTGTGATTGAATCCTGGAAAAGGAAAGGGGAAAAAAAAAAGTTCTAAGTCCAGAAACAAAAAGTGCAGTAAAAATGAATAAAGGGCCCAATGGACAAAAAAAAATTATATAGATAAGCTATTTTTGATACAAACGTTTTAGTTGCTGCTGCAGCATCCTCACGATCATCGTCTAATCTCAGGACAGGGGATTCCTTTTTTGGGGAGGGGGCTTCCTCCTTGGTCAAAACAACTTCTTTGCTTTCTGCGGCTTCGATTGATGGCTTCGGTTCCGAGAAGACACTAGACTCTACCTTCGTTGATTCTGGTGGCAGCTCCGGCGGAACCGGTGTTGCCTGAGAGTTCACCAAATCATACGAAACTCCGCCATTTTCAACTACAGATCCTGAATTCTTCTCTAAATTAGATGAAGAAATTTCAGCTTTTGGAGGCTGATCGATCTCAGATTTCGCTGCAGAAGAAATGGGACTATTTCGAACATTGAAAAACGCAGGATTCTCCTCTTCGCATCTCACTGGCCGTGGTCTTTTCCTCTTTGGTGCTGCAGATGCAAACCAAACGCAGAGAGATCATCAGATTTTTAAGCTTAAAAATTAATTGCAGTACATCAATCATCCGCTCAATCAACATACCAACAGTACCCGTGGGAGCCACCGAAAAGCAAGAATTCTGAGGCAGCATCGCTGATGACTGAGGCTGTGCTGTAGGTGAGTTTGAGATCGGAGATGAAACTCTAGATTTGGCGTCACTACACGATTTATTTGCATCTCTTGATTCAAACTTCGTCGAGTCGTTCCCGGCCGTTTCTTGCTTAGAAGGGCCCTGATTTTGTCTCAGCCCATACAACACCTCCGCAATCTCAAACTCGATCTCATCCTGATTAGAGGAAGGCGACTTAGAAGACGTTTTGGGTGGCCGCTGCTTCGGACCATTAGGCTTCTGCAAAACAAAACAAAAAACTAGTTAATCATAGGAAGAACTTATTGAATCGGCGAAAGTAAATCGACTAGGAAGGTGAAGACTGAGAAAAGACCATCTTCTTCCGGACCGACGCATTAGAAGAAGACGGTGAGATTGGGGCCGGCGAAGATGTTGCGGCCGCAAGGCTGGGTCTCACAGGCGACGTTGAAGACTGGCGATGAATTTGCTCTCCCCCGACACCACCACCAACACCACCTCCGCCGCCGCTACCACCCAACATCCAGCATTCGTGTGACCTTTTTGTAGATACTGCAAAACAAACCACACCAGATTAAGATCCCAAATATATCAAAACGGCCACTCACTCAGAACCTTTTTCATCCTCTACCTGAACGGGCTTTTCTCGGCACGGAAACACCGATCATCTCGTCGGCGGCCTTCCACGTCGGAGCCGCTCGGTAGATTTTTGCGGACGGAAAACTCTTTCGCTGCAGGTGATTTGACATCGATGAGAGAGAAGACGCTGGATTATGCTGATGCATCCGGACTGGTCCACCTCCATCATCCTCATCCTCATCCTCATCATCATTGACACTCTCCTCAGTGCTCTCGTCCCCGCCATCCTCCCTATTGCTCCCGTGCATCAACCTATCACCTCTTCTTCTCTTGCTCCGACTCGACCGATCACGGTCACGGTCCCGTTCCCTGTCCCTCTCCCTATCCCGGTCGCGGTCTCGATCCCGATCTCGATCTTTCTTCCCACTTCCTCCACGATCTCGCAATCTCGCCGTTTCTTGCAACTCCACTGGCACATCCTCCTCTGCAAAACAAATACACAAAAAAAAGAGTATAAATATAAAAAAAACTAAGCCCGCTTGTTCCAAACGATGAAGTTAGTGCAGATGAGAAGGGGTAGATCTGATGAAGTACGAACCTGGTGAGTCTCTTAGACTGCTACTTCTGTGTCTCCTTCTGGAGATTCCGTTGGTGGCTGCCATAGCAGCTCTTCTCGCTTCTCTGTTCCTGTCCATCTGCGTGTTCTGATCCTTCCGGTGTGAAACCACTACACTGAAACAATCAATCTCATCTCACCCCCGAAGCACTCTCGGACCAATCGCGGAAGTTAACACTGAAACCGCTCGGAAATGCAGATCGGAAGCGGCTCCAGCCAAAGACCGATTCAATCAAAGATCTTTCAGAGACCGATATGTATGGATAGAAAGATTTTAGCTTCGTTAATCGTCTTGCATCATTCACATAATATCTCGCTCCTACAATTCTCTCTCCCTCTCTATATTCTCTATCATCTTCTCTCACCCTAAACTTTTTTGATTGTGCGTCGTATCTCATCCTTTTCGGTATTTCACTCTCCGCAGCACCCACTCCAAAGCCTCGTGGAGGGTCCGGATTCATTGCGATCATACATGTGGCAATCTGAGCCGCTCGTTCCGCCAGACATCGGACGGCCGTAATTCTCCCAATACCAACATGGCAAAGCCACGGCCGTTGGATGCATTCAACCATATAGCCTATATATTATTACCCTGTTTGCAAATGTTACCGCCACGTGTCAAGTATGTCGTCCTACACAAGCTTCCATGTTTACTCTCACCAGTGATTCGGTCATATATTTTATTGCATAAAAATAAAATAAGTAAAATAATAGCACCCCCACGATCAAACTAAGAAAGTGGCGATACTCAAAAAAAAAAAAAAAAAAGAAAGGACCTGACTTTCCCTCAGCGATGCCTTTACCGGCTGTTGCCGGTCGCCCCAGACCTTGGTAAAAGCAATATGACGATCACAAGGAATCTAGGTGACCGCAGAAATATCGTTCCAACCGGTCAAATTCATTATTTCGATTCCACGTTTTGCCCCCAAAAAAAAATAAGAAGAAGAAATCTTAATTATAAATTAATTACAGCATATTAAATGTTATATTTCCAAAATTGACGAATGGGCCCACAGAGAGTCTTTATCATTGCACGGCTGAGATCGTCCCGCTTCCGGTCATCGAGCGTTTGTTAGCCGTCGGATGAAATCCTACGTGGCGATGGGCATCATTTATGACCCCAGATTCCAACGAACAAACAGTCCGAGCTGGCACCGAACAACCAGGATCGTGCGCGTCGAGCAGCGCGCCAGATCTGAGCCGTCGGTTCGGGAACATCGGACGGACAGCATTCTCGCTGCAGTGGGGGAAGAACTCCAGTCACGGTCACGGAACTTCCGAGATGGATGGGACCCACTTCGGCTGCCGATCTAGAATTATTTCCTCGCGTTGGCCTATTGTCACGTTCAGAGATGTGGCCGCTGCGCTGACGTGTTCCCGGCCCCACTGAAAAAAATGTCTAAAAAATATAAAAGAAAACTCCCTCACGGTCAAATTTTACAGCAGCGTTAAGAAAACAAATTTAATTAAAACAAAACCAAAAAGGTTTAACAAAAAATCTCCCAAACCAACACGCTCCATCCCCTCGCTTCTACTCCACGCGCCTCAGACGGAGCTCACCATATCTAGTTTAAGGCGTACGCCCTGGCCATCTCGCTTTCGCCACGTGTCAGAGCATATTCTCGACACGTATGACTGATTGCTCACTCGCCAGTCACGTTGGATCTTGCTATTGGCTACTCATCCGCTTTTTGGAGCTCGCCCTCCTCTGGTAAATATCTTTTCCTCCTAAAACGAGAAGGATAGAGCAACGAGGCCGTGATGGTTGAAACCGAAGACGCCCCTCTGTTTTGACACGTGGCAGGGCGACAGGCCTTTTCGCTCTGAGTGATGGGACATCCGATGTCCACGCCCTCACGGCCATTCATCACAGCCAAGTAACCGTACCCGTACCCAAGAAAAGAAAGAATTAAAAATTGAAGGTTCGTGGCCACGTCAGACGGAGGCCCACCAAGAAAGGCTGACCCACCATAATGGATCGCTTTGGCTGTGGTTTTGTCGCTTCTGGGAGGCTTTCAATCTTTCATTCCCTCCCGAAGCCCCTGCCACGAGGGCACCCTAAAGCCTACGTCACCCCGCCTACGTGGCAACCCTTTCCACCGTATGCATACACATGCCTCGCCGTCAACAACATTACCGCCTATCACTCCGTGTCACTGTTCTTCATCATTTTATTTTTTAATTTTTTGGGTGACCGTGTACCCCGCACTCAATCCCCCATTACTAAAACCATTTATTTGTTTTTTAAAAACTTTTTTTTTTTTTTTGAATTCAAAAAACAAGTCCCATTTCTTTTTTAATTGTTCATTGAAATAACACCATTATACTATACATTATAAAATAATATTTTTAATAATATAACATAAACCTTAGTTATCTTTGGCTTACAGATTACACAATCAGTGACAAATATATTTATATATATATTCTTCTCCGGGGAAAAAAAAATAGTCCATATATACTCCTCCTCATGTTATAAATAAAATATATAAATGGGGTGAATGGATATGCTGGCAAGCAAATGAAGTGGGCCCCAAGGCCCAACAAAATTCCAGTTCAAATTTGGGCCGAGAAAAAGAGGTTTTAATATAAAAAGTCCACAAAGTGGGACAAAGGAGTGTGGTATCATACACCGACTTTTACACCACTTTTTTATGCATATATATATTGCATTTTAATAATTTAAATCGGCTATCCCATGATCTTATCTATGCATCTGGGTTTTTTTTATTTTTATTATTTTTTAAATTTTAAATTTTTTATTTTTCCATTGGTGGAGCTGAGGAGGGGATGGGACCCACATTAATTTTCATTTGCTTAGTACAATGAGGTTAAAACAAAAATTTAGGAACGGGGTGCGGACCTTAAATAATAATAATTTTTCCTTTTTGTTTGATTTTTTAAAATAATACTTGACCCTAAACTATAACCATGATTAGTAATATTTTATTTGTATTAGGGAAAAAAAAAAAAAACATTGAGAGTGGTAGTGGCACAGGGCCTGCTCTTATTATTTAAAATTTGGATAAAATATTATTATTCTGTATTTAATTCACTGGATCCAAGCCTACGCCAATGACAAAATTATTTAATATTTTCCTTTTGTGGGGCTTTTAAATAATTTTCATAGGAGGGCTTGATGAGTGGGACGAGCATTTAATATTTTTAAATTTTTGTTTTCGTATAAAGTCCCCCAAACCAGTCTTTAAAGAGAAAATTATTCAAATTAATGATTTTCATTATAAGAATCGTAATTTATTTGATGCATAAAAATCTAATAGAATTGATCTTTATATTTCGGTACATTTAGTATATAATTTTTTATTGTAATTCATTTGATTTCAGTGTACCACACATTTGGCCAACATTTCTTACAAATCTAATTCTAAAATGATTTTTCTAAAAGATGATTTGGAACTTATCCATGTATCGGTGTGAAATTCGGTCTCGGCATGATGTTATTTTATATGATCGAGTTGTGTCGGGATTGAGAATTTATGAAAAGAAAAAAGAAATGTTGTCATAAAAAATGAAAATATTAAAAAAATATATTATTAATCAAAAACATAAAATATATCTACTCCTATCCTACTCAATATTAAATGAAACAATACGATTTTTTTAACTTATACTTAAATCATGAAATAAGAATTAAATAGTTATCCCGCTACTATATAGGCATTTAATATTTACAAAATAAAGAGCGTGGTCATGTAAATAAAATAAAGATATAATAAACTTAAAATTTATTAATCCCAAACATGGAAAAACCCTACTAAATGCCTATCTTTCAAATTTACCTGGAATCTCATCCATCCTTATGTACTGAATAAACAGTCCTTTTCTTTAAAACTATTATATTCTATTGTCAAATTATTTTATTCTCTGGGATAAATTAAGAAGGAAAAAACAAGAGAGAGAGGGAGAGAGAGAGAGAGAGAGAGAGAGAGAGAGAGAGAGAGAGGAGAGAGAGAGAGAGAGAGGGATGGGCCTTGCTAGAATTTCCCATGGGCCATGTGTCCTCATGTTCATGTTGGGCTAGGCCCATCAATTGCACGATGTTTGTGTGTTGCATAACAAAAAGCATAATCAGCTTGTGATTTTGGGTTCAAGGGCCCCTATACCCTAATGAAGATAAAGTGGGAATAATATAGATTTTCAAAACATTAGGTCAATAATTGCACCATAAATCTCTCTCTCTCTCTCTCTCTCTCTCTCTCTCTCTCTCTAATGTTTTTTTATTCAAGATTTATTTATATTTTTGCTGGTTTAATTATTTTGAATTTTAATTTATTAATAGTGAGTTAAGATTTAATTTTCAAAACAGGTAGGGCAAACCCACTTACAATTACAGAATGGATAGCTGAGAAATGAGGTGCATCATTACTGATTTCTTAATTCTTATCCTAGCGGACCCAATAGGCCACCATATATAGTAACAGATTTATAATGTTGGGATTCCTATACGTCTCCCCCAATGAACTTCAATGCTAATTCTTCTATTTCCTTTTTTTTTTCTTAAAAAATTATGTAGTCCGCTGGTCGGTTGATTATAAAACTTTAGTATAATACGATTAAAAATAATAAAAATATATTAATTACGTATAAAATCAAATTTGATTCATCATTTTTTCTATCCTCTATCTTACTTCACATTCTCTTGGGCTAAAATATTTATAAAAAATAAATGGTTATTTTTTTTATTTTTATTTTTTATTAATATTTTTTAAGTTTCAATCAGAACTTAAGATCAAAACTCAAGATTTTTAATATAAAAGTTTCAAAATTGGTCATAATTTGATGAACTTCAATACTAATTCTTCTATTCCTTATTATTATTATTATTATTATTATTATTATTATTATTATTATTATTATTTCTTAAAATGTTATAACGTCTGTTGGTCGGTCGATTATAAAACTTTAGTGTAATACGATTAAAAATAATAAAAATATGTTAATAACGTAAAAAATCAAAATTTGATTCATCAATTTTTCTATCCTTTATCTTAGTTCACATTCTCTTGAACTAATAAATTTTTAAAAAAAATTAATTTTTTTTTCTTTTTTTATTTTTTATTAATATTTTTAAAGTTTCAATCAGAACTTAAATCAAAACTCGAGATTTATAATATAAAAGTTTCAAAATTGGTCATAATTTGATGCCTCTGTTTAGCCATATAACACAGTGTAACACTTCATGTAACTCTTTAAAACTTAACATTCTTTGAGTAATTTTTATCGAGTTATTCAAATGAATAAAAAATTAAATTTTAGCATTCTTCGAGTGATTATTAGAAAAGTATTCAAAAAAATTAAAAAAAAATTAAATATATTTTTCCAGTGAAAACAGTAGAAGCGTATGTACATTTGTTTTTTAATGGGAAAGTTTCGTTCAATCCTTATTACCATACACATTTTAAATTTTAAAAATAAATAACTTCACATTATTTATTGACATATAAAAAACTATTAATGATAAAAACTTTCATCGGTATCTAAACTTTCTTCTCTTCTAAATAAGATATAAATGCTAATTATTTTTTTTTCACTTTTTAGAATTTAATATTTCTTAAATAATTTTGAATTTTTTAAATAACAAGTTAGGCAATAAGTGATTGATTCTAAAACTTTTTTAAAAAAATTTATTTATTCAAACAATTAATCAAGATAAAAACATTAACTATTTTTTAATATAAACTAAGTTTAATTATAGTATACCATCATAATTAATGTTTCATTACACCTTCAATAAAGTTTAGGTAATTTTGAAATTAAAAAAGAGTTTGTTATTCATGGCAAGATTTATTACACAGTGTTTTGAAATTAAATAACGTATTTGCGGTCAATAAATTCCAAGAATTCCGTAGAAAGTTTCTTGTGATAGATAGAGTGTCTTATTAAGAAACATGTGGGGTTTACTTGCTTGTTTTAAATTATTTTTAAACAAAAATTTAATAATAATAATTAAAATAATTTTAATTAATTTAGATAATATTTTATTTAGTTAATACAAAATAGAATTCTAATCTATTTGTTTTTACAAAATTATGTAATGACTTTAATATTTTCAAATCCAACATATTAGACAATATTATATTATTAGCATTTGATAGCTCAAATTTAAAGATAAATAAAATTAAGAATTCATTATTTAATTTTTAATTTATTTTAAATTTTTGGACATTTAATTATATAGAAATACATTTGATTCACAGAACTTGTTGAACTCTTTTCCGACGTTTTATTAATTGTGCGTGTGTGTATGTGTATATAAACATAAAAAATGTAGATTTGTAAGAGCAAATGACTAGCAAATTTTGTAGTCTCTGATTGTCTTGCAGTCCCAACCGTCTGGGTCTCTCTCATTCTGGCATCGTCTCAACTCTCTCTCTCTCTCTCTCTCTCTCTCTCTCTCTCTCTCCCGCATCTCTCTACTACAACTCTCGCCATCCATTTATTTGCTTCCGACAACAACAGACTGCAGCGATGACCATCGCCCACCCGAACTCCATTGCTAGGAGCAGAAATTTCGCTCGTCATTTTTTTTCCTGGCTATCTCTCGGCATTCGGTCGGCTTCCCTCACACTTCTCAGTTTCCGGCACTCCTTTATCTTCTCCGGCCATATCTCTTCTCTCAGCCCCTTTTTTCTCTCTCCAGCATCATCTCTGGTGTTCGTTGGTTCATCATCTCTCAGTCTTTCGGCTGCTCTCAATTCCTAGCGTCGTCTTCGGCCAGTGCTTCTCTGGAATCTCGTCTCTCCTTTTCTTTGGCTGTCTTTCGGCTCGTATCTCTCGGCTCTCAGATTTTCTCCAGTGAATTTTTTCATTCAGTCCACAGTAACCAACTTCTCCGGCCGTCTTCTCTGACGATTCCATATCAGTTCAGTTCTTCGGCATCATCATCTCTGGCATTATCTCAGTCTCCCGGAGTTGTTCGTCTCAGTGTATTGCTCATCTCCGGTGGTCTCTCATCTTCTCCGATCGTCTCGCAGTTTTGCATCTCTCCAGTGTGTGTTCAGTGTTCTCTTAGTTTCTCAAATCTCCCATCTTCACTGCAGTTTTTTCTTCTTGTAGATGCAAGATCATGGATGACACTTCACTGGTTGCAATAGCCGAGGCCTCTCTTTCCTCATCAAGTTCGACGTATAGTTTATGTCAATGCTGTTGTTGAGCACAAAGTGCTTCTTTTAGAGTTGCAATCTCAATTCCATGCAGTATCTCTTGTCTCTCAGGTCTCTGTTTCTTAGTTCAATGGTCACCATCTTCGTCGCTGGCGCAAGCAGCAACGGCAATACTCTCGTTTCTCTTAGTTCTCTCATCATCTCCGGTGCTCACGTGTTCTATACCACAGTCCTCTTCACCAACACTCATCGTCGTTCACTCTATCTCTCTAGACTCTGGCTATCTCTCATCCTTCGGTTACAAATTCTTACGGTGAGATTATTAAATCGAAGGTTTATTTTTTGGTCATCACAATGATCGACTTTGACTTGATTCGACGATTTTATTTATCTAAACTATCTGACATTATGGAAGCATATGGTTCTTCAATGGCTAAAAATAATGTCACGGGTTCTTCAACCTCTTCTGAGATTGCTATCCCTGGTCTCACTAGCGAACAATACCGTCAACTCTTGGATCTTTTATCGCCCTTAAACACCAACTCTATCAATTTTGCTGGTAACCTCGCCTCTTGTCATTCTTCTTCTCTTTCTAACACTGAATGGATTTTTGATTCAGGTGTCTCTGATCACATGACTTCCAATGTGTCTTCCCTTGATAATATTCAGCTTCTTAATCAGCCATGCTCCATTAAGCTTATAAATTGTGATATTGTTTCTATACCTCATACCGACACTATGCGATTTTCTCCTACTTTATCTCTTTCTAATGTTCTTTATGTGCCTTCATTTAAATTTAATTTATTATCCATCAGGAAACTTACCAAGGATCTCAATTGTGTTGCTATATTTTTCCCCACCTTTTGTTTCTTTCAGGACCTATCAACGAGGAGGCTGATTAGAACGTGTGAAGTACAGGATGGACTTTACCACTATAAACCTCCCTCCGCCTCAGTTTTCCACTCTCAACATATTTCTGACACTACTCTTTGGCATCAATGTATTGGTCACCCTTCTATCTCATGTATTTTGAAAACCTTAAATATTTCTTCTTCTCATTTGCCTTGTGATGTTTGCGTTAGAGTAAAGCACACTCGTTTACCTTTTTCTTTAAATAAAATAAGAGCACATTTTGTTTTATTTGGATTTATTGTGATATATGGGATGGTTATCCTATGGCTTCACTTTCTAGTACACATTATTTTTTAACAATCGTGGATGACTACTCGTGTGCTACATGGGTCTATCTTATGCGCATAAAATCTGATACTTTCTCTTGTTTACAAATTTTTGCGCCATGGTTAAAAATCAATTCAATTGCACTGTTAAGCACGTGCGCACTGATAATGGTATAAAATTTCTATCAACTCCACTCCAAAAATTTTTTCATGATCAAGGCATTTTTCATGAGCGTACATGTATGGATACACCTCAATAGAATGGTGTTACCGAGTGTAAACCTCGTCATCTTCTTAATATGGCTCGGTGCTTATGTTTTCAAACTAATCGTCTCATCTCTTTTTGGGGTGGGTGCATTCTCACAACCACTTATTTAATTAACCGCACCCCTTCACCCAACCTCAATCATAAGTCCCCTTATAAACTTCTTTTTCAGAAACCACCATCATATACACACTTGCGAGTGTTTGGGTGCTTGTGTTATGCCCAAACTGCTTGCCAACACCGTGATAAATTCTCTCTTCGTGCTCTTTGATGTGTTTTCTTAAGTTATCCTACTCATTATAAGGCTTATCGTGTCTATGATCTTGAAAACAAAAAAAATTTTATCTCCCGTGATGTCACTTTTGAAGAGAATGTTTTCCCCTATTATCTTATATCTCCAACTCTTACATCTATCTAGTTCTTCCCCTTCCCATTCCTGATATACATCCTTCCTACACTTTACCTACTCCACCAACCACACCGAACCCTAGCCCCCCATCTCTCCCTCCTTCTCACTTGGTCTTCTCACCGCCTCCCTCACCCTCACCCCCTTCCCCACCACCCCTTTCACCCACCTCTTCATGACCCAAACGAGCTGTCACGCATCCCTCTTACTTAGCTGATTATATATGCCCTACTTTACCACAGTCCTCCACCGCTTCACAGGTTTCAGTATGTCCCTTAGATACGGTTCATTGTCTCTCCTCTTTTTTATCTTATCATCGTTTCTCTAATAAACATTTGGCTTTTCTTTATGTTATGTCCCAAAATCTCGAACCCACCTCATATTCTCAGGCTATGCTACACTCCTATTGGTGTGATGTCATGGCTTCTAAAATCCAAGCCTTAAAAACCAATAATACATGGGTTCTTCAACCCCTCCACCTGGAAAAAAAACCAATTAGCTGTAAATGGGTGTTTAAAACAAAACATTAGGCCGATGGATCCATAGAGTAATACAAAGCTCGCTTGGTGGCCAAGGGTTACACTCAGGTAGAAGGTTTGGATTATCATGATACTTTTGCTCCTATTGCTAAACTCGTTACTGTCAGGTGTGTTCTTGCAGTGATTGCAGCTCATAATTGACATCTCCTTCAATTGGACGTCAACAACGCTTTTCTTTATGGTGACCTCGATGAGGAGGTTTATATAATCCCTCCACCGGATTATTGCAAACATGGGGAGACTCGTGTTTGTCGTTTTCAGAAATCCCTTTATGGCCTCTAGCAAACTTCTCGCAATTGGTTCTTTAAATTATCTTCTATTTTACTTGCTGCGGGCTTCACCCAATCTCTGACCGATCACTCTCTTTTCACCCGCTCTCGGGGTCAGTCTTTTACTCTCATACTTGTTTATGTTGATGACATTCTCATGGCAGACAATGATCTCTCCAATATTAGCACTTTCAAATTCATGCTTGCTCAAAAATTCAAACTCAAGGATCTTGGCAAATTGAAATATTTCCTTGGCTTTGAAGTAGCTCACTCTCCCATTGGCATTTTTCTTAACCAATGCCAATATGCTCTTGACATCCTCATTGATAGCGGTCATCTGGGTGCTCATCCTGCCCACTTTCCCATGGAACAAAATCTGAAGCTCAATAATACAAATGGTGATCTTCTCTCCGATCCAAGCTCGTTTTAGTGACTTGTTGGACATTTGATATATCTCACCATCACTTGTCCCGACATTGTATTTCCAGTCAATATCCTCAGTCAATTTATACACCAGCCTAGACAACCGCATTATGATGTTGTTATACGTGTTCTTCAATACATTAAGGCATCTCCAAGACAAGGCTTATTTTTTCCTACTACCAACACTCTTCAAGTCTCAACTTATTCTGATTCGGATTGGGCTAGTTGTCCACTCACTCGCCGCTCCACCACTAGGTTTTTCATTCAGTTGGGCACTAGTCCAATTTCCTGGTGCACTAAGAAACAAACTACAGTCTCTCGCTCCTCCGCCAAAGCTAAGTACTGAGAACTTGCTTCCACTACCTGTGAACTTACATGACTCAAAACTCTTTTAAATGATCTTGGCGTACCGTATTCCCAACCTATGCTCTTATATTGTGACAACCAAGCGGCTTTTCACATTGCCCAGAATCTTGTTTTCCACGAACGTACCAAACATATAGAAATCGATTGTTATATTATTCGTGAAAAATTACGGGCTGACCTCTTCTTCACTAAGCATATTCCTATCCACAATCAGCTTACCGATATCTTTACCAAAACTTTGAATCGTGAACATTTTCAAGACTTTTCACACAAGTTGGGCATTATGGATCTCCATGCTCCAACTTGAGGGGGAGTATTAGAGAAATATACACTTTCCATTTAGAGCAATATATACTTTCCATTTTTTTCAATTCTCTCATGTATATGCCCCCTTGTAATCCTTGCATTATGTGTGAATCAATAGAGAAAATGATTTTTCTCCAATTTTAACATTGGGGAAAGGAAAGGAGAAAAAGAAAAACTTCACTTTTTCATATTTGGACATCCAAAAATGTGAGAAAAAAAAAAAAATATATATATATATATATATCAAATAAAATTTGATTTTACGCATCCTTAACACTTAATTTTTAAAAAAATTTAATCATATTAAAATAATCTTTCATTCTTAATAAAATTTGATACAAAGAGAACTTATAATAAAAATAATTTTTTGCTTATTTTTTTTCTTTTACTTTTCTTTTGCCAAACAAAATTTATGATTCAAATAGACCCTTAATACTCTCATGTTTAACTTATTACAATATTATAATTATTTATTTTCTTACTCTTTATTGCCCTTTGCCCATGTATTTTGTTTTTGTAAGTCTTGCATTTGAAGTCCTAAATATAGATAGATGATGGTAATTGGACTAACATTTCTCATTTCTCAAGGTGGACACCTAAAGTCTTAAGAAATTCACTTGCCTCATGTTTAGAGAGACCTTAAACTTAAAATTATATTGAATATGAATAAGATGATGTATTAAATTGAATTAAAATTTTGTCTAAATCCACCAAATCTAAATTCAAGATCTCAAATTCATGCTCCCAAACATTACATAAAAAAGAAAAATTATAAACTTTAATATCATGTGTGATATTGTATTTAAATTCTTTTGATATCCTTATTTATTAAATAAATTCATAGTTGATGGTGAAATTTTAAGCTCAATTTTTAATTAGCATGTGATATTACACTTGCAAATTAAGTTTTTATTAACTCTTTTAAATTTACAACTTATTTTAAACTTATTTTTTAAAAAAAAAATTGTATTAAAATTTAACCAAATCCACCTAAATCCAAATTTAAGGTCCGAAATTCATGTTCCCAAATACTACATTAAAAATAAACTCGGGTAAAAGATACTCACATCCCCTAAGGTTTAGTAGAAAGACAAATATTTCCCTTAAGATTTCAAAAATGTCACAGGCTTCCTTGAGGTTTCAAAAAAGTTACATACCTTCCCTGAAATTTGTCAAAAAGACACAAACCTTCCCTAAAAAAACTTATCCTTTTGCAAGCTGTAAGGGGAAGTTTGTGTCTTTTTGACAAACTTCAAAAGAGGTCCTTCGAATTTTTGAAACCTTAGGAGAAGTAATTGTATTTTTGTCAAGATTTATGAGAGGTCAATGTCTTTTACCCTAAAAATTATAAACTTTAATATCATATGTGATATTGTATTTAAATTCTTTTGATATCCTTATGTATTAAATAAACCTTAAACAATAAGCCATCTATTTGTCCATGTTAACTTAGTTTTCTCCATGAAATTTTGAGGTCAATTTTTAATCAACATGTGATATTACACTTGCTAATTAAATTTTTAACAATTTTTTTTTTTAATTTACAACTCATTTCACTCTTTAAAATTTCTCCTTTTTTTTTTTGTTTTTTTGTTTACAGTTCTTTCAAAAAATAGGTTACTTACAATATGTTTGAAACTTAAAAAATATTGGAGAAAAGAAAGAAAAATAGAAAGAATTTCAGGTTTTCATATTTGGTTATCAATAAAAATGAGAAAGAAAATAAAAATATACAAAATCAAAAAAATAAAATTTTAACTTTATACATTATTAACATTTTATTTTTCTTAATTTTTAAATTATTAAAAATATTTTCTAATTTTAATTGTATTTAATATTGAGAAAAAATATAGTAGAAAATGAATTTTTATATTATTTTTCTTTCCTTTCCTTTTCCTAAACAAAATCTTTGACCCAAACTACTATTGAAAAATAAAGTACAAGTGGTTTTCAAGATTCTAAATTTCTCTTAATTTTAGCTTATGTTGGATTAATTGCTCCCTATTGGTTGAGGAAAAGTAAAATTTATACCAAATAACAAGTGGAGATTTTTTTTTTTTAAAGTAAGATTTGATTGATTGATTAAACCAACTAATGTTATCTTGAGAAGATGTATTCTATAATTGGTGCTGTGAAGATACCAAGGAATGTAATTAATTTTTTTTATTTTAAAGTGATCATATAATTAAGCAATAACTAATCAAATGGACGATGTTAAAGGTGTTGATTGTCCAAATAACATTTCCTATGTGCAACCAAACTCTTGCACCCGATTTTTCTACTTTGCAAACCCTTATTTACTAGTATGAACGTAGTTTTGAATCTTTTTCTTTTCTCCTTTTCAAAAATAGGAAATATTTTAATTTAATACACCATCCTTTATTACTAGAAATCTACATGCATTACAAAATTCAATATGACTAGTAAACATTAAAATTAGAAGTTTTAGGCCTTATTTTCTTGTTCGTAAGTTAAGACACATCCTTTGGAGTATTTACGATTTGGTGTATTGCCTTTCTATGGTTCATATATGTCTCACACCACCATGGTGTGGTGGAAAAGCATCAGCACGTAAGAAGGAGCATCGAAAGTTCAATTCTAGGAAGATACACTCACGGAACCAGCTGTACCTGTGAATAATGAGAATTTACTCTGTGAGTCAGTGGGAACCGTGGATGGTGAGAGTTCACTCTGTGAGCTAGCGGGGACCGTGAATGATGAAAGTTTGCTCTGTGAGCCAGCGGGGACGGTGGATGGTGAGAGTTCTCTGTAAGCCAGCGGGGACTGTGAATGGTAATGGAGATGTTTCTCGGGAGTCAGGTTGACCGAACATCCAACTGATGTACGGAAGTTGTGTCCGCATTCCAGACTTTACCTTATCAGTGAGACCTAGGGGGAGGATATTGATCCGTAGGTTTGGTGCCGCACCAGGGGGTCCGAAGGGCTTGTTGGTGGCTGGAGTTCCTATGTAATTAAAAAAAAAAAAGTTAATAGCACAACACCCCCACCCCCTCCCCTCATCGTGTGCGTACCTATATGGTGTGCCTAATAATTTTTTCGCCACTAGCACTCTGTTTACACTTAATTGTTAGAATGTTAATTTATTAATGAGAGTGACTACTCTCCTTTAAAATATTTGAAATTATATTGTATTTTGTAAATTTACGACATTAATAAATTTAAAACTTGATATACATTTTTCTATGATTATTTAGAATTATATTTAAAAGTAAGATAAAGAAGATGAGTTTATATCATTATACTCATTAAATTCAAATTAAAAAGAGATTTGTATCTTAGAATACATTAATAATAAATTAGATTGAGCTCAACATGTTTTTTATTTGAAGAAAAAAAATTTATAACACTATCAAAGATTTCTAGCGAACATTAATGTTTATCAGTATTTTACATATAGATAGTAGAAATTAAAAAAAAGAAAAACTTCTAAATTTGGAGAATATGATTTCAGCATATGTACGTATTTTAACTAAATAGGCATTTTTTTTTTACACATATTGAAATCATATTAGATCTAGTACATACACTCGGTGTACCTAATATTTTCTTCTTGCCATAAGACATATTTTGAATATTACTAAAATAGAAAATTACCATCTATAAATGGGTTTGTATAATCAAAATGACATTAATAAATATTTTTTTGTAAACTAAATGTATACCTAAACTATTCAAAGGCCAGGTTCGTATCTAATCGAAACTTTCTTCATTCTTTGTTGTATTTTGATATCCTATTTTACCCTTCTCAAAATTTCATTCCTATATTCTGGTATTATTTTCCGCTGTACACTAGAGTCTACAAACCTAACAACCTAAGCTCTGATACAAAAAATGTAACGACACCAAAATTCATACCATTTTTTTTCAAATATATATACTTATAATTCTTTTACTCTGATACCCCTGTAATGTCTACTGGAAAACGCCTATGTAGCGGAAAATATAAAACTATATAACCACAATTACAATACCAGAATTCTGTATTTTTCCCAAAATATATATACATAAATACACAACCCTCAATAAAAACTACCAAGACTCCTGAAATCTACCCAAAAATACATCTCCCTAAAAACACTTACCCTATAGACAAGGCAGTGTAAATGATCACTCTATCTCCGAGCCTAATCTACTCATCTAATTAGATCACCTGAAAAATGTTAAATTACTAGGATGAGACAACTCTTAGTAAGAAAAAATATGCTATTACTAGTGTGTGGCATCTGAATTTACATGAACTATAAACTAACAAATAACTGAACTAAGATAATGGATAAAATATAATACTGTGTAACTTACACCTATATGGTTTAAAATACAGCTAATTTTGAACTTACTATATAATCATACTTTTATAATATATAGGTAAGTCTACTGATTTCTATAAATCTATATATATATATATATATATATATATATATATATATATATATATATATAATTGTGAAACTTTCCTGAAAAATTGTATGTCATGATTTAACCCCTCATGACAGGGTTGTGCGGCCCGTGGGTAGGACTTAACACTGGTTGCCCCACCAGGATAAGTCAACTGAAACTCTACCAATCATCAGACCGACCACTCTGCAATCCCTCCAAAGGCTCAATAACTGGCATCTTCCTCGTCAAATCGGCCACCTTAACCCAGACTTCTGGGGAGCCTGCAATCCCTCTAAGGCACGGTTGACGGAAATCCATACATTATCTGTAACGACCCAAAGAATAATGGTATTTAAATAATAAAGAGGGAGAGAAATGGAAACAGTAACAGAAAGAGGCAGTCGACTTCGTCGACGAATACAGGGGATTTATCGACGAGGGTACAACATGACCTCATCGACGAGGGTGAGCTTCGTCGACGAGAAAATACCAAGAGGGGTTTTAGACCATCTGAAATTCGTCAACGAGGAAGTAAGGTTCGTCGACGAAATTACTTAAGGACTCGTCGACGAGATGACGTGGCTCGTTGACGAAGTCCGCAATATAAATAGTGTTTGACTCAGATTTTTACGTAGAAATTTCAGCCAAAACCCTCACTCTCTCTCCTCTATGGCTCCTCCTTCTCCTTCTTTTGATTTCGGCCCCGTCAGTTGCCGAATTGACTATCTGAGGCCACCACGACGTTCCTGGCGGAGTTCTCTTCAAGTCTACCGGAACAGATTGTTGGTGGAACGAAGTTAGGATTCATCCCAAATCTAAGGTAAGGTCTTTTATTCAGAATTTGGGTTTCTAGCAGTTGTAAGAAATGTAATAGACATAGAAATAATAATATTTTATTCTGGAATTTATGATTTTCAGGGTGTTGAGTGGAGAACCCTGCGGGTGTTGGACCCATTATAGTAGGGGATTTTTAGCAGGAAATAGGTAAGGGAAATATGCTATGCTAGATTATTTGAATAAGTTTTCAATATAAAATTATAAATGTTCCACCAGAGTATTGTTTACAGCAGAGACTTATACAATTTATCAAATATGATTAATATGTTTTAAAATTTCTGTGTGGCTTAAGAATATAGATATAGTACAGAAACATGCTTTACAGTATTTTTTCAGATATGTGTTTTACAGAATATACAGACAGTAAATATATTTTATAGCAATTACAGAAATACCATGATTGTACAGTGTTATAGTACCATGGCATACAGATTTATCGTTAATTACAGAAACACAGTTGATATAGATACAGTTTTCCACAACGTCATGGTTTATACAATTATTACAGAATCATGGTAAAATAGATAGTTGTATATAAAGATATACTATATAGTATCAGACCCTGTTGGACCATACAGTTACAGAGCACGATACCGTAGCTACATACAGTTTATAGAATGCAACCACCTATTCCGATAATACATGGTATAAAGGTCGATCGCATAGAGTCCACGAGTGGACAGGCTCCCCATCAGATTTGGGTTGAGGAGGGCTGATCAGACTATGGAGTATAGTGATTTATTCCTAGTTGGCCAGTCAGGGTAAATCCCGCTTACGGGCCGCACAACCCTGTCATGAGGGGTTAAATCATGACACACAGTTATCTGCAATGAAGTTTATAGTTATTACTATGTTTATACAGGGTTACAGAAACAGAATATATGTATATATATATTAGCAGTATTTTGAGTAGAAACCTAAAGCACAGAAATGTTAAGCAACAGGTAAAAGTTAAAGATTATATTACTGGTATTGTACTTACAGATTCAGTGATACATGACTATATAGTAATAGATTTTCACAGTATTGTAACTTATTTTCCACACACTAGCAATAACATATTTCGTCTTACTGAGCGTTGGCTCATCCTAATTACTTTAACATTTTTCAGGTGATCTAGGTAGGTGAGCAAATCAGACTCGCAAATAGAGGGGCCTCAATATTGCCCTGTCAGTAAAGAGTGAGTATATTTTTGGGAGTATTTTTGTATAGCCTTCACTAGTTGAGGATATTTGGGGAACAGTCATATATGTATATTTTGGGAAACCTATTAGCACTCTAGTATTGTATATAATTATATGTGGTTATATTTATTTGATTTCTGCTTCTCGCTGCTTAGGTTGATGGTTGGGATAATACAGTTTGATATCAGAGTATTATAAATGTTATAGTATAAAAAAAAAAAACCCCTAGTTAAATAGCAGGTCGTTACAATTTGGTATCAGAGCTTAGGTTGCTAGGTTCTGTAGACTATAGAGTGCAGCAGAAGCAATACCAGAGTATAGGAAAAGGATTTGAGGTTTGTTTGGTTGTCTGGATACAGGATTTCCGTGGTGTTTTCTGTGTTTTTTTTAAGGTGACGATTTCAAGAAAACCATAGTAAGCTATTGTCGGATTGTGTGTATAGGTGACAGATCTGGATATTGAGTTAAGGTCAGGGAAGGTAATTAATTTTGAATTGGTACAGGATAGTTCCATATAGGAGATAAAGTGCTTAAGTGTGTTCCTTGTTTTCAGGATGGACCTAGGAAGCAGTGGCACGAATGCTAGGGAGGATAGGCCAGGACCTTCCAACATAGGTGGAGGAGATACAGATGTTATACTACGTAGCGTCACTCGGCAGGTGATGGTTGAGATGGCTAGGAGCTCTAGGGAGCGTAGTTGTTTGATCGAGCAGTTTACGCGGATGAAGCCCCCATCCTTTGTTGGAGGAGATGACCCGATTGCAGTTGAGAATTAGGTCCAGGATATCGAAGAGACATTGGCGGTGCTTCCATGTATGGATGAGAAGAAGGTAGTATTTGCAACATTTAAGTTGACAGGGGAGGCGAAGCGCTGGTGGAGAGCAGCGCGACTGATAGAGGAGCAGATGCCGGTTCCAGTGCCAGTGACTTGGGATCAATTCAAGGAGCTGTTCTTCGAGCGGTATTTCCCTACTATCGTTCGTAGTGCGAAGGCAGCAGAGTTTATGCATCTGGTACAGGGACAGATGACCGTATCCCAGTATGCTGTTCGGTTTATTGAGTTGTCACGTTTTCCTCCGCATTTAGCACCTGATGAAGAGAAAAAGGCAAGAAAGTTACTGATACAAAATTTGTTTGAGCAGGTGATTGGCTTCAGAGCTCAGACATTTACGGAGGTTGTGGATAGAGTTGTAGTCATTGAGAGAGGTATATAGAGGGGTGTAGCAGCTCAGAGCTAGAGGAAGAGACTTGCGCCTCAGGGTTTTGAGGCTGGATCTAGTAGGGGTCCATAAGAGGAGGTCGCGATAGAAGAGATTAGAGGCAGGTGGCAGGACCTCAGGGAAATCAGGGTGCGCCAATCATCCCGGTATGTCAGACGTGCGGAAGACGTCATCTAGGGGAGTGCGGGGTAGGGAGCAATGTATGCTATCGATGTGGGAGGCCCGGCCACATGGCACGTGCATGCCCAGGTCCGCCAGACCAAGTCCCAGCTCCCAGGCCCTATCGAGGAGGATATCAGGTGCCTCGTGGTGGCCAGCAGAGGAATGTGGCCCCAACGCGAGTATATGCTCTAACGCCAAGTGATGTTGACGTTACTGCTAATGTGGTGACAAATACATTTACTGTTTTATCATATCCAGTCATTGCTCTTTTTGACTAAGGTGCTACTCATTCTTTCATCTCTGCATCTTATGTTAAATTATCTAAGACTGAGACCCAGTTATTAGATATAGCGCTGTCAATAGCTACACCATCAGGGTCAATGATCAGATGTCAGAGGATACTTAGGGACTATTCGATAGAAATTCAGGGGAAAGTGTTACCAGTTGACTTGATTGTATTTGATATGTGTGGGTTTGATATAATACTGGGTATGGACTGGTTGGCTGCCAATCACGCCAACATTGATTGTCGTTGGAAAGAGGTAATTTTTAGACCCCCTGGTACGCGGGAATTCAGATTCGTTGGTTCACGGGTACATGCTCCAACACAGCTGGTGTCAGCCGTGCAGGCGAGTTATTACTCCTGGACGGAGGTCGGGGGTTTATAACGTTTATGAAAGAGGTACCATAAAATGAATTGAAGATTAACAGCACCCCAGTGGTACGAGAATTTCCAGATGTTTTTCCAAAGGAGTTACATAGGTTGCCTCCTGTGCGCGGGGTGGATTTTCTTATAGATTTACCTCTAGGGATTGCGCCGATTTCTAAGGTTCCCTACCATATAGCTCCAGCTAAATTTGGAGAATTAAAGGAACAGCAAGACTTGCTGAACAAGGGGTTTATATGAGCTAGAGTATTGTCGTTGGGAGCTCCAGTGTTGTTCGTAAAGAAGAAAGATGGGTCTTTGAGGATGTGTATTGATTATAGAGAAATCAACAAGGTTACTATTAAGAATAAATATCCTCTACCCCATATAGACGATTTGTTTGATCAGCTCCAAGGTACACGGGTATATTCCAAGATCAACCTCAGATCCGGGTATCATCAAGTGAGAGTAAAAGCAGAGGACGTTGCGAAGACAACCTTCAGGACCAGGTATGCGCATTATGAGTTCCTCGTTATGCTGTTTGGTCTGACGAATGCCCCAGCCGTGTTCATGGACTTGATGAACACAGTTTTCCACCAGTATCTAGATCAGTTTGTAGTAGTTTTCATTGATGATATACTGATGTACTCCAGGAGTTTTGAGGATCATAAGGTGCATTTGAGGTAGGTGCTGTAGGCACTCAGAGAGGAGAAGTTCTATGCCAAGTTTAGCAAGTGTGAGTTTTGGCTTGAGAAGGTAGCATTTTTAGGCCACGTGATCTCAGGGGACGGTATTTTAGTGGATCCTAGCAAGATTGATGTGGTGATAAGTTGGGCCAGGCTGAGGAATGTGCAGGAAGTTAGGAGTTTCTTAGGACTGGCGGGTTATTACCATCATTTTGTTGAGGGGTTTTCGGCTTTGTCAAGACCACTCACGCGTTTGACCAGGAAGAATGCCATATTTGTATGGGATGAAGAATGCGAACAAAGCTTCTAGGAATTAAAGCAGCAGCTCGTCACTGCACCAGTACTGACGATTCCATCGGGAGGTGATGGTTATGTTTTTTATAGTGACGCGTCTTTGAAAGGGCTTGGTTGTGTACTGATGCAGCATGGTAGGGTGATAGCATATACGTCTAGGTAGTTGAAAGAATATGAAAAGAACTACCCTACTTACGAATCTAGAATTGGCTGCGGTTGTACATGCACTAAAGATCTGGAGATATTACTTATATGGTGAGAAATGTGAAATATTCTCTGACCACAAGAGTATAAAGTATTTCTTCACACAAAAAGAGTTGAATATGCGCCAGAGGAGATGGTTAGAACTCATTAAGGATTATGACTGCACCATCAGTTACCACCTAGGTAAAGCAAATATGGCAGCAGATGCTTTGAGCCGTAAATCAAGGGACACAGCACAGCTAGCAGCGGTAGTTGAGCATCCAATTCAAATGAACTTGGAAAGACTCGGTGTGGAGTTAGTGGAAGATGATCCTCAGGTGCTTATTTCTAGTTTGGTTGTACAACCTACACTTTATGAGAGAATTAAATCTGTTCAGAGGGATGATCCGGAGTTGGCAGAAGTGATGGCTAAAATATAGGATGGTTAGGGGGAAGAATTCAACATTTCTGACGATGACGCTCTGAGATTTTGCACCAGATTGTGTGTGCCTGCAGATGACAGCACCAGGAGGACGATTCTAGAGGAGGCACATAGATCTCTATACACTGTTCATCCTAGCAGTACGAAAATATATAGGGATCTGCGAGAGTAGTTTTAGTGGAGTAGCATGAAGAGGGAGATAGCAGAGTTTTTGCAGTAGTGTTTAACGTGCCAGTAGGTTAAGGCTGAGCACCAGAGGTCGGCTGGTCAATTGCAGGCACTTTTAGTCCTGAGTAGAAGTGGGACTACGTATCCATGGATTTTGTTACTGGGCTGCCGCCAGCGTCGCATGGTCAGAATGCTATTTGGGTGGTGGTTGATAGATTGACGAAGACAACGCACTTTTGGCCTATTAAGGTTAGCTACCCTATGAACATGTTAGCAGAGATTTACATATAAGAGATTGTTCGACCCCATGGAGTGCCGGTATCCATAGTCTCGGACCATGATCCACGTTTTACATCACGGTTCTAGAGGAGCTCATAGGAGGCATTGGGGACTCAGTTAGCATTCAACACTACTTTCCACCCTCAGACCGATGGTTAGACTGAAAGAACAATCCAGGTATTAGAAGATATGCTTCGTGCCTGTGTTCTAGACTTTGGAGGTAGCTGAATTCAGTTTTTGCCGCTAGTTGAATTTGCTTATAATAACAGTTATCAGACTAGCATCGGCATGACACCCTACGAGGCATTATATGGTAGGAGATGTTGATCTCCTCTTTTCTGGGATGAAGTAGGCGAAAGGCGAGTTTTGGGTCCAGAGATAATTCAGCAAGCGTGTGATAAAGTCCGACTTATTCGAGATAGGATCAGTGCAACACAAAGTCGGCAGAAAAGCTATACGGATACTCGCCGCCGAGAACTAAAATTTGAAGTGGGTGATCATGTATTTATGAGAATAACTCCACTGAAGGGGATCTTGAGATTTGGGAAGAAGGGTAAGTTGAGCCCTAGGTTTATTGGCCCATTTGAGATACTTGAGAAGATTGGGTCAGTAGCCTATCGGCTAGTTTTACCGCCATCTCTATTTCAAGTTCATGACGTATTTCATGTTTCTATGCTAAGGAAATACGTCCCAAATTCTTCCCATATCATCAGTCATGCGGAACTGGAAGTCAGTGAGACTTTAGCATATGAAGAAGCTCCAGTACAGATCCTAGATGGGAAAGAACAAGAATTGCGCAATAAGAAGATACAGTTAGTAAAAGTCCTGTGGAGGAATCACGTAATAGAAGAGGCTTCATGGGAACTTGAAAGCGAGATTAGACAGAAATATCCCCACTTGTTTAGTGGATCATAGTAGTGATATATATTTAAAGTAATAGTAATTTTATTTTGTTTAGCATAGTGGAATTGTAATGTAGTGTATAGGATAGGTAGTATTTCAGTTTTGGGAGAATTTTCTTTTATATTTGTAATCTCCTAGAACTACCCATGTAACCACGGTATTCCTCCGCCATAAGTGAGGGCAGGTAATAAAATAAGTAGACCATTTTCCTTTACTAAATGATGGAGTGTATAGATAAAGATACAGATAGTAAATTTCGAGGACGAAATTTTTATAAGGAGGGGTGAATGTAACGACCCAAAGAATAATGGTATTTAAATAATAAAGAGGGAGAGAAATGGAAACAGTAATAGAAAGAGGCAGTCGACTTCGTCGACGAATACAAGGGATTTGTCGACGAGAAAATACCAAGAGGGGTTTTAGGCCATCTGAAATTCGTCGACGAGAATGTAAAGTTTGTCGACGAAATTACTTAAGGACTCATTGACGAGATGACGTGGTCTTCGACGAAGGTCACAGTATAAATAGTGTTTAACTCGAATTTTTACGCATAAATTTCAGCCAAAACCCTCACTCTCTCTCCTCTATGGCTCCTCCTCCTTCTTCTTTCGATTTCGGCCCCGTCAGTCGTCAGATTGATGATCTGAGGCTACCACGACGTTCCTAGCGGAGTTCTCTTCAAGTCTGCCGGAGCGAATTATTGGTGGAACGAAGTTAGGATTCATCCCAAATCCAAGGTAAGGGCTTTTATTCGAAATTTGGGTTTCTAGTAGTTGTAAGAAATGTAATAGACGTAAAAATAGTAATGTTTTGTTATGAAATTTATGGTTTTCAGGGTGTTAAGTGAAGAACCCTGCGGGTGTTAGACCCATTATAGTAGGGGATTTTTAGTAGGAAACAAGTAAGGGAAATATGCTATGCTAGATTATTTGAATAAGTTTTCAGTATAAAATTATAAATGTTCTACCAGAGTATTGTTTACAGTAGAGACTTATACAATTTATCAAATATGATTAATATGTTTTAAAATTTCTGTGTGGCTTGAGAATATAGATATAGTACAGAAACATGTTTTACAGTATTTTTTCAGAGATGTGTTTTACAGAATATATAGACAGTAAATATATTTTATAGCAATTATAGAAATACCATGATTGTATAGTGTTACAGTACCATGACATACAGATTTACCGTTAATTACAAAAACACAGTTGATATAGATACAGTTTTCCACAGCGTCATGGTTTATACAATTATTATAGAATCATGGTAAAATAGATAGTTGTATATAGAGATGTATTATATAGTATCAGACCCAGTTGGACCATACAGTTACAGAGCACGGTACCGTAGCTACATATAGTTTATAGAGTGCAACCACCTATTCAGATAATACGTGGTATAAGGTCGATCGCATAGAGCCCACGAGTGGATAGGCTCCCCATCATATATGGGTTGAGGAGGGCTGATCAGACTATGGAGTATAGTGATTTATTCCTGGTTGGCCAGTCAGGGTAAATCCCGCCTACGATGCACAACCCTGTCATGAGGGGTTAAATCATGACACTCAGTTATTCACAATGAAGTTTACAGTTATTACTATGTTTATACAGGGTTACAGAAACAGAATATATGTATATATATATATATATATATATATATTAGCAGTATTTTGAGTAGAAACCTAAAGCACAGAAATGTTAAGCAATAGGTAAAAGATGAAGATTATATTACTGGTATTGTACTTACAGATTCAGTGATACATGACTATAGTAATAGATTTTCACAGTATTGTAACTCATTTACCACACACTAGCAATAACATATTTCGTCTTACTGAGCGTTGGCTCATCCTAATTACTTTACATTTTTCAGGTGATCTAAGTAGGCGAGCAGATCAGGCTCGCAAATAGAGGGGCCTCAGTTTTGCCCTGTCAGTAAAGAGTGAGTATATTTTTGGGAGTATTTTTGTATAGCCTTCATCAGCTGAGGATATTTGGGGAACAATCATATATGTCTATTTTGGGAAACCTGTTAGCACTTTGGTATTGTATATAATTATATGTGGTTATGTTTATTTGATTTCTACTTCTCGCTGCTTAGGTTGATGGTTGGGTTTAATACAGCTTGGTATCAGAGTATTATAAATGTTATAATATAAAAAAAAAACCCAGTTAAATAGCAGGTTGTTACACTATCTGAGATATGTGGTTGTACTCTTATATGAAATAGTTACGGTACCATACTCTGTTGACTGGACTGATTCATCAAGGATCTGATGCCATATAATACTATTATATATTTATCTTTCTATTTTACCATGATTCTGATACAATTGAAATAACCATAACATTGTAATATCTTATCTGAGTATGCTATATAATCTGAATAATCTATAATATCTGAATGTACTGTAAAACCTGAACGTTATGGTTCTGAAGCCTGTATATCATGGTATTCTATAAATATTATAAAATATATATGTCTGTGTATATACTGTAAATCATAATTATATAAATCTCGTAAAACACATTTTTGTACATAAATACTGTAGATTATGATATTCTGAAAAACTGTATAAATACTGTACTGAACAAATACTTACTCAAGCTACACAATTAATAATAAATCCCATATACTGAAATTTATATAACTATATAATTTATACTCTGTATCTCATAATCACATACTATAATTTTCTGATAAAATTTCTGAATTTACTAGTATAGCATATTTCCCTTACTTGGCAAACTAAACTCATTTGCTAATTCCTAACTCATGCCCACGACGTTCATAATTCCAAAATCCTGAAATTGTACACACACACACACACATATTTCCCTATCAACCAATTGATATCCAGTATAATCTTCATACTCACATTTTCCTAAACTATAGTCTATTTATCATTTTACCTGGGTTCTTGAGATAACACCCGTTTGGATCCTTAACCCATGTCTGCGGTGTTTGGAAGCCCAAATCCTGAAATCGAAACACCTTAATTTAATCATCCCAACCACCAGTATATCAATATTTAATACAAAATATGGACTCAGAAAAACTTACTAACCAAATATACATTAAATAACCCACTTACCCTGATTTTGGGATGGTGTCCAAACTTATCAAATCAAAATTTTGCTTCGATTAAGTTGTAGAGAATCTCCGCAGGATCATCGTGGCAGCTTTTGATTGTCAAACCGGGGAGAGACCAAGCTAGAAATCTAGAGAGAAGGCAAAAGCACCGAAATTTAGAGAGAGAGAGAGAGAAAATAGCAACTGAATTTCTTCAATTTTTTATTTTTACGCTTTTATATAATATGTTGCCATGTGGCTTCGTTGATGAGACACGTGGTATAATTACCCAAAGAATAATGGTATTTAAATATTAAATGAAGAGGAAAATGGAAATAGAATAGAAGGAGGCAGCAGATAGCTTTCGTCGACGACGTTACATTATGAGCTCGTCGATGAAGGTGTGTTTCATCGACGAGAAGATACCGAAAGGATTTTTGGGCCTCTGAATTTCATTGACGGAGGGGAGAGTTCGTCGACGAATTGCCTCTTAACCTCATCGATGAGGTGACGTGGTTCGTCGACGAAGCCCATGGTATAAATAATGTAAACCTTAGATTTTACGCAGAAAAATCGGCAAAAATCTCTCTCTCTCTCTCTCTCTCCTTCCTACGGTTTATCTCTCCTCTCTCTTCGCTTTCGGCTTCGTCTTTCACCAGATCGATGATGTAAGAACCCGAACCATGATATATGGGTTAATTATGTAAAATAGGGAAAAAATGGAAATTTCACAGAATTCGTCGATGAGGCCATAATTCGTTGACGAAGGCTAAAGGCTTCTCGTTGACGAAATTCAGAAGCTCGTCGACAAGTAAATGCTGAGCGGCTAGGAAAAATTGGAATATCTGGCTCATCGACGAGGCTAGTGAAGAATTCGTTGACGAGGACCTCAATTCGACGAATTCCCCTGGGTTAAAGGCCTATAAAAGGTGCTTTTGGGTTGCTTTGGGGCTAAGTTTCCCCAAGCACTCTCTCTCTCTCTCTCTAGAACTCTCCCTACACTCTCTCTCCTCGATTTATTCGCCGTTTGTCACCTGAATCGCAAATCCAATGTTACTGCGAGGATCAGTGAAGGATTCTCTACGTTTCTAGCGGATCGGAATCTCGTTTCGGAGGATTTCGGGTTGCGAGCTAAATCGAGGTAAGGCTCGGTTTTCATTTCTGATTTCATATATGTGTAGTAGTATGGATTGTAAGCTTGTACTATACTTTGGTTTGTAGGTTTTGGAGTCTCGGTTCGTAGTTTTTGGGACCGTAAAGTTCATAGTTGGAATTCGGGTTAAGGTAAGGGGATTATGTTTATATCAGTTTATTTTTGAAATCAGGATCGGTAAGCTTGTAAGCTATGATCGTATGTATGTTTTGGCTACTTATTTGGGGAAATCTATCAGGTAAAAATGCGGGATTTTCGGGTTACGATTTTCGAGAAAAATTGGGGATTTCGGGTATCATCTCTACTTGGTTTGGAAAACTGTTGATTTTGTTAAAACTGTATTATTGAGGTGACCGTAATTCATATTTGCATAAACTGTATCCTTGAATTTGTAAATGATATGATTTTCCGTAAACCAAATAAGTGTGGTATGTATGGATTGTATATATTTGTTCCAGGTATTTGTAAAACAGCTATGTGGTGGCGAATTACCGTACATTGAAATGTATAGGAACGTGAGTTCCAAAATGATTCCAGTGGTTTGTAAAATAGTCATGTATCGGTTAACTACCGTGGGCAAGAGTGGCCGGCTCTATATCCGGGGTGTGAAATATCACCAGTATGTTCTGACTGGTCACTGAAGGGTATGTTCTACACCGTATGTAGCAATATAATCACTGTGGGCCTAGGTCGTCGCAGACTGGGTGACCTTGTGTAGTTATGTATGTGGCAATGTAATCACTGTGGACCTGAGTCGTCCCTTCGTAGTTGTGTATGTAGCAATGTAATCGCTGTGAGACTGGGTGACCTTGTGTAGTTGCGTATGTAGCAATGTAATCACTATTGGGCCTGAGTCATTGCATTGTAGTTGCGTAGGTAGCAATGTAATGGATGTGAGACTAGGTGACCTTGTGTAGTTGCGTATGGAGCAATGTAATCACTGTGGGCCTCGGTTGTCACAGCGTAGTTGCGTATGTAGCAATGTAATCGCTGTGAGACGAGGTGACCTTGTAGTTGCGAACTAGTGTGACGACACTGACCGTATGTTTTTGGGTATCGTATGTACTGGAATGGTTTTTTTTTTTAAATACTGGAACTGTATGTATTTGTATGAAACTGTATGTAATGTTTTGAACTGTATCGTATTGTATAGTGTTATGAAGTATGTAAAATAACACTGCTATGCCACACACTGATATACCCTGCTTTCTCCCTTACTGAGAGGTGTCTCACCCCAAATGTACGTACAATGTTTTTCAGGTCCCTCAAGTAGCCATAAGTAGCATCCTAGCGTCTGGAAGCAAGGGTGTCGTAGCTTTTGTTAGTACCTACTAGGTATGGGTTTTGGTATCTAGGTTGTCGGGATGGTTTTTGTAGACACCTGGGGTTTGCTTTGTA
This sequence comes from Malania oleifera, assembly GCF_029873635.1. NCBI lineage: Eukaryota > Viridiplantae > Streptophyta > Magnoliopsida > Santalales > Ximeniaceae > Malania > Malania oleifera. The sequence goes on from NC_080419.1 coordinate 12,632,871, forward strand.
TTATGGGTATGTTTATCCTAGATTATAGACTATGGTATGATACTGTATGTGTATAAAAGACCATATTCCGCTACGTAATTTGATAAGTATGGATGAGTTTGTGTATATATATAAGGGCATCAGCTCACCCCACGGGGTCGGACCCTCTTTTGTATTGTATCATGTATGTTTTAATTTGATACAGAGGCAGGTTAGGTTACTAAATTCACACCTGGGACCCACTCGAGAGTTCGGGGCATGACAGACGATCTGAGGCCACCATGACGCTCCTGAGGAAGTTCTCTTCAAATCTGTCGGAGTGGATTGTTGGTGGGGTGGAGTTGAAATTGTCCCTGGTTTCAAGTAAGACTTTTTAAGCGAAATTTGGTCTTACTGTAGTTATAGGAAATGTTATTCATGAAAAAAATACTAAAGTTTAGTTCTAAGGATTGTTGGATTCAAAGTGTTGAACGGGGAACCCTGTGAGTGCAGGACCAGTGCATTTAAGGGTTTTTTTTTTCAGCGTCATGTAAGGGAATAAACTAAAGCAGTTATTTTCCCTGTAAATTATTATTATTTATCAGTAAATTAATTTTTCAGGAAAGCATGTATTATATTTGAATATTATTGAGAAAATGCATATTTAGGAAAATACTACTGTTATACAGGAAATATGATTTTAGAATGAAATGTATGATTTTACTCAGCATTGTGTGGCATGAATATTATTTTACATGATAAGTATTGTGTAATGGCAATTTTACGAATGAAGTATGATTTTCAAAAGTTATGAAATATTACAGTACATTGTAGTTTCAAAATACATGATAATGAATTATTTATCGAGAATGATATGTATGAAACGTTCGGCGCAAGGCCGTGATTGATAGTTGGCGCAAGGCCGTGTATATGTATGCTTTTGGCGCAATGCCATAGATATGAAAGTAAATGGCACAAGGCCATATGTATTTACATCATTACAAAAAAATGCTATCAATCTATTTTCGTTAAACTGTATATTATCATGTATTATGTATTATCAGAATCCAGATGATAGTTTAGTTTAGTTATAGGAGCACGGTACCGTAACTACACAGATCAGATTACTATGTTCAGATTTGTGCTAAATGCCCCACGAGTGGGTGGGAGATGGATAGTCGATGTGACTTTCAATGTAAAGTTGTAGACGTCCACCTGGCAATCCGGACCAGGGTGTGGCGGGCCCATCGTACTTACAGACATTTTTTACTTGGCAGTGGTCGGTCAGCCATTGTCGGGTCCCGCCTTCGGGCTGCACAACCTGTCATGGGGGGTAATACATGACATTAGCTAGCTATGCATCCTGGGTAAATTTTCAGTATTATTAGATATATCAGACATTTTATGAATTGTATGATTTATTAGAAAATACGAAAGTATATGATTATTCAGTATATTATAATGAATGTTTTCAGGTGTATGAAATGTATTGTATATGTATAATTACATCAAATATTCAAGTTGTCATACAGCTGTATTTAGTTTATTTTCCTTTACTGAGAAGTGTCTCATGCCCTAACTTAAATAATTTTCAGGAAACGCAGGAGGATCGGCGGATCGAGGCCGTCGTTGAGATAGTGTAGTTCTACCCTACTAGGAGGGTAAGTTTTGATCTAGGAGCAGTAGATTGGTGTGGTGGGTTCCTAAATATGAATATATTTTGTATTTTTGGAGATTTTATATAAACACAGATATTTGGGAATGTAGTTAACTCTGGTATTTTTATTTTATGGTTATGAAAATGTGATTTATTCTTACTGCTGCTTAGGTTTTCGCTGTGAATGTCAGGCGTGTCCCTGTTACCCATGGGTTCGAGTTGACCTTAATTTTAAAATATGTTTTATTATAGAATAAGTTAAGCAGGTCGTTACACGTGGCCTCGTCGATGAACCGAAGATGGGAGTTCCTCAACGAAGGTAAAGGGCTTGTCGACGAACAAATAGGTCTGAATTTCCCTTTCTCTCTATTATTTTATTATTATAATTTTTGGATTTCTATAGAATGGCTCTAGCAGAGTTAAAGGAATTAAAAGAACAATTGCAAGATTTGCTAGACAAGGGATTTATTAGGCCCAATGTGTCACCCTGGGGTGCGCTGGTATTGTTTGCGAAAAATAAAGATGGATCGATAGGAATGTGCATCGACTATAGAGAGATAAACAAAGTGACAATTAAGAATAAATACCCACTTCCCCGCTTTGATGACTTGTTTGAACAACTATAGGGGACACAAACTTTCTCGAAAATTAATCTACGATCCGGATATCATTAGGTAAAGGTCAAGGTAGAGGATGTTTTGAAAACATCATTCCAAACACAGTATAGCCATTATGAGTTTCTGGTTATGTCATTTAGACTGACGAATGCTCCTGCCGTATTCATGGACCTGATGAACAGGTTTTTCCATCAGTATCCAGATCAGTTTGTTGTAGTTTTTATTAATGATATTCTAGTGTATTCAAAGAGCCCTGAGGAGCACGAGGAACATTTAAGGGTAGTTCTTTAAATACTAAGAGAAAGAAGGTTGTATGCAAAATTTAAGAAGTGTGAATTCTGGTTGAAACAAGTCACCTTCCACGGGCATGTAGTATCAAGGGGTGGCATTTCTGTAAATCCAAAAAAAATTGAGGCGGTTGTAGACAGGAAAAGACTGAAAAATGTGCAAGAAGTGAGAAGTTTCTTAGGACTGGCAGGCTACTACCACAGGTTTGTAGAAGGTTTTTCTAAATTGTCGAGCCTGTTGACAAAATTGACCAGGAAGAATGTGAAGTTTGAATGGACAAATGAGTGTGAACAGAGCTTTCATGAGTTAAAGCAATGACTCATCACTGCACTAATTTTGACGATTCCTTCGGAAGAAGAGTGTTTTGTAATCAACAGTAATGCGTCACACAAAGGGCTCAGATGTGTGCTGATGCAGTAGGGGAAAGTTGTAGCTTGTGCATCGCGACAACTTAGAGAATATGAAAAGAATTACCCTACCCATAATATGGAGTTAGCAGCGGTGGTTTATGCCTTAAAGACTTGGAGACATTATTTGTATGAGGGTAGGTGTGAGATCTTCATAGACCACAAGAGTTTGAAATACTTCTTCACACAGAAAGAGTTAAATATGAGGCAAAAGAGGTGGTTGGAGTTGATTAAAGATTATGACTGCACCATCAATTACCACCCAGGAAAAGCTAATGTGGTAGCTGATGCCTTGAGCTGGAAACCAGTGGTGTTGAATTAGGTGTAATCCTAAGAGGGGGGAGGGGGTGAATTGGGTATTTTAAAATTCTTTAAATCTATTTACCACTTAATCCCTACTTGTATATTTAGCAATGAGTTCTTATTACCCAATTAATTGTGTGCAATGTTATTCAACCTACACATGCAATACGAATAGTTTAAATATAGTGCTGAAAGTAAATAGTAAAGGGAAGAGAGAAGACAAACGCAGTTTTTACGAGATTCAGCCAACTTGGCCTACGTCCTCGCCTTAAGCAACCACTCAAGGATTTCACTAAAATCCATGCTCCTTAAATTGGGACGGAGCTTCCCTTACAATCCGCTACTTACAAGAGGCACAACTCCCTCATACTCCGCTGCTTACAAGATATACAACTCTCTCATCAAACACCGGTTCACACACCAAACCGTGAATACAATAGAATCTATAAAAATACTCAAAAATGCTTCCAAACAAAAGCTTGTGAGTATAATTCAAATTCTTAATACATTTACCATATGATATAACTTTAAGCTCAGAATGTATGAAACGATACAATCATTTATGTATGATATGCTTCAACACACAATTCTCTTTTTATCAAATCTCCCAAAATATTTGTATGAATCAATACTTTGGAGAAACTTAGGTTAAATCTTTGAATACAAAAATAGCTTTGAAGATTGCAAAGATTTGATACACACTTTGTCAAAAACAATATTTCTCTCAAGAGTTCAGTCTCAATGTGATCTTGGTAATATTTGACTTAAAGTATATATCTATATATCTATATGATGATAATACCAAAGATCAACAAACTTAATATTTGATTTTCAGAAACTATCCTTCAATATATATATAAAATTACAAACATAAATGATCTTCAAATAAGTAGATTTGTTATATTGAAAATATCAACTCTTTGAATGAAATCTCACTTGAATCAAAAGTGTTTAATTAATACCTAAAGCTCTTCTCAAGTGGTAATCTTCTTAATGAAATGCTTTGCTATATGCACACACAAGATCAACTTCTTAACAAGAATTCGAAAGTAGATTTTGCAATGATATAAAAAATGGATATCAACAAGTAGATCAGCTTTTATAAGAAGAACTCTATCCAACTAACTCTTTTAAAAAAAAAATATGATTTATCAAACCTCAATACTAGAATGAAGAACCAGATGAGTAACTGAGTTCCACTTAGATATTCTAAGTAGATTTGCCCAAAGTAGATGAATGTAGAGTGAAGAGCAGGCAATCGTATATCAATTAGCTCAAGTTTCATAGTTCTGTTTTCAACAAGATGTGTTCTATGCTTTACGTTGATCTTCTTCTTGTTTTCTCACTTACTAGGGTTTAGATATTCAGTATATATAGTGTCTTACCCTTATAATTGATCTCAACCGTTGGATCAAAAGATAGATCGCGTGTTTACACAATAAAAATTAAACTTTTAATCTTTCCAACAAGTTCATATGTCTGAGGTCTAGGGCCCAGACTACCGAAGTCACTTTTATCCTTCGAAAAAATAGCTTGGACACAGGGTCAGACGACCGAGATCAAGGTTCAGATGACTGAAGTGTCGAGTTCATACGACCAAGGTCAAGGTTCAGTCATCTGAGGTGCTTCTGCTAGTTTCTGTTGTTCACCCAAAAATCTTTAGACGACTGAACTCATTGCTAATCTAGTACTTCAGCCTACCTTACAAGAAAGAATTAAAACTGCCTAGATGAAAGATGTGGAATTATTAAAGATTATGGATAAAGTGCAGAATGGTCAGGGAGTAGAGTTTAATATCTCAGATGATGGAGTTTTGAGGTTCCGTACCAGACTTTGTGTGCCTGTTGATGTTGAAATTAAAAGATTATCCTAGAGGAAGCGCATCGATCCCTTTATACAGTGCACCTTGGAAGCACTACACTGTACAGGGATATATGTGAATCGTTTTGGTGGGATAATATGAAGAAAGAAATCGCTGAATATGTAGAGCAATGTTTGACATGGCAGTAGGTGAAAGCTGAGCATCAGAGATTGGTGGGATCATTGCAACTACTTCATATTTCCAAATGGAAGTGGGAGCATATCTCTATGGATTTCGTCACAGGATTGCCACTGTCACTTCATGGACAGGATGCCATCTGGGTAGTTGTAGACCGGTTGACGAAGATTGTCCGCTTCTTCCCATCAAAGTTAGCTACTCCATGAGTAGGTTGGCGGAGCTGTACACATATAAGATAGTGAGATTGCATGGAATGCATGTGTCCATCGTCTCTAACTGAGATTCATGGTTTATATCACAATTTTGGAGGAGTTTGTAGAGGGCTATGGGGTCTCAGCTGACATTTAGTACGACATTTCACCTTCAAATCGATGGACAGACATAGAGGATCATACTGATATTGGAGGATATGTTGCAGGCATGTGTATTGGAATTTGGTGGCAGTTGGATTCGGTACATGCCACTGGTCAAATTTACTTATAATAACAGCTACCAGGCTAGCATGGATGGCACCATATGAAGCATTTTATGGTCGGAGGTGCCGATCTCCATCGTACTGGGATGAAACTAGTGAAAGATAGGTTTTGGGGCCAGAGTTGGTACATTAGACTTATGATAAAGTCAGGCTTATCAGAGATAGAATCAGAGTAGCTCAGAGTCGATAGAAAAGTTATGTAGATACTCGTCGGCAAGAGTTGGAGTTTAAAGTAGGGGATCTTCAAAAGTAAGATTTCAATTGAAATCTTCCTAGACGCATTGCAACTATCTCTCTCACCTCTCATCGTCTCTCTCTCTTTCTCCACGCCAACTCTCTCTTTCTCTCTCTCTTCTCAATTTCTCAATGAATTTCTCGACCGATTAAAGAACGGAAAATACCACTGGGTTTCATTCTTGACCACCAACATTTTAACCAAAGTGGATTCGTGATTTGGGCATCATAGGCACCACTCCAGGGATAAGGCAAACTCTCTCTCTCTCTCTCTCTCTCTCTCTCTCTCTCTCCTCAATTTCTCTCAAATCTTCAGCCGAATCAACGATGAGACACTACCATGAGGTCCCAACTTTGATTCTGAGCAAATTAATCGGAGCATATTTTTGATTTAGGGATCCTAGGTACCACTCCAAGGCTAAGGTGAGGAGTATAAATTATGTTTGTTATTTTAAAAATTAACCAATTAAATTGTAGTATTTGATTATATTAGATTTTTGGAAATATTCTTGAGATTTAATTAAACTGTAAGATTTGATTATATTAGATTTTTGGGGAATATTTTGGAATTAGATTAAACTGCGGGAATTTGATCATATTGGTGTTTTTAAATATGTTAGAAATTAAATTTAAATATGGGAAGTGGATCATACCCACGTTTTTTGTTAGAATCTAACAGGTTAATTGGAGTACGTGGGCCTAGGAAATGTTAAAATAATTATAATTTCGTGGTAGAGCTAATTAAACCTAAGCATGTGAATACAGAGATTTGTGCAAACGCTGCGGGTGTCGATTTAGGATCTTTGTAGGCACGTTCTCAGTAAATAGGTAAGAGAATTAAATTATGTCAGGAATTTCTGGTAATTAATTGATTAAATTAAAGTGTGATATGAAAATATTATATGTGGATATTCTGACTTATCAGACATATAAGAAATAATACTTTTGGGACTATCCTATGTTTTACTGGATAATTATTATATTGTTAAATATTACTAAAAAACCTATGTGGCATGAGAAAGGATTTTGATTACTATAAAATGAATATGTGAATATATTATATGATGAGATGTGATTTATGTTGAGATAAAAACATATATGTTTTAAATAGATATGTACAGATATATTTTACACTGATATAATGATATGAGTTATATACAGATATGTTTAATGCAAATATGTTGAGATGAGATATATACAGACTAGTTTTATTAGATATGATGAAATGTGATATATATACAGACGCAAATTTCATTCATATGTTAAAATGAGATATACACAGACATGTGAGGTTATTGCATGACGGTGACATGAATGAGTTTCTTATTACAGATACAATACACTCATATGATTGTACTTTGGCAGTTATGTTATTTTGAACACAAAAATATTTACTGAGCATGATCATATTAACGTGAAAAATATATGGATGCAAACGTGTATATATGTATATAGATATGAGCACAATTTTTATGATTTCTCAGTTAAGTTAATTTTTATACGAATATGATATGATACACTAAAACTCATTTGCCACACACTAGTAATAATTTATTCCCGCTTATTAAAAGGTGTCTCACTCCAAGGATTTTTAAATATTTTAGGAAGTCCAGGATGCCAGACGGAGCAAGTTCCAAGATAGCGGAGGCTTAGATTTCCATAGTTCGGGGTATGTTTTATTTTTGGGACTAGAGTTATATGTTCGTATGACCCTTGGGATAACTAATGGATTTTTGGGAGTAAATGTAATTTTGTGAAAACTCTAGGACTCTAATATTGAATATAAAGGTTAGATGTGTTATGTTTTTCCGTTGCGTAGATATATATTTTACGTGTGTAGACAGGTGTATTCCCTTCCTTAGGTTTGTGTTGACTTTATTATTATTATTATTATTATTATTATTATTATTATTATTATGGTATCAGAGATATATGATAAGAAAAAAAAAATGGTAGAGAAAATTAGGGTGTTACATTGAGACCAATTTTAAGTATTGGATTGAGTCTCTTAGGGTTCATCTTGATGCTATAAATTTTCGTAGATTCCTAGTTTTGTCTAGAGATAGAAATTTCTCAATTAATTGGAGGATAAAGAATAATGATTTTTGACGAAGCAATTAATTAGGGTTTTTTCCACCTTTCTCTAGCTTAGCGCTAGTGCAATTCAATTTCAAGTTAAGAAGGGGTCTTCAATTTCAGCTTATTAGGGCTAAATTACCTTTATCCTTAACTTGCATCAAAATCGAAGAGTTATCTCTTATTCATGTGCAAAATCATTATTTTTATTGTGTTCATGTACGAAGAAGTTAGATTCTTGATAGCAGCAAATTGTTTTTGGTTTTGGAAATATATATATATTCAAGATTAAAATCGTGATTATGTTCATGATATTAGGGTTTGATGCAATTTTGGAAGCTATATTAAGTTAGAGAAGAATATTAGTGCTAGGAGAAGATGATTAAACAAAGGGAGCCCACATGTGTTTTTTAAAGATTTGTGGGCCGATTGACAGAGCCACTCAAACTACTAGACAATTTTTTTATTTTTTTATTTTATTTGGCCTTTAATTTTAAATTTTCATTTAAAATTTCTTTTTTATGCAATAAATTCCCCCAAAAAGGGGAAATCATTATAAAAATCCTTTTTATTTTTAGAATAATTTTCATAGATTTTTCTTGTTATTTTGCATTTTTATTTGGTGCTTATTTTTCTTAAATAATTTTTTTTTCTATTAAATAAGAAATGGTTTGTGTTTGTCCTTTTATATATATATATATATATATATATAGTTTAACTTTCAGTATTGTTTTAGGTTTTTATGAAATTTGATTTATTTATACAATTGTCATTTGTTTGTTATTTGTTTTTAACTAATAAAAATCTAAAAAAATTTCAAAAAAGGTTAATAAAGTCCCAGAAAAAAAATCTGATTGTTTTTGCCTTTCCATGACTTTTAGGTTTGTTTTCCCAAAGATTTGAATTTATATATGGTTAAAAAAATTTTAAAAAAGGAAAAAAAAAAGCCCAAAAACCCAATTTTTGTTTTCCCTCTTGTACAATAGTTGCTAATTTTGTTTTTGAATTTTTTTTTTAAGCTTAGGTAAGTAAATCTTTCAAAAAAAAAAGGTGAGTAGTTTTGGTGAGTATTTGGTTCCCTTTTATAGGTCATGGGTGATTGTGTCTTGCCAAATGTTAAAACAACTTAATTATTTTGATGATGAAACTTAAGGTGGTGTCTTGTGCATACCTTTGAGATTCTCGAGGTGAGAGTAGTCACCATATTATGAGGGATTAATCCAATATTTAATGAATGATAAAATTTACACTAAATAGCTTCATATGATAAAATCCATCTGAAGAAGGACCTCAAGGTGGTCTCTTGTGCATACCGTCGAGGATTTTGAGGTGAGAAGAGTTTTTGTTTTGTGCGGGGGGTACCCAAAATCTTAAAGGCTGGTTAATGCTAAAATGAAAGGATTAAAATCATGATGGATTGAACTTAAAAGTAATCATATGTTAATTAGGTATTGTTCATAGAATGAGTGTGTAGGGGTGCTAGTACTTTTCCTTCACATAACTGTACTCTTGAACTTGGCTTTGGTGCACAAACCTTTGACTATTGGTTCCTTAGACCCTAGATGAGTTAGTCGACCAATGAATTGATAGTAATTAATTAGGTATTCTAACCACACCTAGAATATAGTAGGTTAGTGGAAACTCCATTGATATACATTTTTTACCAACATATTATCTCTATTTAATTTTCTCATATGAAGATTCACCTTAATAGAGATGAACGTTTGAAATGTGTTGAAAATTTGGATTTGGCATTGAGAGTACATGAGCCTATGAAATCAAATGAGACTGTTTCTGTCAATGATAGGCCTACTATGAAAAATAGGAACACTCAAATCAAGCATCTCTTATGCTTATAAAAGTTTTAATAGGAAAATCCATTAGACAAAGTGTTCTCTCTCCCATTCATGGTGAATGCAGTTTTCGAATGCAAGCATGGTAAATTAGATAAAAATTCTTCCACGCTATAGCACAATCATCTGGTTATATTTGAGAGGATGGAGAGACTGGTCAAGGGGTGTGTCCTCCATGACTTAGATTTTGTTTTTATTTTTTTTTTAAATTTCAGGACATGTATTGAATATCTTACAACTAGAGTAAGAAATAAATGACTAACAAAAGTTAGAGTGTTTTGGAACTGATTCATACAAACATTTGTAGTCCTTTCGCTCCTGTAGCGATGGGTGGTTATAGGTACTCCATTACTTTCATTGATAATCTTTCCTAAACTGCCTTAAATTGTTTTATGCTACTAAAATAAAGATAAAAAACATGAAAAATTACTCGGAGTGAGATAATGAGAAGTGTGTGTGTGTGTGTGTGTGTGTGTGTTTTTTAATGAATTGCTGCAAAAAAAGTACGGTGTTGACAGAGGATGAGTGACTCATGCATTGTTAGGGTAAAAATTTAATAACTCAACTTTTAACTCAAATTGGTGCCTACATATATATATGTGAAGTGACTTGTGAGAAATCAAACATATAGACTGTATGTAAAATTTTAGGTGTATAATAAAATCAAATTAACAACAAAGAATAAATTGATAACGATGACAATTCATTACTTCTATATTAGGAGAACCATGATTTAGTATATTAATTTAAAATTTCTAAAAATCATTGATATTAAATGCCTAAAAAAATTATGTGTTTTAGCAATCTCTTTATCCATTCTCATCCCTTTTATAAACTCAAAAAGAAATAATAAAAGGAAGCTAATGAATCCCAATATAATGGAGGCATTACTATATATGTTATCAAGTCAACACCTGTAGATCAAATCTATGTAGTGAATTGATTTTAATGAAATCGTACAAAAAAGTTATTTGGTCGTAAAATAATATACTTTTAATTAACTACATAGATTGGTATGTTCAATTAAATAATTTCAAATTCATGGTTGTGTTTCACTCGTACAATGCGTGCTGGAAAATATATTACTCAAATATAATAATGAAAGAACTTTATTCCACAATCTAGAGCAAGTAAGTATACAATTGCAATTCAAAAACTTTATTCCACAATAATGAATGAATAAATTGATATGCTAAGTGGTTGAATGGATTTTGCAATTCCTAGAATCAAAACTCACTCAAATTTGAAGTTACCCTTTGAGAACAATGAACATATAAGCATCCAAAGACACAAGCTATCTTGGAACTTGGATCAATAGCAAAAATTAATTATGGCCAAATTCAAAGCTTTGAGTGTTACTAGATAATTAATCCTTAGTCAAAGAAATGAAAGAATAATATCCCTACAATCTAGAATGAATTATTTTATAGTCAAAACTTAGATTAAGTTACCTATATAAGTCAAAAGCATAGCTAGATCTAGATCTTATGCTAATGTCTAACTACACTCTAAACAAAGCATCTTTGAGTTAAAAATTTGGACAAATCGTCTCTATATAAAAGTGTAAGTAAAATCTAAAGTCTATAATTCCTAAATTAAACCTAAAACTCGTGTTTGCTATTTAAACACAAACTATTTTTTAAGTTGAAGTTTAATTTAATTTTTCTTCTCTTCTTTCTTGGTGGTGTTTGTGGTTGATATATGAGGACCACTTCTACTTAGTTAAAAATTGAAAAAAAATTCATCCCCAATGAAAGGATTAATTAAGCATTACGGCCAATCGTCTGTCACTAGGTTAAATCCTAGGTCATATCTTGCTATTTAAATTCTAAGTTGTATCAACTAAATTTCAAACCATTTATAAGTCAAATGCTAAACTTGTTTCTAGTCAATTTGTTTACATAAATTATCAGGTACACCACTGTACACATTATATCTAGTATTTTATCATTTTAGAGTTAAATAGTTTTATTTTTTCCTATCAATTCTTGTTGTTTTGGGTGTCATGATCATTAATGTACTAGAAAAAAGTATATAGAGATTTTAGAGAGAAATTAAAAACTTCAAGAAATATACTAAAAGAGAGTAAAAAATTGAAGGAAAGATCGTAAAATTTATTTTTTACGTATGTGACACATAGCCTAAATATACTTACATATAAAATAATCTAGGGATCTTACTAAATTCTAGGACTAGGCATTTATAAATACTCATCGATCTGCTTATGATAGCATAGAATTCGGATCTTTAACTTTAAGTCGTGTGGATTATGTACAAATTTCTTCGGAATTCACACAAATCCAGTTACAAAGCCTAAAATCTATGATCTTAGATATTATGAACCTTATATAAATTTTAGAAAATTAAAAAAAAATTTATCTTTTTTGTGATTATTTTGAAATCTAGAAATAAAAAATAAAATATTAGTTTGTACATTTAAGCAAACTATTTATTTTCTACCTTTTTAATATGAATCTTGAAAATTTTTAAAAATATTTTTTTGTAATTTTTTGAAAATAAAAAAAAGATGTTCTATAACTAAACAGGTTCTAAGTTATCTTTTAAAAAAAAAAGAAAAAAAGAAAATAAAAAAACTTAAGACTAAAGGTAAATAAATATTCTAAAACTTGAGTTCTCATGTTAGTTTAATGTCTTGACAAGTTTTAGTAATTAGGCAATCAATTGCCTTCTTATTTAAACTATAATTAGTGGTGAGCATTATTTTTTTAATTTTCTCTACTTGGCAAAGCAAGATCGAGTCGGTAATTTTAATTTTTACAATTCGGTTAAATACATTTGATTTGATTTTTTTTTTTTGTGATAGACTCGATTGAACTCGATTTATCTTTGGTTAATCGATTTAATCCAACAACATTAATTCATTTTTTGTTTCTTGTGTTTTTGTTTTCAAATAGCTAGCTAGTGAGGGTATGAATAGAATGAGGTGATGGACCACTAGAGGGAAAGGCAATTGTGGGATTGGATGGACCATTGGGCCGGATAAAGGAAGTTCATTCACCCACCCGTATTTGGGCCAATTAAGCCTGGCTTTACAAAGCCCACTTAAGGACAAATTAATGAAGTAGACCAAACAGCTTTGGATGGGCCAATGTGGTCTCATCGTATGTCCAGATCACTACTTACCTAGTTGCCATGCATAGCCATCTTGGATTTTTGATAAGGTTCTGCACTTGAAAGCGTGTGTTGGGACGCTCAACCAAAACCCAGTGGTCAACTTCCTCTCTCCCCCATTGATGAAGTCGCCATGATGTGCTCTAGTTCAATAAAAACAATAAAATTCTTGAAATTTAATTATATGTTGCTTTCGGACCACTTTTAAAAATATCTGTATGCTGTGTTTGGAAGTATGAATTTTAAATTTTAAATTTTAAATTGAAAAGATTTTGTTAAATTTTAATATAATTTTATATTATATCTCATTTAAGTCCATACAAATTCAAATCTAAAGCCTTTTTGAAAATGAAGGTAGAGTTTAGGGCAGATTGAAGTCATTTAAAAAAGACATAGGACTCAGAGTGAATCTCACTATCTGGGATGCTATAAGTTTCAAGAGGAAGGATTGTTCTTTCTTTACTTAACGGTATTTTTACTGCCTATATTAACACTTAAGCTCTCTCTCTCTCTCTCTCTCTCTCTCTCTCTCCACTGATCATAACTTGTATGTTTGACAGCACTCCAAGAAGTTATGCGGTCAACAGTGGATCCCACTATCTTCTCGAGATGGGTCCAAAATATAGGTTTTGAGAAGAATACCTCTTCCTTAATTTGAGGCCATTTTTGCCACATACATCAACATTTAATGATGCATTTATGTTATGTTATGTTATGTCAAAATTGTATTCAGGATTCATAAATCACATACTCCATCCAAAAAAAAAAAAAAGTCTCATCTTATTAATATTGTATACAAATATTTAAAAACTATATTTGCATCACTAATGATATAGTTATCTTTGTCCTCCACACTTTAGTTTTTCCCTTTGTTTGTGGCATTGTATATCAATTTTTTTATTTATCCTATAATATTGATTGAATAGTAAAGCTTACAAGAATGTTTTTTCAGGACTAAATATTGCAGAAATGATAATTTATTAATAAGGAAGGGGAGACCAAATGACTCTCGGTTTTGGAAATCAATTATGACCACCATTCCAGAAGTTATGGATAATGTTAAAATTTTGGTGAGATGTGGGAACTCTTCTTTTTGGTTCGACAGGTGGCTGTCATCAGACCCGTTATCTGTGAGCACTGAGGATATTTTGAACAAGAAACTGTTTATTAAAGATTACTGACTAAATAATAATTGGAACTCTGATTTAATACGGAAATTCATTGGTGCTGATAAAACAAGGGAAATTTTGCATCAGGTTCCGACAGGTAAAAGTGGGCAGGATTCTTTTGTCTAGAAGCCTGCCCCGGATGGTAATTTTTCTACAAAAATGGCTTGGGAGGCAGTGAGGAGCAGAAGTGATAATTTTTTGTGGAATGACTGGTTTTGGCATTCTTTATTATCCAGAAAAATCTCAATATGTTTATAGAGAGCCTTGTTTAGTTGCTTGGCTATAGATGATAGAATTCAGACCAAAGGAATATCGATGACTTCGGCTTGTGATTGCTGCGTTCAGAGAAGTCAGGAAAACATTGATCATATTCTTGCTTTAGGTGAGGTGGTTTCAGAGGTTTGGGGTCGGGCTAGTGTGGCGTTGAGGATTCCTTTCCAACGATCTCTTCCCTGGAAAAAAAAATGGAAAATTGGAACCACTATGCTAAAAAATTGTCTATTAAAGATATTTTAATCGGGCTGATTCCATGTTTGATTACGTGGTGCCTCTGGAATCGAAGATGTAAAGCAAGAATGGAAAGAGTTTATCAAAGTGCATATCAGATGTGAGAAGTGTTCAATTCTGGGTTAGTTTTATTGCTGAGAGCACCAATTCTTTTCAAAAATTGAAAAAGTCGGACATTAAGATTTTGAATGAGTTTCAAATTAAGCATCAAGGAGTTTGCGACAGATCTGAAAAAATTATTTCGTGGGTTAAACCTCCAGTAGGATAGATAAAACTTAATTGTGATGGGAGTTGTAGGGGCAATCCGGGTACTTCAGGAGGTGGAGAAATTATTCGGAATTGCCATGGCATGGTAAAAGCGACATTTTCAAGTTATTTTGGCAATGGTACTACTAATAGTGCGGAATTAAAAGCAATTAGGGAAGGAATTTGTTTGTGCAAACGTTTGCATTATGTTAATGTAATTATTGAAAGTGACGCGCGAATTGTAGTTGATTGGTTTCAGAAAGGTAGATGTACTTTGTGGTATCTTTGGGAATTTTGGGAGGAGCTTGTGGCAGAGTTAGAAGAAGTAAATGTCATGGTGATGCATCGATATAGGGAAGACAATAGTGCGGCTGATTTTTTTGCTAAAGAATGAGAAATGGGAAACAATATAATCTACGAAGAACAACATCTTCTACCGCGTTATCTGAAAGGTATCCTTCGGATGGATAGGTAGGGTCTCGTTTCCATTCGTCGTTAGTTCAACTCTAGAGTTTCGTTTGCTGTATTTCGTTTTGATTTTGGTTGTTTTTATGTTTTTATCTCCTTTGTTAGTTATGTTTAGTTTTGTTTGTCCTAATTTTGTTGGTTTATTTTAACTTGTAATCACGATATTCTTCTGCCAAAAGTGAGGGTATATTAATAAATAAATGGAGGTGCTGCCATCTTTTACTAAAAAAAAAAAAAAAAGCTTACAAGAATATAGAGCGACACCAAAAGGAGTGTAAAATAATTAGTTTCGCCATTAGTAAGATGTTAGAAAATTTACCAGAATAGAGCATTATAATGATGGTGATGACAATGAGAAATTATTAGGTAAACTAGGCATACCACACCATTTATAGACTAATTCAATTAAATAGTGACAACTCTTAAACACACAAAATAAGCAAATCTTAATTATTATTCCTTTCTATAAAAAATCTCCGTCTTTTTAATTTTTTATTTAAGAATTTAATGCATCCTTTTGCCTCTTATGCATTTGAAAAATTATATGTTTTAAAAGAAAAATAATTCTAAAAATTGAAAAATAAAATTGAGTTGAAGACATAGCACAATCTTATTTACTTGAAAAAAGGGGCAAAAATTAAACTATCATAAAAAAATAAATGAATAAAGTTATCTAGTAGAATAGATATAAAATTGAGAGTATATGTTTATATGAAAAAAAAAAATATAAAGTTGACATATAAGTAAATTATAAAAGTTTTTCTTAACTCTTTATAATATGTCTTGTGGTTTGTCTGATAAATTTTAGGAATGCATCAATGAGTAAGTTGCAATGTTTTCATCCTTTTGATTTGGTACCACATAGATGAGTCTAAGGATTTGATCTGATAGGAGTTATGGATCATAAAAAAATAAATTGAATTTGTTGCAGTCAAAAATTGAACGACCTTCATGATCCCTAATCACAACCACCTGAAAAGAGATAAATAAGCAAGGCTTGGAGGACCCAGGGTGTACTCTGTGGGATCTCTCTGATGTCTAAGTTAGGGATTGGCTTGAGAGGTTTTTTATGCAACAGTAAAGTAGAGTTTAAAATGAGATGTCTTACCCTCTTCTCTAAATCCCCATTTATAGTGATGGAGTTTGACCCAAGGGTGATGTGTCATTTATTGGTAAATTATGGCGCAAACGTGAATCGCTTTGATTGTTATAGCGTTGGCGTAGATTGCTTTGGTCATCATAGAGCTGACATCAATTGCTCTGGTTGAGCAGTTGACTTAGGTGGTAACTGCTCTCATCAATGTTGGGTTCTAGTCTCCTCTGGACTTATCCTAAGTGATATATTTGGGGTATATCAGTTGCCCCCCCTCTTCAGTTTCGAATTTTTGAAGCTTGTTTCCAAAGTTCGAAAGTTGTTGTTGTTGTTGTTTTTTTTTTTTTTCCTTTTTTTGGTTGAGCAGCTCTTCTTGAGGCATTTTAGGCTACTTGTAGTTTAATGAGTGGTGCTCTTCTTTTTTTCCATTTTTGGCCTAATGAGCTGTGCTCATATTTTGGGCTGTTTTTGGGCCTCTTGAGCGTTGCTCGTTAGTTAGGCCGATTCTTCGTTGCCTAATGAGTTGTGCTCAAATTTTGGGCAATCTTTTAGCCTCACGAGCGTTGCTTGTCAGTTAGGTTGATTCTTCTTTGCCTAATGAGTTGTACTCATTTTTTGGGCAGTCTTCTGACCTCACGAGTGTTACTCGTCAGTTGGCCGATTCTTCCTTGCCTAATGAGCCATGCTCAATTTTTTGGCAGTCTTCTGGCCTCACGGGCGTTGCTTGTCAGTTGGGCTAATTCCTCCTTGTCTAATGAGTTGTGCTTGTTTTTTGGGCAGTCTTATTGTAATGACCTGAAGAATAATGGTATTTAAATAATAAATAGGGAGGGAAATGGAAACAAAAACAGAAATAGGTAGCAGGCTTCTTCGACGACGTTGCACTTTGGATGTAATAACCCAGAAGAGTTACTCAGGGCCTTGTCGACGAGCTCATAAGGAGGCCTTTTCGACGAAGCCACGCCTCACCGACGAGAAGATACCAAGAGGGGTTTTTAGGCAGTCTGAAATTCGTCGACGAGAAAGGAGGGTTCATCGACGAAATTCCTTAAGGATTCGTCGTCGAGATGACGTGTCTCGTCGATGAATCCGACTCTATAAATTTCCAAAACCTGGATTTTTCAGTAAAGCTTGGGGCAAAAATCTCTCTTTCTCTCTCTAAACGTCTCCCTCTCCTTCTCTCTTCGATCACAGCTTTGTTTCTCGCCGGATCAATGATCTGAGACCACCACGACGCTCTTGGGAAAGTTCTTTGCAAGTCTACTGGAGTGGATCGTTGGTGGGAGTGGATTGAATTTCATCCCAATTTCAGGGTAAGACATTTTACTCAGAATTTGCCTTTCTTGTAACTATATAAAATGTTATATGTAAGAAAATACTGATGTTTTGCTTTTTGGGATGCCACTTTCAAGGTGTTGAGTGGAGAACCCTGTGGGTGTAGGGTCAGAGTTCAATGAGAGCTTTTCAGAAACTAAGTATGAGAAATATGCTATGCTAGGATATTTTACTTATATTAATAGAGATTTTATATGCATGTATACCAGTTATTATGCAGTTTTATAGAATAAGAGTATTAATGAATGTGTGGCCTAAGTAGATATTATTTGATAAATAATTTCATGTAGTTTTCCTCAGAGCGTCATGTTATATAGTATATATGAGCATATGTACATCTACAGTTTTATTTATATCAGTATATATATTTAGATATTTACACAAATAGATATATATACATGTACACAAATGTTTATTTAGATCAGTATATATGGTATTTATAAAATGTCATGTTTTTCCTAATGCCATAACACTCAGTTTATACAGACAGTTTATATAGACAATTTATACAGACAGAATATATAGTTATAGCATCAAGATGTTACAGACATGTTGTTAAGATATTATAGTATTTACAGTACAGAATCATAATGTTATGGTTATTTTGGAAACATGATAAAAACAGCAAAGATAATTATGGTATATATATTTTTATAGTATCAGATCCCTGATGAGATATTACAGATAGATACAGTTTACAAAGTACGGTACCGTTGCTATATACAGAATAGAGTGCAACCACATATCTTAGATAGTGTGTGGGTACCGTCAAACCATGCTCGGAGAGGATAGCGCTCCCCAGTTGGGTTGAGGGGGCTGGTTTGACGAGGTAGCAGTTCCAGTTCCGTGCTGAGGAGTGGATGTAGTTTGGCCGGACTGAGGTAGTGTAGAGTATAGTGACTTATCTGGTAGGCCAACCAGAGTTAAGTCCTGCCTATGGGTCACACAACCTTGTCGTGAGGGGTCAAATCATGACATACAGATTTTCAGGAAAAAGCACACACACACACACACACACACACACACACACACACACACACACACACACACATATATATATATATATATATATATACAATTTTACAGTATTTAATGTATATAGTAAGATATTGGCAGTACGAAAGATAGAAAGTTTAGATGATACAATTATATTTTAAGCTACGATTAACGTAAAGTTTATTTATACTGATTTTTTAGCTTTACAGTTTCAAATATTATTATTATTGATATGCAACTTGGTCGCCACACACTAGTAATAATATATTTTCACTTATTGAACGTCGACTCATCCCAATATTTTAACATTTTTTAGGTGAGCCAGTTAGGCAAGCAGATCAGGCTCGCGGATAGAGAGTCCCTTGGGTGCTCTGTATTTAGTGTAAGTCGATACAGGGGGGGTTTGAGTTTTGGAGAGGTGATACTTGTATATGTAAATATAATATGGAAAATTACTAGATTTTGGAATTGTATCTATATTTGTGGTTATGTGATTTATGTTTTTCCATTGCATAAGTGTGCCCACTATCTACAGAAATACTTCAGTACCTATCAGAGGTCTGAGAGTCTATAGCAAGGATATTTAAGAAATTATATAAAAAAAAAAAATGAAAAATGATATAATTTTGAGGTCGTTACAATTTGGTATTAGAGCCTAGGTTGTTAGGTTCTGTAGACTTTGGAGTGCAGCGGGAAACAATACCAGAATATATGAAAAGATTTGAGGTCTTGTTCAGTGATCTGGATACAAGATTTCGTGGTGGTTTCTGTGTAACGCCCTGAACCCCTAAACCCGGGTCTGGTGTGTTATACCTGATATTATCCTATTAAATCACAAATCATTAACATACCTACGTAGCGGAAAAACATAAACATACTCTCCATATATCATATTCCATAATACTGTAATACCAAAGTTTGCTATGACCTGTTTAGAAATCCATAAAATTTGTCCAACACCTGCATTTCCATATATACATACATCTCCAAAACATTCTAGTATGTTCACAACCAATTCTCTTACAACATCTTTAAAACATAATGACATAAAACATAAAACATAAAACATAAATATTTACATCTCCAAAATAGTATCAACATATACCCTGTTTCTTATATAGTCCTCAAAAATGCTAAAAATACCCTCGAGCTCCTAAGCCCGATCTCGAGGATGTCCTGAAAAAGAAACATTCATATTCGGGTGAGACACATCTGAGTAAGGGAAGAAGTATACATATTAAAACAGCGTGTGGTTAACATGAGGTAAATAGATAACATTTTAATTACATTTGCAAATCATTAACATAACTTTAAAATCATTTTCTGAACCTAAACAATCACATGCAAAATTTTAACCCATGAGATTACTTAAGAATAGGGGTAATTACCCGACCATACAAGTAGCACCCCTCTGCTCTGATACATAGGTAACCTTAAGGTCACAACTAAAGCATACTAGGGCACTTACCTTACTCAGTAAACCCTCAAGTGTTAGATTAATCTCGTACTCACGTATTCAACAATAGCTTACCAGCAAAGGCCCTAAGGATAGGGAAATCTACCCGCCCATACAAATAGGTTCCCTCTGCCCTAGTATGTTATGCAGCTACTGCCACATCTGAAGCTACTAATGCACTCGCCTTTCTCAGCAAGCCCTTAGGCGAAGAGTTCGCCTTGCTCAATCGTAACATGTTCTACATACATACATACTTATAATGTCATAATATATCATTCCTTTTTGTCATTATACATTCATACACATTCATTCATGTTTATAACTTAACTTTACATTTCGTTTCACTTTAAGTGACTCTTTCCCCATTCGTATCATTCACGTTTCACATTTCTTTTCATTACATTATCATTCCATTGTCATTTCATTGCATAACATTTTCGTTACATTCCTTCGTAGTACAGTTGGTCTTTAGCAATCATCAGTTAGTTTCCACATAGATATGCGCTATAATCTGCTATAGTTAGTTTCCACATAGAAATGCGCTAAAATCTGCTAACATGGCTGTTTTTCAGCTGTCTTACATTTACATGGTTGCATTTAACATACACAAGAATCATTGTCCATATCATATTTTATTCATAAGCTTTACTTACTTAAGGCATCTCATATATCTAACATATATTTGCACAAAATCTCATGCCACACAGTTTTAGCAGTAAAATTCATATACATTCCTTACAAAATAAGTCAACCCATAGTTAACATTGATATACTGAAAGTTCATTTCATTTCTTACTTAATTTTTTAGAAAATTCCATTCCGCTTTCATTCATTCACTTTCACATATACATAACTATATAAGCATTCTTAGGCTCAGAAAACATAATTTCATGGCTGACATTTTAAACCCACATATAAACATATATACTTAAATAACATATAATCCATTTTTAATCCATGAAAAACTTGATTTAATATATAAATTTCCCCCTTACCTGACTTTCAAACTGTGCTCCCCGAACCGATACCTGCAGCGTTCACTTGGACCCTGAATCCAAAAATCCTAACTTAAATACAATAAATTCCAATTAACTTAAATCATAAGGAAAACACTTATTTACTACTTCCTAGGCTCCATACAACATTATTCATTAAGGAAAACCCAAAATAACTCACTTACTTTGATTTTGGGATGTTTCCCAAACCTCGCAATCCAACGATAAGCTTCTACAGCCTTGAACAGAATGATCCCATGAACCTCGTGTCGTTCTGGATTGTCAAATCGGGTCAAAACCGGCCCAAAATCGAAGAGAGAAGGCTGGGGGATCGTTTTTAGAGAGAGAGAGAGAGAGAGAGAGAAAGAGGAGAGAGTGCCGAGTTTTCACGCTAAAAAATGAAAGAATTCCAATTTATAGGCTGGGCTTCATCGACGAGACACGTCGATTCGTCGACGAGGCACTGTAGAGTCTTTGTCGATGAGAAGATACCTTCGTCGACGAAATTTAGGGTTTCCAAAATTCTCTCTTGGGATTTCTTCATCAACGAGAAGTAGACTTTGTTGACGAACTCAGAAGGACACTCGTCGACGAATACAGGGCATTCGTTGACGAGGCCTGTTTTTCCTTCTAATTTCTTTCCTTTCCTTTTCCCTTCATTATCCATTAATCCATTTCATTTATCACATTTTCTAATTACTTAAAATTCCGGGTCATTACATTCTGTGTTTTTTCTGGGGTGACGATTTCAAGAAAACCATAGTAAACTATCAACGAGTTGTGTGATTAGATTGCAGGATTTGATTTGGGATTAGAAACAAGAGGGATTGTTAATAGAGAATCTGAAGTTTTAGTTGAATAGAACAAGTTAGGTGTATATGGGAAATAGGATTCTAAAATGGTGTTTTGTGTGTTTGCAGGATGGACCTAGAGGGTAGTAGCGCTCACGCTAGTGGAGATGATGGAGTGGGTCCTTCTGGCGCAAGCGGCGGAGATTCAGATGCTGTGCTACGTAGTATGGTTCAGCAAGTTATGACTAAGATTGCTCAGAGCTCTAGAGAATAGGGACGTCCATCGCTGTCTCAATGATGTACTATAGAGAAATTTATAAAGATGAACCCACCGACATTTTCTAGAGCGGCTAACCTTGCAGTTGTAGAGAATTGGATGTAGGAGGTAGAGAAGGTCCTAATAGTACTTCACTGCACCGACGAGCAGAGAGTTCTGTACGCTACGTATAGATTGGCAGGGGAGGCTGAGAGATGGTGGACGACCACTAGACTATTGGAGGAGCAGAGGATGACTCTAGTGCCGATGACCTGGGCCCGTTTCAGGGATATATTCTTTGATAGATACTATCCTACCTCAGTCAGAGAGGCTCGAGTACAAGAGTTTCTGAGTCTGTCCTAGGGGTCGATGACAGTCCAGTAGCATGCGGCGAGATTTATCGAGCTCTCGTGTTTCTGCCTATATATTGTCCCTGATGAAGTGAAAAAGGCTAGAATGTTCGAGAGAAACCTGAGGCGAGATATTTATAGGTAGGTGGCGGTACTCAGGCTCTAAGATTTTACAGAGTTGGTTAACGGAGCTATTATAGCAGAGGAGAGTCTACCCAGGGAGATAGAGACACAGAGCCAGAAGAAGAGGACCGCACCTTTGGGTTTTCAGGAGGATCCCAGTCAGGGTCCTTAGAGAGAAGATAGATCTGGAGGTGGCCAGAGACAGATGGTAGAGCACGAGGGATTTCAGGGTGGTCAGCCTCCTGCCACTTGTCCTAGATGTGGACGGAGACACCCAGGTGAGTGCCAGTTAGGAGAGAATATCTGTTATCGTTGCGGGAAGCCCGACCATATGGCTCGATCGTGTTGGATGTTGTCAAATTATGCACTGGCTCGTAGATGGTTTCGAGGTGCATATTAGGCGCCTCGCGGGGGTCAGCTGAGGAATACTGCCCTAGCGAGGGTTTATGCATTGACTCCGGGTGATACTGAGACGTTTGGAGACGTAGTTACAGGTATTATTATTACTTTACCATATAAAATTATTATTTTATTTGATACAAGTGCTACCCACTCTTTTATATCGGTGGGGTATGTCAGAATAATTGGGGTGAAGACACAGTTATTATGTGAAGAATTTTCTGTGGGTACACCGATGGGATCTATAGTGAGATGCAGGAAGGTGTTTTGAAATTTCCTAATAAGTATTAAGAAGAGAATATTACCAGATGATCTTGTGGTCCTAGATATGCAGGGGTTTGATGTGATACTGGGCATAAATTAGCTAGCAATTCATCATGCCAGTATTGTTTGTCATTAGAGAGAAGTGATTTTCAGACCTCCGAGTGAGCCAGAATTCAGATTCATGGGTTCACGCGTACGTGCCTCACCACAGCTAGTGTCAGCTATTCAGGTGAGGAGACTGATACAGGATGGTTGCTAGGGGTATGTCGCATACATAAAAGAATTTTTGAAAGAAGAATTGAAACAAGCTGACATACCAGTAGTAAGAGAATTCCTAGACATCTTTCTAGAAGAATTGCCTAGTTTACCGTCTGACCATGAGATTGAATTTACTATAGATCTATTGTCGGGATCCACACCAATATCTAAAGCACCGTATCAGATGACTCTAGTTGAGTTGAAAGAATTGAAAGAAAAGTTACAAGAATTGCTGGATAAAGGTTTCATCAGGCCCAGTGTGTCGCCTTGGGGTGCGCCAGTTCTGTTCGTGAAAAAGAAGGACGAGACCATAAGGTTGTGTATCGATTATAGGGAGAAAAATAAGTTGATAGTCAAAAATAAATATCTTCTCCCTAGGATCAATGATTTATTTGATCAACTATAGGGGACCCAGGTTTACCCTAAAATTGACCTGCGGTCGGGTTACCATCAAGTGAAAGTTAGAGCAGAGGATATTTCTAAGACCGCATTTCGAACCTGATATGGGCATTATGAGTTCTTAGTGATGCCATTTGGGTTGACGAACGCACCAGCAGTATTCATGGATTTAATGAATCGAGTGTTTCATCAATATTTGGACCAATTTGTGGTTGTCTTCATTGATGATATACTGGTATATTCGAGAAGTTTTGAGGAACATGAGCATCATCTGAAATTGGTATTGCAGGTATTAAGGGATAGAAAATTGTATGCAAAATTTAAGAAGTGTGAGTTTTGGTTAAGGCAGGTTACCTTTCTCGGCCATGTGATCTCTGAAGCGGGAGTGTCAGTTGATCCGAGTAAAATAAAAGCAGTACTGAATTGGGAAAGACCAGGAAATGTTCAAGAAGTCAGGAGTTTTCTGGGATTGGTAGGCTATTACCGACGCTTCGTGGATGGCTTCTCCAGGTTGTCTACTCCGTTAACACGACTTGCAAGGAAAAATGTGAAGTTTGATTGGATCGACGACTGTGAGCAGAGTTTTCAAGAGTTAAAGCAGCGGTTAGTTTTAGCTCCAATACTGGCTATTTCTTCAGGGGAGGACGGATTTCTAATATACAGTGATGCGTCCCTAAAGGGAATTGGGTGCGTATTAATGCAGGATGGTAGGGTTATTGCGTATGCGTCTAGGCAGTTTAAAGAATATGAGAAGAATTATCCTATCCATGATTTAAAGCTTGCTGTGTGGTGTATGCTCTTAAGATTTGGAGGCATTACCTATATGGTGGAAAGTACGATATTTTCACGGACCACAAGAGCCTGAAGTATTTCTTTATGCAAAAGGAACTAAATATGAGACAAAAAAGATGGCTACAGATTATTAAAGACTATGACTGCACCATTAGTTACCACCTAAGGAAAGCGAATGTGGTAGCTGATGCTTTGAGTAGGAAATCGATGGAACCAGTACTAGCAGCCATGGAGATTCTGCATTCAATTTTGATAGATTTGGAAAGGCTCAGCATAGAATTGATAGAAGAAAGTCCTCATGCAGCCATTGCCATGCTAGTGGTTCAGTTTACGTTATACGAGAGGATTAAAGCAGCCTAGAGTGATGATGTAGAATTGGTCGAGGTAATGCCTAGGGTGCGAGCTGGTCAGGGTAAGGAATTCACCATATCAGATCATGGAGCCCCGTGATTCCGTACTAGGTTTGGTGTTCTTGCAAATACTGAGATCAGGAGAATTGTTTTGGAGGAGGCTCACAGATCCCTATACACCGTACATCCAGGTAGCACTAGAATGTATCGGGATCTGCGGGAGTGCTTTTGGTGGAGTGGAATGAAGAGAGAGATAGTTGAATTTGTACAGCAGTGCTTGACGTGCCAACAGGTTAAAACTGAGCACCAGAGACCAGCAGGACAATTGCAGTCATTGTTTATTCCAGAGTGGAAATGGGATCAAGTTTCTATGGATTTCATTACGGGATTACCACCAACGCAACAGGGGTTAAATGTGATTTGGGTGGTTGTTGATCATTTGACAAATACCGCTCATTTCATCCCTATTAAAATCGGCTATTTCATGGACAGACTGGCAGAGATATATGTTCAGGAGATAGTTCGTGCTCATGGAGTATCAGTATCCATAGTCTCAGACCAAGATCCTTGGTTCACTTCATAATTTTGGAAGAGTTTTCAGGAAGCTATGGGTACATAGTTAGCATTTAGCACTACTTTCCATCCCTAGACAGATGGACATACTGAGAGGACGATCCAAACATTAGAAAAAATATGCTTCATGCATGCGTGTTGGATTTCGGGGGTAGCTGGACTCAGTTTTTACCACTAATTGAATTTGCTTATAATAACAGCTACCAGGCTAGTATCGGCATGGCTCCATACGAGGCATTGTATAATAGGAGATGCCATTCTCCTCTCTTCTAGGATGAGGTAGGTAAGAGGTGAGTATTGGGTCCAGAAATAATACAGCAGGCGTCTGATAAGGTTCGACTAATTAAAGAAAGAATCAGTATAGCGCAGAGCCGATAGAGAAGTGACACAGACACTCACCACTGAGAAGTAGAGTTTGATGTGGGAGATCGAGTATTTTTGAAGATAGCTCCTCTGAAAGGAATTATGAGGTTTGGGAAGAAGGATAAGTTGAGTCTTAGGTATATTACCCCTTTTGAGATGCTAGAGAGAATATGGTCAATTGCCTATAGGCTAGCTTTGCCACCGACTTTGGCTCGAATTCATGATGTGTTTCATGTTGTTATGTTAAGGAAATACGTCCTAGACCCATCCCACATAATCAGCTATGTAGAGATAAAACTCAAGGATTCACTAGCTTATGAAGAAATCACAGTAGATATTTTAGACAGAAAGACACAAAAACTGCATACGAAAGAAGTTTAGCTAGTGAAAGTTTTGTAGATGAACCATGCTATAGAGGAAGCCTTATGGGAACTCGAAGATGAAATAAAAAGGAAATACCCGCACTTATTCCAAGAAGACTAGTAGTAGTTAGGTAAAATGTAACTAGTTAGGTAATGTTTCTTTTGCAGGTACATGTATTGATTTTAGTTAGTAAATAGTTTTTAGTTTTATATGTAATCTTCCAAAACGTAGTTTGTAACCACGGTATTCCTCCGCCATAAGTGAGGGTAAGTAATAAAATAAGTAGACTCTTTACCTTTACGGGATGATAGAGTGTATAGTGGTGTTCAATCCAGATAGTAAATTTCGAGGACGAAATTTTTTACGAAGGGGATAATGTAATGACTCGAAGAATAATGATATTTAAATAATAAAGAGGGAGGGAAATGGAAACAGAAACAGAAAGAGGCAGTAGAGTGGATGTAATAACCTAGAAGAGTTATTTAGGGCCTCGTCGATGAAGCGACGCCTCATCGACGAGAAGATACCGAGAGGCGTTTTTAGGTAGTCTGAAATTCGTCGACGAGAAAGAAGGGTTCATCGACAAAATTCCTTAAGGACTCGTCGACGAGATGACGTGTCTCGTCGACGAATTCGACTCTATAAATTGCCAAAACTCGGATTTTTCAGTAAAGCTTGGCACAAAAATCTCTCTTTCTCTCTTTAAATGTCTTCCTCTCCTTCTCTCTTTGATCCCAGCTCCGTTTCTTGCCGGATCGACGATCTGAGACCACCACAACGCTCCTAGGAAAGTTCTTTGCAAGTCTGCTGGAATGGATCATTGGTGGGAGTGGATTGAATTTCATCCCAATTTCACAGTAAGACATTTTAGTCAAAATTTGTCTTTCCTGTAGCTATATAAAATGTTGTATGTAAGAAAATACTGATGTTTTGTTCTGGGGGATGTCGCTTTCAAGATGTTGAGCGGAGAACCCTGCGGGTGTAGGGTCAGAGTTCAGTGAGGGCTTTTCAGAAACTAAGTAAGGAAAATATGCTATGTTAGGATATTTTACTTATATCATTAGAGATTTTATATGCATGTATACCAGTTATTATGCAGTTTTATAGAATACGAGTATTAATGAATGTGTGGCTTGAGTAGATATTATTTGATATATAATTTTATGCAGTTTTCCTCAGAGCATCATGTTATATAGTATATATGTGCATATGTACATCTACAGTTTTATTCATATCAGTATATATATTTAGATATTTACACAGAAAGATATATATACATGTACACAGATGTTTATTTAGATCAGTATATATGGTATTTATAGAATGTAATGTTTTTCCTAATGCCATAACACTCTGTTTATACACACAATTTATATAGACAATTTATACAAACAAAATATATAGTTATAGCATCAAGATGCTACAGACATGTTGTTCAAATATTACAGTATTTACAGTACAGAATTATAATGTTATGGTTGTTTTGGAAACATGATAAAAATAGCAAAGATAATTATGGTATATATATTTATATAATATCAGATCCCTGATGAGATATTACAGACAAATACAGTCTACAGAGCACGGTATCGTTGCTATATACAGAATAGAGTGTAATCACATATCTCAGATAGTGTGTGGGTATCGTCAAACCATGCGCGGAGAGGATGACGCTCCCCAGTTGGGTTGAGGGGGCTGGTTTGACGAGGTAGCAGTTCCAGCTCCGTGCTTAGGAGTGGATGTAGTTTGGCCAGACTGAGGTAGTGTAAAGTACAGTGACTTATCTGGTAGGCCAACCATAGTTAAGTCCCGCCTATGGGCCGCACAACCTCGTCATGAGGGGTCAAATCATGACATAAAGATTTCCAGGGAAAAACATAGTTATATATATACATACAATTTTACAGCATTTAATGTATGTAGTATGATATTGGCAGTACGAAAGATAGAAAGTTTAGATAATACAGTTATATTTTAAGCTACGATTAACGTAAAATTTATTTATACTGATTTGCTAGCTTTATAGTTTCAAATGTTATTATTATTGATATGTAACTTGGTCGCCACATACTAGTAATAACATATTTCCACTTACTGAGCGTCGACTCATCCCAATATTTTAACATTTTTCAGGTGAGCCAGCTAAGCGAGTAGATCAAGCTCATGGATAGAGAGTCCCTTGGGTGCTCTATATTTAGGGTAAGTTGATATAGGGGGGTTTGAGTTGTGGAGAGATGATACTTGTATATGTAAATATAATATGGAAAATTACTGGATTTTGGATTTGTATGTATATTTGTGGTTATGTGATTTAAGTTTTTCCGCTGCATAAGTGTACCCACTATCTACAAAAATACTTCAATGCCTATTTGGGGTTTGAGAGTCTATAACAAGGATATTTAAGAAATTATATTAAAAAAAAATGAAAAATGATATAATTTTGAGGTCGTTACACTTATGGCCTCATGAGCGTTGCTCGTCAGTTTGGCCGATTCTTCTTTACCTAATGAGTTGTGCTCATTTTTTGGACAGTCTTCTGGCTTCACGAGTGTTGTTCATCAGTTGGGCTGATTCTTCTTTGCCTAATGAGCCATGTTCATTTTTTGGGCAGTATTTTGGCCTCACGAGCGTTGCTTGTCTGTGTCAACCGTTGTAGCCGAAAATTCAAGCAATGTTAGCACTTACCATATTGATGAATACAGTTACCACCCAAGTCAACTATTCGGTTAGAGCAATTGAAGCCAGCGCCATGATGACCGGAGTAATCTACGCCAACACTGTAATAACCGGAGTGATTCACGCTCGTACCATAATTCGCCAATAAATGGCATATCACCCTTGGGTCAAACTCCATCACTATAAATGGAGATTTAGAGAAGAAGGTAAGGTATCTCATTCTAAACTCTACTTTACTGTTGCATAAAAAATCTCTTAAGCCAATCCCTGACTTAGACATCGGAGAGATCCCCCGGAGTACAGGTCGAGTCTTCCAAGCCTTGCTTTTTTTTTTTTAATCTCTTTTCAGGTGGTCATGATCGGGGATCGTGAACGTTGTTTAATTTTTTGTTGCAACAGTTGGCGCCGTCTATGGGAACTTCATGAGAGGTTTTCTCTTTTAATCCTTGATCATGACTACATCAAATAACTGAAGGTTGATGCATTGGCTCGATTGAGATCGTCCGAAATGTCATTGTCTGACACCTGGATGTACTTGACACTGTCTGATCCACCACCGGTCGAGACCCTACCCAGTGCAAACTCTTCATTCGCGGCCTTGGATGAGACACTACCAGCAAGAACCTCCGCAAACTCTTCTCCACCTAAGGTGACCTCGAAGAATCCGTTGCGATCCTTAGCAAGGTCACCGGGAAAAGTAAAGGGTACGAGTTTATTACATTCAAGCAAATCAATGGTGCTTTACTCGCATTGAAGAACGGACGAATAACTGGGACCCAACTTACGATATTGGGAAATTTCAGATCTAATGTGAATCTGACTACAATTGATGTTCTATGCGTAGGATTTATGTAGTCAACGTGCCTATTCTCAAGGTATGATTTTTTCTCCATCATACAATAATAATTCTAAAAAAAAATAAAATAGATGCCACAATTTCAGCACTTGAAGAGTTCCGCCTTAATGACTAATAATAATTAATAGGATGTTCAAGTTATTTAATTGATTGAACAATGACCTATGCACCAAATGCATAGTGGGGTCATGACAGCTGCACCACCAACCAAATAAACAAAGCCAAGCTTTGAAATTCCAATGGGTTGGCCGAATGCACCATGGAGTCGGTAATAATGACTCTTACATATTCATGTGCGCTGAACAGTGAATTTGAAATTGCAATTAGAAATTTGAGTTGAAATTGCAACGCACATTGAAATTGCACAATTGTAGCAACTGTAATCGACAAAATCTCAAACAGCAAAACTGAGCTCCTTAGTGACATTCTGTCGAGCACCTGGAGCCCAATCAACTGAACAATCCACAAAATAATCAAAACAAATAGTAACAAAATCACCGTTGTCAATGGTAGACATCTCATAGATCTTAATCTCAAACTTCAATCTACCACTACACTCACAACCCCATGTCCAAAAAATCCAACATGGGACTCACGGATCAATTGGGATACAATCGAATAATCTGAGTTTATAGACCCCAAAGATGACACAGACGACACGAAAATAGTTTGCGAAATTTATAACACTGCAAGCTCACCTGCAGTTCCCTTTGCTGCAAATGATCGAACACTTGGTGCATACACATCCAAACCCTTTGAAACAAATTCATCCCAAACCTATTTCGAATCTTAATTGATATTGAAAATACCAGAACTCACATCTTTGACCCCAATGAAATCAAAACTGTAAGAACCTGTTGACTTGAACAACCATCCTGGCATCATAAATTACCAAAATGTTACTGAAGATATAGCCCAAAAAATGAGCACAAATCATTAGGTAAGGAAAAACCGGTCCAACTGACGAGCAACGCTCGTGAGGTCTGAAAACTGCCCAAAAAATGAGCACAGCTCATTAGGCAAAGAAGAATAAGCCCAACTGACGAGCAACGCTAGTGAAGTTAGAAGACTGCCCAAAAAATGAGTACAGCTCATTAGGTAAAGAAGAAACAGCCTAACTGACGAGCAACACTCGTGAGGCGAGAAGATTGCCCAAAAAATGAACACAGCTCATTAGGCAAATAAAAATCAGTCCAACTGACGAGCAACGCTCGTAAGGCTAGAAGACTAGCTAAAAAATGAGCACAGCTCATTAGGTAAAGAATAATTGGCCCAACTGATGAGCAATGCTTGTGAGGTCAGAAGACTACCCAAAAAATGAACACAACTCATTGGGCAAAGAAGAATCATTCCAACTGATGAGCAACACTTGTGAGGCCAGAAGACTACCTAAAATATGGGCACAACTCATTATGTAAAGAAGAATCGGTCCAACTGACGAGCAATGCTCGTGAGGCCCAAAAATGGCCCAAAATATGAGCACAACTCATTAAGCCACAAGTAGCCCAAAATGCCTCGAGAAGAGCTGCTCGACAAAAAAAAAAGCAATAATAATAACAACTTTCGAACTTTGGAAACAAGCTTCAAAAATTCGAAACTGAATGGGGGACAACTAATATACCCCAAATATATCACCTATCATAAGTTCAAAGGAGACTAAAGTCCAACATTGATGAGGGCAGTTACCACCCAAGTCAACTGCTCGGCCAAAGCAATTAACGTTAGCGCCATGATGACCAGAATAATCTACGTCAATGCTGTAATAACCGGAGCGATTCACGCTCGCACCATAATTCACCAATAAATGACATATCACCCTTGGGTCAAACTCCATTGCTATAAATAGGGATTCATCAAACTCTACTTTACTGTTGCATAAAAAACCTTTCAAGCTAATCCCTGAATTAGGCATCGGAGAGATCCCCCAGAGTACACCCCAGGTCCTCCAAGCCTTACTTATTCATCTCTTTTCAGGTGGTCGTGATCAGGGATCGTGAAGGTCGTTCAATTTTAGGCTGCAACAAAATTAAATTATAATGTAAATAATATATATCATGTTCTTAATTTTCAAAATTATTAAAAAAACATTTATATATTTATTCTTATTATTTATATTGCAATATTATTCTAACATGACACATTTTTTTTTAAAAAAAAATAAAGAAACAAACTTTTATAATCTACTTATATTTTAAGATAACTTCATTTTTTTTTTTTTTTTTGAGCAGTTATATGTACTCTCAAATTTAGATAAGTGGTAATAGGAAATTTAAATTTTTTTTTTCAGGTAAAATGATGCATTTGTATCCTAAACAAGAGAGAAAATTAAAACTTATTTTAGGAAGGAACAATTGAGTAGAATTTGTTGATGTATTTATTAAGAAATATCAACATTTAATTAGATTAATTTATAAATCTACCTAATAATATCTCGACTATAACTCCCCAATTTAGTAATTTCATGAAAGAATTTACTGCTTTTACTTGCATATGCTTTATTTAGATTAATTAAAATCATTGCAGGTTGTCTTGTTAGTCACCTCCCTATCCTCCAAAGTGAAAACAGATTGTAACCATGTTAGATTTATTATAGAGGTGTTTATGTCTGTTTATTCATAGTCTTGTGTTAGTGTTTGCATATAGTATTTAAAACACTTTGATTAGTTATTAATAATTCATAAATTGGGGTGGTTGGGTGATGTAATGATAGCTCTTTTAGAGATTTACAGTTGTAAGGGCACAATGTGGCATCAATATATGGCAAGTGACTAGCTAAAGCCCAATGAATTAATGAGGAGATCCAAGATTGATCATGGCTTGCATTTTGTATTTTTTTTTTGGAAGATAACAATAATAATAAGCCTTAAGTCTTACCAAGTGAGGTCGGTTACATAAAGTCTTTTTTTTTTTTTATTATTATTTTTTTCAATTCATCCGATGGAGAACATTTTCCTCTATCAGATTAAGGACTATTAATTTTTTCCTCATTATCTCATCATAAGTTGTTTTAAACATTTCCAAACTTTAATTGATATGTTATCTAGTCCTATATAGTTCCTTTATATTAACTTTAATGACTCTAATTTTACAAATAAATCTCATATTTTTAGTCTCCTCATCATTTGTCGCTTGCAAGTTCAATCTTCATTTTAATTTTCATTAAACAATTTATCAAAGTATCTTCGTCATCTTTCTTTTATGTTTTCTTCTCTTGTTAAGACATTATTATTATTTTTCTTTATATATTTTATTTCATCCAAATCTTTACATTTCATTTCTCTACTTCTAACAAGTTTATAAATGTCTTTTTCTCGTTTTTTTTTTATTTTTTTATATCTAATATAATATATAAAGTATCATGAGCTTTATTTTTAGCTTCATTAATAGTTTTTTTATTTTTTCTTTCTACATTTTTTCTTACATTTTAATACTTTTCAAGATTTTCTACATTTCTACAATTTTGTCATATTTTATACTAATTTCTTTTTATCTTAACAGTTTTTTGGACTTCTTGATCTCACTACCAACTTTCTGTACTACCTGAGTATCTTCCTTTCGACTCGCCTAAAATCTATTTTGTCCTTATATAAAATTAGTCATTCTATTCCAAACAATGTTTGCATCTGCCTTACCCCTATTGTCCAATCAAATTCTTTGATAATTTTATCTTTGAGTTTTACTACACTATTTCCCTTCAAGCTCCATTATCTGGTCCTCTTGCGTTGATTTATATTACTCTTTCTCTTCCATTTTTAATATGTTTATTTAATACTAGAACTCTATGTTTTGTAGCCAAACTTTTCCCTGGGATAACTTTACAGTGCTTACAAGATAGACAATCTCCATTTCCAGTTAAGAAGAAATTTATTTGACTTTTATTATGCCAACTCTTGAAAGTTATTAAGTTTTCTTTTTTAATAAAATTCAATATAACGAAATCGTAAAAGATGACAAAATCTAAAATTGTATCACCGATCTCATTTTTATCTACATATTCATGACATCTATGCATAGATGGGTGTGCATGGAATGGATATTGAAAAGTTGACTTTGTGAGTTTATTAACCTATGTTTAGAGAAGTTTTGAATTTATATTTGTATTAAATTTGAATAAGATGCAATTCAAAATGTTATTGAAATTTGTCCAAATTCACTTAAATCCAAATCTAACATCCAATTTCATGTTTCCAAACGCAATATATATTTAAAAATCTTTCTTTTTTCTTTCATTTCTCATCGAATAAATATGAAAATTTTCATTACTTCAAGTAATACCGATTGATGAGAAGGAAACATATGTGTGTTCATACAATTATTGGTAGCATCATATTTAGGATTTCAAAAGATATCGGAGTCTGGCTATGCATGGGTCCTTAGGGATATTAAAATGTTGACTTCTTGAGTTTATTAATCTCATGTTTAGAGAAGTTTTGGATTTGGATTTGGATAAAATATAATATAAAATTGTATTGAAATTTATTCAAATGCACTTAAATTTAAATTCAAGATTCAAAATTCATACTCTGCATAAATTTAAAAATCTATCTTAAAATATTATCAAGTCCATATATAATTTTTAAGCACATGATTTTATTTTCCAACAAAATTAAAATAAGTAGTTGAAAAAAAAAAAAACACAGAGTCTTAATTAGACTTTTCTCCTTTTCGCTTGATAAAAGAATAATAATATTATGTGTACACATACACATTATGTAATCTATTATAAGGAAATGTAACTAAAGCATGTTGGTGCACAAAATTATCATACTTTTCACAAGTTATCATTTGAATTATAACATTATTAAAATAAAAATTGATAACTAATGTAACACCCTTTTAACTCTACAACTTCTACTAAATAAATAATTTCAATTCTCCTTCATATCTTGAAGAAAAATAAAATTTAAATTTATATAATTCACCCTTGCACAATGTTTACCACCCTAAAATAAAATAAATTAATATTGTGTCAGCACATATGAATTTCAAGATTTGAAAAGATTAGATATATTTTAATATAATTTCATATTACATTTTATCTAAATTTAATATAAATTCAAATCTAAATATTATCTCAAGATTGAAAAAATAGTTAAATAAATTAAATTTATAATGTATAATATTACATGTTAGATTATTATTTTACCTAAAAATTTAATTTGTTAGGTTGTGAGTCAATAATATATATCAAGTTGCACATGTAATCTCATAGTACGTGAAAAATACAGAGTAAATACGAGTAATAAGACTAAAATTTAGAACCTTTTGAAAATCAGCCTTACTATTTTACCTAAAAATTTAAATTGTTTCATCCTGGTCCGTTGAATCAAGAATGTATATCAAGCAAATATACATGAAGTATAAAAAACTAGTTCTTCCACATCACATTATCCATTCAAACATTACTTTAGTGAGATGCCACGCTAACGCGGTAAAGTGGTGGGGCCCATTCGTCATGCATGCCGTATTCATCCAGCCTGGCTATTGGCTAAGATTTTATTGCGGATAATACTATATCCAGAGCTACGCGGCCTCCACGACACGACAATGCATGGGGTACACGTGAGCAAAACACACAGCAAAAAGAAAGAACTCCAAAAGATAAAACCAAGGAGGTCCTCCACAGTCCCCAGGCCACCTGTCATCCCACCATCATTCATCTCTATCTTCTTTTTCTTCCCCCTTCCTTTTTCCTTAAATGTATTTTTTTATTATTATCATATATAATTTATTTTTTGAAATGACGACACCGGAGCACTTTGAAGACTCAACTAATCCACCGAAATAACGATCTCACCTCTCTACTCTTTTTTACTTAAATACTAAATTATCGTCTCAAATGAAAAGTCCAAAACTTATAGTCTCCAACACTCCCTAATCATTTAATCAACAAAGTTTTAAATTTAACGCTCGAGCTGGCTGCTATTAGCGGCATCATATAAAAAATATTAATATAGGAAAGGACTCACTCTTTGAAGGTAATATGGATAATAAAGTCAAGACTCATATAGTTAATACGTTAAAATTCGAGTTTTGATAATTTTAACTATTTATTTAATAAATTATCTTAATATTTAAATGAAAAGAAATAGACGCATGAATCAATTATTCCGATAAATTAGTTTTTTTTTTTCCCGGATCAAATCTCTTCCTGAAGTTGTAATTTGAACTTCAACAAAATAGACAAATGTTTAAATGTCCACAGAGATGAAGAAACCTCAGATTTCAGAATTTACAGATAACATTCTAAGAACAATGAATTCCCAAAATCGAGTCTCTTTTACCACAAAACAAAAAATCATAGATGATAGATGATAAGATGAAAATTTTTTTTTGATTTTCGGGAGAAAAAAAACGAAGATAAAGGGAGTCTAGAAAAATTATTCCAATAAATTAGTTGAACATATAAAACATTTTAAATGTTATCATTTTAAAAATAGAGGGAATGGCAGTACTTCATGTGTTTTATTTTATTTTATTTTATTTTATACAATTTATGTTCCGTTTGCATGTCAATTCATTCTACGCTGTCCAGCTTTTTTTTTTTTTTTCCATTTTACTTGCTTATGAGATTTTTGTCATTTTACTTGCTTAAGAGATCTAGAAAATATTTTTTTTTTTTTTTTCAACTCGGTGGAAAATTGGGACCACGATATATATATATATATATATATATATATATATATAAATATATAAAATTAATTTATTGATAAAGAGACTGCCTGCATAAAGTCCATCCGCAGTATGCGTCAGCAATGGCATCAGTGTACCGTTAAGATGGCCCTGTCACCAAGATCCAACTTAATTAATGGAAAGTGGAAAACTACATACGCCCTTTAAAGTCATATGACATCACAGTATATACGTGAGTGTGAAAGCAGAGAATTGCTTTTTTTTTTTTTTAACCTCTATCCTAACTCTTATCCGGAGTGTCTGTGTATATATATATGGGAAACAAATTTCATAATTAAATACTAACTAGTAATTAAAGTATTTATATGCATGAACTAGGAAGTTAGTGATTAATTTGGGTATAAGAATCCATGATTAAAATTTATAGATCTCGAATGGATGTGCGTGTTCCTAAAAATTAATTAGAAAATAATTTACAAATATTAGAATTTTGTTTAGAAAAAATTATGAAAAATAATGTATTAATTTACTCCTATAAACATGTGAAGATTGAGGTCAGAAGTTGTATATTTAAGTAAAGTGGTCATCTAACATGGTATTAGAGTCATGTTACTAGGAGATCCTGAGTTCTAATATTATTATTTGCATTTTTTCTATAATATTTAAAAAATTATTGTATTTCCAATAATGAGTGATATTATCGTGTCTTTATATCTTCACTTGTTGTCGAATTGCACGTGAGGAGGATTGTTAAAACTTGATAACAGAAACTAAAAACCAAAAACCAACAACCTATTTAGTTAATATTTAAAAATGCTCATTTTAATCTTTAAATCAAATAATATTATAAAAAAATGATTAACATAATAAGATTGTAGAATAATACACAAAAATACTATAATAAAAATTTTATTATAATTATTTTACTTTCAAAATTTACTTTACAATAAAATTTTTATTGGTTATGATAATTAAAAAAATAGTAAAAATATTTTTTCATTGAATTTATTATTATTATTATTAAAATTTATGTATATTTTTTTATTTTAATTATATTTAAATTTACTTGATAACTATATATTTTTAATTTTAATTTAATTTTGAAGTGTATAAAATAGATTATTTAATCCAAAAGAAATATTTTTTGATATTAAAATTTTTGACAACAGATTGTCAAAACAACTAGAAAACCATAAAATCTCATTTTCAGTTTAGTTATTACATTAGAGCCTCCGTAGTCTATGTTTTAGTTATTACATTAAGGGTGAGTTTACTCACCTTTTT
This sequence comes from Malania oleifera, assembly GCF_029873635.1. Classification (NCBI taxonomy): domain Eukaryota; kingdom Viridiplantae; phylum Streptophyta; class Magnoliopsida; order Santalales; family Ximeniaceae; genus Malania; species Malania oleifera. The sequence goes on from NC_080419.1 coordinate 12,670,865, forward strand.
TTTTTTTTTTACTTTAATTCCTTCTTTTTTTAAAGTAAAAATTAGGTCGAAAGTGTTTGGTAACCAATTTTTCCAAATTTTAAAAACTAACTTTTAACTTTTTTTAGTTAACTTTTAAAAGTTATAGATTTGAATCTTTTAAAAGTTAAAATTTCACTTTTTCTCTAATAAGTTATTAAATTCCAATATTGTCTTTATTTTTTTCAAATATTAAAAAAATAATTAATGCTTTAATAATTTTTTTAAAGAATATATATATATATATATATATATATATATATTATGTAATGCCCCGGACCCGCAAGTAGAGCACGGGGTGTTATGTGTTCCTTCCACCTATCTCTGATACCACAATTATCATGCACGCAGCGGAATTAATTATATATCCTTAATTAAAATACCAGAGTACCTATACAACCAAAAAGGGTATATCCATTCCACCATATTACATAGTCAGAACTATAAAACATAATCAAAATACATCTGAGTTTTTACAGCCATTCACGCTATGTTATACTATCAACTCTACTTTGGAGCTTTCTAAGATCGATCACCAGAAGGTCCTGAAAAAGATGAGTTGTATTTTGGAGTGAGACACTTTTCAGTAAGACGAAATAGATTATTATGAGTGTGTGGCTATCATGAGTTTAGTATATACAAAATATAACCATTTGTTAATCAATAATAACAACTGTTAATACATTTATAGACTATACTCACATATACATCATTATTTATAAACGAGAGTTCCCAAAAATTGGGGAGATTATAAGCCCATAACATGTAACGCCCATTTGTTCTGATACCTTATATAACCTTACCTATTTAACTTGGGTGGTGGCTACAACCGATACTTATCAGGGTAGTTGCCTTACTCAGCAAGTTCTCGAAGCGGAGAGTTTACTTCGCCCCAATCATATGTGATGTAACAGTATAAAATACATTTAATATTTTACTATAAATAATTTTCACTTGAAACCTATAACTCACACCTATATAAATACTATAAACTGTAAGTTGTTAATACTTTTTCAATTATAAGTTGTGTACTGTAAATACTTTGCAACTATATTCTGTGATATAACCTCTAGAATACTCTGCTCTGTTATACTCTGTTTTTATATGCTCTGTTTTCATATACTTTACTCTATGATACTCTCGTTAAATTTACAAATATGAATATAAGAATTCACCCCCGAATGGATAAATGACATGCTTCCCTCCATGATGGGTTGTGCGGCCCATAAGTTGGACTTTAATCCTGATCGACCTACCACCAGGTTAAGTCAACTACACTGTATGTCTACTAGTACGAATGGCCATCCCATAGCTGGTCTAGACTCAAAGTGGGAGCCCTATACTTCATTGGCACAATCGACTATTTAATACTAATACTCTCTCTTAGAGACGTGTGGTTGCACTAAACTCTTCATTATTGTAATTGCGGTACCGAGCATTCTATTGTTCATTGGAGTTCTTAAACTATACTTTACAATTTAATAAAACTACTCGTGGTCTATATGCCACTATAAACAGTTACTATACATGCATTGTTTTCAACCATTCTAGAAAATAATATAACCCCAACACAATTCCAGTATACAATTATATCAAACTATAAACTCATAATTTTAATTAAACAATAATACTCTTGCTCATGCTACACGATTTGAGTGTTTCTCATAATTATATAAACTACTGGAAAACTAGTCGTTCTATACTTAATATTTGTTTTATCGAAAACACAGATTTAATCATCTCCACAATTTATCTAACTCAAAATATGTATTTAAAGGAAAAACGGAGATAACCAACCCTACTCACTTTAATTCTTTACAAAATACGCATAATAAACCAAACCAATAATTTTAACCAGTCAAATGATTCAAAAAATTCATTACAATAATCCAGATATAAGATACTTTAATTCAATCGGTTAAACTTTGAAATATAATTATTATAAAATTCTCAAGCTCACAAAAGCCAGTTTAATCAACTCATAATAATAATAATAATCCAAAATTCAATTTTCATATGCTAGAATATTCATAAAAACATGTATATAATTCCTGTAATCTCATATTACAATTTAATCGGTTAATTTATAAAAATTCCTGATATAATCTATTTCCCTTACCTTATCCTAGGAGTGGTGCCTACGATGTTCTTACGACAAATCCGCTCCGATTGAAATGTTGGTGGTCGAATTTGAAATCCAAAAGTATTTTTCGTTCTTCGATCAACTCACATTTGATTGAGAAAATCGAGGAGAGAGGAAGTAAGGGCGTGAGAAGAGAGAGAGTGAGAGAGAATTCGTTGGGGGGGGGGAAGATTCTATTTCTTCGTGAAGCTCATAATCTTTAGGAAAATATATATATATATATATAAAATAATAATAATAATAATATAATATTATTATATTATTATATTATATTATGTTATTTAATTAATTAATAAAATATTTAATTTTAATTTTAAATTTTATTTTAAATTTTTTTTCGGATTACTACATTTTAAACACTTTTATATACCATACAATTTTTTTTTTTTTTATCAAATACTCAAAGTCAGTTCTTTTCTTTTCAACAGTTTTTTTTTTTTTTTTCACAGTAAAATTAAACATTTTTAATGTAACATAATATTTTTTTAAAAAAATTATTTTAAAAGTCACGAGCGTTGAACTAAGCTTAAATTTTAAGAATATGCATATTTTCTCTCCTATGATATTACCTTTATTTATTTTTTGAAGTATCTTGTAAGACCTAATTTCCCCCCTTTGATGACATATGTGTGTGTGTGTGTGAATGAGAGAGAGTTTAAAAATAATAAAAAAATATTAAATAAAATTTTGTTTTGTTGATGTTTTAAAAGAGTCAAATACACTGTTCTAGTCAAGGCTGAACTTCAAAATTCAAATATGACAAAAGTTAATCAAAATTTAATTATTTATGTTAAATCTCGAGGTATAAAACAAACCTATTTAATTAAGAAATTTCTAAATATTTTTCACTGAAAATAAAATTTCTAATTGAACAATAATAATTCTTAGTTCTATAATTATATAAAAAACCATATTCTGTACCTACATAATCTTATCTCTCCAATTTACAAACCCGCGAAGGGGGATGTCCTCGCAAATCAATTTGAGCACAACTCCATGCCTCCCCTCCTATATTTCAACTGAAACGAAAGTCTTCACCCTTTAATCTTTATTGCCTAAAACATTGCTTTAGGAAATTTCCAAACACCGCCTAAACATAAATAAATAAAATAAAATAAAATGTCGGCTGCAGGTCGATTTGAATCAATGGGTAAGTTGGCGACGGCTTTTCGGTCCATTCTGGCAGTAAGATATCACACGTGTCCAACACGTGGCATCCCTCCAGTGGTATCTCTCCTACACGTTTAATCAACTTGATCTTTGGAGACTTTGACTTAACCAGGCCCTGTGGAAACTGGCAAGTCAGTGGCGCGATCATTCACATTACGTGGCTGGCGACCGCGCACACTCACCATCAAGCTCTCACACCCTGGTTGGGCGGCCCCAGACGGACACACCGAAACCTAACCATGGCCCCTGGACAAATGGTTTTAGACTCGTAGAGTAATAGGCTATGGCATTATGCATAACTCTCCAATTTGTCCTCTGAAAGCCTTCGGTTGACTGGCGCGCCAGCCGCCGTTGCTGAGATATCACGTGGAAATATCATACTGGTGAGAACCCACCCATTTTATCTAAACCACAGATTCCCGAGCTCCTACTCCAAATTTCTATATAATGAAGTCTCCCAACGGATAATCTCCTTCATTGCTTCCTCTGCAACTTCCCATAGTCTCTATTTCTTCTTCTTCTACTTCTTCTTCTTCTTCTTCTTCTTCTTCATCGATCGTCTGTTGGATTTATTGGGTGAGGAGAGAGCGTGCGCCTGTAAGATTTCTAGGCAGGTGGGTCTGCGTTCTATTGTTCTTAGTGTTTCTCTAATTCAGCCAGCACAGAGCGGCGAAGCAGACCAGAGCAGAGCGTGATGCCTGGCGGAGGATTCTCGGCCCCCTCGGGGGGATCCACCGAGTTCGAAGCGAAGATCACTCCAATCGTCATCATCTCCTGCATAATGGCCGCCACCGGAGGCCTCATGTTCGGCTACGACGTCGGCGTTTCAGGCAAGTGTTCTTTCATTTTTCACAAATGTATATACATGTTGTAGCTAGCATCTGGTTTAGCTGATAATGGCCGGCGACCGCCATGGCCGCCTTGTTTCTTCCTCTCTGGTGTTAAAATTTGAAAAAGTTAAATGTCAGGAGAGATTCAAAATTTGAGGAAATACGGTACTGCAGTCCGGAGTACTGCAGATTAAAATTACCAAAAACACCATCGGCTATCCCTGCCATCGTACAGGGACGATTAACTAACTGTGGTTCACCTTTTTCCATGCACCCATCGAAGAGACTTCATTACGTTTGTCAGAAATCGATGCAGTCCATTTGAACTGAACCGCATCGTTTCGTCATCTCTCGATCTGACGAACAGAATCAGTAACTGCTTTTACTAACCTGCACCGCGTGCCCGTTAACTACTTTTCATCATCCATATCCGGATTCCGGATATCCCCATTCTGTCATTTGAGAAAATCATTTTCTCAGTTATTTATCTAAATATTTATGAATATAGTAAATTAATTTTAACGGTGGAATGGTGCAGGGGGAGTGACTTCCATGGACCCCTTCTTAAAGAAATTTTTCCCGGTGGTTTACCGGAAAACCCAAGACAAGACTATAAACAGCAACTACTGCAAGTACGACAATCAAGGCCTGCAAATGTTCACGTCGTCGCTCTACCTCGCCGGCTTAATAGCGACGTTTTTCGCGTCGTACACGACGAGAAGGTTGGGGCGGAGGCTAACCATGCTGATGGCCGGCGTTTTCTTCATATTTGGGGTGGTGTTCAACGCAGCCGCCCAGGATCTCGCCATGCTCATCGTTGGGAGGATCCTGCTTGGTTGTGGAGTCGGTTTTGCTAATCAGGTACACCAGAGCTGGGAATGTCAATGGAAATAAAATTTTGTCTCTAAATTTTTAGCATTTTGGATTTTAATTTAGGGGTATTTTATCATCTGGGTATTTTTTGAGCATATTTATATCACAAGAAATTGAAATTTAATGAGTTGCACAGTACAGTTTAAATTTGGCGGTGCTAAACATCATGAATTTTTTTTTTTTTTTAAGATATTGGGTGCGTGCCGACCACTTCAATAGGTGGGTCTCACGTCCAATATATATTGCAATTAGCTGTTTGTCAATTTTTTTTTAAAAAAAAATTGTCCAAATTAGAATTAAACTTTTTAAGTAGTTGTCATTAAAAGTTCAGTAAAGAAGGTATAATTCAAGAAAACTTTATCTACTTGTACAGCTATTTATTTGAAAAAAGTAGTTGCTGGTTCATGAACTTGACTGTGACTCCGCCCTGTATTATTTATGATCTGGAATCTGGATATGGTTATGATGCCATGTGAGAGGGAGATCATATGGGATCACCCCAATCTTAAATTATTATTCATCACTGGAACTTCTGGGGGAGTTGGTCTGACTTTGGGGTGGTCATGGCACCTAGAAATTAAGGGCAGGTGGAACTTTTGGCTGGGGGACAAAGCAAAATGATACTGCTTCTGAATTTGTAGTTTGCTTCTCATGAATTTTTTGGCACCAATCGTACCCTTTCCCAATTTGTGACTTGATATGATCAGTTTGCCATGTGGGGGATCAAATAGGCTCAACCTAACCTCGCCCCATAGTTTAGGTGCTTACGGGTCAAATCACACAACATATATGAGTCTATGACAATTGGGTGATTCCGTTTCAATCTCAAGCATCCATCATAGTTTTCGGCTACCATCCGATTATGACTTTTTATGTCTTTTAGGACTGCAAGCTTGTGATTGAGGTATTTAATCTTTAGATTTTTGTTACAGTGATAAACATTGAGCATCTATCGCAGTTTTTTAGCACCATGTGAATTAAGACTTTTTTTTTTCTTTTAGGACTGTCAAGCATGTGAATTGAGGTCTTCAATTTTATTTGGGAGTTGTTGCCCACATAAGATGGCAAACCAAATCCAATTTTTTTGGGTAGCTTCAATTTTTCCTTGCTTAAAACATCTTTCCTTTGAAAAATTAGCGTTTTTTGTTGAATAAAGTTGAGCCATAGGGGGGGGGGGGGGGGGGGGGGTGGGGGGTTCGGGTGTGGTGGTGATGGTGGTTTAGATCATCTCTTTGTTTATCTTACCCTTCTATTATTATTATTATGTGGATCTGAACCTCAATTCTCAAATTCAACTGTCTACGTAAGAAAGACTGCTCACGGAGGAGAAATTCAGAAAACAACCTCAGCTGCTACATGTGATCAGTGGTTGATTCCGTGCGGCGACTGCCATGTAATAGGAATAAATCTGGCTCACTGCTCGAGAATCAAAATAATTGAAAAATGAAACTACGGGAGAAAATGGGAATTTATTTAGGGCGATTCTTTCGACCATACTAAATTCAATTTGGGTGTTTTTGGTTCTACAGTTCTTGCTTATTAGGGAGTACTTGAAAAATTGGTTCATTTTTTTGACCTGGGTATGTTGTGCTTTGTTTAAAACAGGCGGTTCCCCTATTTCTGTCAGAGATTGCACCCACAAGAATCCGTGGAGGACTGAATATCCTCTTCCAGCTCAACGTCACCATAGGCATTCTCTTTGCCAACCTTATCAATTATGGCACCGCAAAGTAAGTTCAGTCGTCCTCTTACCTCATCTTCTTGTCTTGCGTGATGCATGTGCACTTTTTTAATCTGCAAGACAAGGAAATTTCAATCTTCCTTGATTATGACACTGTTGTTTATATTTTCAAAGGGAATATTGTAGTTGTTTCGGTTCAAAGTGCCTGGGAGAGTCCCACGGACGCCCACTTAGAAAACAGACAATTTTCATTAGCTTTGTTTAGTTTTCTCAATCTTTAATATAATTTTTTTCCCATCCAAGGGTAGCTCATTTTCATCCCAAGCCCCTTTTTAGCTCGTCAAAGTTAAAACCTAAGACTTTTCGAATATGAAAATCTTAAGTCATGTGAATTTTTAACTATTTTAACAGCTTCAATTCTATATGATATGTCTATAGTTAAATGCAAATTTTCATATGCATGTCTTCCCTGTTATCTTTTGGCTTTGTTGCTGACCATCGGTACCCATTATCTTGCAACCGCAGAATCAAAGGCGGATGGGGTTGGAGGCTGTCACTGGGGTTGGCTGGAATTCCTGCATTCCTCTTAACCCTGGGGGCCCTTTTGGTCGTAGACACCCCCAACAGCCTCATCGAGCGCGGTCGTTTGGAAGAAGGAAAAAGAGTGCTTAGAAAGATAAGGGGCACCGACAATATTGAACCTGAGTTCCTTGAGCTTGTGGAGGCAAGCCGAATTGCTAAAGAAGTCAAGCACCCTTTCAGAAATCTCCTTAAGCGGCGGAACCGGCCCCAACTCGTCATAGCAGTAGCCTTGCAGGTTAGCATATACTATGATATAGAGAATAAATGCCTGCCAAGATTTACCAAATATATTTCTTAAGGTTTGAATATACTATACCCACCATAGTCTTTGGGGGCATTTTCATATTGTCCCTATTTCTGTTCGATTACTACTTTACCTAAAAATTTGAGTTATTAAATTATGAATCAATAATGCATATAAAGTTTTTAACACTTTTCTGCACATACAAAGATAAACATACGATAAATAAAAGTGGACAATAAGACTAGAACCTAGAACCCCATAAAAATTGGTTTTAATACCATGTTAGATTACCATTTTATCTAAATGTTTAAACTATCAGGTTGTGAGCCAATAATATATATCAAGTTTTAATACTTTGGCACTTTACCCACTCGAGATTAGGTCTCTTTAAATCCACTACTCACTTTTTGTTTCATTTGCCTAGCCCGTGTGGCTGGGAATTTGCAAATAAAACCAAATGTAATGACTTTTAACATACCTAAATTCAAAAATATTTTCAATCCATGGATGAATAATATAAGAAGGGTCCAAACCAGCAATGTGGGTAAGATTAGCTTAGCCCTATTTCATAACAGATTATGACTCTCAAGCCTAAAAACGTTTGCACATGTATGTCGAACCTATACTACAACTTACAAATTTTCTTAAATAAATTTTCACCTTTTGAATGGTTGCAACAGATCTTCCAACAATTCACAGGCATCAATGCCATCATGTTCTACGCGCCAGTCCTGTTCAACACACTAGGATTCCACGACGATGCCTCTCTGTATTCCGCCGTTATAACAGGGGCCGTAAACGTTGTTTCCACCATCGTCTCCATCTACTCCGTCGACAAGGTGGGTCGCCGACTGCTCCTGCTGGAAGCCGGCGTCCAAATGTTCTTCTCTCAAGTGATAATCGCCATTCTACTGGGAATCAAAGTTAAAGACCATTCCGAAGACCTCGCCAAAGGCTACGCCGTGCTGGTTGTCATCATGGTGTGCACTTTCGTGTCCGCCTTCGCCTGGTCTTGGGGACCCCTCGGGTGGCTCATCCCCAGCGAGACCTTCCCTTTGGAGACGCGCTCCGCGGGGCAGAGCATCACCGTCTGTATCAACTTGCTCTTCACCTTCGTGATTGCGCAGGCTTTCCTTTCTATGCTCTGTCATTTCAAGTACGGGATATTCTTGTTCTTCTCCGGTTGGGTTCTGATCATGTCGTTCTTCGTTTTGTTCTTGCTGCCGGAGACGAAGAATGTTCCGATTGAGGAGATGACGGAGAGAGTTTGGAAGCAGCACTGGTTCTGGAAGAGATTTATGGATGACAGTGCGGATGAAAGGGCTGAAATTTCGAAGCAGCACTGGTTCTGGAAGAAATTTATGGGTGACAGTACAAATAAAAGGGCTGAAATTTGGAAGCAGCACTGGTTCTGGAAGAGATTTATGGGTGACCGTGCGAATAAAAGGGCTGAAATTGATGGGTTTGATGCAAAGAAAAATGCGCATGCCAATGGGTTCGATCCTTCTTCCAATGGGTTCGATCCTTCTTCCCAGTTGTGAAGTTGGGAAATTTTTTGTTGTTTTCGAAATATATACATTACAAGGGTAGATTTCATTGGTTAGGGCACGAGACCTTGACATCCCTTTTCAAGGTCTAGCGTTCTAACTTCAAAAGGAAGCGTGGGATGGAAGATAAGTATCCATTCTCCCATAATCCCTATCTTAGGTTGAATAGGCTTTGAATATCTAAAGGTAGAGGGGGGACGGGGGCGGGGGAGGACAAATTCATACGTAAAAAAAAAAAATTATGAAAAAAATTTATGTAGACCTTTTGTTTTTTTAAATATAGGCTTGAGTTTGCAAGGCTCCCTTATGTGATTTCTCCAAACATGTAAAGGATTATCAAATTAGTGGAGTTCTTGAGTATGTAGGTTGAAATACATTTTGATTGTTAAATTTGAGATGTATTTCTTTTGAAAGTTAAAACATCCTAGATGTGTTTCATTTGAAAGTTAAAAAAATTTCAATGAGATTATTGTTGATGTGTATAAAAAATAGTACAATGAAGAGTGTTATTGTGTGTAACTAGTTTCATAGCATATTTTAATCAAATATCTACTTGATTTTAGTCATATACCCTTCCTGTAGTAAAAAAAAAAAAAAAAAAAAAAAAATTTAATTAATTAATTAATCCTGAAGGAAGCTTTAGAATTTCATTGGAAGCAAACAAAAACCACAAGGCGGTGCATGCTCTCTCTCTCTCTCTCTCTCTCTCTCTCTCTCTCTCTCTCTCTCTCTCTCTCTTAATTTTCTCTCCATTTCTTGGTCAAATTGAAAAAAAGAACATTATTTTCGGGTCTTATCTTCGCTCCTCAACGTTTTAACCAGAGTGATATTGTCGTTTGGACGGTGTATGTACCACTTTAGGGTTAAAGCAAAATGAATATATTATGTCAGTTTATTTTAGAATTGAACCGATTAAACTTGAGTATTTGGATATAGAATTATTATATTGGATTTTTTGAATGAATCAAGCATATGAAATTTATGATTTTAGGTTTATTATATACATATTTGGGAAAAATTAAACTGAGTAGGATGATCATCTCAGTTTTCCTATAAAATATATAATTTGAGTTAAAATAAAACCGTAGAGGTGATCATACCCTTATTTTCAACAAAATATACTTTTCCTGGTCAGTTTATTATATTATAATTTAACATTCAAATTGTGTGACATGAGAATGATCTATTGTTGTTGTATAATTAAACCTGTTGGATTTTTATGATATTATACATCAAAAGTTATGGTCTTATACTGATCTTTGGAAACGTTGAGAATAATGTGGATTGTTAATTTGACGGTTTGATACCGATTTGTGAAACTAATTGTTTGATATCGATCACAATAATGGTCGGAAATTGTGGTGAAAGACAAGGTGTAGTTCCAAGAGGGGGGGGGGTGAATTGGATTTAAAAATTTTCTTTTAATTCTTTTTAAGAATCCTTAACATCTTTTAATTTTGTAACTTCTTGTTGATTCTTCAAACTTTCAGTAAAAACTTATTTCTTTATTTAATCCACAACCACACAAACATTTAATCATTCAAGTAAACAATCAACCAAACAATTTGAAAGCAAACAACCAAACCAAGATTAAAGTATACAATACTTTAGTAATGTAAGAACTTAAGATGATTGTTTGTTTGTATAAGCCATGTGGTTAATGTAATCCCTTTGATATTGAATTAGCTTTTTTAAAAATGATTTTCAACAAAACATCTACACTCTTCCCAAAATTTAGAATTCAAATAAACTCTTAGTTAATTTATCTTTGGGTGTTAACCAATTAATGTACTCTCTTATGGTTTCCGCAAATTATGGTTTAACCAACATACTCCCTTTCGGTTTCCGCAACCCAAATCAAAATTAAACTTTAAGTTTACTTAATTTCCAAATTTACATAGTATATATGATTAAGAAATTAAATCATCCACGCAACTTATATATGTGTTGAAAATAAAGAGCAAGGGAAAGAGAGAGTGAGACTACAACCTTTACGAGGTTCGGCTTATGCCCAGCCTACGTCCTTGCCTTTGGCAAATCACTAAAGAATTCACTAAAACGAGTTCCTTTGCCGAGCGGAATAACATTGTTTACACACTCCTTCAATAGGCTAGAGCCCGCCTCTCCAAGCGATATCCCCTTACTTGGTCACTCTTTCACTAGGCTAGAGCCCGCCTCTCTAAGTGATATCCCCTCACTTAAGCTGCAAACACCTTGGAACGTCAATGAAATACAAGAAACACAAGATACAATCTGCGCACAAGTATACTCTCATAAAGAGCAAGTTAGTACAATTTCAGCACTATGTAATTCAAGAAATTAAATACCAATATGAAATAAAATTGAAGCTCAAGAATAGAATTTACCAAGGATTCTTTAGAGAAAACTCAGTATAAGAACTGTAGGTTGATGTTTCAATAGCAATTTAGATGATTTTCCCTAGCAAGAGTATGAGCAATAGAGAACTTTAAGAGAGATTGAGAATTTGAATGCAAGTATGCTGTGTATTTGCTTGTGTGTTAATTTCTTGGGATTAAGGTAGTATTTATAGGCTTTTTAGGATTAGTTTCCTTGTTCCCCAAGTTACTTGGAGTGTCCTCCAAGTTTTTATAACATTCATATTTGAAAAACTATTTTTTAAAATTTTCCCGTTAAGTTCAAAAATTTGAAATCCTGTAGAGTCAGTCGGCTGGACAGGCGACTGGGTAGTGTTTTTTCACAGGGTTAGTTGGTTGGACAGGCGGCTGAGACCCTTCTGTCTACCAAAAATTAAATTTAGTGAATTTTCAGTCGACTGGCTCGACCACGTTCAAAAGTTGTCAGTCGGATGGACATTGTCAGTCGACTGACTGATTTTAGTGCAAATTATCAATCGGCTGAGTAAACCTAGTGTAATCTGGTTAGTCAGTTGACCAGTCATTTTTTTGGTTTTTCATTTTTAGTTTTTCAAAATTAGTTTTGCTCTCTTGTTTTGATCTTTCATAAAACATTTTCTAGGGTTTTAAAATAGGTCTTTAAGTCCTTAATATCCCCTAAAGAGCTTCAACAATATTTTTAAAAGATATTTAAAATATGAAGCATTTACATAAAGACTTCTAGGACATTTGACATTTTGAAATACTTAAGTCTTTATGCTTGTTTTGCTTTGAGCACTTTTCTTTTCTTTGGCTCTGTTGCTTTGATTCTTTGGTTCCATCATATCATCTTTAAGATCATGCTTTTGATTCTTTAGGCTTCATTTGATCCTTGTGAGCATTTTGACCTTACTTTCACATATGTGAGCCCTAAAATTATCACTTAACCAAATATGTTAAGTTCTACTTGTTTATTAGCATTAAAACAAGATTTTAAACCTTGTAAGACCAACAATTTCCTCCTTTTTGATGATGACAAATAATGAACAAAAATTTGAGTAAGCCTAAAAAAGACTCCCCCTTTCAATAAGACTCATCTTAATAATATTTGCAATCTCTAGGTCATTTTCAAAAATATTTTCACGTATCATGCTCATATATCAAATTATTCAATGTCAATATCAATCAATATCAAGTAATTCTCCTTCTTTTGATATATCATTTTAATAAGCTTTCAATTTTTAATATCATGCTCAATTTTGCCCAAAACTTCTTCCCCTTTTGACATCAATAAAAAAGAGTAAGATATTAAATACCTTACTATGGGCAACCATAAAAAGTATAGAACTTTAAAATTCATCATGCATATGAATTCATGATATCAATTGTTTTTTTTTTGTTCATGACACCAATTAATCTTTTAAAATGTGATACCAATTAATAATAAAAATATAGTATAGACAATAAGTCATAATACTCCCCCTGAATTTAATGCATTCAGATTTGTTACCAATTAATCTTTTAAGTTTATTATCCATGCTTCAAATATTAGTTCATATCCTGTATGTTCTCATGGATACTAAAATTAGTTTATAGGCGCCAAAGCTAATATCACATCATTCATAACTCATGGATTTTAAGAATACTAATATTATATCTTTCATAGCTCATGGATACCAATATGAAGAGCAACACAAAACAAACAAATTTATCCACTTGTTTCATCATTAGCAAACATGGGTTAACTTCATATCAAAATTCATGCTTATGGTCAGATTTTCAAAATATAGTGAGTCATAAATCATCAATGTTTTCATTGTCTTTAAAGATTTTAAAATACCAATTTCAAGATATATACATGTAGTATATAGCATATCATATAAGCATGGAATATATCATTATCATGTGCATTGTACTACACTTTTGCTTAGATTGTTCTTATATTGCTCAAGTATCTCTTATTTTTAAATTAAGTTCCATTCAAGCTTGTTTATAAATTTTTCCTTCACTCAGTTGGCTGAGCGTAGGGTTAGTCGGCTGACTGTAACTTTCTTTACACATAGTTGTTCAGTTAGTCGGTTGATCTTATGGTCAGTCGGCTGACATTTGTTTTCTTTCACCACTTCTATGTCAAGCTCTCTTCTAAATACTTATGTAGCAAGTTATATTTGCTTCAACTATTCTTTTCTTTTGATTTCATATAAACATCCAAACTTCATGTATCTTAATGCTTTCTAATTTAAGGTTTGTTTGAATCATTAATTGAGGCCAACAATTTTCATTTTTGTTTTTATTTATTTTAGTACGATAAGCTCTTAAACTCTTCTTTGACATTTTCTATACAAGGGTTTTTATCTAGGTACCCATACTTTCTTGGGTCCCGATGATTTATTAAAGGACGTTTCTTTTAATTTCTATACTTGTTTTGTTTTCACACCCTTTCTCTTAAATGGACATTCAAACTTTATATGTCCTTTCTTTTTACATAGATAGCATGTGGTGTGAGTATAGGCATTTGAGGAGGTGCTATCATAATTTTTAGATTCTTTTGTAAAGTATTCCATGTAAAGATTCTTTTTCCTTTTATTTTCAATTCCATTGAACCCTATGCCTTCTTTATTTAGAGACATTCTTTGTAAGCCAATCATTTTGTCAAAATTTCCTTTTCCTTTAGTGAAGTTATAAATGATCTTTTCTTTATCTTCAATTTGATTCTTGAGATCATTTATCTCAATATCTTTTTTGTCATCAACCTTCTTTTGCGATTTCTCTAGTTCTTGAGATAATTTTCTGATTTTATCCCCTAATTCAGAAATATATATGTCTTTCTTATATTCCATAGAAGATAGGGATCGAAGATCTTCTATCATCTTTTCATTTTTTCTTTCCAGTTGCTTGATTTTTGAATCCTTTTCATTTTCAGTAAGATTTTTAGATTCTAACTCCTTTGTTATAGCTTCATTCTTATTTTCTATTTTCTTGATTCTTGAATCTTTTTCTTTTTCAGCAGTTTTAAGGGATTCTAACTCTTTCATGATACCTTCATTTTTATTCTTCAATGAAGTATATCGTTTAGTCAAATTAATTAACATCTTATGCACCTTGAATAAGTCATTTTGAAGTTCTTCATAAGATGACATGCTCTCATCATCGGAGTCCTTAGATGAATCACTATCATATTCATTATCCGATTTGGATGAGGAACATTGTTCTTTATTATCATCCCATGCCATGAAGCAAGTATAAGCAACCTCTTAGTCACTTGATTCACATTCCGAACTACTTATACTCATGTTGTCCCAAGTAGTGGCTTTCATGGCATTTTTCTTTTTCTTTTTAGAATCTTTCTTAAGTAGTGGACACTCCGGTTTTATATGTATAGTTTTGTTGCAATTATAACATGTGAGGATTTTATTCTTTGATTTCTTTGTATTAGTTTCTTCTTCTTCTTCATCTGATTCGGAGTTTTGATTTCTTCTTTTGAATTAGTTTTTTCTTCTAAGAATTCTTGCTAGTTTCTTGGATATATAGGCTAATTCATCTCCATCTATTTCATTTTTATCCAAATCACTACTAGAGTTTTATTTTGAGGCTTTGAAGGTTATGGATTCTTGGGCTTTGGTTTTTCCATTCCTTTCATTCATTGACATTTTGTATGTGAGGAGAGAACCTATAAGTTCATCTAAGGAGGTGTTTTTCAAATTTCTTCCTTCCGTTATGCTAGTGACTTTTGGTCCTATATAGGTGGCAACCCTCTAAGAATTTTTCTTATCATCTTATAGATAGTGTAGGTTTTTCCTAAGACATTTAGGAAATTTATTATGTGAGTGATCCTAGTATATACGCTAGTTATGGATTCATCCGAGTTCATCTTAAAAGCTTCATATTCACTTGTAAGCATATCAATTCGATTGTCCCTTACAACAATAGTGCCTTCGTAGGTTACCTTTAACTTATCCCAAATTTCTTTGGCTATTTTGCAAGCCACGACTCTTTTAAATTAGTTAATATCTAGAGCACAATATTGAGCATTCATAGCACTAGAATTAACTTGCAGCATTTTGAGATCTAAATCAATCATATCCTTTTTCTCCTTAGGGACTTGTTTTCCATCTACTAGTTTGAGGAGAATTAGATCACCATCCGTGACAACCTTCCAAGCTTTCCAATTCATAGTTTGAAGATATATTCTCATATGCTGTTTCCAAAAAGTATAGTTCAAACAACAAAAGATGGGTGGCCGGGTTGAGGATTGACCCTTTCCGAAGGGAGCTACTCCTATGTGTGTCATTTAGATATTTATATAACTACTTGTTAGGATTTGTTATAACCCCGCTCTAATACCAGTTGAAAGACAAGGTGTAGTCGCAAGAGGGGGTGAATTAGAAAAATTTTCTTTTAATTCTTTTTAAAAATCCTTAACCTCTTTTAATTCTTTAACTTCTTATTGATTCTTCAAATTTTTAGCAAAAAATTATTTCTCTATTTAATCCACAACCACACAAACACTCAATCATATAAGTAATCATCAACCAAACAATTTGAAAGCAAACAACCAAACCAAGATTAAAGTATACAACACTTTAGTAATGTAAGAACTTAAGATAATTGTTTGTTTGTATAAGCCCTGTGGTTAAAGCAATCCCTTTGATAATGAATCAGCCTTCTCAAAAATGATTTTCAACAAAACATTCACACTCTTCCCAAAATTCAAAATTCAAATAAACTCTTAGTTAATTTATCTTTAGGTGTTAACCAATTAACATACTCTCTTATGGTTTCCGCAAAGTATGGTTTAACCAACGTACTCCCTTTTGGTTTTTGCAATCCAAATCAAAAATAGACTTTAAGTTTACTTAATTTTCAAATTTATGTAGTATATATGATTAAGAAATTAAATCATCCACGCAATTTATATATGTCCTGAATATAAAGAGCAAGGGAAATAGAGAGTGAGACCATGACTTTTACGAGGTTCGACTTATACCCAGCCTATGCCCTCACCTTTGGCAAACTACCAAAGGATTTACTAAAACTAGTTCCTTTGCTGGGCGGAACAACACTGTTTACACACTCCTTCAATAGGCTAGAGTTCGCCTCTCCAAGCGATATCCCCTCACTCAGTCACTCCTTCACTAGGCTAGAGCCCGCCTCTCTAAGTAATATCCCCTCACTTAGCCAACGCTCTAAACACCTTGGAATGTCAAAGAACTACAAGAAACACAAGATACAATCGTACAAGTATATTCTCACAAAGAGCAAGTTAGTACAATTTCAGCACTATGTGCTTCAAGAAATTAAATACCAATATGAAATAGAATTGAAGCTCAAGTGTAGAATTCACCAAGGATTCTTTAGTGATTGAGAAACTCAGTATAAAAATTATAGGTAGATGTTTCAGTAGCAATTCAGATGATTTCCCCCAGCAAGAGTATGAGCAATAGAGAACTTTGAGAGAGATTGAGAAGTTGAATGCAAGTATGTTGTGTATTTGCTTGTGTGTTAATTTCTTGGGATTAAGGTAGTATTTATAGGCTTTTAAGGATTAGTTTCCTTGTTCCCCAAGTTACTTGGAGTGTCCTCCAAGTTTTTATAACGTTCACATTTGAAAAACTAATTTTTAGAATTTTCCCGTTAAGTTCAAAAATTTGAAATCCCGTGGAGTCAGTTGGCTGAACAGGCAACTGGGTAGTGTTTTTCATAGGGTTAGCCAGTTGGACAGGCGGCTGAGACCCTTCCGTATGCCAGAAATTAAATTCAGTGAATTTTCAGTCGGTTGGCTCGACCACGTTCAAAAGTTGTCAGTCGGATTGACATTGTCAGTTGGCTGACTTATTTTAGTGCAAACTATCAGTTGGCTGGGCAGTTATTCATTTGAGTGTTTTCTTGTCAGTTGGCTAAGGAAACCCAGTGTAATCTGGTCAGTCGACTGACCAGTCATTTTTCTGGGTTTTCATTTTTAGTTTTTCGAAATTAGTTTTGCTCTCTTGCTTTAATCTTTCATAAAACATTTTTTGGCGTTTTAAAATAGACCTTTAAGTCCATAAATATCCCCTAAAGAGCTTCAACAATATTTCAAAAAGATATTTAAAATATGAAACACTTACATAAAGACTTCTAGGACATTTGACATTTTGAAACACTTAAGTCTTCATGCTTGTTTTGCTTTGAGCACTTTTCTTTTCTTTGGCTCTCTTATTTTGCCTCTTTGGTTCCATCATATCATCTTTAAAATCATGCTTTTGATTCTTTAAGCTTCATTTGATTTTTTGTGAGCATTTTGACCTTACTTTCACATATGTGAGCCCTGAAATCATCACTTAACCAAATATGTTAAGTTCCACTTGTTTGTTAGCATCAAAACAAGATTTTAAGCCTTGTAAGGCCAACAATGGAAAGACTCTTATGAAATGTATGTTGATAAAATGAGATTATGTTACTGTTTTATTATGTAAATTGCATTATATGGTTTAATAACCCCGATGGATCAGATTTGTTGAGAGTTCGGTACCATAGCTAGTGAAATTATTAGTGTAGCCACACTGTTGTGGAAGTGTTGGTTAGTGAAAAGTCGATTTGGCTAGGAGAGGGGTTGTGTACCCTCCTCAAGTCTGAACCAGGTTGCGATAGGCAAATTAGACTTATAGATGAGGTATTTTGACTTAACTTGGTGGTAGGCTAACCAAGGTTAAGTCTAGTCTTCAAACTACACAACCCGATCAAAGGGGTTATACATGATGTTAGTCTAATCAGGGAGGTTGTTCTATGCATATATGTAGATTTATGTAAACAGAGCTATTTATTGAGCCGAAGTATGTTTTGAGAAGAAAATATGTGTTTTCAATTATATAGGTGTGAGTTCAGTTTATAAATGTTATCTTATTTAAAGTTAATTAATGAATATATTTTGCTTACACTAAAACTCATGTTAGCCACACATTGATAATAATCTATTCCATCTTACTAAGAGGTGTCTTACCCCAATAAATATTTTCAGATTTCAGGACATACAAGAAATCAAGCTTAGTGAGCTTCTGGGCGGGACTTAGATAAGTTAGTTTAAAGTAAGCGTTTGTGTAAAAACCAGTGATGTATGTTTTATGTTTATGTGATGTAATATTGATACTAGGAGATACCTATGTATTTTGTAGGGATTTAGTACTATGATATGGTACTTGAGGTTTAGATTATTTTCCACTGTTTAATTTAAATTAATTTATGGAAAGGCGTACCCCTAGACCCCACCAGGTTCGGGTCATTTCAATTATGGTATTAGACACATTTTTATATTTTCAGGGTGTTACACTTCCTCTATGTTTGGATAACCTTTGGATTTGAAATTGAATTGGATTTAAATAAGGTTGTTGGAGTTTTGAGTATGATCTCTATTTTGATGCTGACAAACTACCAATATCTTATGTGTGCATTTAGTGTGTGAACAGGTTTTCATTTCAGTACGAATAAAAGATACCGATAAATGGATGCTAGAAGAACTTAAAGAGCGAAATTATCTAACATATTTCATAAAAACAAAAGAGCAAAAAGGAAGAAGAAGAAGAAGAAGAAGAAGAAGAAGAAGAAGAAGAAGAAGAAGAAGAAGACATTTGTTTCAATTTGTATATGCATTTTTATTTTTATTATTCTGGTCTATAATAATGCATCCATATGCATGAAATGATTTGAATGCTCAGATAGAACCGTAGATAGACCTTAGGGCTGGGTTGACCGACACCAGGTTTTTGGGCTTAATTGAATAGCCTTGGCCTTCGATAGACCCTAGGTCCCTGCACTTAGATTTTAACTAAAACAGGACTTAAGGCATAAAATAAATAGGGTTTCGGGCGACCAAACCTTGGTGTTCAAAACACCTCGGTCGACATAATGGTT
Source organism: Malania oleifera (assembly GCF_029873635.1). NCBI lineage: Eukaryota > Viridiplantae > Streptophyta > Magnoliopsida > Santalales > Ximeniaceae > Malania > Malania oleifera. The sequence continues at coordinate 12,690,194 of NC_080419.1, forward strand.
GACTGGTGAACAAGTTTGACTTGGTTCGGGCAATCGAACCAAATTGAATTGAGTGTCCCCGGGCACCCGAACTTCACGTTCAAATCACCCTTGGGTGACTGAGCATGTGAGTTCAGTAAACCGAATTCCGGACCAGGCGACCGAACCTCAAACTTTTGGAAAATCGTCTTAACTTCAAACAACCGAACTTACCCTCGGGCACTCGAACTCAAAACTTACCTTTTTTCTTAGTGAGTGTTCGGGTGACCAAACCTATAGCTCGAGCGACTGGAACTCTCGGGTTGCAACTTTTTTACCAGGGTAATTAAGGTTAAAACTTAATTAAATCATTTCCAAAATTTCCAATAGGTCTCCAATGGTCATAATTTTTAGAAAACCTATAAATACCCCTTCATTTGTCAAAATTAGTAACTTTGATTAGCAATGTTTTTTCTTAAATCTTTTAGTTAATCAAAGTTCCCCCAACTACATTTTCATTTCAAAAATCATTTTGGGGCAAATATTTTTACTCTCGAATAACTCTCTTTTATTTATTTCTTAAAAATCATTTTTACAAGAGAGTGTTTATTTAGGCATTTTATTTTCATTCAAAGCTCTTTACTCTCATTTACTCTTCACTTTGAAAATCATCTTAAGAGTAAGCTTTGAGATTTCTCCACATATTTCCATGGTAAATGTGTTGTTGGAGGAATATAGTTTTGCATTCATGCTTTCATTGAAAAAACATTATAGTGCAAAAATCATTTTGAGGAACACACTTATTCTCTACTGGGCATTATTTCATATCTTTAGAGAATGCATATTTTATGAGTTTTATCGTGTACATCCTTGCTTGTATTTCAGAAGCATTATCTTGTACAAAAATTGTTTTCATTGTACAGGTTGGGTTTAGCCCATAAATCGAACTAGGAAGTCTTAGTCCTGTAAATGAGACCGGTTGTGTTCAGCCTGGAATTGAACTGGGGAGTCTCAGCCCCGTAAGTGAGACCGATTCTGTTCAGTTCAGAAATTGAATTGGGGTTTTCCTCACCCTATAAGGAGAGGATGTAACAGCTTCTGCTCCACCCGTTTAAGTGAGCAGGTATAGAGGAATCCTTGGAAGGTATGCCCAAGGGGGGGACCCTGGTTTGGTTGAACCTCGATAACAAATCTGTGTGTCACTCTCTCCTTATCTCATTTACTTTACGCACTTTAAGTTCAGTATGTGTATGCTTGTTTATGTTTTTGTTATAACCATATTATATGCACACAAAATTAATTTGAATGAGATATGCAACACACATGTATATATGTCTGCACTCACAGTTTAACTATTTTACATACTCGTTTGTATCATGAATGAGATATAATATGTGGTGAATCGGCGTAACGTTTAAATTAGCCAAAAAATTTTAAAAACCTATTTCACCCCCCCTCTTGGGATCACACCAAAGTCAACAAAAGTATAATATAAAATTATATTAAAATTTATTTAAATCCATTCATATCCAAATCCAAAAAGTATGAAATCTATGAATCCAAATGCAACATGCATAAGATTGAAGTGTGACAAGTTTACGCATTCCTTGAAAAAGTAAATTCAAAATAGTGAGTGATTGTTTTCATCATTTTAAATTTGTTGCTACCAAAAACTAGTTGATTAACGTAAACTAATCTTTGACCGCAACCACCTGCAAAAAATCAAACAAAATGACTTGGAGGGTTCGGAATTTACTTTGGGGGATCACTCTGAAACCTAAGTTAGAAACTGTTGGAGGTTTAGATTGCAATAGTTAAAAAGAAGTGGTTGAGAATAAGATGCCTACCTTTCATAAGTAAAGGTAGGGACAAATTCATAAGTGAAAAAACATATATGTATATATTTTTTATTTTTTTATTTTTATTTTATATAAGATCGAGTTTGCAAGGCTCCAAAAGGGGTCCCTTCTCATGTGATTTCTCCAAACAACATGTAAAGGATTCTAAAATTAGTGGAGAGCATGTACTTCAAAAGGTATCCTATTTGTGCTCTGTGTGGTAGAAATACATTTTGATTGTTAAATTTGAGATGTATTTTATTTGAAAGTTAAAAAATCTGAGATGTGTTTCATTCGAAAGCTTAAAAAAGTCTTAATGAGATTATTGTTGGTATGGAGTGAAAATTGAGGTGTAGTCCCGAGAGAGGGGGGGGGTGAATTGGGTTGTTTAAAATTTTCTTTTAATTCTTTTCAAGAATTCTTAACCACATGTTACTTTAACAAACACACAGCAAAAGCTTAGTTACTTAAGCAATCCACAACCAAATACTTAAACAAACATTCGACTAATCGTCAACTTAAAATAATCAATCACAAAATACCAAACCAAGATATAGTATGCAGCACTTTGCAATTTACAGCTTTGTTGGCAACCCTGTGTATATATGTAAGCCTTGTGTAGATGGATTTGATTTCTTAATATGATTAACAATATGAAATCCAACACTCCTTCCAAGAACTTGGACTTTAAATAAACTTTCAGTTAATGAGTCTAGGGTGTTAACTAATCAACGTACTCCCTTATGGTTTCCGCAATTTGTATTGATCAACCAACGTACTTCCTTTTAGTTTCCACAAATCCAAAAATCAAATTAATCTTTAGTTTATTTAATATCCAATCCATGCAGTGTATATGATCAAAAATTAAATTCAACCACGTAGTTAATATATGCTGAAAAGTAAAGAGAGTAAGGAAGGAGAGTGACACCACGTTTTTTACTAGGTTCGGCTTATCCCCAACCTACGTCCTCACCTTTGGTCAATACCACCAAAGGATTCCACTATACCGTTCCTTTCCAAGCGAAACAAACCGTTACAAGAAATACCTCACGCTCAAATACTCCTTCAATAGGCTAGAGCTACGCCCCCACTCTTGGTCTCTCCTTCACTAGGCTAGAGCAACACCTCTCCAAGCGATACCCCACGCTTGGTCCAACGATCCAAACAACCTTGAACCGTCAAAGAGCTACAAAATAAGAACAAGAATTGGTGTACAAAGACACTCTCACAAGAAAGCTGATTAGTGCAAGTTAGAGCACTAATATACTTCAAATCAAATATTAAATAGACAATATGAAACTCAAGAATGAATATCACCAGAGGTTCTTTCTTAAGATTTGAGAAAACCTAGTAGCAAATTAAGATCCGTAGGCTTTTGATCAATAGAAAATCAGTAGTATTCTTCAGCAAGAATTTGAGCAAGAGCAAGCCTTTGAAGATATTGCAATTTCAATGCTTGAATGCTGATTGTAATACTTGATGTTTTAATTATTTGGGTTTAGGGAGTATTTATAGAGTTTTAGAATGAGATTCCTTGTTTCCCAAGTTGCTTGGAGTGTCCCCTAAGTTTTTACAACATTTAGATTTGAAAAACTTATTTTTGGAATTTTTTCGTTGGTGTTCAAAATTTTAAAACTCTGCAAGTTAGTTGATTGGGTCACTCAACTAGGCCTGTTCCTTATGGGTCACTTGATTGAGAATTTTGGTTAGTCGGCTAGATAGTCATTTTTTCCCAACTTTCATTTTTTTTTTAAAACTTTGAACCCTTGTTTTTGAAAAACTCAAATGTGACTTTAAAAATCATTTTCCAAGGTTTTTCAAAAATTGGTCTCTAAGTCTATATCATATTTTAAAGAGCTTTATATATCTATATTAATATTGAATGAAGTACTTACATATGACTTCTTAACCATAGACACATTAAGTACTACGTCTTCATGCTTTTTCCATCTCTTCAGGTCCATCTTGACTTCATTTCCTAATAAGCTTTAAACTTTAGAAATGTCTAGCATTGAAACCAATATCCATTGCTTTCCAATGCTTCAATATCCAGTCAGCTTTCATTTGATTGAATTTAATTAAAAGCTTTCTCCTTTGATAATGCTTGTGAACATTCAATCCTGAAACATTGTCACTTTTAACCAATACATATTAAATTTTCTTGATTTGTTATCATCAAATAAGATTTCTAAGTCTTATTAGGCCACCAATCTCTCCCTTTTTGATGATGACAAATAAGGAGTAAAAATATGAGTGAACCTTGATGAGGCTTCCCCTTACAATAATCATATTTGTAACAATGTAAACAACTATGTATCAAGATCATATCTCATAGCATCATATCAAGCATGTCAAACATTTGTCATATCATATATCTTTTGTCAATTCATATCATATTTGTCAATTCATATCATTATCAATTTATCTCATGTTTTTCATAGCATTTTTACTTAAGACTCTTCTCCCCCTTTTGACATCAATCAAAAAAAGAAAGATATCAAGAAAAACGTATAAATATTAAGGCATTAAGCAGCCGTAAGCAAAAGTTTTCATTCATCATGCATAAAAAGATAGACAACAAGTTCCACAATAGCATGGAAAAATACAAACGGTTTATTATAATTTTCAATGATCATGATATCATTACTTATTAAGTCTAACTCCCCCCGAATGAAATGTATCTTATCTTTAATAAATTCAGGCTTTCATTTGAAGTAATAACTATGTATTATGAAGATACCAATTATGCTTTTAAATTTTATCATGCCGTGCTTCAAATATTTCATGTAAGTGCTCATGGATACCAATGTCAAGAATAATACCAATATTATATCAATATCGCAAATATCATAACATGCTTATGAATACAAATATGATGTCATGCTCAAGTATCAATTAACATACTCATAGATACCAATATATTTCATAGATACCAATAGTAATATTATATCATGAGCTACTTATGGATATCAATTTATGTTCAAAGATACCAATTTTTCAATTCAACTCTCTCTCTCTCCCTTTTTGACATTAATAAAGAAGGTTATCAATAAGCATATGCATTCTAATGCAAGATACAACACAAGAAAAATAAGCCTTGGACAATTCATCCATTGATTGTGGCCAACAATATTATTTTCATTTGTTTCAATATGATAAGTATCAATAAGCTCGAAACTCATCCTTATATCCTATTTTAACATGTCTAATATCTTTGTATTATAAAATGATTTTCCATAGATTTGATCAAGGAGAATTTTTCTTCTTGAGTTAGCCATATGCAATGCGCATAAAACAAGTTCATTGTACCTACAATACTTTAATTAGCTGTATTTCATATTTTGAGCTTTGTTAGTGATTGATTTTCTAAATCTCAAGTATGTGCAAATAAGATTATATGTTGTGCTAACAAAAAATTTCAACCTTAAGTACTTATAATAGTTCATCTAAGTTTATGCTTTTTCATCCCTTTAGCTATAGCTGAAATATTCCCCATGATATGTATAGTTAATATAGACTTTCAGATTATGCATCAAATCTTTAACGTAGACATATCTATTTATATTTTATGAGTTAAGCATGTAATGACCCTATTTTCCATATATTTTTTTCTACATAATAACATACATAATATCCATCTAAACTATCATAGTTATAGTCGACCTGGACCCATGGGTACCAGGGATATACCTGTAATAAAACTCTGATACCTAAGCAGCGGGAAACATAAAATTATATACATGCCATAAATACAAGAAACCATACCAGAGTTCTACTAAATCTATTATATACATATACATACTAGGGTCTCTACCCAAAAATCCATCTGACCCTAACTCATCCTCTTATCCTACAGACAGGGTTGCTCAATCCACTTCTACTTTTGCGGGGCTCTATTCGCCCTCCTACTTGGATTTCCTGAAAAGTTTGTAATGCTGGGGTGAGACACCTCTCAGTAAGGGAGACAAATTAATATCAGTGTGTGACAACATGAGTAATTTTTTTTCCTGGTATACATATAAACAGTACATAATTCATAACTGGTATAACAGTTGTATCACATTGCATAAAACATGGTTTATCATAACATAGTGTATCATACTATAATTCTGTACTAAAAAATCATCTTATATAATCATATCATACGTAACTTATTACCCAGGATAGATAGTTAGTTAGCTGTCGTCATGTCTTACCCCCCACATGACAGGGTTGTGCGGCTCGAAGGCAAGACCTAGCAATGGCTGGCCGACCATGCTAAGTCAAACATAAGTCTATAAGTATGATGGACCTGTTCCACCTGTGCCAGTCTACTAGGGGAACTACAACACTCCCATAAAGCCACATCGACTGCCATCTCTCACACTCTACATAAGATGTGTGGTAGCACTAACATATTCATAATCATAAACATATAGTTATGGTATCGTGCTTCATAAAACTGAACTAAACTATCCGGTTTCTGATAACATATAATACATTCCATATTTAAACATAACTATTTTGTAATTTAGAGTAATATTTGACATAAACATATTTCACGATTTCTTACATATCATACATAATCACGACATCATCACCGGCATAATTCATAACGTAAAATCATGACATTTTGGCCGACATATTTCATAACGTAAGATTCACGATATTTACGCCGGTATAATTCATAACGTAAAAACCACGACGTTTACGCCGGCATATTTCGTAACATAATAATCATAAATTCTTGCATTATTTAAAATAATCTTTAAAATATAGTTCCCGTACTATTTTAAGATTTTCCTGAAAACTACCATAACATACTTCTCTAGGAAAACTCATAATATTTTAACATAACATAATTTTCATGAAAATATTGTTCTCATACCACACAAATGTAAATAACCTTATAAACTTGTAATTAATTATGAAATCATATTTTTATATAAAACATATTAAAATAGTTTCCCCATTCAACAACAGTATTCTCAACCATAATTCTATATCATACATATTTTCCTAGAAATAAATGATGTATAATAATAAATAATTTCATAAAAAGACTGATTTAATTTATCCCCTTACCGGACTTATTGAGAAGCTCACAAAATATTCCAAAGCTACACTTGTGGTGTTCTAAACTCAACACCCTGAAATTTACATTTCCCCACATAAAACTTCAATATATTCCATCTACTACTTTTCCTTAGTCCAGAAATACCAAATACCTTATAAAATATTAAAATAACCAACTTACTTAGATTTTGGGCTGGTGCCCAAGTTGGTCTAACCAACAATTTGCTCCAGTAGATTTGTAGAGAATCTTCCTAGGAGTAACGTGACAACTTCAGATCGTCGATCTGCCAAATAACAAAGCCTAAATTCTAGAGAGAAGGAGAGGGAGACGAAGTTAGAGAGAGGAAAGGGGTTCTGGATAAATTTGTCTCATAGAAAAGTTATTTTTGCCCTTATATAGAGTGCTTGTCATGTGGCCTCGTCGACGAGCCACGACACCTCACTGACGAGTTAATGAAAAAGGTTCGTCGATGAGCACTCGACCCTCGTGGACGAATTTCAGATCCAGGAAGTTAACCTCTCAATAAGTTCTTCTCGACGAGACATGCGTCCACGTCAATGTGCCCAAGAAGTTTGGTCGTCAACAAGCACTCTGCACTCGTCGATGAGACCTTGTTGAATCCCTTTTTCTCTCCTTTCTCATATTATTTAATTACCAAAATCCTTTGGGTCTCTACATTCTCCCCTCCTTATAAAATTTCATCCTCGAAATTTAATTTCTGTATTGAACACCATCCTTTGAGGAAAATGGGTTACTTTTTTTATTACTTACCCTCACTTTTGGCGAACGAATACCGTGGTTACATTAGAGTTCTGTGAGATTACATATACATATAAGGAAAATTTTCCCCCAAAACCAAAACACTACCTATCCTATCACCTACAATAACACTTATACATATATTATCATGCTTAGCATAAAATAATCAAACTTTACCAGCTTAACATAAAATTCTCTCTCTATCTACTGTTGGTCCCGACTGAACAAATGTGGGTATTTCTGATGTATTTTTTCATTGAGTTCCCATAAACCTTCTTCCACCATATGATTCCTCCACAAGACTTTTACAAATGGAATTTTCTTATTACGCAATTCATGTTCTTTCTTGTCTATGATCTGCACTGGTATCTCCTCATAAACCAGTGATTCTCCGAGTTTTATTCCCATATAACTAATTCTTTCTTTAATAATGCAAACTTTTTTGTGTGCCTGCTGCACTATTTCTGGTTCAAAAACTCACATCTCACCTACCTCATCCCAGTATAAAGGAGAGCGACATCTCCAACCATATAACGCCTAGTAAGGTGCCATACCAATGCTGGTCTGATAGCTATTATTGAATGCAAATTCTACCAACGGTAGATACTGGGTCCAACTACCCCCAAAATCTAGCACACATGCTCGTAGCATATCCTCTAATATCTGAATCATCCTCTCTGATTGCCCATCCGTCTAAGGATGAAATATCGTGCTGAATGATAACTAAGACCCTAGAGCCTCCTACAAGCTCCTCCAAAATCGTGACGTGAAATGTGGGTCCCGATATGATACTATAGACACTGGCACACCATGTGATCATACTATGTCTCTAATATATATTTCGGCTAGTCTATCCATGGAGTAGTTGATCTTGATAGGGATAAAGTGAGCGTTTTTTGTCAGTCGATCAAAGACCACCCAAAAAGCATTCTGTCCCTATCGTACCGGCAGTAAACCCATCATAAAGTGCATATAAATGTGATTCCATTTCAACTCCGAGATGTAAAGTGGCTGTAACTGTCCCCCCGGCCTCTAGTGCTTAACCTTAACCTACTAGCACGTCAAACACTGCTGCACAAACTCAGCAATCTCTCTTTTCATACTGCTCCACCAGAAATACTCTCGCAGATCCCTATACATTTTAGTGCTGCCTAGATGAACCGTATATAAGAATCTGTGAGCCTCCTCAAGGATCGTCCTTTTGATATCCACATATGTAGGCACACACAGTTTGATACGAAACCTTAAAGCTCTGTCATCGAAAATACTGAACTCCTCTCTCTGTCCGTTCTGCACCTTCTTTATCAACTCCATCAACTCTACGTCATTTTTTGGGTTGCTTTAATCTTTTCATATAGAGTAGGCTGTACCACCAGGTTGGTAATAAATGCCTGGTGATCACTCTCTACTAATTCCATGCCAAGCCTCTCCAAATCCATCTAAATCGGGTGCTGAACTACTGCTACTAATTGTGTTATTTCATCTTATTTTCAGCTAAAAGCATCAGCCACCACATTAGCTTTACGTGGATGGTAGCTGATAGTATAGTCGTAATCCTTGATGAGCTCTAACCATCTTCTCTGCCGCATGTTCAACTTATTATGTGTGAAGAAGTACTTTAAACTCTTATGATCTGAAAATATTTCACATCTTTCACTGTACAAATAATACCTCCAAATTTTTAGTGCATGGACTACTGCAGCCAACTCTAGATCATGAGTACGATAATTCTTTTCATATTCTTTCATTTGTCTAGAGGCATATGCTATTACTCTACCTTGCTGCATTAATACACACCCAAGCCCCCTCAAAGGCGCGTCACAGTAAATCACGTAACCATCACCTCCCTATGGAATAGTTAATACTGGTGCTGTGACAAGCCTCTGCTTCAATTCCTGGAAGCTCTGCTCACAACTGTCATCCCATTCAAACTCGAAATTCTTTTTGGTTAGTTGCGTCAAAGGCCTTGATAACACTGAGAAGCCCTTTACAAACCGATGGTAATAACCTCATAGACCTAAAAAACTCCTGACTTCCTGTACGTTCCTCGGCCTGACCCAATTTACTACTACCTTTATCTTGTTGGGATCTATAGAAATTCCATCCCTTGATATAACATACCTCAGAAACACAACTTTCTTTAACCAGAATTCACATTTGCTAAACTTGGCATACAATTTATTTTCCCTGAGCATCTGAAGTACTAGTTTTAGGTACGTCTCATGCTCCTTAAGACTCCTCGAATAGACCAGTGTGTCATCAATGAAAACCACAATGAACTGGTCTAAATACTGGCGAAAGATTCTATTCATCAAATCCATGAACACAACAAGAGCATTTGTTAGACCAAATGGCATAACTAGAAATTCATAATGCCCATACCTAGTCCTGAAATTTGTCTTTGAAATATCTTCTGCTTTAACTTTCACCTAGGGATAACCTGACCTGAGGTCGATCTTGAAATAGACCTGTGTACCTTGAAGCTAATAAAATAAGTCATCTATACGGGGTAGAGGATACCTGTTCTTAATTTTTACTTTATTTATTTATATATTATCTATAAATATCCTTATAGACCCGTCTTTTTTCTTTTCAAATAACATTGCAGCTCCCTAGGGCAATACACTGGGTCTGATAAACCCTTTATTCAATAAGTCCTGCAATTGATCCTTTAATTCTCCCAATTCTGCTAAAGCCATTTGGTAAGGAGCTTTAGAAATTGGCGCCGTCCATGGAAGTAAGTCAATAGTAAAATCTATCTCGCAGTCGGGAGGCAACCCAGGTAATTCTTCTGGAAATACATCTGAAAACTCCTTAACTACTGGTGTACTAACAAGGTTTAATTCATTTTCTGTCACCTCCTTTCCATAAGCCATAAACCCCTGACGTCTGTCCAGAAGTAGTCTTCTTGCCTGCAAGGGTGACACTAACTAAGGTGGAGATTGCACCCACGATCCTACAAATTTGAATTTTGGCTTCCCCGGTAGTCTAAAAATCACCTCTTTCAAATGACAATCGATACTAGCATGGTTAGTAGCCAGCCAATCCATACCCTGTATTACATCGAATCCATGCAAATCTAGCACAATTAGGTCAGCTGGTAATACTCTCCCCTGAATTTCTATTGGGTAACCCCTGAGCACCCTACGACATCTCACCACTGACCCTGTAAGTGTTGCTACTGACAGTTCAACATCTAATAATTATGTCTCCATACCAGCCAATTTAACATACCCTGCAGACATAAAAGAGTGGGTGGCACTTGTATCAAATAAAACAATAGCTTGATATGATAAAGCAGTAAAGGTACCTGTCACAACATCGTCTTCAGCCCCTACATCTCCCGAAGTCAAAGCATAAACCATTGCCGGGGCTACATTCCTCTGCTGGCCTCCACAAGGCACCTAATAACCTCGTCAATACAGTCTAGGAGCAGGTGTGGTACCAAATGGTGTAGGGCAATCTCGCACTATATGTGTAGTGCCCCAAAGAATTATGGTATTAAATAATAATGAGGGAGAAAAAAAAGGAAATTAAAGGGGGACACACGCGTTTGTCGACGACGTGACGTATTGGGCTCCTCGATGAGAAGATATCAAGAGGCTATTTTTCCAGCTCTGAATTTCGTCGACAAGGAATAGAATTTGTCGACGAACCTCCTTCATGACCTCGTCGACGAAGGCCAGTGTATAAATAGCCCAAACTTCATTTTTCAGTTGAATTCCGATGCACCTACCCTTCTCTCTCTCTCTCTCTCCTCTTTAGTTCCCTACCATTCTTTCTTAATTTCTGGGTCCATTCTTCGCCGGATCGACGATCCAAAGCCACCACGACACTCTTTAGGAAGTTCTCTACAAATCTGATGGAGTGGATCGTCGGTGGGGCTAGTTTAAAATTCATCCCAGATTCAGGGTAAGACTTTTATTTGGAATTTGGCTTTAGTATAGTTATAAGAAATGTTATACACGAAGAAATACTGAAGTTTATGTGACGCCTCAATTTTTCATACAAATTTTTTTTCCAATAATAAATAAATAATCACGTTATAAATCCACAAATCGGTCACGTCAACAATCCTACTATCATTCATACGACCCGACCCGCATTAGGTATTGGGTAAAAAGTTATTTTATTATACAACCTAACAGCGGAAGACAATACACACATATAAGTCAGAATACAATACCTAGAGTATCAATATACACATATCCACAATACTATCTCATATCAAAAAACAATACAACCCTAGGGAATCACACCTCCCTAGTCCAAACTCACCCTGTATATCAGGGTCCCAGCTCCCTATGATCACAGAGCTCTACCACCTAGCCTATCTCTGTCCCCTGAAAAATTTAGTTAATTTGGGTGAGACACATCTCAGTAAGAAGGAATAAATTATTTACAGTGTGTGGCCATATGAGTGCAATTATAATACACTTTACTTTTCAAATCATCATTTCATCTGAGAAAATACACTGATATACACATTCTCATAATCGTATAGATATACAACACAAGCTTTTCTTTTATAAGCTTTAAAATCATTTATCAAATTCAATTATTTCCAACACATATTTACCCGTGAAGTTCCTGAGAATAGGTAAGATTACCCGCCCATACTGTAACGACCCTAAATAAAATATAACATAATAAATAAAATGGTCAACCCGAACCTGTGGGTAACGGGGACACCTGTCAATCACAGCGGAAACCTAAGCAGCAGCAAGTATAAAAATCTCAAACATCCATCCATAAGGCATAATACCAGAGTCTACTATAACATCATATAACTGTATTTATATACATCCTCCAAAACATCAAAATAACTCTAGAATCAAACACAAAATAACCTTGATCCTAGTACAAAATCTCACCCTCCTAGCGGGGTGATATCGCTGACTCCACGGTGGCTACGACCCACCGGTCACTTAGGGTCTCTTGAAAAATTAATTAATGTTGGGGGTGAGACACATCTCAGTAAGGGAAAATAAACTAAATACAACTGTGTGGCAACATGAACATTTAAGGCAATTATATATATACAGTACATTTCAAATTTCTGTAAACATTCATCATATTATACTAAATCATCATATACTTTCATACCTACTAATAAATCATATCGTACGTAATGCATCTGTTATACTGATAATACTGAAAACATACCCAGGATGAATAGCTAGCTAATGTAATGTATTACCCCACATAACGGGTTGTGCAACCCAAAAGTGGGACCCGACAATGGCTAGCCGACCACTGCCGAGTCAAATATGTCTGTAAGTACGATGGGCCTGCCGCATCCTGGTCCGGATTGCCAAGTGGACGTCTACAACTCTACACTGAAAGCCACATCTACATGTAGCTTCCCTCTGCCCTAACACGTTATGCAGTCGGGTATGACCACATCTGATACCTATCATTGCACTCACCTTACTCAGTAAGCCCTCAAGCGGAGAGTTTCACTTCGCCTCAATTATTTATATTATTAACTCATGCGGTTCCATTTCTCAATTTTATCATACTTTATTTCTCAATTTCCATCCTTTCTTTCATTTCTGATTTTAGTCAATTTTATCATTCTTTCACTTTTCGTTTCCATTTTACTTTCCGGCTCATGAGTATCCTCGGTATCAAATACCAACATCGCGTCTGTAACTCATGGCCACCCTAAGGATCTTTCTATACACGCCATGCTTCCCCCCATGGTCAAGGTTGTGTGGCCCAAAGGCTAGATCTAACCGTGGTTGGCCGGCCCGGTTAAATCAAATATCATATCACATATTGCGTCTGTAGTACGAATGGCCGGTCTATAACCCTGATCTGGACTCATGGGGCCCAACAACCCTACAAAATGGCACAGTCGACTGTCACACCACACACTCCAATAGTCCGTGTGGTTGCACTAACACCACTCACAATGGTACCGTGCTCAATATCATAACCATCAAACAGGATTTACCACCACAGACCCGCAATCATTATGGTTTGTTGGCATTATATCATTCATATTTCACGTATTTCCACATTTCCCATTTTCATATTGCAGAATTAACATTGTAATATTTTCATTTCACATATTCAAATTTCAATATCAGTATTCTCAACACATTTCATCATTTAAATGATATTTTCTCAGTTCATAATTCATCTTATCTCATACTATCATATACATATTTTATTTCACAATTACTCAATATTTCTCAAAACACATTTCCATATTTCACCTTTCTTCATTTTTTCAGAGAATACATTTTTTGCATATTTCACTTTCATCATTTTCCCACATTTCAATTCTCATATTAAAACACGTTTCAATATCACATATTTCACAGGGTAAATAATCTAACTCAGTTTAAACATTACTCAATATAAATCATATGCCACACAAATTTCATCTGATATTTATATCATAATAAATTTTAGGTAAAAATAACATGCGCTATTTTCACATATTTCTTAACTCATAATTTTCATAAAAATACTGTTATAATTTATTCCCCTTACCTGGCTTACTGAGAGTCTCGCTAGAACCCAAAATCTCATGCCCTTGGCGCTTGAAATTTAACTCCTGCAATTTGCATTTTTCCTAGATTAATTAATCTATTTCTCTAAAGTAATACTTATTTAGCCTTCTCTAGGTTCCATATATCTCAAATTAATATTTAAACTATTATTTAACACCCCCACTTAATTTTCTGAATTTTGCTTGTGGGTCCCAAAATTACACCCGCGGCGCTCACCCGAGCCCTAAATTCTAGAAATCTTACTCAACCTCAGATGCTCAATATTTTAGCATTTCTAAATTAATACTAATTAATTAAAAATAAGCCCCTTAATAACCCCCGCACCCCAAATTTGGGGTTTTGGCTCGACACCCCTACGAGAATTCTGTCCCACTAGACTTGTAAAGAATCTTCCCTAAATTCTTGTGGTGGTGTCTATTCATCAATTGGGCTTATTGTTGACCTTATAGGTCGCACCCGGTTTTGATAATGACAAATACTCCTGTATTTAATAAATATCTAGTTCATGTGCAGGTATATATTAGCAGATCATTAATGGCACGTGAAAGCTCAAAACTTGAAGACAAATTCATGCTCTTGATTGTAATATTTTTGTAGTAAAATTTGTCTGTAATAGTAATTAGGGTATTCGGTTTGTAATAAGCACACACATCACATGTATGGTTTATTTTGTGAGCTCAAACCAATCATAATGCAAAATGACCTTAGAGTGACCTTAGGGTTTTCCCTTCGGTGTCTTCAAATTGGACCCCAAGTGACCTTAGGATACACACATTTACACATATGTTTGTTAGGCACTTGAATAGAGCTTGTATGTTTCGAAATGAGACTAAAATGCACACATGGTGCACTTTCGGTCGACCAGCCAAGTCAGTTCATTTTGGCCTGGTCGACTGAAACCTCCCTGGGTCAACTGATTGACCAAGGCCCTGGTCGACAAAACCAGAATAGTTCAAAAATCCTGGGTCGACCGAAACCCTCTATGGTCAACATTTTGACCACCTGGTCAATCGAACCAGGTAGTTCAAAAAGCCCTAGTCGACCGAAACCTCCATAGGTCAAAAGTTTGACCATTTGGTCGACTGACCCTTTTTGTACTCCAACTACCTGGTCGACTGAGGGTCCTCGCGAGAAATCCCAGCGGTTTGGTTGACTGAACCAGCCAGTTCAAAATGGTATGGTCAATCGAACCTCTAAAAATTGAGAAATCGCCCTCTCCTGGTCGACTGAGCTCTTAGTTCAAAAGTCCCTGGGTCGACCAAACCATATGAGACTTGATCGACCGAACTTGTTTTGGTCGATCGGACCTCTCGGGTTGCCCTAAATTTTTTACCGTGGTTAATATTTTTAAGCAGGGTTAAAATATTTTAAACATCATTAAACTTTTCTAACAATCCCTAAAAGGTCCCCAACAGTCAAAAATTCTGGTATGTCTCTATATACTCTTTCATTTGGGAGAATTAAGAATTGATTAGCAAAAATAGAAAATCAAATTCTCTCTCAAGAAAAATATTTCTCATTGCTCATACTCCTCCAAATACACTTTAGGTTACCTTCAAAAGTTCTTAAATCATCTGTAAGTGTTCTTGAGTGTTTAGATTGAAAGGTTTGCTCTCTCTTTGCTGTGAGATTGTTTCATTTTGTTGAGAGCCAAACCTAAAAGGATTCTTAGGGGACTTTGCTGATAAGTTCATCCTAAGAAGACTTTACTAGATCTTCTAAGATTGCATATTCATTGCAACATCTTGAGAAGCTCGCATTGGCTTTTGGTTGCGAAATATTTTCAAAATCATTTACAAATATCTATTGCTCTTTATTTTGAAAACCATTTGAGGAGATATTTGTTTTTGAGGTCAAACATCTTTGTTGCAATATTTATTCACTCATATATTTTTGCTGAAAACAAAGATCATATATATTTTGCAAGTCCAAGCATATACATATTTATGTGATTGAGATATTCTACTGATTGACATTCTTGAGGCTTGTTTGATATTTTGTGTAAACACGTTTGATTGAATATTTTGAAATACACAGATTATTATTGACACTCTCACATGCATACTACACTGATAGAAAATACCCTTGAGAGTTAAACTATCTAGATCACACTAAGCTTACATTTTAAATTATCTGTGGTGTTTGTGATTGTGCGCATTTGTAGTACAAATTTGCTTTACGTGAAAGCACCCATATATTGTACCTTTTGATTGTATATATGAGAGATTCCAGGCATGGCCTGAGGGGACGGTAATCCAGTCCGGTAAGGATTGGTGTAAAGGTTGAGGTCAGCCCTGTGATAATTTGACCTGATTTGTATAGGTGCCGCTCAAGTTATTATGATAATCCTTGAGCTGGTTAGCCAAGGCGAGGATGTAGGCAGTTGGCTGAACCTCGATAACATATCTGTGTGTCACCCTGTTCTTTACTGCTTTCTGGTGCTTGTGTAATTGATTAAATTGCTCTATTTAACTTATGATATTACTTGCACTAGATTGACTATAGAATTGTGAACATACTGCTGTTAGGAGGAATACCTAGGGGATAGATTTTAAAAATACCAATTCACCCCCCCTCTTGGGATCACGGTAAAGCTAACACCTATATTTTGTAAGAAATTAAGGAAAAAAGGAAAAATGACTTACCCTAGGGAATACTCCTATGCCGCTCCTACCATCGATTCGCTCCGATAGAAATGATGGCAGCAGAGAATGGAATCCAGTGGTATCTTCGAATTTTCGATCGGGTAAAAATCCATCATGAAATCGAGGAGAGAGGGAGAGAGAGTCCTGCGTTGTAGGAAAAATAAACAAAAGAAAAGAAAAGAAAAGAAAGAAGAAGAAGAAGAAGAAGAAGAAGAAGAAGAAGAAAAAGTAAAAACATGATCCTAAAGCTTCCAGCTTTAGGATATAATAATAATAATAATAATAATAATAATAATAATAATAATAATAATATATTTAATTAATATTAATAATAATATATTTTATTAATAAAAATAAAAAATAAATTTTTATTATTATTTTTTTCTTTTTTTTTTCTTAAATCCGATTAATTAATTAATTAAAATTTTTTTTGGAATCAATCCACTAATCTTTTATATCTCTTTTTGAGGTTATTACATTCTCCTCTCCTTATAAACTTTCGTCCTCGAAATTTTCCATTCCCCTATTTCCCTACCTTAGCGAAAACACTTCCAATTTTTATTAATTATCCTCACTTGTGGCGGAGGAATACCGTGGTTACAACGAGGGTTCTGAGAGATTACAAATTTTCCAAAATTTTCCCAAAACCATTTACATTTCAAAACTAAAAATCATATTTATCCTACGTTACACTATACAAATAAAAGCTACAATACTATTCCATTCACTTGATTGGCTCAGCTCTAAACTCTACTGAATAAGTGCAGATATCTCTGGCGCATCCGATCCTTTAGTTCTCAGGAAGCCTCCTTAATGGCATGGTTGCGCTACAAAACTTTTACCAGTGGAATCTTCTTCGTACGTAACTCTGGTTCCTTCCAGTCAAGTATCTACACTGGCACTTCCTCATATGCTAAAGTATCACCCAACTCGAGTGCTTTATATCTGATCACATGGGAGGGGTCTGGGACGTATTTTCTCAGCATAGAAACGTGGAAAACGTCATGGATCCTAGATAAGACTGGTGGTAATGCTAAATGATAAGCAACTGGACCCACTTTCTCAAGAATCTCGAATGGTCCAATATACCTAGGGCTCAGCTTACCCTTCTTCCTGAACCTTATAATACCTTTCAACGGTGCCACCTTCAGGAATACGTGATCTCCTATGTCAAACTCCAATTCTCACCGATGAGTATCAGCATAACTCTTTTGCCGGCTTTACATTGTCTAGATCCTGTCTCTGATGAGTCTGACTTTATCCTGAGTCTGCCGAATCAGCTCTGGCCCCAATACCTGTCTCTCTCCAACCTTATCCCAGTACAACGGGGATCAGCACCTCTTACCATAAAGTGCCTCAGATGGTGCAATCCCAATGCTCGTATGGTAGCTATTGTTATACGCAAACTCAACCGGTGGCAAATATTGCATCCAACGACCTCCAAAGTCCAACACACATGCTCGCAGCATTTCCTCCAGAATCTGTATCATCCGCTTCATCTGCCCATCTGTCTGAGGATGAAAAGCTGTGCTAAACGACAATTGAGAACCCATGGCCCCTTGCAAACTCTTACAAAAACGAGATGTGAACCAGGGGTCTCTATCTGAAACTATGGACACTAGGATGCCGTAGAGCCTAACTATCTCTTAGATGTATAACTCAGCCAATCTGTCCGTGGAGTAGCTAACTCTAATTGGCAAAAAGTGGGAAGTCTTCATTAGTCGATCCACCACTACCTAGATAGCGTCCTGTCCATGCAATGCCGGCGGCAATCCTGAGACGAAATCCATGGCTATATGCTCCCACTTCCACTTAGGAATGTGGAGTGGCTACAATGATCCCGTCGGTCTCTAGTGCTCAGCCTTCACTTGCTAGCACGTCAAACACTGATCCACAAATTGAGCTATCTGCCTCTTCATGTTGCTCCACCAGAAGGACTCTCGAAGATCCCTGTATATTTTAGTGCTACCTGGATCTACAGTATATAAGGATTGATGCGCTTCCTCCAAAATGACCCTCTTGATCTTAGGATCGGCAGGAATGCATAACCTAGTACGGAACCTCAAGGCTCCATCATCTGAAATGCTAAATTCTGGTTCCTGACCATCCTGTACCTTTCTCACAAGCTCTACTAATTCTGCGTCATTCCTTTGAGCTGCTTTAATCCTCTCATGTAGAGTTGGCTGTAAAACCAAGCCAGCAATAAACGCCTGGTGATCGCCCTGTACTAGCTTCACGTCGAACCTCTCTAGATCCATTTGAATCGGATGCTGAATCTCAACTGCAGATACAGATGAAACCACTGATTTCCGACTCAAAGCATCAGCAACCACATTAGTCTTTCCCGGGTGGTAACTGATAGTGCAGTCGTAATCCTTTATTAGTTCCAGCCATCTCCTCTGCCTCATATTCAATTCCTTTTGCGTGAAGAAATACTTTAAACTCTTATGGTCAGTAAATATCTCACACCTACCCCCATATAGATAGTGCCTCCAAATCTTCAGCGCGTAATCAACCGTCGCCAACTCTAGATCATGGGTAGGGTAGTTCTTCTCATATTCTTTCAACTATCGTGAGGCATAGGCTATCACTCTCCCTCGCTGCATCAACGTGCATTCGAGCCCTTTATGGGACGCATTACTATAAATTATGAACCCCTCTTCTCCTGAAGGAATCGTCAATACAGGCGCAGTGATGAGTCGCTGGGTTCAATTCCTAGAAACTCTGTTCACATTCATCAGACCACTCAAACTTTGCTCCTTTCCTAGTCAATATGGTAAACGGGCCTGATAGTCTAGAAAAGCCCTCAACAAACCTGCGGTAGTACCCGGCCAATCTCAGGAAACTCCTGATCTCGTGCACATTCTTTGGTCGTACCCAGTCTACTACCGCTTCAATCTTACTCGGATCAACAGAAATACCACCCCTGGATATGATGTGTCCAAGGAAAGTAACATGTTTAAGCCAGAACTCACACTTCTTGAGCTTTATGTATAACTTCTTCTTTCCCAATACCTACAGTACTATACTTAGATGCTCCTCATGCTCCTCTGCACTCTTCGAATACACCAGTATATCATCAATAAATACTACCACAAACTGATCCAAGTACTGGTGAAAAACCCTGTTCATCTGATCCATAAACACTGCAGAAGCATTCGTCAACCCAAATAGTATAACTAGAAATTCATAGTGATCATACCGTGTTCTAAATGCCGTCTTCGAAACATCTTCTGTCCTGACTTTCACCTGATGGTACCCAGAGTGTAAGTCTATCTTCAAAAAGATCTGTGTCCTCTGTAACTGGTCAAACAAATCATCGATACGCGGGAGCGGGTATTTATTCTTGATAGTCACTTTGTTTATTTCTTGGTAGTCGATGTACAACCTCATCGACCCATCCTTCTTCCTCATAAATAAAATCAGTGCTCCCCAGGGCGACACCCTGGGCCGAATGAACCCCTTATCCAATAGTTCCTGCAACTGCTCTTTCAATTCTTTCAGCTCTGCCAGTGCCATTCTATACGACGCCTTTGAAATCAGCGCTATCCTCGGAACTAGATCAATAACAAACTCTACCTTACGATCAAGAAGTAGTCCTCACAAATCCTCAGGGAATACATCAGAAAAATCCCTCACCACTAGGATATCCTCCAACCTCAGCTCCCCTTCTGATACAACCTTCACACATGCTAAATATACCTGACAACCTTCTGATAGTAATCTACATGCGTGAATAGCAGATAGTAACTGAGGTGGGGTGCGCACACATGATCCCACGAATCTGTACTCCTGTCTCTCTAGAGGTCTGAATACTACCACTCTCTAATGGCAATCAATGCTAGCATAGTGGGTAGCTAGCCAATCCATACCCAAAATTACCTCAAACCCATGCATGTTTAAAACCACCGGATTAGCCAACAAAGACCTCCCATGAATATCTACTGGATAGTCCCTGAGTACCTTTCTACATACCCTTATAGCCCTAGTCGGCATAGTAACAGACAAACTAATTTCTAACTTCGGAGGCTCAAACCCACACAATTTAATATAATCCCAGGCAATAAACGAATGTGTCGCCCCATAATCAAACAAAACAGTAGCTTTAAATGACAGTATTAAAACAGTACCTGTCACCACATCTCCTTCCGCATTAGCATCTCCCGACGTCAGTGCATAAACTCACGCCGGCGCAGCATTCCTCTGTTGTCCACCTCGAGGTGCCTAGTAGCCTCCTCTATATGGTCGAAGAGCAGCCACTACCACTGGTGGTGCCTGGCTATTTCTCTCGATATGCTCAGGCTTGTGGGACTGATAGCAAACAACCTCTCTCGCTCGACACTTTCCTAGGTGCCTCCTCAAACATCTAAGACATGGAGGGGGCATATGTCTGCCCTGTACTGCTTGATCTCCTCCTCCCTTTCGTCGTCCTCCCCAGATATCATATCTCCTCCACGGCCCTCGACTGGACCTTACCTGAAAATCAGAAGGCGCGGGCCTCTTCCTTTGGCTTTGGACTACTGCGCCTCTCTGTATGCTGCTCTCAATCACCACAGCCCTATCCACTATCTCCGAGAAAGTCTGAGCTCAAAAACCTACCACTTGCTCATACAGGTTCTGCCTCAAGCCTTCCTCAAACTTCTTCGCCTTCCTCTTCCCATCTGGCACCATATACGAGGTGAAGCGGGACAGTTGAATAAACCTCATTGCGTACTGCTGCACCGTCATAGACCCCTATGTCAGATACAGAAACTCTGACGCCTTTGTTCTCCTGACTATAGCAGAAAGTACTACTCGAAGAAAATATCCCTGAAGCGACTCCACGTCATCACTATAGGCTCAGGCCTCTACTCCTCTAGTACTCTCACTGACCTCCACCAGTGCTTTGCCTTCCCGGTCAATTTAAATGTAGCAAATAACACCCTTTGCTCATCTGTACATGAGAGGACTGCCAGTATGTCCTCTATGTCCTAAACCCAGTTCTCTGCTACCAGTGGGTCCGCTCCTCTAGCGGAAGATAGGGGTTGCATACGTGTGAACTGCTCAATCTTGCAACTCCGCTCCCCCGAGCTCCTGGCCATCTCAGCCATCACTTGTTGAGTGACGCTACGTAACACTGCGTCAGGATCTACACCACCCTTACTGGAAGGTGCTGCTCCATCACCTCCCCCATTCGTGTTACTGTTCCTCGGATCCATCCTGCAAAGGAAATAGCTAATATCAGCATACAATCACAATCACACAACCCACACACTACAATAACTCATAAATTATTCTTCTATCCACACCTTAATCCTCATTTAAGATTCAGTCCTACCACTCAGAAACAAGACCCAGCAGTAGTATCCATGGTTTTTCTGAAATCATCACCCCAGGAAAAACACAGAAACAATCCCGATACCCCTATCTCTAGGCGGCAAGATCGAACCCTAAATTCTCACCTCATCCTTCAACAATCACTATTATCATTTCTATGTAAAAACATAATCAAATAATACATATACACATTCCATTTCATTATTCCTCATATCACACAGTTTTTAACTGATAATCATAATATATTATTCACAAAGAAAATATACATATCTTAATTTACAAAACTACTTACCATATTCGCATTTCACATATTTTAATCAATCATTTAATTCCCAAAAAACTACTGTTATAATTTATTCCCATTACTTGGCTTACTGAGAGGCGTGCTAAAATATCTAATTCCACACTTGCAGTGTTCGGAGTTCAAAACCCTGAAATCACATTTTCCTAATTCAATCAACTCAACCCCAGAATTACAATTATCCTAATATTCTTGGAATCACACATTTCCATTAACCGGTTAAATTCTAAAAACGCGAGTTTAATCCACTTTCCATATTTAAATTTAATTTCTATCATATTTTAAAATACCAATATGATCAAATCCCCGCAGTTTAATCTAATTCCAAAATATTCTCCAAAAAATTTAATATAATCAAATATTCCAATTTTATAATCACATATTATAATTTAACCGGTTGAATTTTTAAAATAATTTACATAATTTGTACTCCTCACCTTAGCCTTGGAGTGAGGTCTAGGATCCTCAAATCAAAAATTTGCTCCAACTAACATTACAATGATCGAACCTAGGATCCTGTAGTGGTCCCTGATCGTCAATTTGACTGAAGATTTGAGAGAAATTGAGGAGAGAGAGAGAGAGAGAGAGAGAGAGAGAGAGAGAGAGAGAGAGAGAGAGAGAGAGAGAGAGAGAGAGAGAGATTACCTTATCCCAAGAGTGGTGCGTACAACGCTCCGACGATAAATCTATTTCGGTTAAAATGTCGGTGGTGAAGAATGGAACCTAGGGGTATTTTCCATTCTCCGATCGACACATGTTTGTCCGAGAAAATCAAGGAGAGAGAGTGAGTTGACGAAGGAGAGAGGGAGAGAGAGAGAGAGACAACTTTTGCCTATGAAATTTCAATTTTGATTTGGGAATGCTTACTAAGGAAGCATCCTATTCCTTTAATAAATATGTATCTAATATTATATTATTATATACATATATATAATTTAATTTAATAATATTTAATTAATTAATCTAATTTAATAATATTTAATTAATTAATAATTAATAATAATAATTATTATTATTTTACACTTGCATGCATAAAATTTTATGGGCATTACACCAACACTATCAAGTTTTCCTTTTATGTTTTTAAAAGTAGTTTAATATGTTTAGACATAATATAAAAAATATTAAAGGATAATTTGATTATTTTAAAATGTATTATCTAGGACTACCAAAGTTTTTGCTAAACCTTTTGTGCGGAGTTAAATAATTTAATTTTTGAAAGGTGTGATGGGGAGCAAAGTATGGGCCAAATAACATTGCTAGCTGGGCGGTTCACACATGGATGATAAGCCGGCCCTAAACCCAAGGTTTTTTCTTGATGGGCTTTACGGTTGGGCTTATCTGCAAGGCTTTTCAACCAATTGATGAATGGCCTGGGCACTGATACAGCAAGAGTGGGTCCAATATTTTGGGCGAGGAGTCCACCTTGGTCTAGTGAGTTTTTAGGATCCTATTAGTTTATGAAATGTTTTAATTTTAACTTATTAATTTTTTGTCTCTGTTATTGATTTTTAAGTATTCATGAAAATTTTAAAATTAATTTTAATATTTTTTAAGTATTTTTTTAATTTATTAGCAGAATATGCTAATATTCAAAATTAATTTTTTTTAGAATAAATTTGTATTTTATACATTTTTAAGTAAAATTAAAATAAAATGATCTTATGAATTTAAAATATAATTGAAATAAAAATGTTCATAAGTTTTCAAAAAAGAATAAGAGTTATTTACAATTATTTGTACTGCTTTCAATTGTCATTAATAATAAGATTGTTATTTTAAAGTATTTCTAAATATAATTATTAAGTAAAATAATTATAATAAATTTTATTTTCATTATATTATTTAAAATTTAGGACAAAAAACAAACAATGACATCTCCTGAGATTTCAAAAATTTTAACAACCTCCCATTAGATTTGCCAAAAGGATACAAATCTCTGTTTATATCTTACAAAAAGATAAGTTCTTTTAGGGGAGTTCTGTCTTTTTGACAAACCTTAGGGGAGATTTGTGACATTTTTGAAACCTCATGGGAGGTATCTGTCTTTTTGCCAAACCTAAGAGGAGGTCAACGTCTTTTGTCATAAATTTTATTTTTATTTTTAATTTTTTTATTTCAATTGTTATTTGATTCAAGGACAAAAATAAGTATTTGCTAAATCAAAATTTTAATTTGTTTTAGTTTTAGGAATGTTAACCAAAAAAGTTGATGGTTTTCAATGTTAAATTATCGTTTTTGATTCTGTTTTTATAATTTTTTATGGTGATACCAAACGGCCCTTTTAGATACGAAAGATTAAGAAATAAGTATTTTTATTTTACAAATATCACTATATGTGTGAAATTATGGAGAGCCACATTAACCTTCTTGTTCATTTAGGAATTTTTTTTTTTCGATAAAATGTATAGAGTAACAGCAATTACATACATATTTATGTAACACATGCTTATTGTGAGACATGTATGTCTATTATGAGTGATTAAATGTTCGGTGAAAAATCACATTATCATTAATAATCATTAATTATGTTAAAATAACATTTATAATTGAAAAAAGTTCTTGGCGAATATTGTGTGCCCATGTGGGAGTCCAAATCTCCTAATAAAAGGATGCCACGTTGTCAAGTGGACCCATTAATTTGAAGAAGGAGTTATTAACTAAAAAAACCCTCATGCAATGAAAGTTGGGAGAAATTATATAGAGGACCTCCCCCTCCACGTATCCGTGTGCCTGCATTTTAAATGTTAAACATGTGTCAAATTGGTCATACACATTCATTAATATAAAAAATGGACTCATTTTCAGTAAGTGTATAACTAAAAAAACATGCACACAGACACGTGGAGGGGGAGGTCCCCTATATAATTTCTTGAAAGTTGGGTATCTACTTACTCACAAGAGAGTTGCAACGCCTAAGAGGCATTAATTAGGAGCATCACCAAGAATTTCAAGGACTCCTGCCACCCTAAGACATGGCCTGGGTCACTTAGGCGACAATCACTTCAATAGGAAGTTTGTGTAGATGACTCTTCAATTTTGACGTTCAAAGCTTACTAAATTTCTGGACCTTCACTTTTAATGGATATGAAGATCAGAACCTTCGAGAGTTGTTCGATAAAAGCCTTGATGCCATATTCATGAACAACAGCATGTTTGCTTTCTTGATGTACTAAAAATTTGAAGATTTGTTAGTCACTATTATCGTTCTCAAGAGCAACTACTTCCATGGGTGCAGCCCATTTCAAGCGAGCTTGGGCAACATGTTTTGCACCTTGAATGAGAGGATTCTAATGAAGAATGGATTTTAGTCAAGCGCACAAAGTGCTAATGACATGAAATTAGCTACGACTATATCAAGGTGAGTTTTGTCTTTGTTTTTGCATTACATGAATGACATGAAAGCCGATTAAAAAAAAAAGAATCTATAAAAAAAAAAAAGCTATTCATCAACAATCACCATGCAATAATCCAAGTCAGGCACTATAATTTTTGGGTGAGGAATAAGAAGAAAATGGTCAAACTATCAATCATTGCGATTGAGCTTCAATTTGTACGTAGTTAGAGAGAGAGAGAGAGAGAGAGAGAGAGAGAGAGAGGTGGATGTGTTGAGAGGGTTGAACATGTAGGGGTTTTTCCTTTTTAGGTTTTCACCTTCTCTAGATTCATGAGTCTGATTGGCAACGTGACATCTTTATATTAGAGACTTCCGTGCTTTCATGGAGAATCATTTCTCCCTCATTAATTTTCTTTTTAATTAATTATTTCATCAGCCGTAATAAACACTGATTATGAATTTAGATTGTTATAATATGTGACTTATATGTTGAGTGAAACATATCTACGAAGAAAACATGGTGGAAAAAAAAAAAGAGAAGTTGACTTGCAGGAAGAAATCAGCGACGATTTGCCTGAAACCATCGACAGATTTGTTTAGGTGTAGGAGAAATAGTCAACAGTTATGCAGTGTTATATTGACTGTTTAGTCTCGGCATTAAGCCATCGACGGTATGTTTGAAATTGTTGACGATTTTGCTCAGTTACTTAGCCCTGGTTTTTGAGTTTTGAAATAGGAAATTGAATAGGTTTGGTTTCGGGGGGGAAACCTCTAACAAGGTTATATATATATGTTGTATGTTGTAATTGATATGTCTTTTGATAGAAGATAGTGAAAAATCACTATCATTTGCTCTTGTGGATTTAGGCATTGCCGAACCATGTAATTTTTCGTGTCATTATTTTATTGCGTTCATATAATCTGCATCATTGTGTTTTCTATATATTTCATGATTGGTTGCCGCATCATAAGATCATTTGTTTCTGTTGCGGATTTATTTGCACAATACGATGGTATTAGAGCATTAGGTTATAAGGGCTTCTGGAATTTCTTATGCAAAATTTGATGTTGTTAAGTTTGATGAAACAGGAAATTTCAGACTATGGCAGAAGAGGGTTAAAGATCAGTTAGTGCAGTAAGGTATGGTGAAGACATTATACGGATGTCAACTTCAAGACATGGACGAAGGAGACTCAAAGAGTAGTGATGGTGATATGTTTTCTATTTCATTGGGTTTAGAGTGCCTTATGGATTCTTGGATCCTAGATTTGGCGTTCTCTTATCACATAACACCAAATAAAGATGGTTCGGCACCTACAGGTCAGTAAATTCTGGTTTTGCTCTGATGGGAAATGATGCTTCATACAAAATTGTTGGAATAGATAATATCAAAATTAAAATTTTTGATGGTGTTGTGAGAACATTATATAATGTAAGACATATTCTGGATCTACGAAAGAATTTAATTTCATTGGACACTTTGGATTGTAATAGGTTTAGTTACAAGCTTGAAAGTGGGGTCATAAAGGTGTGTAAAGGTGTGTTAACCGTGATGAAGGGACATAAATTAGCGAGAAATATTTATGCATTGCTGGGTACCATAGTTGTAGGTGGAGTTGCAGTTGCAGATTCTGGGTTAGATAATACTATTTTATGGCATATGTGGTTAGGGAATATGGGTGAGTGTGAAATTGTTAGCTTTACTGTAATCCCAAGAGGGGGGTGAATTGGAATTTTAAAATTTCTCCCTTAGGTCAATTAACCAACAGTAGTATTACATAACCCTAAGGTTAATTTAGTGCAGATGTAAAATAAATCTATATATATGCTGAAATTAAATTACACAAGAAAGCTAATTACGCATGCAAGGTAAAACAGGTAAAGAGAGATAACACCAAATATGTTATCGAGGTTCGGCAAAATGCCTACGTCCCCACCTTGGTCCACAAGCATAAGGATTACACTAAGGCTCACTTCACGAGTGGAGCGGCACCGAAGTACAACTAGATCAAATTAACATTGAGCTGACCTCAACCTTTACAACTAATCCTTCTAGATTGGATTAATGCCCCCTCAGGCCACGTCTGGAATACAACAGAATCACAATACAATTTGTATACAAAATATTTGCTTCTCAATCAAGCAGATTTGCACAAGTATTAATCAATGCACACCAATAATATAAGAACTATAAGTTCAGTGTTATGTGTGCGCAATCAACACTCAAAGTAATGACTATATCCAATCAAGTACAAAAGTGTATTAACAAGCTAATCTTTGAAACTATGTATAGAAGTAAATTTCAATCACATTTTAGGATTTCAAAGATTTCTTCCAAGAGTATTCTAAATATCTCTAAAAAAAATATTTTCTCAATATTCAAGCACAACAGATATTCGGAAAATGAGTTTGTGAAAAGATTATTGCACACTAAAAAATACAAGCTCAATGAGTCTTGCAATGAAGATGCGAAGACTCATAAGCTACAAGATTCTTCCCACACACAGATTTATTAAATGAAATTGGGGGAAAAACCTTATGCACAACTCTCAATCCGAAAATCAAATATACAACACAATGAGAATTTCTTAGCAAATGAGAATAATGTATAACCACTCAAAGAACTCTCACAATGATTGATTTAGTAAAGGAATGATTGTGTGAAAGAGTATATAGGCTTTGTATGAAAGAATAAGCTTTGAAAAATTTTAGAGGATTTTGTTGCTAATCAAAATGTTAATCAATCGCTAATCTGAGCAAATGAACTTGTATTTATAGACTTGGCTAATTTTATAACTGTTGGGGATACATAGGAAATTATTAAATTTTTTTAAAAAAGAGTTTAAGAAAATTAACCCTGTTTAATCCCAATTAATCACGGTAAAATTTTGGCCAACCCGAGAGTTTCGGTTGACCGAGTCATGGTTCGGTCACCTGAATAGACACAACAGAGAAAGTAACTTTTCCATGTTCGGGTTCTAGAATAAGGGTTTGGTTTGTTGACCAAGGCGATTTTCCAATATGTTCGAGGTTTGGTCACCCGATCTCAAGTTCGGTTTACCGAACTCATATGTTCGGTCGCCCGAGGGTGATTTGAACACTAATATTTGGGCGCTCGAGTAGTTGGAAAAAGTCTGGGTAAATGTTCGGTTGACAGAAGACAGTAAAGTCTTTTTGGTTCGGTCACCCAAAGTCAGGTCAACACGCTGACTATTCAATGGTTCAATTGATCGAGGTGTTTTGAACACCAAGGTTCGGTCGCCCGAAACCTAACTATTTTTATACCTTAAGTCCTGTTTTAGTTCAAAAGTCTCCCTGGATGGCATATGTGCTAATGGAGACTAACTTAAGTGTAAATGCAAGGACCTAGGGTCTTTCTAAGGTCTTTGAGCTTATGAGTTCCTACATACATGATATGCATTAATTATTATAGACATTTCCTATTTAAATATTACAGACCCGAATAAAACTTAATATAAATTACAACAAATAAATATTCTGGGTCTTCTTTTGCTTCAAGATACCACATGTCATCATATGATTTCACCTATATGATCCTGCATATAAACGTGATAGACATTAAATACCGGAGTATTTGTCATAATCAAAACAAGGTATAACCTATAAGGTCGACATTCTCCTCTTTTTTGATGATGGCAAATACATTATGCAAAAGTGGGTACATCCAAGAAAGGCTCTCCCTGACAATATGCATAATGAGAATTTTAAAATTTTAAAATTTTAAACACATATCCCAAGTACCCAATTTTGCCTCTTCTCCCCCTTTTAGCAACAGGAAAAAGGGTTATGATAAATTTAAAACATATAAGCAAGGCATTGAGCATGAATCATTTAAATACAAGATATGGTTGGGAAGATTTTTAGAAATTTCGGTAGTATGCTGTTTGAAAATAGAGCATTTCCCAAAAAATATTTATATAGAAATGACCTGATTGAGTTCAAATTTATAATTATCCACAATAACTAATTCAAATAGTCCAGTATGATTAAAACAGAAAACATAAGTATAACTATCAACATGCAAGAGATATGATAGTCAAGCATTGCAAAACACACACAAACTCATAAACTATAAATCAAAGATGGATTTAAACTATTTAGAGCCATATATATTTTTCTATGTTAAGAAGCTCCCCCCAAGTTCGTGCACTCTATCAATTTTCTATGTGGCCTCTCTACTATGCATTAGACCTAGCTCACGTCTAATCTGTATGAACCTATCTTCTTGAAGAGGTTTGCTGAAAATATCAGCCCACTGCTCATTAGTACACACAAACTCAAGTACCATATCTTCTTTCTACACATGATCACAAATGAAATGATGTCTAATCTCAATATGTTTGGTTTGAGAATGTGAGATTGGATTCCTAGATATATTAATTGCACTAGTATTATCACATTTAATCGAAACCGTATCAGAGTGCAATCCAAAATCCATAAGTTGTTGTTTCATATAAAGTGTTTGAGCACAACAACTTCCAGCTGCAATATATTCAGCTTTGGCTGTGGATAAGACAACTTAGCTCTGTTTCTTGGAGAACTAAGAAACCAGAGATTGTCCTAAATAATGACAAGTTTCGCTAGTACTCTTTCTATTTACCTTACTACTGGCAAAGTCAGCATCGGTGTAACTAACAATCTCAAATGTCGTATGCTTAGGGTACCATAAACCTAACTCAACAGTTCCAACTATGCACCTATGTATTATTTTTATGGCTAATAGATGAGACTCCTTAGGAGCAGCCTGAAACCTAGCACACATACACATACTAAACATGATATCAAGTCGACTAGCTATAAGGTATAAGAGACTACCAATCATGCCACGATATAATTTCACATCAATAGGGATGCCTTGCTTATCTTTGTCAAGTTTTGTGGAAGAACTTATAAGAGTACCAAGAATTTTACTGTCTTTCATATTAAATTTCTTGAACAAGTCCCTAACATATTTAGATTGGCATATAAAAGTCTCATGTTTAGCTTGTTTGATTTGAAGTCCTAAGAAGAAACTCAGTTCACCCATTATGCTCATTTCGAATTCACTTTGCATGTATTTGACAAACTCATTACACAAATCATCATTAGTTGCTCCAAAAATAATATTATCAACATATATTTGAACAAGGAGCAAATCATCGTTTTTAGATTTGATGAAAAGTGTAGTGTCAATTTTGCCTCGGGTAAACCCATTTTCTAAGAGAAAATCACTATGCCTCTTATACCAAGCTCTAGGAGCTTGTTTCAATCCATACAAGGCTTTGGACAATCGGTATATATGCTCAGGATATTTATGATTTTTAAAATCAGGAGGTTGTTGTAATGCCTCGAACCCGAAAACCTGGTCCAGTGCGTTATATCTGAATAAACCGGGCTTCGTGGTGCCTCGAACCCGCCTGGTGGGACCCGGGTGCCACGTCATCCATTCATTTACCTGGTACCTGACATTCTATTATCATTTACGTAGCGAAAAATATAAATATAATCCTCCCACAATATAATACCAGAGTTTCTAACTATAACATCCCAAATAATCCATCCATCAACCTGCATCTACATATATATGCATATCTCCAACATCTAGTATTCACAATCATCCATAACTCAGAAAACTTAAAACATAAAACAAAAAACATAAAAACTTAATACAACTCAAAAGTATCATCAAACTTATGCCCTTTCTTTCTAACTTAAAAATACTATAACAGCCCTGAGCTCTTTAAGTTCGATCACATGGAGATCCTAAAAAAGATGAATTTGTATTCGGGTGAGACATATCTCTGTAAGGGAAGAAACAATATATTAAATCAGTGTGTGGCCAACATGAGGTTTGTAAATAACATAAAAAATCATCTTGGAAGCTCTGCTCACAATCATTTTTCCATTCAAACCTCACATTCTTCCTCGTGAGTTGTGTTAGTGGACCAGATAATCTGGAGAAACCATCCACAAAATGCCGGTAATACCCTGCAAGACCCAGAAAGCTCCTAACCTCCTGAACATTCATTGGTCTCACCCAACTCACTACTACTTCTATTTTACTCGGGTCAACTGATATGCTATCCCTAAAGATCACATGCCCTAGGAAAGTGACCTGCTTCATCTAGAATTCACATTTCTTGAATTTTGCAGATAATTTATTTTCCCTTAACACCTGTAAGACCAGTCTTAGGTAACCCTCATGTTCCTCAAAACTCTTCGAATAGACTAGTATATCATCAATAAATACAAAAAAAAAAAAAAAACTGATCCAAATACTGATGGAACACCCAATACATTAGATTCATCAACACTGCTGGTGCATTAGTCAACCCGAATGACATCACCAAAAAATTGTAATGCCTATATCGAGTTCAAAAAGCTATCTTTAAAATATCCTCCGCTCTAACTCTCACTTGGTGATATCCCAACCGAAGGTCAATCTTAGAGTAGACTTGGGTCCCTTGGAGCTAATCAAATAAATCATCAATTCTAGGAAAAGGATATTTATTCTTGACTTTCAATTTGTTTATTTCTCTATAATCTATGCACATCCTCATGGTCCCGTCTTTCTTTTTCACGAACAAGACTGGTGCTCCCCAAGGCGACACACTAGGCTTGATGAATCCTTTATCTAGCAACTCTTGCAACTGATCTTTCAATTCTTTCAATTCGTCTGGAGTCATACGGTACGATGCTTTAGATATCGATGTCGACCCTAGTAGTAGATCCACTGTAAACTCAATCTCTCAATCTTGTGGTAAGCCAAGTAATTCTTGTAGAAAGACATCTAAAAAATCTCTGATTACTGGAATATCAATCTGTTTCAATTCTTCTTTTAGCAGCTCTTTTATGTAAGTTACATACCCTTGGCAACCACCCTGAAGCAGTCTCCTCGCCTAAATGACTGACTCTAACTGTGGTAAGGCGTGCACCCGTGAACCCACAAATCTAAATTCCTATTAACCTAGGAGTATAAAGATCACTTTTTTTTATAGCAACCTATGCTAGCGTAATTAGTTGTCAGCCAATCCATACCCAATATCACATCAAATCTCTACATATCTAGTATCATGAGATCAGTTGGTAGTACTTTCTCCTAAATGCCCACTAGAAAATTTCTAAGTACCTTCCTACATCTCACAGTAGATCCAGTCGGTGTGGCTACAGACAATTCGACATCTAACAACTATGTCTTTACCCTAGATAGTTTAACATATATGGACGACACAAAGGAATGGGTGGTACATGAATAAAAAAAAAATATAACTTTATGTGGTAAAGCAATAAGTGTATCTATAACAATGTATTTAGCAGCCTCAGCGTCTCCCGGTGTCAATGTGTAAACCCTCCCGGTGCCATGTTCTTCTACTGGCCTCCACGGGGCGCCTGGTATCCGCCCCGGAACGGTCTATAAGCTAGTGCATGAGTTGGTAGTCCCTGACATGCCCAAGCTCTATGATCAGGTCTCCCACAACGATAACAGACATTCTCTTCTCTTCTACACTCTCCCAAATGCCTTCGACCACATCTAGGACAGATAGCGTAAGTTTGCTCACCCTGAAACCCTCGGTGCCCTATCATCTGCCTCTGACCTCCACGAAATCGGTCTCCTCTCCATGGGCCCAGGCTAGAACCCGCCTAGGAACCTGGAAGCGTAGGCCTCTTCCTCTAACTCAGTACTCCTACATATGTCTATTCACTCTCTTATACTATTGTGGCTCTGTCAACAAGTTCAGCAAAGTCCTGCATCTTTAAAACCGCCACCTACTTGTATATGTTTAACCTCTAGCCCCTCTCAAACATCCTGACCTTCTCAGCTTCATCTAGTACTACATATGGAGCGAATCATGACAGCTCAATAAATTTTGCCGCATACTACTGAACTGTGATTCGTCTTTGGGTCAAACTCAGAAACTCCTTCACTTTAGCCTCTCTGACTGTGGCATGAAAGTATATCTCGAAGAATATGTCTCTGAATCGAGCCCATGTCATAGGCACTGGTATGAGTTTTTGCTCCTCCAATAATCTAGTAGTCCTCCACCGTCTCTCGCCCTCCCCTGCCAACTTATACGTGGCATAAAGAACCCTCTGCTCATTAGTGCAGTGGAGCAACGTTAGTATTTTCTCTATCTACTGCATCCAGCTTTTAACATCTACAGGATCAGTTGCTCCTAAAAATGCTGGAGGGTTCATCTTCGTGAACTTCTCTATCGTACACCCCTGCGCTGTAGATGGACCTCCCTACTCCCTGAAGTTCCATGCAATCTCAACCATGACTTGCTGAGCAATGCTGCGCAAGACAGCATCCGAGTCCTTGCCTCCCATGCCAGACGGTCCTGTTCCATCATTGCTTCTAGCATGGGCACTACTACTTCCTAGGTCCATCTTGCAATAATAAAAAATTATTCTAAGAACTTGAACTTCATAGTGTTTTCCAAAAAAAAATATCCTCATACCACCTATTACTAATTTAAGGTCTAGTCCTACTATATGGAAATAGAAATCGACGATAGTTTACTATAATTTTTCTAAAATCGTCACCCTAGGAAAAACATAGAAACCACCCCGAAGTTCCTACTTCTAGACTGTAGAACAAAACCCTAAATTCTCATCCTAGTTTCTCAACATTAACTCACTAATATTGTGTTCTTTCCTTCTCCAAAATTCCATTCCTAAATTTTGGTATTGTTTTTCCTTGTACTGTAGATTCTGCAGAACCTAGCAACCTAGGCTCTGATACTAAACTATAACGACCTAAAAATTCATACCATTTTTTTAAAAGAGTAAAATATATTACAAAATAAAATACTTTGATGCCCCTATATTATCTGCTATAACATCTCAGGCCGCAGGAGGGCACCGAGGAAAATCCTATTCACAAAATAACATACCTATGTAGCGGAAAACATAAAATCATCCATCCATGTTTACAATATCAAAATCTAGTATTTTCCCAAAACATACATACATAATTACGCATCATCCCAGCATCTTTTACCCAAAAACTCCTAAATGCTACTCAAAAATACAACCCCTTGATAACACTTACTCTACAAATAGGGTAGTGTAGACGACCTCTTTACCTACGAGCCTAATCTGCTCGTCTGACTGGATCACCTAAAAAATGTTAAATTACTGGGATGAGACAACGTTTAGTAAGATGAAATATGCTATTACCAGTGTGTGGCAACTAAGTTTACATAAATAATTTTCTAATAAATAACTGAAACTGAGATATCATGTAAACTATAATATTGTTTAACTCACACTTATGTGGCTTAAAAATATATCTATAATATCTGGGCTTTTTATTTAATCATACTTCTAGTATTATAATATATCTGCCGTTATCCTGTAAATCTATACACACACACACACACACACACATATATATATATTTCTATGAAAACTACCCTAGAAAACTGTATGTTATGATTTAACCACTCATGACAGGATTGTGCGGCTCGTAGGTGGGACTTAACTCTAGTTGTCCCACTAGAATAAGTGAACTGAAACTCTATTAATCATCAGACCGGCCTCCTCAACCTAGTATACTGAGGAGTCAGCAATCCCTCTAGGCACGGTAACTGATCTCTTCCTCGTCAAATCGGCCACCTCAACACAAATTTCTAGGGAGCTTGCAATCCCTCCAAAGGCACGGTTGATGGAAATCAACACATTATCTAAGATATGTGGTTGCACTCTGATCTGAAATAGTAACGGTACCATGTTTTGCTGATAACTGATCTAATTCATCAGGGTCTAATACTGTATAATACTATTTTATATATATATATATATATATATATATATATATATATATACACATACATATATATATATATATATATATATATATATTATCTTGTTGTTTCACCATGGTTTTGATATATCAGAAATAACCATAACATTGTAATAACTGATCTGAACATGCTATATAATCTGAATAATCTGTAAAATCTGAATAACTGAATAACTGAATACTGAATAACTGAATATTATGATTCTGTAATCTGAATATCATGGTATATCTAAAAGTACTGTAAAATAGCTATGTGAATGTAAACTGTAAAAATATATGTCTATATATATATATATATATATATATTCAGTAAAACATGATATCTGTAAACTGAATAAATTTCATGCAGAATCTAATAATTACTCATCATACACAATTAAATAAATATTAAACCCATTTAGCCTGCAATCCCTCTAAAAGCACGATCGACGAAAATCCACACACTATCTGAGATATGTGATTGCACTCTGATATGAAATAGCAACGGTACCGTGCTCAGCTGATAACTGATCTGATTCATCAGGGTTTGATACTCTATAATACTATTATATATACTATCTTCTTGTTTTACCATGATTATGATATATCTGAAATAATCATAACATTGTAATAACTTATCTGAACATGCTGTATAATCTGAATAATCTATAGAATCTGAATAACTGAATAACTGAATACTGAATAACTAAATGTTATGATTCTGTAATCTAAATATCATGGTATATCTGAAAGTACTGTAAAATATCTATCTGAATGTAAACTGTAAAAATATCTGTCTGTATATATATATATTCTATAAAACATGATATCTGTAAACTGAATAAATTTCATGATGAATCTGATAATTACTCATGCCAGACAATTATATAAATATTAAACTCATTTACTGAAATCTGTATTTTCTTGATAATAAAAGTAATTTATATCCTGTAGAATTTTTCTCTGTAACACACATATTTTCTGATAACATTACCAAAATTACTAGCATAGCATATTTCCTTTACCTAACAAAATAGTTTCATCTACTACTTCTAACTTACGCCCACGACGTTCATAATTCCATAATCCTGAAATTATACACACACACACACACACACGAATATATATTCTTGTCAAATAACTGAATTCTCAAAATAGTTGCCATACCTGCATTACCTAAATTATAAACTATTCATCATCTTATCTGGATTCCTGGGAACACCCACTAGATTTCCTAACCTTCTTGCAGTAAAAACCCTAAAACCCTAAATTCACAATACTCACATAAGTCATCCCAAACACTAGTATAACAACATTTACTGCTAAATCTGGGATAGTGCCCAAACTTCTCAAATTGAAATTTTGCTCTGGCTAAGTTGTAGAGAATCTCCTCAGGATCAATATGATAGTTTCAAATCGTCAAACCGGGAAGAATCGAGGCTGGATTTGTAGAGAGAAGTTAGAGTAACCGAAATTCTAGAGAGAGAAACAATGAAATAAAGGTTTTCTTGCCAAAATTTGATTTTTTGCGTATTTATAAAAGAATTGACACGTGGCTTCATTGATGACGCACATGGCTTCGTCAACGAAGTGAAGAAGGGAGTTCATTGACGAAGGTAAGGATTTCGTTGATGAACCAGTGGGTGCGAAACATTCCCTCTCAGTATCTCTTCATCGACGAACAATGAATTTTGTCCACGAATCCTTCAGGGAGTTTGTTGACGAGACCAGGACATTCATCGACGAACCCTATTTTGCCCCTTTAAATTTCTCCTTCTTCTCTATTATTTAATTATTATAATTTATGGGTTTTCACAAATTGAGTGATTCGTCAGTTGTGGGATATGTTGACTTTTTGAGTCTAATCCTTATTTTGATGCTGACAAAACTCAAGTTTCTTATGTGTGTACTTAGCACTTGAACAAGTTCATAATTCTGATCACACATAAGATTAAGGAGACATGGAAGCCAGGAGGAACATAAAGCTCATATAGGCTGGTGAATTCCATGAAGAAGTGAAAAGCAAAAAGAAGAAGAAGATGAATGTTTTATTTTGTAATTGCATTTAGTCTTTTTATATTTTTGGGTTGTAATAATGCATCTTATGCATGATATGTTTCAATTTCGTCACTAATAATAGAGCATTAGTGATGGTTTTTAAGAACCTTCACTAAAAATAGCGTGGTAAACAATTTCAGTGGGAAAATATTAGCGACGATTTCAGGGTATTAGTGATGGTTATAACACCATCACTACTAGTGTTTTTAGTTAAAAAAATATTAAAAAGAAATAGTTAAGGGTATTAGTGATGGTTTGGGAGTACTGTCACTAATAAGTGGGTATTAGTGACGGTTTTGTGGAACCATCACTAATAAGGCGTATTAGTGACGGTTTCTAATAGTGTTTTTATTTAAAAAAACTATAAAAAAAGAAATATTTAAGGGTATTAGTGACGGTTTGGGAGTACCGTCACTAATAAGCGTCACTACTAGTGTTCCTATTTAAAAAATGATAAAAAAGAAATATTTAAATGTATTAGTGACGGTTTTGGGGAATTGTCACTAATAAGGGTATTAATGCCCACGCCCACACGCCCCACTCGGCCCCTCCCACTCTAATCCTAGGCCAACCGGCCCAACCCTAAATCCCTAATAAGCTAACCTAATGCCCGCAGCCCAATTCAATTGGAGCCCTAGCTGAGTGACGAACGTCTCTACTCAGAGAGCCAATAGGAGAGGAGAGAGTGACTAAGTGAGAGACCCTTCATTCTGGCCTTCTTCTTCGACCCTTCGAAGCCCTCTGGCCTTCGTGAGTTGGTCTTCCACATTGCAAACCAGCAGGAGCCCTTCGTGAGTTTGTCACTTTGTCAGGAGCTTCGCGAGTTCATCATGGACATTTTCAAACCAGAAGGAGCTCCTCGTAAGCTCGTCTTTGAGCGTTTGTGAGTTCGTGAGTTCATTTACGTCGAAGTTCAAATTTGTAAGTATTCTTCTTCTTCTTCTTCTTCTTCTACAAATCTGCTTTTTGTAGTCCACTGCTCTCTGCAAATCTGAAGTGGAGTAGTTGTATCTTTGAAGGCTTTCTTATTCCAAGCACACAACCCTCCTCCTTTGCTTGGGATCGGAACCAGCTATGTGTGGAAAGAATTAAGACATCAAGTGCATTGTAGGCAGATTTAAATTACAGAAAGACTATGGTAAAAATAGACAAACAAAGAGCAAATTGAAAATTTGAGCAGATAAATGGGCTCCCTAGATCTTGAAGTTTGTTGTCTTTTTTGTGTCTCTGTTCCCCTTTTCATTGGCTGACCTTCTTAGTTCCGTAGTTCCCAGATTTGTTAACATGCAGAGATTTGACATATCAATTTTTGGGGATAAAGAAAAATCCGGTATTGGTATTCATACATAAAAAATTCCCATAAATGCGATTTCTGTATCTAGGCTAGTACATCAGAGAAACACAGGTTCGTCTCTGATTTAGTCTCTACGCTATGAATTTCCCAAAGTTGTTGATTATCTGATATGTAACGACCCGAATTTAAAATGAAATTTAAATAATAAGGAAAGGGAAATACAAACCAAAAACAGAAGGAGGCCGTAGACTTCGTCGACATTGCATTTTGGAACGGAAAAACAAAAGGGAGTTCAGCAGGATTTCATTGACGAACACAGGGCTTCGTCGACGAGAAATGCCGAGAGGGGTTTTTGAGTCGACTGAATTTCGTCGACGAAATTTGTGAAGGCCTCGTCGACGAGTCTAGCGGGTTTATAAATATGAAAAAAAAAAATCCGATTTTAACTTAACAATTAAGAAATTTTCATTCTCTCTCTCTCCTCTTTGGTCCTCTCTCCTTCTTTCGTCGATTTCAGGCTAGATTTTCGTCGGATCGACAATCTGAAGTCACCACGACGCTCATGGGGAAGTTCTCTCCAAATCTACCAGAGCGGATCGTCGGTGAAAGTAAAGAGGAAATCATCCCAAATTCAGGGTAATGATTTTTACTCAATTTTTGGAGTTTTGACAGTTGAGAAAAGCGTTCTATGCATGGAAATATTAAAGTTTAATACTAGGAATTTTCATTTCCAGGGGTCTTGATTGGAAACGTTGGGAGTCATCCCTAAATTGAGGTAAGGCTTTTAAGCCAAATTTGACTTAATGGTAGATATAAGAAATGTTATACACGTTGAAATACTAGGGTTTAATTCTGCGAGTTTTCAATTTCAGGGGTGTTGAGTTACGAACCTTGCGGGTGCAAGGAAGAGTTTCTTAGGGACTGTTTAGAGATCAGGTAAGGGGATAAATTAAGCTAGTTCTGTTTTTGAGAAAATGCTTATACGTATGTACTTAGCATTTGATTTACGGAAAAATGTAAATGTTTATATATATGTTTTATATTTGCAAAATACTGTGAAAATGAACGTATGTTAAATATATGGAAAATCTGTGGTGTGGCATGAGTAAAAATGTTGTGATATACTATTTTCTAGGAATGTGGATGGTACGGATTTTTATGATGAAAACCGGCGTATGGGCCGAGATTTTTATGTGTAGCTGGGGTACGGGCCAAGCTATGTGATGTGATTTGCCAGCATATGAGCTGTGCTATGGGTAGCTGGCGTACGGGCCAGGCTATGTGATTATGTGGTTTGCCAGCGTACGGGCTGTGCTATGTGATTTGCTGGCGTACGAGCCGTGCTATGTTAAAATGTGAAATACCAGCGTACGGGCCGATGATTTTATGATACATGAATATAGAAGCAGACTTGATCTTCCCACAATCAAAATCTGGTTCAAACATTTAAATTTAAACGCATTAGCTTATGTTGAAAGCAGAGTACTACTTATAGCATTCAATTTCTATTTTAATATGCAGAGATAGTTCATTTTCTAGATCATATGCATATAATTTTTCTGGTATTATGATTCTATCTGCAGTGTTTTTATCTGCTTGCCAATCCTTCATAATGTTTTTGGAGTCATCAAGGGTGGCAAATAAGTACTCAGTGTTCAGTTAACCATTAAAAGCTATATAAAATTCAGAAAGAACCATTAAAAACTTTATAGAATTCTTATGGTTCATTTCTACCTTGGGCCTCAGGATTTGCAGATGTTGTAGAATTGTTTAGTAGTGAGGAAGCAGCAAACACCAAGCTAAACCCTCTGAATGTGAGGAAATAGGCCAAGGGCCAAGGACAAAAAGAAGAGGGTATATGCATTATAGGCAGCAATGCTTCTATAATCTGCTTCTATATAATTGAAGCATTATCTTGATATCGCGTGTGTGTATCCCATTATCTAAATTTCTTTAATGCTTCTAATAGTTGCAGGAATTAGAACAATGAACAAGTGAAAAAAAAAAAAACAATTGCAAACTATAGTGATGCTCCCTCCAAATACTTATATGAAAAAATTTAAAGCATTGGGATGATCTTTTATGGTGTATGTTTTAAATATTTTTTAATATTTCATTTTCGTTTCAGTGAAATTAGAGATTTGCCATGCTTAGCAGTTCTCTCTCTCTCTCTCTCTCTCTCTCTCTTGTGAAAAGACTCCTAATTTCTAAACCCCAGTCTTGGGCTGGGCATCTGTAGTTATCTTAGACCTGCAACAGTTCGAAGAATGGATCCGGTGCCTTCTCGTCTACTCCTCGGCTTGTAGCTGCAAAGATAGAGATACTTACAGATGGCAATTCAATCAAATTCGTATATAACTCAGAAATTTTCTATCTAGTTCCATGAACTTTTGTATTTAGTTCCAGGGCATGTTATTGTGCTATCAGGTCCTTCCGTATATCCTCCCTCTGATCAGTTCTAGTTAACAGTCGAAGCATATATCAGATTTTCCTTGAAGAAGTAGAAGTAAGTCATATGAAGTAAAATTCAAATCAATGACCACCCATTTCAGTGTATTCATTGAAGCGTAGACCCGCCAGAACGGTTTACTAACATTTCATTCCTAATGTAACCTATGAGACAAATCATTGTTAATTTCACTTGCTTATTGTTAACTATGTTGACTAAAATAACTTAACATGGGAATTATTTTTCAATACGATTAGTAATGTGAGTATTAAACCATTCTGGATTGTCCAATGTGGATTAGTTCAGGAAGTTGTGTATTTACATTGTTGTCATCATTTTCACGCTTATAATGTATTTATATTTAGAGTGATATTCTACTTGGTTTGTTTTTGGGTGCATAGTGGGGGTGCCGTGACAAATTGTGAGTGATGGAAGACTTACCGCCAAATTTTTCACTCCCTCATATGTGTACTCGGAGGAGGAGAGCCCTGGGAGTGCTGCCGAAATTTATAACGACTACCGACGAAAGGAATTGAGCTGATTGATCGCAATTGTAAATGCAACATTCCTAAATGGAATAGGATCCGTACCCTTTGAGTATGATGGTGATTTAGGATTCACGATGATGCATGTAAACAATATGAGAATATAATGAAACACCATTTACTTGAAAATATTTATAACGGTAATTTAATTGAACATGGATAAGAGTGGATGAACGCTCGGGGTAGGGTTTTGCCAGAATACGTGAGAAAGGGGTATTATGATTCATAGAGTTGCGCGTCAGCGTGCAGACAGAGCCTAGTAGAATAAGGGGTCATTGCAGAAAGAAAAAGAAAGTTCCAAAAACATAACATTCAAACACATTGATCTGGTCAATTCACATTTTTGTTTTTTATACTTTGGAATGGAGAAAAGAAAAGTTACACAAGATAGGTGTTCCATGGTTGAAGATTACGCAGTTCAACCGATTATTAATTTAAATGACGCTGAAGATGAGGGGGTGAATATAGTAAGTGGTGAACATGTTCTGAAGGGTTAATCGAAAATGTAGGTGAATTGTAAAGGGGGAGACAGTGGACACGAGTTGATGTCAGTTTGGTCGCGTACTGGTGATGAAACTCTCAGCGGGTTACCATACCTTGTCGATCCTAGGGACGTTGAATCGACTCGGTAAACATTTGCTAATTTATGAGGATGAAGGGTGGCCCCTATATCTAAACTGTAAAAAAGTTCTCAAAATTAGAGTTTCTAATAAAGTTTGCTTCAATGCAAGGACAATGCAGGGGTTATTTAGAGCGCATTCAACATGCATTTAAGTCTCATTAATGCCAGCAATTTTTTTTTTTGCCGAGAGGGTTTGAAACACTTCCCACGTATTTTTATGAGGCGGGAAAAAGAGAAAAACAAAACCAATACATGCGTGAATTTGGGTCTCGGGTGTCACACTATAATACAACTTCGAGAACATAACTAATTTGATTTGTTGACCATATTTAAAGATAACTTATGTTTAGTTTTTTTTCAAAACAACTGACTATAACTACGGATTTTCTGTTATACCACCACTACTACCTCGACTATTACTTCAAAGATTCAAGTTGTCAACACACGGAACAAAAATCCAACAACTATACAGAAGACATGCCAGCTGTCTGTGCCTAAGTTTAATTGAACCCCCTGACCCTTCCTCCCCCCCCCCCCCCCCAAAAAAAAAAAAAAAGAGAAGTTGCACAC
This sequence comes from Malania oleifera, assembly GCF_029873635.1. Lineage (NCBI taxonomy): Eukaryota > Viridiplantae > Streptophyta > Magnoliopsida > Santalales > Ximeniaceae > Malania > Malania oleifera. The sequence continues at coordinate 12,733,250 of NC_080419.1, forward strand.
AATTTATGTTTAATTTTGCGCAATGAGGGATAGGAACTGCCCCATGCGTTGTCATCCACCATGTCTCAAAGTGTTTGCGATGTTCTTCAAACTTCATGACTTGTCCCACCTGAGTGACTACCAAAATTAATGACTATAGCATATCATGAGTTGACAAAAGAAAAGACGTTTTTAACATAGATAAGTTCAAACCTGTAACATTTTAAGAAATATAAATTAACCCACAAGTCCAATTTCCAATTCATTCTATCCTTCCCCATGATGACACTGTTCTATTTCTCACTTTCCCAACAAATGGAAACTTAAACACTGTTTCTTTTGCCATTTAATTATAATTCTGATTTAAGATATGGTTGTGACATGTTACTGTGTGATGATTGCTAGATAGTGCATGAATTATAGAATGCTCTGCATGGCGGATGTTATGTAGTTGATGTGGCTGCATTTGCTGGTAGGGGATATAGTTCTTCGTGTGCTGAACGTGTTATAAGGCTCTATTTTTGAACCGATCATGGTGAAGTTTTTAGGGAAGAAGAAAAAGTCAATTTACAGAGGCAATTGCGTTGTTAAAATTTGACCAAGGAACACAAAAAGAAAAGATAGGTTTAGTCGTTTATTAATGTTAAAATATTTTTGAAGGGATGAGGAATCTTAGGGCATCCTATACATAAGGCAAGTTTGTATAGACTTAGTAATTTAGACACGGAATTCATTAGATATTGCCTCCATATTGGTGGTTCACAAAAAGCAAGATAAACACACCCTGTCCATGCCTCCACGTAACCTAAACCCTTTCCTAACGGCAATCTATCCAAGACCACACGAGCCCAATCACACGCCTTTCGTCAAAATATTAAAATCTAATTTGAACACCAATTACCCTTTGTCTCTGCTGGTTTTCCTCTCCCTTC